>NC_045956.1:168469990-169069990 GCF_010909765.2 Amblyraja radiata
GATCACCCGTTCACACAAGTTTTATCTTATCTCACTTTCGTTATCCACTCCCTACATGCGAGGGGCAAGTTTGTATACAGAGGCCAATTGACCTACAAGCCCACACGTCTTTGGATGTGGGTGGAAACCGGATCACCGGAGGAAACCCACGCGGGCACAGGGAGAACATCAACTTGCTCCCAAGAATTATTCATAATCATTATAATTCATTTAACGAGAAATTGCAACTCCACACTTACACCAACCCGGGTCAGGATAGAACCCGAGTCTCTGCTGCTGTGAGGGCGCAGCTCCACCCGCTCAGCAACCGCTACTTGCCTCAAAATAGTGATTCTGAAAGAATAATTGTTAAATAATTATAATAAATTAATTTATAATTCTTGGAGCAAGTTGATGGCGAGCTAGTTTAGCACTAAGCACGTAATCGCATGGGGTTACATAGAAACATAGAAAATAGGTGCAGGAGGCGCCATTCGGCCCTTCGAGCCAGCAACACGCCATTCATTGTGATCATGGCTGATCGTCCCCTATCAATAACCCGTGCCTGCCTTCTCCCCATATCCCTTGACTCCACTAGCCCCTAGAGCTCTATCTAACTCTCTCTTAAATCCATCCAGTGACTTGGCCTCCACTGCCCTCTGTGGCAGGGAATTCCATAAATTCACAACTCTCTGGGTGAAAACTTTTTTCTCACCTCAGTCTTAATGACCTCCCCTTATTCTAAGACTGTGGCCCCTGGTTCTGGAGCCATACAGCACGAAAACAGGCCCTTTGGCCCAATTTGCCCACGCCGACCAACATGTCTCATCTGCACTAGTCTCACATGCCTGCATTTGGCCCATATCCCTCTAAATCTGACAATACATGTACCTGTCCATCCTACAGGCACTTACAGTAAAATCCTGGACGCTGAATTCCTGAAAGTCGAACGTTTTATCCAAGAAACATTTAAATACCCAGGTGTTGAAATTTCATCCAGTTTGGTCATTGGCTTTGCAGGAGTGGAATGTTTTTATTTGGATTCTTTGAGTTAGAGGCAAAATTGCATTGTTATAGTCTAAAGTGATGTACAGAGCACCCGTGGATAGAGCGCAGAAATGCATTCCTGCGCTGAACCTCCTAATGGTACCGTCATTAAACTAACCATCGTCCTGAAGCTTCACAGCCGAGCGGCCCTGAATTTACAGAACCGGGTTGTGGATTCCGTCTTGCTGAGCCCATGGCAGGTTCTAATATTGAAGTAGACGGCGCAAGGAACTGCAGATGCTGGTTTGCGACAAAAAAATAAGATGCAAAGTTCCTGGAGTAACTCTGTGGGTCAGGCAGCATCTCCGAAGAAATGGATAGGTGAAGATTTAGGTCGGAATGCTTCTTCAAGCGTTGGGGGGGGTGGGGTTGGGGGGGGGTTGGAGAGAGAAAGCTCCACAGACTGCTGTGGAGGTCAAGTCAATGGATGTTCTTAAAGGCGGAGATTGGCAGATTCTTGATTAGTACGTGTGTCAGGGGCTATGGGATGAAGGCAGGAGAATGGAGTTGAGAGGGATAGATAGATCAGCCGTGATTCAATGGCAGAGTAGACTTGATGGACTGAATGGCCTTATTCTGCTCCTGCAACTTATGAACACAAAGCTGGAAGAGAGGCGTGATTAAGCTCGGCAAGTAAAATTGAAGTCTTTTGTTCTTTTGATTTGTTCCAGGGCAACGTGCCTTGTGTGAATCCGTTTTGAGCTTTGCCCTGAGTATTTAAGCAGCAGAACATGTCTTTGTATGTTGCAGGCGTCTGAGAAGCAGATTGTTGACCCTGCTCTGATTCACATGGATTTCCTTCACGAGGAGGATGTTGAGGCACTGACCAAGAACGGGATTGAATCCGGTGAGTAACTGAGCTACGATATTTTGTTACCGACTAACCTTCAGACATCTGGATCATTTTGGGGCATGGGGAGAGGATAGATAGTTTAGAGTTACAGCGTGGAAACAGGCCCTTAGGCCTACCGAATCAGCGCCAACCACCGATTACCCCGTGAACTAGCTCTATCCTGCACACTCGGTGGGCTGAATGGCCTCCTCCTGTGACAAACAATGAGTGAGGTGTGGTGTTAGTTTGGTTTAGTTTAGAGATACAGCATGGAAACGGGCCCATTGGCCCACCGAGTCCACACCAACCAGCGACCACCCGTTTTATGTTGTCCCATTTCGTATCCACCTCCCTATACACGAGGGGCCATTTACAAGACGCCAATTAACCTACAAACCTACACGTCTTTGGCGGGTGGGAGGGAACCAGGAGCACCCGGAGAAAACCCACGAGGTCAAAGAGGGAACGTGCAGACAGAACCCAAGCCAGGATCGCACTCGGGTCTCTGGCTGCTGTCAGGCAGAAACTCTACCGCTGCACCACCGTTGTGAAAGTTAGCAGCGAGCTACAAAAATATCGGGGGGGGGGGGGGGGTGAACAAGCAGGATCGCACAGGCCGGGGAGCCGCAGATGCCGGAGATGGGCCCGGTAGTCACGCTGCCTTCACGCTGCTCGCTCTCACCACTCCCGCAACCGGGAGACTGGCGGAAGTGCAGTGGGGAGAGGTTGCAACGGGAGCATCGGCCCGCGGTATCAAAATCCATTACACGGAGACCCGATATTGCGAGGGTTTACTGTTATCGCTTCTCTTCCGGTGGAGTGTTCCCGGCATTTTCAGCTTTAACTCGGGTTTCCAGCACCTGCAATGTTTTAATTTCCACTAACAATTAATCTGTCCTGTCTGTCTCTGTTTTCATTGGTTACATTAAACAGAAGATTGCAGTCTACCAAACCAATTAACCTACAAACCTGTACGTACTTTGAGTGTGGGGGGGGGGGAAGCCGGAGCACCCGGAGAAAATCCACGCAGGTCACGGGGAGAACATACAGACAAGCACCCACAGTCTGGATCTAACCCGGGTCTCTGGTGCTGTGAGGCAGCAACTCTACCGCTGTGCCACCCTTCATTGACATCTCCCTCCCCTTTCTCAATCTCTCGAGCAGTATTTATAACTCAACAAATGTGGACATGGGCTTGTCCACAAAGTAACTGCAGGCTGAATCAACATTTCTGATTTTAGTTCTGAATACATTTTTTTTTTTTAAATACATTGAAAAGCCCTAAATATTTTCCAAGTTTGCATGCAGAGGTTGTTTCTTAGAAAATAGGCGTAGGAGGAGGCCCTTCGAGCCATTCTATTAGACTTGATACCTTGAATCTTTCCGTTTAACTTTGTCCTGAATCATGGCACGGCTCCTGGTTTGTGGTGCTAAAAGTGGCCTCAGCTGATGTCTCTGTAAGACATTGAGCTGTTCCTGGACATAGGATATAGAACGGTTTCTTGGCCCACAATGTCTGTGCCGAACATGAAGCCAAGACCATCTCTTATCTGCCTGCATCATAATCCGTATCCCTCCATTCCCAGCCAATCCATGTACCCATCCAAAAATCGCTTAAAAGCCACTATTGTATCTGCCTGAACCACCACCCCCAGCAGCACGTTACAGGCACCGGCCCGCCACCTATTTAAAAAATACTTGCCCTGCACAGTCCTTCGTTTTACGGTTTTTAATGGTTTGTAATAACTTTTTGTCCATGAGTTCTCATGTACAGCACTTTGTGGCAACTGCGGTTGTTTAAAGTGCTTTATAAATAAAGTTATTATTATTATTTAAAACGTTGCCCCACTCACTGTAAAGCTATAAGTTCGAGGAGCAGAATTGAGCCATTTGCCCCATCATGTCCATTCCGTTATTCAATTATGGCCAGGTCGACACAAAGTGCTGGAGTAACTCAGCGGGAAGGGCAGCATCTCTGGACAGAAGGAATGGGTGACGTTTTGGGTCGTGACCCTTCTTCAGACTCCGTCAGCTATTCCTTCTCTCCAGCGATGCTGCCTGTCCGCTGAGTTACTCCAGCATTTTGTGTCTACCTTTGATTTAAGCCAGCATTGCAGTTCTTTCCTATTCAATTATGGCTGATCTACCTCAACCCCATTCTCCTGCCTTCTCCCCATAACCACGACACCTTGATTACTCAAGAATCTGTCACTCTCCACCGTAAAAAATATCCATTGACTTGAGCTCCACAGTCGATGCCTTCTGGTATTTGCTTCAAAGGTGAGAGGGGTAAAGTTTGAAGGGGATGTGCCACACTGTAGAGAGATTAGGAGGGAGAGATAGATCTGCCACGATTGGACGGCAGGAGTACACTGGATGGGCCGAATGGCCTAATGCTGCTTACTATTGCTTATGAATGGAGAGGTGCACGTTTTGTCAATGGTGCGATCGCTTTTGTTCAGCTCCGTGCACTGACTGCAGGTGTGTTAAACGCAGGTGACTCCACCAAAGCCCAATCAACGAAGAGAAAGTCTGCTGAGGTCCAGGACGACAACGGAGCCAAAAGAGCGAGGGACATACATGTGGATGAGACCGCGAGCCGCGGTGAGGAGCAAGGCCCCGAGGGACTGCCGGCCTCCGCAGTAACGACAGCACTGCCCGCCCCGATCCAGCGGAGACCGTGGAGCTGCGGGACGGGAAGGTGCCGCCGCTCCCAGGGTCTGCCAGCTGCCGCAAGAACGGGCTTCTTCCCGAGGGCGGCGAGGAGGCCAAAAGTGCGAAGGCTCTGGCTCCCCAGAAGCCGAAGCCTTTGTTTGGGTTTAACGCCAGCTGGAACAGCTTTAACCTGGCTTTCTCCACCCGCCCATTGGATAACGGGCGCACTGTAGTAGTGGAGGACAAAGTGCAGCCCGCGGCCCGGCGAGAGGCCGCCGCGTCAGCCAGCCCCGCGCTCGCCGTCTCCAGCCTTCAGAAGCATCGGCCTGACTTCATCCGCTCACGCAAGGATACCATTTATTCTCCCTTTGAAGTAAGCCTTGTTTTACCTGATCCCACCTTGGCCGCTCTTTAATGTCACTATTTATTTGCACACAGTTCTAGAGTCATAGAGTGATACAGTGTGGAAACAGGCCCATCTCGCCCACACCAGCCAACATGTCCCAGCTACACTAGTCCCACCTGCCTGCACTTGGTCCATATCCCTCCAAACCTTTCCTATCTATGTACCTATCTAACTGTTTCTTAAATGTTGGGGTAGTCCCAGCCTCAACTACCTCCTCTGGCAGCTTGTTCCATACACCCACCACCCTTTGTGTGAAAACGTTACCCCTCAGATTCCTGTGAAATCTTTTCCCCTTCACCTTGAACCTATGTCCTCTGGTCCTCGATTCCCCTACTCTGGGCGAGAGGTCTGTGCATCTAAGTTGCAGTTCGGTCTGAAGAAGGGTCCTGACCTAAAACATCACCTCTACCGAGATACAGTGGAATACTTTTTCGGTTTAGTTAAGAGATAAAGCGTGGCCCTTCGAATCAGCGGGGATTAGCGGTTCCCGTACACCAGCGCTATCGTACAAACTGGGGATGTCCTGTAGTCAGGATTGAACCAGGGTCTCTGGCGCTGTAAGGCGGCAACTCCCGCTGTGCCACTGTGCCGCCCTGATCTGCTGAGTTACTCCAGCGCATTGTGTCCTTCTGCAATAATAGTTATATTCCACGCAGGATTTCAAACTTCACCCAACTCATGCAGTCCCTTTTGGACCATATCCCTCGAAACCTTTCCCCTTAATCCACTCTGTACACGGACTCCAGATTTGGTAAATATATGCAGCTATATAATTTCCGTACGTTTGCATTCAGTTCCCTAGGCAATGAATGATAAGTTATTGGCGTTTCTAACTATTCACACTCTATGCACATCAGAACTGCATGATGTTGAAATGTTTGGAAAATGTTATAAAATACTTAGCGTATCGTTGAGGCTCAGAGCACCTTTGGTCCCTTGTAGATTCTAAGAACATAGAAATATAGAAAATAGGTACAGGAGTAGGCCATTGGGGCCTTCGAGCCAGCATTGCCATTCAATTAGATCATGGCTGATCATCCAAAATCAGTACCCTGTTCCTTCTTTTCCCCCATATCCCTTGATTCCATTAACCCTAAGAGCTATATCTAACTTTCTCTTGAAAACATCCAGTGAATTGGCCTCCACTACCTTCTGTGGCACAGAATTCCACAGATTCACAACTCTCTGGGTGAAAAAGATTTTCCTCATCACAGTCCTAAATGACCTCCCCTTATTCTTAAACTGTGTCCCCTGGTTCTGGACTCCCCCAATAACGGGAATATTTTTCCTGCATCTCGCCTGTCCACTCCCTTGAGAATTTTATATATTTCTCTGCGATCCCCTCTCATCCTTCTAAATTCCATTGAATACAAGCCCAGTCGACCCATTCTTTCATCATATTATCAGTCCCGCCATCCTGGGAATTAACCTTGTGAACCTACGCTGCACTCCCTCAATAGCAAGAATGTCCTTTCTCAAATTAGTAGACCAAAACTGCACACAATACTCCAGGTGCGGCCTCACCAGGGCCCTGTACAACTGCAGTAGGACCTCCTTGCTCTTATCGCTATGAAGGCCAACATGCCATTTGCTTTCTTCGCTGCGTGCTGTACCTGCATACTAACTTTCAGTGACTGATGTACAAGGATACCCAGGTCTCGTTGCGCCTTGCCTTTTCCTAATCTGACACCATTCAGATAATAATCTGCCGCCTTGTTCTTGCCATCACATTTATCCACATTATACTGCATCTGCCCACTCGCCCAACCTATCCAAGTCACCCTGCAGCCTCATAGCATTCTCGCAGCTCGCACTGCCACCCAGCTTTGTGTCATCCGCAAACTCCACCCAGCTTTGTCATCCGCTGATGTGAAACCAATTCACTGGATGTATTCAAGAGAGAGTTAGATATAGCTCTTAGGGCTAACGGAATCAAGGGATATGGGAAGAAAGCAGGAACTGGGTACTCAAAGGGCCGAATGGCCTACTCCAACACCTATTTTCTATGGAATATCCATCTGGTGAATAAATATTGGTGCATTTTAATGGAAGAAGTATTAACTTACAAAGCACTATACCAGGATTGAGCACAAATTATCACAAATTGGTTACAATTACCAAACACAATATTGTTGAATCACTGCCTACGATCTTTGCCCCTGGAGTGTGAAGATGTATTTTTTTGCTGATACGAGGAACTGCAGATGTTGGGTGACAGAATTGACACAAAATGCAGGGTCAGTGGGTCAGGCAGCATCTCTGGAGAACATGGAGAGGTGATGATTTGGGTCGGGACCATTCAGACTGATTGTGGGGTGGTAGCAGGGGGAAGAAAGCTGGGAGAGAGGAGGGGCAGGACAAAGCCTCGCAAGCAATAGTTTGATGCAGGTGATGGGAGATGAAAATGGGGGGGTGGTGGGGAATAGATGCGAGTTCAGGTGGGGACACCGGAGTGAGTGTGGTGTAAAGGGTTTAAGGGGGGAGAAGGGAGGGGAGTTTTGTAGTTAACTAAAATTGGAGAATTAAATGTTCATCCCATTCTTTGTACCATATGTTCATAAGCTCCCCAAGTGGAATACGAGGTGTGGTTAGTTACCTAAAATTGGAGGATTCAAAATTGTTTGTGAGATGAGTGTTTTGATGAAATGCCATCAGTAAAAGCCTTCAGTAAAGCTGACCAGAGTGGAGAATACCTTTCAAGGATGTGGAAGGTGATAACCTGCCGTGTTCCATCTCTTTGGGTTGCCCTGCAGGTGAACAGAAACCCTCCAGATTATGACAGTGCATTTGCGTGGCGTATCCCTCGGGTAGTGAGAGAGTGTACCTTGTCCACGGACCCAACAAGCTAACGCTGCCCCACCTCCTTGTCCTCGCTGCAGGCTCAGTTTGTTCACTCGGCCCTGGGAGACATGCTGTACGGTAGCGCTGCCACTACTGCCGGTAGCAAGGAGCTGAGGCGCACCACACCTCCACCTGCCAACTCGCCTCCTGCCATCACCACCGCGGCACCCCCTGGGTGAGTCAACCTCTGCCACCTTCGGGAGATTTAAAAAAAAAACTTGTTTCACACTGGAGATTAATATTTAATTTTAGAGTGGTCCTTCACAAATTGCACGTTGGTTTACCACTTTTCCTGCCAAATACAATTTCTACATGTGTAGGAAAGAACTGCAGATGCTGTTTTAAATGGAAGATAGACACAAAGTGCCGGAGTAAGTCAGCGGGACAAGCAACATTTCTGGAGAGAAGGAATGGGTGACGTTTCAGATCGAGACCCTTCTTCAGACTGAAGAAGGGTCTCGACCTGAAATGTTACCCATTCCTTCTTTGCAGCCTGTCCCTCTTGAGTTACAATTTCTACATGTCAATTATTGTAACTTATTATTATTATATTTTTATTATATAAATATAATTCCTGATTAAATATTTAGAATTTATTTCTATTGTGGGAAACTTAGCTTGGATGTAAGGACTGAGTTAACTGTACTAAACTATGTCCTTCCTAGTTTAATGTAGTGGAGTTTGAGTTTTGTTTATCGTTACTTGTATCGAGGTACAGTGAAAAGCTTTTGTGTACTAACAAAGTCTTGGGAAAGACAATACATGATTACCATTGAGCCATCCATTGTGCACAGATATATGATAAATGGAATATCGTGATTAACACTTTAGTTCCAGATAAATTTAGTAAAGTGTAGTTTATTTAAGTACATGTGTGTACAGTAAAAGACTTGTTCTGCACGCTATCCTGTCCAATCCTACCATAGATAAATACAACATCTCCTCTGAAATAGCACACAGAAGGTTTCTACAACCCGGTAACTAACTTGCAACTTCTAAGTCTGTGAAAAATCCGAGCGTAGCCGATGGGGAACCTTATTTTGTCCTTTTTCCTGCGTTCCTCCCACTTGTCCATCAGCTCCTCGTGTGTCACTTGCCTACACTAAGAGGTCATTGGCCAGTTAACCTACCTGCAGGTCTTCGGGATGTGGGAGGAAACTGGAACACTTGGGGGGGGGGGGGGGGACGACATACAGTCACAGGGAGAACATGCAAGAACCAAACAGACAGCATCCGAGGTCGGGATTGATCCTGGGTCTCGGGCAGCAGCTCCACCTGCAGCGGCGCTTCAATTCAACACTTGGTGCCAGCACTGTTTCTCTTTTCTTTTCTTTTTCTTCCTTCTGCCATTCTTTTTGGGAAGAGTTGAAGCGGTGGGAGTGAGATCCAGTTGAGGGCCTCGTGCCGTTGATAATTTTGGTCACGGTTTCCATGCCGATGGGCTGTTTGCTTCACCTTCTGTTTTGACGTTTAGGACTGTGAACCAGACGAGGATGGGGGAGTCCCTGAGCGATGGTGACAATGTTTCAGCGAGCAGCAGCGGCGGCGGCAGCAGCGCGGACCCCACCCGGCCTGACTCCGACTCCTCAAGACTACCTCTGGGGTCCGCACAGGAAGCTTCCTCTGAGGGGGGTTTCCCGGGGGCGGGTGGTTACACCACACGACAGTCCTGGTCTGGGTTTGCCTCCAACTGCCCCGCCCGTCCTGCGATGCCTTTGCAGCCGCCAGTGCCGTTCCAGGCTTCAAGGAGCGGGCTGTTGGGGAAGGGCGAGGAAAGGAGACCTCCCCCAGAGGAGGCCTCCGTCGTCGTGACGACCGGCCCTGCGGAGGGCGGCCCAGCGCTCCCCGATGCCGGCGGCGGGTCTGGTGAGACGGGTGCCGCTCAGTTGAGCGTGCCCCAGGGGTTCGGCCCCTCCGGTGCTATCCTGGGTGATGCCGAGAGCCAGCGACTCGCCAGACCTGACCATGCCGAGGGAAGCCGCGGCCGGGCTTCGCCAACGGGGCCCGATACACAGGCTGAGGAGTACGAGAGTGACGCAGAGAGTACGACCAGCGAACTGAGCTGCTTGTCTGGAATGAGCTCCGAACTCGGCTCTGACCCCCCCACCCCCAAGACCTGGACACCCACTAAGGGGGAAGGAGGCGATCGGCCAAGGAACACGCTGTCTAAAGCAAGCAGAGGCAGAGGTGAGTGCACTGTTTAATCTGGGCACGTCATGAGGTCATACAGCACAGAAAGAGGCCCTTCGGCCCACCCCATCCAAGCTCGTCCCATTTGCCCATGTTCGTTTATAAATCATAGGATTAGGCCATTCAATCATGGCTGATCTATCTCTCCCTCTCAACCCCATTTACCTGTCTTCTCCCCAAAACCCTTGACACCCATACTAATCTCGTATCTATCAATCTTTACCGTAAAAATATCCATTGACTTGGTCTCCACAGCCGTCTGGCAATGAATTCCACAGATTTACCACCCTCTGACTAAAGAAATTCTCATCTCCTTCCTAAAGGTACGTCCTTTTATTCTATTCTTTGATTATCCAGTGGGATTCAATGAGACCCTCCCTCGTCCTTCTAAACTCCAGAAAGTAATTTAGAGATACAGCGTGGAAATGGGCCCTTTGGCTCACCGAGCCCACTCCGACCATCCATCACTTCTATACTAGTTCTATACACTAGGGGCAATTTACAGATTCCAAGTACCTGCAAACCTGCACGTCTTTGAGATGTGGGACAAAACCAGAGCACCCAGAGAAAATGTACGTGGCCACAGGGAGAACGTACTAACTCCACACAGACAGCACCCATAGTCAGGATTGAACCCAGTTCGCTGGTGCTGTGAGGCAGCAACTCTACCGCTGCGCCACTGGGCTGCCCAGGTACTAACCCATTCATCCCCTGTGGTCATTCTCATAAACCTCCTCTGGACTATTGTAGTCGCTGGATAGTTCTTCATGCGCTCTCTGTACACCAGAGTGACTCATATAACCATATAAATAACCATATAACAATTACAGCACGGAAACAGGCCATCTCGACCCCTCTAGTCCGTGCCGAACACATAATCTCCCCTAGTCCCATGAGTCAAGAGTGTTTTATTGTGCCCTCCATGTTTGAGATAAGACCCATCATTTAGTTATTTGCCTCTTGTACTCCACATTTGAGATTTGTAATTTAAAAAATCACATGTGGTTAAAGTGCACATTGTCAGATATTATTAAATGGTAATTTGATATATTTTGACGTCACCATGTAGAAATTACAGCGGTGTTTATACATAGTTCCCCCATTTCAGGGCACCATAATGTTTGGGCCACATGGCTTCACAGGTGTTTGTAATTGCTCAGGTGTGTTTAATTGCCTCCTTAATGCAGGTATAAGAGAGCTCTCCGCACCTAGTCTTTCCCCCAGTCTTTCCATCACATTTGGAAACTTTTATTGCTGTTTATCAACATGAGGACCAAAGTTGTGCCAATGAAAGACAAAAAAGCCATTATGAGACTGAGAAACAAGAATAAAACTGTTAGAGACACCAGCCAAACCTTAGGCTTACCAAAATCAACTGTTTGGAACATCATTAAGAAGAAAGAGAGCACCGGTGAGCTTACTAATTGCAAAGGAACTGGCAGGCCAAGGAAGACCTCCACAGCTGATGACAAAATAATTCTCTCTATAATAAAGAAAAATCGCCGAACACCTGTCCGACAGATCAGAAATACTCTTCATTATGATACAACTGGTAGTAGCATAGTGAATTCTGACATGTATAGACATATCCTATCTGCTCAAGTTCAAACAAATGCCTAAAAACTAATTGGCTCATTCTACAGCAAGACAATGATCCAAAACACACTGCTAAAGCAAGAAAGGAGTTCTTCAAAGCTAAAAAATGATCAATTCTAGAGTGGCCAAGTCAATCACCCGATCTGTACCCAATTGAGCATGCCTTTTGTATGCTGAAGAGAAAACTGAAGGGGACTAGCCCCCAAAACAAGCATAAGCTAAAAATGGCTGCAATACAGGCCTGGCAGAGCATCACCAGAGAAGACACCCAGCAACTGGTGATGTCCATGAATCGCAGACATCAAGCAGCCATTGCATGGAAAGGATATGCAACAAAATACTAAACATGACTACCTTCATTTACATGCCATTGCTGTGTCCCAAACATTATGGTGCCCTGAAATGGGAGGACTATGTATAAACACTGCTGTAATTTTTACATGGTGAAACCAAAATGTATAAAATTGGCCTTAATAAGCGAGTTCGGTATTCCAGGTCAAAGGTCACTGTGCATAAACAGCCCTGGCAAGCAGTGAAGCAGTGAACCTTCATTTCTTCTGTTTTTTCCAGCTTTGTTTCTTCTAGGTAAGAAAATATTGCTTTCAAACCATGAAATTGTTGTATTTATTGTTCCTTAGGTAAAAGCTAAGATTATTTTGTCGTGTTTAGAAGATTTGGAAGAGGGAATTAGGATCAATACTAGCAAATTTGCGGATGACACAAAGCTGGTGGCAGTGTGAACTGTGAAGAGGATGTTGTGGAGGTTGCAGGGTGACCTGGACAGGTTGAGTGAGTGGGCAGATGCGTGGCAGATGCAGTATAATATAGATAAATGTGAGGTTATCCACTTTGGCGGCAAAAACAAGGGGGCAGATTATTATCTCAATGGGGTTAGGTTAGGTAAGGGGGAGGTGCAGCGAGACCTGGGCGTCCTTATAAACCGGTCACTGAAAGTTGGCTTACAGGTACAGCAGGCAGTGAAGAAAGCTAATGGAATGTTGGCCTTCATACCAAGAGGATTTCAGTATAGGAGTAAAGAGGTTCTTCTGCAGTTGTATAGGTCTCTGGTGGGACCACATCTGGAGTATTGTGTGCAGTTTTGGTCTCCTAATTTGAGGAAGGCTAGCTATCCTTGTGATTGAGGCAGTGCAGCGTAGGTTCACGAGATTGATCCCTGGGATGGCGGGACTGTCATATGAGGAAAGATTGAAAAGACTAGGCTTGTATTCACTGGAGTTTAGAAGGATGAGGGGGAATCTTATAGAAACATATAAAATTCTAAAAGGACTGGACAAGCTAGATGCAGGAAAAATGTTCCCAATGTTGGGTGAGTCCAGAACCAGGGGCCACAGTCTAAGAATAAAGGGGAGGTCATTTAAGACTGAGGTGAGAAAAAACTTTTCACCCAGAGAGTTGTGAATTTATGGAATTCCCTGCCACAGAGGGCAGTGGAGGCCAAATCACTGGATGGATTTAAGAGTGGGTTAGATAGAGCTCTAGGGACTAATGGAGTCAAGGGATATGGGGAGAAGGCAGGCACGGGTTATTGATTGGGGACGATCAGCCATGATCACAATGAATGGCGGTGCTGGCTCGAAGGGCCGAATGGCCTCTTACCTGCACCTATTTTCTATGTTTATTGCTTCATGCTTTGGTGAGTGAGCGAGATCTTGTTCGTCCGTGGTCGGTGTCGGGCCCGGGTCAGTTGAGTTGCTGCTGGACCATCCCAGTCCTCGTCCCTGTCCGGGGGTGACCGGAGGTGTTGGGCCGGGCCAGGCTCGCAGCTGGCGCGGGGAGGAGGCCGAGTAGCTGCAGCGCTTTGGTCCGGGGCTGTCGGTTGGCCCGGCGGGAGTTGAGCTGGGGTTGCCGCCACTTCTCCGCGCTGGCTGTGACCGACGACACCAGCGGCCCCAGGCCCACAGCCAGCGCGGAGAAGTAGCGCCAACTCCAGCCAAACCACACTCCTCAACGGGCCGGGGACCGCCAGCGGCCAACCCCCGGCGCCGGCGAAAGCCGAGCACCGGCCATCAACGGGGATAAACACAAAACGTTGCCGCAACTTGGCTTCCTCCCCACGCCGGCCAACATTGACCATGGACGAGCACGATCTCGCTCACAACGACAAAATAATCTTAGCTTTTAACAAAGGAACAATAAATACAACAATTTCATAGTTTGAAATCAATATCTATTTACCTTGAAGAATCAAAGCTGAAAAAACAGAAGAAATGAAGGTCCACTGCTTTCAAGAGCTGTTTATGCATAGTGACCTTTGACCTGGGCAAGGCGCGTAAATCGGAATACACGACCTCTTATTAAAATCTGGCAATGTACACTTTCACCACATGTGATTAATTTTCCTGATTACGAATCTCAAATTGTGGGGCACAAAGGCAATAACTAATGATGGGTCTTTGTCCCAAATAGTAGGGAGGGCACTGTATGTCCCAGATAGAACAATGAAATTCTTACTTTTAGCTGCACAACATAATATGTAAACATAGTACACTGTAAACAATATAATAAATGGAAAACAAAATGTCTGTGTCTGTCTTATATATATATAATACACACACATAATAAACATTGAAAACAAAAATTAAAAAAGACAGACACAGACATTTTGTTTTCCATTTTTTATATTGTACCTGTAAGCCAACCAGAGGTCACAGCCTCAGTAATAAAGGGCGCTCTTTTAGAAATATAAAACATTGAAAATAAATTAAAATAAAGTTCAATATACATATATACTATACACACACACACACACACACACACACACACACACACATATATATATATCTATATATATATATGTGTGTGTGTGTGTGTGTATAGTATATATGTATATTGAACTTTATTTTAATTTATTTTCAATGTTTTATATTTATGTGTGTATATATATCTATATATATATCTATATATATATATATATATACTGAACTTTAAAAAATGTATAGTTTTCTGCTTATTATATTGTTTATGTATATGTGTGTTTATAGTATATACATACTGCACTTTCTTCATTTATTATATTGTTTAGTGTGCTGTTATATATGTATAGAACTTTTTTGTTTAGTATATTGTTTATATGTGTGTGTATATGCATGCACGTGCATACGCACATAAAAAACAGACAATAATAATGCAAAAAGACAAAAGCAATGCTCGTTCTGTTGGTGGATCTTGTTGTGTTTTGTAGCCAGCGTCTCGCAGTCGGTGCTGAGCGACGTTCACAAAGTCCGTGCCCTGCAGCAGAGCGGCGAGTCCTTTCTGCAGGACGGCTCGTGTCTCATCGTGGCTCCACACCTGCGCAAGTGCAGGGAGTGTCGCTTGGCCAGCTACCACCGCTACAGAGACGACAGCGACTCCTCTGTCTTCTGCAGATTCTTCCACTTCAGAAAGTGAGCAGTGCCTTTAACCAAAAGCTGTGTAATGGTTCCTTTTCATGTCCAGGTTATTTTTCTCCGCTCGCTGTGTAGGAAGGAACTGCAGATGCTGGTTTACAGCAAGGTTAAACACAAAATGCTGGAGTACTCAACGGCATCTCTGGAGTAACGAAATAGTGACGTTTGGGTCGGTACCCTTCTTCAGACTGAGAGATCGAAGAGGGTTCCTCGACTGAAAACGTCACCTATTCCTTTTCTCCAGAGATGCTGTCTGACCTGCTGAGTTACCCCAGCATTTTGTCTATCTTATTTTCACCATTCTCACCCTTCCTAGAATCTTGGCATCACTTGATGTGTCGACCTGTACAATAGCAAAGGCCACAGACGGCGGTGGAGGCCAGACATTGGGTATTTTAAGCGGGAGAATTGTTAGGGTCTTGATTAATAGAGGGAATCAAAGGTTAATGGGAGAAGGCAGGATAATGGGGTTGAGAGAGGGGAAAAGAAAATAAAAAATAAAATAATTACATCAAATTGCAGAACAGACTCAAGGGGCCCGAATAGCCTTATTCTATTCCTATTCATGGGTCTCCATGCATCTAATGTAATAAAATGTCATGTATGACTGATCAAAGGACATATGATCATAAGACATATGAGCATAATTAAGCTATTCAGTCTGCTGTCCATCAAGCCTGCACTGCCATTCATTTATGGCTGATCTATTTTTCCCTCTCAACCCTATTCTTCTGCCTTCTCCCCGTAACCTTTGACGCCCTTACTCATCAAGAACCGAGTCAATCTCTGCTTTTAAAAATACCCCATGACGTGGGCATCCACCCACCGACTGTGGCAATGAATTCACAGATTCACCGCCCTCTGGCTAAAGAAATTCCTCCCCATCTCCGTTCTATTCTGTTATCAGACATTTCAATTCCAAATCACAAAGGGAGATATTTGGGCAAAGGACCCAACTCTGGGCAGAGCATTGCTCAGATGAGGCTAATAAAAAGGGGAAGTGATACAATGGCTGGGTTAGATAGGACAGCAAAATCCAGCCATCTCCCCAGGTCAGGTAGAGTTTATTGTCATGTCCAGTGAGGTACAGGTACAATGGAAGTCTTGCAGCAGCTTCACATGCATATAGTCTAGGGCAAAACATAAATTAAACCAGACAGTGGTGGGGGAAGCAGAAAAGGCAACCAAGTCCATGGTAGCATAGTGTTTCATTACTGAAGTAGGATTAGGATTAGGCAGGCTGGGACAAGTACCGGATGGTTGTTGGAAAGTAGCCTTTCTTGAACGTATATAAAGTGGATGTGGAAAGGATGTTTCCACTGGTGGGAGAGTCCAGGACCAGAGGTCACAGCCTCAGTAATAAAGGGCGCTCTTTTAGAAAGGTGAGGAGGAAGGTAGACAGGGGGTAGTTAATCTATGGAACGCATTGCCACAGAGGGTTGTGGAGGCCGCCAGTAGATATTTGTAAGGCAGAGAGATAGGCAAATTCTTGATTAGAACGGGTGTCAAAGGTTGGGAGAAGGCTGAAAAAGTGGGATTAGGAGGCAAAGATCAGCCATGATTGAATGGCGGAGTAGACCTCGATGGGCCGAATGGCCTAATTCTACTCCTGGAACTTGTGAACCTGCCGCTCTGGGACTTTGGGGCTTCTGTACCACCTGCCCAATGGTGGTGGCAGCAAGGAGAGGGCAAGCCGCAGCTGGTGGGGATCCTTAATAGATGCCGTCCACTTGAAGCAGTGTCTCGTGTAGAAGTTTTCTCTGCTTGAGAAGGCCTATGACCACGATGGACCGGTTAACACATGACGAGCGTTTGACGGCACTGGGCCTGTACTCGCTGGAGTTTAAATGGATGAGGGGGGGACCTCATGGAAACTTAACGAATAGTGAAAGGCTTGGATAGAGTGGATGTGGAGAGGATGTTTCCACTAGTGGAAGAGTCTAGGATAGAGGTCATAGCCTCAGAATTAAAGGATGTTCCTTTAGGAAGAAAATGAGGAGGGATTTCTTTAGTCAGAGGGTGATGAATCTGTGGAATTCTTTGTCACAGAAAGCCAAGTCAATTGATATTTTTATGGCAGAGATAGATAGATTATTGATCAGTACAGGTGTCGGGGGTTATGGGGAGAAAGGCAGGAAAATTGGGTTAGGAGGGAGAGATAAGGGCCTGTCCCACTTAGGTGATTTTTTTAGGCAACTGCCGGCGACTAGTCTGTCGCCACACGGTCGCATGGGTCACGCCTGTACGGTCGTGAGTCGTCTCCTCAGTTGCCCAAAGAGTTGTAGCGTTTTTCTGGTCGTCGCTGGATTTTGAAATGTTCAAAACGTTTCGGCGACTGTGGGCCTATCGTAGCTTGTCTTCTCCTGACGTAGGTGCTGTCGTAGGTTGTCGCCGATGCTGACTTCGTGAATTCCATTGCCTTAGCCGCCTAAAAAAACCGCCTAAGTGGGACAGGCCCTATAGATCATCCATGATTGAATGGCGGAGTAGACTTGATGGGCCACCTTATGACTGGGCTGAGCCCACCACTCTCTGCAGCCTCTTGCATTAGCATGCATTGGAATTACCACGCTAGGCCATGATGCAACTAGTCGGGATACTTTCGACAGTGCATTTGTAGTCGGAGCATTTGGTGACTCGCCAAATCTCTAAACTTCTAAGAACATAGGGAGGCTTGTGTGCTGCCTTCATGCTGGGCCTAGGATGGGTCACTTGAGGTGTTAACATCCAGGATTTGAAGCTGCTAACTCTCACCACTCGGGACCACCCTTTGGTTGCTGATGAGATGGTCCAGTTGCCTGATAACAGCGGGGAAGAAACTGTCCCTGAATCTGGATGTATGCGTTTTCACACTTCGGTACCTCTTCAGTAGTATCAGTATTTCAGTATTTACTTTAATGTCATTTTAACTGAGTACTTACATACATAGAAGAAAGGAAAAATTGTTTCTCAATCAGTTCCCGTCAGTGCGGTTAATAAAAACAGAATAAATACATATAGCGTTAAAATTTAAATTACCATATCTAAAATAGGCCTAAAAATGGAAATAAAAACAGACATTCAGACCGAACAGTGGCTTTGCTTTGGCAGGTGCCGAGCTGTCATGGTATGGGCGAGGTTAGATGTGTTGGTGTATGATATATGGGGAGGGGACACAGTCCGTTAACCAGTCTTATTGCCTGTGGGAAGAAGCTGTGGAGCATCCTGCTGGTTTTGCAGCTGATGCTCCTGTACCTCCTCCCAGATGGCAGAATGGAGAAGATGTGGTGTGATGGATGGTAGGGGTCCATCTTGACTGATGGGAGGGGGTAGAAGAGGGAGTGACCCTGGATGAAGCTGGTGCTTGATTCTACTGGAGGACTTGCTGAAGCCTTGTGAAGTGTAGATGTAGTCAATGGGCCATGTGGACCTTTTGGAATAGATTGGGAATAAATGTGTGAGCATTAGGGTTAGGGTTAGTAGTGAGCAAATCATGATCTGAAAACATGGTGGTGGACATTGCATTGTTGAGTGTAGTTTATTGTCACGTGTACCGAGGTACAGTGAAAAGCTTTTGTGTGCTAACAAGGTGGGGGAAAGGCTATACATGGTTATGAGTGAACCATCCGCAGTGTACAGATACATGACCAAGGGGATAGTAGCTCGGGATCCACGGAAGAGGTTGATGCTAGCTATAGCTCTGCAGCTCGGTGACGTTTGGATGTTTTGTCATTCCAGGCTGTATTTTAACAAGCACGGAGTGCTGCGGGCAGAAGGGTTCCTCTCTCCGAACCAGTACGATCTTGAGGCCATGAGGCTGTGGATGCCCTCTGAAGCTGACGTGGATGGCTTGGATTTGGACACCTCCAAGTACATCTTGGCTAACATTGGAGACCACTTTTGCCAGCTGGTCATGTCCGAGAAGGAAGCGCTGAAGTTGGTGGACCCTTGCAGTACGTATCTCATACCTTTCCTTTCGATTTTGCCTTGCTCCTTTAGACTTTAGAGATGCAGCGTGGAAACGGGCCCTTCGGCCCACCGAGTCCGTGCCGACTCCCGTACTTCCCTAGCGCTCTCCTACACACCAGGGGCCATTTACAAATTACGGAGCACCCGGAGAAAACCCATGCGGTCCACCCCGTGGAAAACATGTAAACTCCGTACAGACAGCACCTGTAGTCAGGATCAAACCCGGGTCTCTGGCGCCGTAAGGCAGCAACTCTACCACTGTGCTGCACCAGAGGAGATAGACGGGATACGACATAAGAAATTTATATGGGGACCTCTTTCACCCAGACAAATGTATACCTGCAGTATTCTATGGGAGCGTGGAATCTGTCACTGAGAGCGCTTAAGAAGTGTCTAGACGCTCCTGAATCGCCCAGACATAGACGTCTATGGGCCAAGTCCAGGTTGATGGGATTAATACGGTTTGGTCTTCACTGGTCAGTGCGGACATGATGGGTCGAATGGCCTGTTTCCATGCAGTATGACTTAATTTGAGTATAGGAGCAGGGAGGTTCTACTATAGTTGTACAGGGTCTTGGTGAGACCACACCTGGAGTATTGCGTACAGTTATGGCCTCCAAATCTGAGGAAG
This sequence comes from Amblyraja radiata, assembly GCF_010909765.2. NCBI lineage: Eukaryota > Metazoa > Chordata > Chondrichthyes > Rajiformes > Rajidae > Amblyraja > Amblyraja radiata. The sequence continues at coordinate 168,489,523 of NC_045956.1, forward strand.
GACATTCTTGCCATAGAGGGAGTGCAGAGAAGGTTCACCAGACTGATTTATGGGATGTCAGGACTTTCATATGAAGAAAGACTGGATAGACTCGGCTTGTACTCGCTAGAATTTAGGAGATTGAGGGGGGATCTTATAGAAACTTACAAAATTCTTAAGGGGTTGGACAGGCTAGATGCAGGAAGATTGTTCCCGATGTTTGGGGAAGTCCAGGACAAAGGGGTCACAGCTTAAGGAAATCCTTTAGGACCGAGATGAGAAAAAAAAAATTCACACAGAGAGTGGTGAATCTCTGGAACTCTCTGCCACAGAAGGTAGTTGAGGCCAGTTCATTGGCTATATTTAAGAGGGAGTTAGATGTGGCTAAAGGGATCAGGGGGTATGGAGAGAAGGCAGGTACAGGATACTGAGTTGGATGATCAGCCATGATCATATTGAATGGCGGTGCAGGCTCGAAGGGCCGAATGGCCTACTCCTGCACCTGTTTTCTATGTTTCTAAGAAGGAACAATGTTCTATGTTTCTAATTGCTGGGACTCCTCCACAGAAAAAATAGGGGAATCTTTTTCACCCAAAGAGTGGTGAATACCTGCAATATTCTGTTGGAACTGAGAACATTTAAATGTCTAGACTTGCACGTGAACTGTCCAGACATAGATGATTATGGACCAAATGTGGGATGGTGGGATAAATACGGATTGGTGCAGGATGGACACAAACTGAAGTAGCTCAGCGGGTTAGACAGCATCTGGAGTAAAGGAATAGGTGACGTTTCGGGTGGAGACCCTTCTTCAGACTGGATTGTTGCCGGATGGTGGGATTAATAACTTGCTCAGTGTGGGCGTGATGGGCTGAATGGCCCGTTTCCATGCTGCGTGACTCTTACTAACTGTGACTCCTCAGAAAAAATAGCCTGGAAGCGTGCGGTTCGAGGCATTCGGGAAATGTGCGATGCCTGTGAGACAACTCTCTTCAACATCCACTGGGTTTGCCCCAAGTGTGGCTTCGGGGTGTGTCTCGACTGCTACAGGATGAAAAGAAACAACTCTCAGGAAGGTAAGCTGGGGTAAACAAAACAGATTTTAGTCGTTTAACTCACTAAATTTTCCAAGTTCATGTCATGGGAGCAAAATTAGGCTATTCGGCCCATTGAGTCAACTCGGCCATTCAATCATGGCTGATCTATCCCTCTCAACCCCATTCTCTTGCCGTCTCCCCGTAACCTTTGACGCACTTACTAATCGATCTCCGCTTTAAAAACACCCAATGACTTGGCTTCCACAGCCGTCTGTGCCAGTACATTCCACAGATTCACCACCCTCTCCTTAAATAATTCCTCCTCATCTCGTTTCTGAAGGTACGTTATGTTACTCTGAGGCTGTGCCCTCTGGTCTAGACTCCAACTATAGAAACATAGAAAATAGGTGTAGGAGGAGGCCATTCGACCCTTTGAGCCAGCACTGCCATTCATTGTGATCATGGCTGATCGTCCCCTATCAATAACCTGTGCCTGCCTTCTCCCCATATCCCTTGACTCCACTAGCCCCCAGAGCTCTATCTAACTCTCTCTTAAATCCATCCAGTGACTTGGCCTCCACTGCCCTCTGTGGCAGTGAATTCCATAAATTCACAACTGGGTGAAAAAGTTTTTTCTCACCTCGGTCTTAAATGACCTCCCCTTTATTCTAACACTGTAGCCCCTGGTTCTGGACTCGCCCAACATTGGGAACATTTTTCCTGCATCTAGCTTGTCCAGTCCTTTTATCTGTGTCTGTCTGTCTGTCTGTCTGTCTGTCTGTCTGTCTGTGTCTGTCTATCTATCTATCTATCTATCTATCTATCTATCTATCTATCTATCTATCTATCTGTCTGATCTTGACCGCTTTTGGCCTACTGTGCTGCGATTTCCGAGAGAACGCCGCCACCTACGGCCGTCATTTTTGGCCACCTCGATCAGAGCCCACGTCTGCCTTCCTGGACCAGAGTATTTTTCCCATTGATGAAAAATCAGAGAGAAATTAATGTTTTTTTTTAAATTCACCATTCTCTCTGCTGCCCCTGCTGGAGGGAGGGGGAGGGACTATAAACCAGGAAGTGGTGTGCCTCAATCAGTCTCTGCAAGATGGAGGTCACTATGAGCTCTGAATGACACTGAACAAATGTCTACACAACTGTGAGTACCCTTAATGTGGTTTGAAAATGAAAATATGGTTAGTTTGAAGTAAAAAAGCACTGCCTGCAAATGGTTGTTTGGGTTGAAGTAAAAAGGCACTCTCTCTCTCTCTATCTCCCCTCATCTCTCTCCCCACCTCTCTCTCTCCCTATCCCTCTCTCTCTCTCCCCCCTGTCTCTCTCCCTTTCTCTCTCTCTCTCCCCTCCTCTCTCTCCCCAACTCTCTCCTCTTTCCCCCCCTCCCCTCTCCTCTCCCCCCCCCCTCTCCTCTCCCCCCCCTCCTCTCCCCCCTCTCTCCTCTCCCCCCCTCTCTCCTCTCCCCCCCTCTCGTCCTCTCCCCCCCTCTCTCCTCTCCCCCCCTCTCTCCTCTCCCCCCCCTCTCTCCTCTCCCCCCCTCTCTCCTCTCCCCCCCCTCTCTCCTCTCCCCCCCCTCGCTCCTCCCCCCTCTCTCCTCTCCCCCCCTCTCTCCTCTCCCCCCTTCCTCTCTCTCCCCCCCTTCCTCTCTCTCCCCCCCTTCCTCTCTCTCCCCCTTCCTCTCTCTCCCCCCCTTCCCTCTCCTCTCTCCCCCCCTTCCTCTCCTCTCTCTCCCCCCTCTCCTCCTCCTCTCCTCTCCTACCCCCCTCGTCCTCCCCCCCCCCTCTCCTTCCCTCCTCTCCCCCCTCTCCTCCCCCCCTCTCCTCCCCCCCTCTCCCCCCTCTCTCTCTCTCCCCACTCCATCCCCTCCCCCACCGTCCCTCCCCTAAACCCCTCCCCTCCACACACCCTACCCCCTTCCCTTCGCCCTCCTTCCCCCTCCCTGCTCCCCACCTCTCCCCCTCACCTCACCCCTCCCTCTCAGCACACCCTCTCCCCCCATCTCTCTCCTCCCCCCTCCCCCCCACACCCCCTACCCTCCATACCCCCTACACTCTTCCCTCCACCCTCCCCCCCTCCCTCCCCCTCCCTGCTCTCCCCCTCACCCCCCTCTCAGCACCCCCCTCTCTCTCACTCTCACCCTCTCTCTCCTCCCCCACCTTTCCCCCCCCTCACCCACCCTCCCTCTTCTCTCCACCCCCCTATCCCTCTTGCCCCTCTCTGTGTGTCTCTGCCCCTTCTCTCTCTGCCCTGACTCTCTACCCCCGCCCCCCCCCCTCTAGATGTGACTGCAAGTTGGGGGCTATGCGTCAGTAGATAGGGTATAAGTAGATAATATTAATATAATATCAAGGGGTGTAGTTAGCGTGAGTGTGTGGGGGGGGGGGGGATAGTTAGTGTGTGTGACGCTGAATGCCGCCTCTCCTCCCCCCCCCCCCCCCCCCCCACAACCGCACGTTGGGGGAACAACCCCAACGGGTCTGCACTTGGTCTAGTAATTTTATATGTTTCTATAAGATTTCCCCTCATCCTTCTAAACTCCAGTGAATACAAGCCTAGTCTTTTTAATCTTTCCTCATATGACAGTCCCACCATCCCAGGGATTAATCTCGTGAACCTACGCTGCACTGCCTCAATCACAAGGATGTCCTTCCTCAAATTAGGAGACCAAAACTGTACACAATACTCCAGATGTGGTCTTACCAGAGCCCTATACAACTGCAGAAGAACCTATTTACTCCTATACTGAAATCCTCTTGTTATGAAGGCCAACATTCCATTAGCTTTCTTCACTGCCTGCTGTACCTGTAAGCCAACTTTCAGTGACCGGTTTACAAGGACACCCAGGTCTCGCTGCACCTCCCCCTTACCTAACCCAACCCCATTGAGATAATAATCTACCTCCTTGTTTTTGCCACTAATGGAAACATCCTCTCCACATCCACTGTATCCAGGCCTTTCACTTTTCAGTACGTTTCAATGAGATACCCCCCCCCCCCCATCCCACCCCCCTCCTTGAAGTGCCAGTGCGGGATCCTTTACCATGGCGTAAAAGGTTACTGCATGTATAGTTCACACCCACTGGATCAGGAGGCCTTACCCCCAGTATACAACTGTAGAAGCAAGGAACTGGAGATGCTGGTTTACAAAGAGATGACACAAAATGCTGGATCCTTCTTCAGACCGAAGTGTCCCGACCCAAAATGTCACCTTACCCATGTTCTCCAAGGATGCTGCCTGACCTGCTGAGTTATGCTAGCACTAGGTGTCTTTCCCCGGAGTACAACTTGTGGACCCTGGTTGGGCAGCACAGCGGCGCAGTGCTAATTGCTGCCTTACAGAGCCAGAGACCTGGGTTCGATCCTGACTACGGGTGCTGTTTGTGCGTTCTCCCTGTGACTGTGTGGGTTTCATCCAGGTGCTCTTGTTTCCTCCCACACTCCAAAGACATACATGCTTGTCGGTTACACAAAAATGCTGGAGAAACTCAGCGGGTGCAGCAGCATCTATGGAGCGAAGGAAATAGACGACGTTTCGGCCCGAAACGTCGCCTATTTCCTTCGCTCCATAGATGCTGCTGCACCCGCTGAGTTTCTCCAGCATTTTTGTGTACCTTCGATCTTCCAGCATCTGCAGTTCCTTCTTGAACACATGCTTGTCGGTTAATTGGCTTTGGTAAAAATTGTACAGTTGTCCCCAGTGTGTAGGATAGTGTTAGTGTACGGAGTGATTGCTGGTCGGTGCGGACAGCGGTCCGAAGGACGTGTTTCCGTATTATATCTGTGTTCTGGCTGCTTAGGATTGCTCTAATTCCTAATTGGACACCCTGATTCATCTTGAGCTCGAGAGAACTAAAGGGCCTGTCCCACTTGGCCGTCATTTGTGCGTGATTTATGCGACACCATTTATGCGTCACGATGCGTGTCGTGCCGCGCACGTGATGACGTAGGCAGTGTCGCGCGGGGGCCCCAGGATTTCGGGATGTACAAAATCTCCGCGCGCCATCTGCGTGTCGCGCAAATGACGCCCGTGGGACAGGCCTTAAGTGCTCTGACTTGACTGGGCGAGTCCCAGAGAGGTACAAATCGATTGGTGTTTAGCTTAGAGATACAACGTGGAAACGGGCCCCTTCAGCCCACCAGTCTGCACCGACCAGTGATCCCACACAATAGGGCCAATTTACAATTATAGCAAGCCAACCTCCAAACTTGCATGTCTTTGAAGCGTGGGAGTAATCCGGAGATCCAGGAGAAACCCCACACAGGTCACGGGGAGAATGTACAAACTGCATTCACCCATAGTCAGGATCGAACCCGGATCTCTGGCGCTGTAAGACAAAGTAGTTTATAGTCACGTGTACAGAGTTACACTGAAGGGAGGGATGTGGTTTTCCCCATGTTCCAGGAAAGACGCCGTTTCCTATTGTTTTCCAAGTGGTCTTTCTTCTTGCTTTACAACGTTTCAGGCTCTTGATTTCCTTTGCATTGGTCGTTCACATTGGGGTCTGTGACTCACTAGCCAGAGGTTTGTGGTGACTGACAGTTTTGTTGGATTTATTACAATAATATCTTTATCTTTGTGTGTGCAGCTCTGGTCACCGCACAATAGGAAGGATGTGGTGGCAGAGGAGAGTTACCATGATGTTATCTTGGCCGGAGGATTTTATTTCTGGGGAGAACTTGGACGTACTGAGTTTATTTTCCCTGGAACACAGGAGGCTGAGCGGTGACCTGATAGAGTTATACAGTGTGGAAACAGGCCCTTCGGCCCAACTTGCCCATGCTGACCAACGTGCCCCATTTACACTAGTCCTACCTGCCTGCGTTTGGCCCATAACCCTCTAAACCTATCGTCTCCATGTATCTGCCCTAATATCTCTTAAACGTTTTGATAGTCCATGGCTCAACTACCTCCTCCAGCAGCGCGTTCCATACACCCACCACCCTTTAAAAAAAAAAAATAGGTACCCCTCAGGTTCCTCTGAAATCTTTCCCCCCTCACATTAAACCTATGTCCTTTGGTTCTTGATTCCCCTACTCTGGGCAAAAGACTCTCACCCGATCTATTCCTCTCATGATCCTGAAGACCTCTGGAGAGTATTATCAGGGATAGGATATGCGGGCATTTTGATGGGCAAGGGCTGACAATAGGTGCAGTAGGCCCATAGGGAGGAGGTCCAGAACCTGGCAGCCTGGTGTACCAATAATAACCTCGTCCTCAACTCAAAGAAGACAAAGGTAATCATCGTTGACTTCAGGAAGACCAGAGGTGGCAAACATATCCACATAAACGGGAATGAGGTGGAGCGCGTCTCCAACTACAAATTCCTCGGGGTACACATCTCAGAGGATCTGTCCTGGTCCCTCAACACCACCAAACTGATCAAAAAGGCGCAGCAGCGCCTTTACTTTCTGAGGAGGCTCAAGAAAGCTCACCTGTCCCCCCAGATCCTGACCAACTTCTACCACTGTACCATCGAAAGCATCCTGACCACCTGCTTCACGGTATGGTACAGCAGCTGCACCACAGCTGACAGGAAGGCACTGCAACGGGTGGTAAAAACCGCGCAGCACATCATCGGTGCCCCGCTCCCTGCCATGGATGCCCTCCACCGCACACGGTGTCTGAGACGGGCCGGGAAAATCATCAAGGCCCCCTCTCACCCTAACCATGGACTATTTGCCCTCCTCCCATCAGGGAGGCGGTACAGGAGCCTCGGGTCTCGCACAAGCAGGCTGAGGAACAGCTTTTTCAATAACACCATTACACTGCTGAACTCAGAGTCCCGTCGCTAGCTATCTTTAGACTCTCCCATTTGTATACATTTATTTGCCTATGTACCAGTTTAATTCATCCACAGTCCACACATTGTTAACCAGTATTTTTATTTCTACTATCTTGCACTATGACCAGACGCTAAACTGCATTTTGTTGTACCTGTACTCGTATTTGTGCAATGACAATGAAGTTGAATTGAATTGAATTGAATTTGGCCCTTCGAGCCAGCACTGCCATTCAATGTGATCATGGCTGATCATCCGCAATCAGTACCCCGTTCATGCCTTCTCCCCTGACTCCGCTATTTTTAAGAGCCCTATCTAGCTCTCTCTTGAAAGCATCCAGAGAACCTGCCTCCACCGCCCTCTGAGACAGAGAATTCCACAGACTCACTACTCTCTGTGAGAAAAGTGTTTCCTCGTCTCCGTTCTAAATGGCTTACTCCTTATTCTTAAACTGTGGCCCCTGGTTCTGGACTCCCCCAACATCGGGAACATGTTTCCTGCCTCTAGTGTGTCCAAGCCCTTAAAAATCTTATGTTTCAATAAGATACCCTCTCATCCTTCTAAACTCCAGAGTGTACAAGCCCAGCTGCTCCATTCTCTCAGCATATGACAGTCCCGCCATCCCGGGAATTAACCTGATAAACCTACGCTGCACTCCCTCAATAGCAAGAATAGCTGATTTGGGATAGTCAGCATGGTTTTTTTACGTGGGAGGTCGTGTCTCACAAATTGTTTTTTGAAGACGTGACCGAAAAGGTTATGAGGGCAGAGCTGTAGACGTGTACATGAATTTCATTACGGCGTTCAACAAGGTTCCACATGGTAGGCTGCTCTGGAAGGTTAGATTGCATGGGAATGGATAGAAAATTGGCTTCATGGAGGGAAGCAGAGGGTGAGGGTGGAAGGTTGCTTCTCGGACTGGAGACCTGTGACGAGTGGTGTGCATCCAAGTTTGGTGCTGGGCCCGTTACTGTTGCATTTACAACAATGATTTGGATGAGAACATACAGGGCAAGATTAGCAAGTTTGCTGATTACATGGATAGGACAGTTTTGGAGGGATATGGACCAAACGTAGTCAGGTGGGACTAGTGCAGCTGGGACATGTTGGGCCGAATGTTCTGTTTCAACACTATATCACTCTATGACTCTTAAGACCCATCATCCTCCAGTGCTCTTGAGGAATAGAGTCCAAGCCTGTTCAACCTCTCCCTATGGCTTAGCTTTGATTCCTGACAACAATCTCATAAATCTTCCTGCTTGAAAGGCAGATAGATCTGATATAAATAAATGTATAACATTTTAAGAAGCACAATAATTTATAAAAATGAGTCTTTCCCATGTTGGGATATAAAAAATAAGAAGGCATAGGTTTAAGGTGGGAGTAAACATAGAAAATAGGTGCAGGAGTAGGCCATTCGGCCCTTCAAGCCAGCACCGCCATTCAATATGATCGGCCATTCAATATGATCATGGCCGATCATCCACAATCAGTACCCCGTTCCAGCTTTATTCCCATATCCCTTGATTCCCTTAGCCCTAAGAGCTAAATCTAACTCATCTCATCCCGTGAATTGGCCTCCACTGTCTTCTGTGGCAGAGAATTCCACAGATTCACAACTCTCTGGGTGAAAACTTTTTTCTTCATCTCAGTCCTAAAGGGCCTACCCCTTATTCTTAAACTGTGACCCCTGGTGCTGGACTCCCCCAACATCGGGAACATTTTCCTGCATCTACCCTGTCCAATCCTCTAAGAATTTTAAATGTTTCTACAGGATTGCCTCTCATCCTTCTAAATTCCAGCGAATATAAGTGCAGTCGACCCATTCTTTCATCATATGTCAGTCCTGCCATCCCAGGAATTAACCTGATGAATCTACTCTGCACTCCCGCAATGCCAATAATGTCCTTCCTCAAATTGGGAAACCAAAATTGCATACAATACGCCAGGTGCGGTCTCACCAGGGCCCTGTACAACTGCAGTAGACCTCCTTGCTCCTAACTCAAATCCTCTCGCAATGATGGCCACCATGCCATTAGCTTTCTTCACGGTCTGCTGTACCTGCACGCTTACATTCAGTGACTGATGTACAAGCACATCCAGGTCTTGTTGCACCTCCCCTTCTCCTAATCTGACACCATTCAGATAATAATCTGCCTTCCTGTTCTTGACACCAAAGTGGATAACCTCACATTTATCCACATTATACCACTTCTGCCCACTCACCCAACCTATACAAGTCACCCTGCAGCCTCATAGCATCCTCCTCGCAGCTCACACTGCCACCCAGCTTTGTGTTATCCACAAACCTAGATATGTGAGGAGTTGAATAGGGATTGGAATATTTCTTTGCACAGTGGTTGATAGAGTCTTTGGAAAACGTGTAAAGAAGATTTACGAGGATGTGGGCAGGACTTGAAGGCCAGAGCTGTAAGGAGAGGTTGGGCAGGCATGAGCTTTATTCCTTGGAGTGCAGGCAGCTGAGGGATGATCTTATAGAGGTGTACAAAATCATGAGGGTGACTGCACAGTGTCTTATTCCCTGAGAAAGCGAGTCAAGAACCAGAGGATATAGTTTAAGGTGAGAATGAAAAGATTTAATAATAATAATGATGGGCACCTTTTTCACACAGAGGCTGGTGGGTGGGTATCTGGAACGAGTTGCCAGAGGAGGTACTTGAGAGGTGGTACTATAACGTTTGAAAGACATTTGGACAGGTATATGGTTTGGAAAAGTTTAGAAGGATATAGGCCACAAGTGGGCAGGTGCCACTAGTGTAAATGGGGGCATCTTGGTGAGCATGGGCAGGTTGGACTGAAAACGTGCTGTGTATCTCAATGACTCTGTACATCTGGACCGCACTGCCAAAGGAGGAGGAGGAGGAGGAGGAATCGGATGTGCTCACTAAGTTTCAGACATTTAGACTGGCACTTAAATGGGCCAGTCTTAGAGACCTAATGGGGGCAAATGGGATTTATATGGATGGACTGTACATTGGCATGGATATGGTGAGTTAAAGGGTCTGTTTCTGCGCCGTGCAACTGATTCTATCTTTGATACACAGATGGCAGAGAGGACATCTTTTGGTTTAAGTGTGCCAATGGCCAAGGGCATGATCCGGACAAGCTGATGCCCACACAGATTATCCCTGGTTCAGGTAAGCAGCTCTTCGTTCATTAGCTTCACATTATTTTGAAGCTTGCTTTATTCCAATGGGGACTAGATTAGAGATACAGCGCGGAAACAGGCCCTTCGGCCCATCGAGTCCGCGCCGACCAGTGATCACCCCGTACACTAGCGCCATCCTTCACACGAGGGACTATGTACAATTTTTTCTGAAGCCATACCTACGTCAGTCTTCACTGAAGATGTACCTACAAACCTGTACGTCCTTGGAATTTGGGAGGAAACCTGAGCACCCGGAGAAAACCCACGGGAAGAAAGTATAAACACCATACAGACAGCGCTTGTAGTCTGGATCAAACCCGGGTCCCTGGCACTGTAAGGCAGCAGCTCTAGCACTGTGTTGCCCCTAATTTAAACCCATTAGTTTTAAGGTTTATTACAATACAATACAATACAAATTTATTGTCATTTGAGCCTCAGTGAGACTCAAACGAAATTTCGTTTCCACAGCCATACAAACAAAGACAATGTCCTACAGACATACACACAATTAAATTCAAACAAACATCCATCACAGTGAACCCACTGTGATGGAAGGCAAAGTCTTTTCTCTCCCCTGCTCTCAATGTCTCTCCCGATGTCCAAGCCCCAGGCGGGTGATGATAAGTCCCACGGCCATTTTAGGCCTCGCGGGGCGATTTACGGTCCCGCTCCCGGTCTGAAAGTACAAGGTTGGAACCCCCACGGGCGATGGTGAGTCCCACGGCCATGAAGCCGCGCCAGGTGATGTACGGTCCCGGTCCGGGTCGTTCCAACCCCACGACACGGGCTGGGGAAGTCGCGTTGCGGGAGCTCCGGGAAGCGGTCTCTCTCTCCCCCCGGACCCGCGAGCTCCCGATGTCCCAGTCCACCGGACCTGCGGCTGCGTTGCTGGAGCCTCCGAGCCCCAGGAGTCGAGTCGCAGCAGCGAGTCACCACCGCTCCCCACGCTCCGAGGCCGGCCAGCCCCACGATGATGAGTAGTCCGCAGCGCCGCAGTCTCCCGAGCCCCCGGGTCGTTCAGGTTGGAGGCCGCTCCACGGTGATAGGCCCCAACGACAACGGAAACCCGACAGGGGAAAGGTCGGGTCTCCCGTACAGGGAAGAGATTTTAAATAGTTTCCCCCTCCCCCCACATATACACATTTAAAACTAGTATTAAAAAACACCAAACACTACATTTAACTAGACAAAAAATTTAAAAAAGACAGACAGGCTGTAGGGGCCGCTGCAACGGGTGAGTCGCGCCGCCCAACATTATTGTCATGTGTACCAAGGTACGTGGAAAGTTTAGTCATGCATGCTGTCCAATCAGAGCAGATATACCAGTCACAGATGCATTCAGTTCAAGTTTCAACAACAGCAGTGGCGGAGACCCGGGTTTTAATCCTGGTCTCTGGTGGTACTTGTGTGGAGTTTGCACGTTCTTCCTGTGGCTATATTGGTTTTCACTGGGTGCTCTGGTTTCCTGCCACATCACAAAATGTAGCCTCACCCGCCGAGTTTCTCCAGCATTTTGTGTCTACGTCACAAAGTCATCTGGATTTGTGGGTTAATTTTAAGGTGTAAAAATTGTCCCTCGTGTGTTGGGAGTGGATGCGAAAGTGGGATAACATAGAACTTGTGTGAATGTGTGAACGGCAGTCGGCGTGAAACTCGATGGTCTGAAGGACTTGTTTCCAAGCTGTGTCTCTAAAACTAAATAGGAAGGATAGGATAGGTATACTTGATTGTCACAAGTGACTTAAGCACATCTTTAAGAGCCCTATCTAACTCTCTTGAAAGTAACCAGAGAACCTGCCTCCACCGCCCTCTGAGGCCGAGAATTCCACAGACTCACAACACTCACAAAAAGTGTTTCCTCATCTCCGTTCTAAATGGCTTACCCCTCATTCTTAAACTGTGGCCCCTGGTTCTGGACTCTCCCAACATCGGAACATGTTTCCTGCCTCTAGTGTGTCCTATAAAATGCCCTCTCATCCTTCTAAATTCCAGTGAATACAAGCCAAGTCTTTTCAATCTTTCCTCATATGACAGTCCCGCCATCCCGGGAATTAACCTCGTGAACCTATGCTGCACTTCCTCTATAGCAAGAATGTCCTTCCTCAAATTAGAAGACCAAAACTGCACACAATACTCCAGGTGTGGTCTCACCAGGGCCCTGTTCAACTACAGAAAGACCTCTTTGTTCCTATACTCAAATCCTCTCATTATAAAGCTTTCTTCACTGCCTGCTGTACCTCCATGCTTACTTTCAGTGACTGATGAACAAGGACACCCAGGTCTCTTGCACTTCCCTTTTTCCAAATCTGATACCACCTTGTTCGTGCCACCAAAGTGGATAACCTCACATTTATCCACAATATACTGCATCTGCCATCTCTCCAAGTCGCCCTGCATTCATAGCAACCTCCTCACAGTTCACACTGCCACCCAGGTTTGTGTCATCTGCAAATTTGTTAATGTTACTTGTAATCCCTTCATCTAAATCAATAGACAATAGACATAGACAATAGGTGCGGGAGTAGGCCATCCGCTTCACCACTAACATCCATCCGGCACTCAAATACACCTGGACCATTTCCGACACTTCCCTACCATTTCTTGACCTCACTATCTCCATCGCAGGTGATAGACTTCTGACCGACATCCACTATAAACCCACTGACTCCATTGGCTATCTAGACTACACTTCTTCCCACCCTGCTTCCTGTAAGGACTCCATCCCCTACTCCTAATTCCTCCGTCTACGCTGCATCTGCTCCCAGGATGAGGCGTTCCACACCAGGGCATCGGAAATGTCCTCATTCTTCAGGGATCGGAGGTTCCCCTCCCCTACTATAGATGAGGCTCGCACCAGGGTCTCTTCCATACCCCGTAACACTACTCTCTCTCCCCATCCCCGCACTCGCAACAAGGGCAGAGTCCCCCTAGTCCTCGCCTTTCACCCCACTAGCCGTCACATACAACAAGTAATCCACCGTCAGTTTCGCCACCTCCAACGTGACCCCACCACTCGCCACATCTTCCCATCTCCCCCCCCCCTGTCTGTTTTCCGCAAAGACCGCTCCCTCCGTAACTCCCTTGTCAATTCTTCCCTTCCCTCCCGCACCACCCCCTCCCCGGGCACTTTCCCTTGCAACCGCAAGAGATGCTACACTTGTTGCTTTACCTCCCCCCTCGACTCCATTCAAGGACCCAAGCAGTCTTTCCAGGTGCGACAGAGTGTACCTGCATCTCCTCCAACCTCATCTATTGCAGTGAGATTATTTGCTTGCATAAACAATGTATACAAATAGCAGCCACCTACGGCGCTGACAAAGATACAATGCACGTCGGCTCCCCCTTTGTCCCCCCCACCGGGTCCCCATTGTCCTTTGGTTTGTGTGTGTGTTTCCCCCCCCCCCCCCATTGTCCATTGTTCTTCCCCTCCCTCTCACGGTGGTTCTCCACGCTCTCACCGACCGTGGGTCGACCCACGAGTTTTCACCACCACCACCACCACCACTGCCGCCTCCCCACTTCATGCCTCTGTGGTGCCGACCCAGGCTTTTACCCAGCCGGGCCCCGACCCGGGCTTCTACGCAGGAACTGAAACTAGAAAGAGTCCATTGGACTGCAGCCAACTTTCCTATCCGCTCCCGTGGGTAGCAAATACTCTGCTGCCGTGTTGTGTGTGAGGGGGTGGGGTGGGGAAAGAGTTAATTAATTCAGTCCATGAACTATACCAATCGCTTTGAAGAGATCCTTCTGCAGTTGTACAGGGCCCTAGTGAGACCACACCTGGAGTATTGTGTGCCGTTTTGGTCCCCTAATTTGAGGAAGGACATTCTTGCTATTGAGGGAGTGCAGCGTAGGTCCACAAGGTTAATTCCCGGGATGGCGGGACTGTCATATGCTAAGAGAATGGAGCAGCTGGGCTTGTACACTCTGGAGTTTAGAAGGAAGAGAGGGGATCTTATTGAAACATGTAAGATTATTAAGGGTTTGGACACGCTAGAGGTAGGAAACATGTTCCTGATGTTGGGGGAGTCCAGAACCAGCGGCCACTGTTTAAGAATAAGGGGTAAGACATTTGGAACGGAGATGAGGAAACACAGAGAGTTGTGAGCCTGTGGAATTCTCTGCCTCAGAGGGCGTTGGAGGCCGGTTCTCTGGAAACTTTAAAGAGAGAGCTAGATAGGGCTCTTAAAAATAGCGGAGTCAGGGGATATGGGGAGAAGGCAGGAACGGGGTACTGATTGGGGATGATCAGCCATGATCACATTGAATGGTGGTGCTGGCTCGAAGGGCCGAATGACCTACTCCTGCACCTATTGTCTGTATTGTCTATTGTCTGTATTGTCTATAAATCACTTCTCCTGGGCTTTGTTTTCCTTTCGGTCCAGCTCTGTACCAGATTGGAAATATTGTACATGCTGCAAGAGGAAAATGGGGTATAAAAGCCAACTGTCCCTGTACAGCCAGAAAGAACAAGCACTTGTCCAAGGTGCCCTTCACCAGCGAGGCAGCACAGGTATGTGGTGCACCAGTTAAGCTTCACATACTCACTAATTCGGTGCATTCATGCGTGGCTTTTCACTTTTAACTCGCGTCCTATTAGTGCTGGTGTTTCAGTTTCATTCTGTGGTACTTCAGTGAAAGCACGATTCACTGTGGGTCGGAAGGTCGAGAGTTCAATACCCACTCGGGACCTGGCTGCTGATCCCATGGATACCCCGGTGCCATTTTGTTTAGTCCATTTTTGGATACAGCGTTCAGCCACAGTCGCGTCATGTCTGGAGACACAGTGAGCTGCAGATGCCGGAACCTTCAGCAAAGCACACAGTGCTGGTCAGGCAGCCCATGTCAAGGGTGTGGGACGGAACTGCAGGTGCTGGTTTACTCTGAAGATAGACACAAAATGCTGGAGTAACTCAGCGGGGCAGGCAGCGTCTCTGGGGAGAAGGAACGGCCCGATAAGGAGCAGTCTGTCCTCAGCAGAGGCCTCGCCTTTGTTCCCCTCCACCCCCAGCTCAGCCAGTTCCAGTCCCGCCATCACGTCCCGGTTTTATCCCCGTGGTGACCTTCCCCCGATTCCACCGGTCCCCTCCTCTTGGACTCTCCCAGACGGCCTTCTACCCTCTTTAGACCTCTTTATTTCTAACAGCCAGCAAAATTGGAGCCTGAAGAAGGATCTCGACACGAAACGTCACCCATTCCTTCTCTCCAGAGATGCTGCCTTACCCGCAGAGTTATTCCAGCATTTTGTTTCTACCTTCAGCATCTGTCAAGGGAATGGACAGACACTGCATCAGTCTGACCCTAGCACAATACAGATAGCCCTTGCTTTCTCTTCAACTTCAGATAGCCCTTACTTTCTCTCTCCATCCCCTTCACAGTTCTCCCACTAGTCTTACTGTCTCCGCCTACACTTCCCTCTGGAAGGCGACTCCGGACTGTCAAAGCTGCCAACGCCAGACATATTAACAGATTTTTTTCCACGAGTAGTAGCTCTACTCAATAAACAAAAATCTGTAGCCTCCTTTTGCTCTGGTACTTTATTTAATTTTATCATATTGTTAATGTTTTGTGGGTCATTCCTAACTGTCACTGTACGTCATATTGTCACTTGCGGGCGGAGCACCAAGGCAAATTCCTTGTATGTGAATACTTGGCCAATAAACTCATTCATTCATTCATTCATTCATCCGTCTTCCTTCTCTCCAGAAATGCTGCCTGTTCCGCTGAGTTACTCCAGTATTTTGTGTCTACCAAGCACGAAACAGCACAGGACCAGGGGGGAATGGGACTGAGTGGGAGAGATAGACCAGCCATGGTTGAATGGCGGAGTGGAATAGATGGGCCGAATGGGCTAATTCTGCTCCTATCACTTATGAACAGTTGCTTTGGCCCAGGATGTCAGTCCAGAACATGATGTCAAGTTAAACTCATCTCTGCCTGCACGTGACCCATACCCCTCTATTCCCTGCACATCCATGTGCCCATCTAACAAGCCTCTTGTATGCCACGATTGTTGTTCCCTGTACATCAGGGGATATGGGGAGAAGGCAGGAACGGGGTACTGATTGTGGATGATCAGCCATGATCACATTGAATGGTGGTGCTGGCTCAAAGGGCCGAATGGCCTACTCCTGCACCTATTGTCTATGGACGTCCACTGAAATTAGTTGGTTGTGTGGTGAGGACCGAGGTCGGGGTCTCGAGGTGGACGGGCCGCGTCGCTGAGAACAAGGGGGGACCCAGCATTGGGGGAGGGGCGCAGCAAGAACAAAGGAGGGCTCAACATTGGGGGGCCGCCAAGAACAAAGGGGGGGGGGGAGGGGGGTGCTGAGAACCAAGGGGGGCCAGTGTGGCAGGGACGAAGATGAGATGAGTACTTTGTAACTTTCTCGGCCCCTTTGTGGCATCTCTTTTTAGTCACTTTGCAAAGACTTTCATTGCGCCCAGCACGATACAAGTGTTGATAGTGTCATCATCATCATCATCATCATCGCTTACTTGTGTTGCAGCAGCCAAGCAACGGTGCAGCCTCAGCCTCAGCCCCAGCGCAGAGTGGGGACAGAGCAGCAGCCTCTGAATGCAGTTCCACCACATGCGCGCCTGCGACCTGGAGCGGTGCAGCTCCCGCACATGCTACGGCGGCCTGGAAGAAAGAGGATTCTCCCTTCAGCTGGATGATGGGCCTTACCAAAGGCAAGGATGAGATTCAAGGTGACCTTTCTACCTTCACACTTTACTTCCTTTTCCGGCACAGAAACAGGCCCTTCAGCCCACCGTGTCCGCGCCGACCAGCGATCGCCCCGTACACCAAGACTCCTACATGCAAGGGGCAATTTACAATTTTTATTTTAATCGTAGCCAATGAACCTACAATCGTGTACGTCTATGGAGTGTAGGAGGAAACCAGAGTACCCGGATAAAACCCACGTGGTCCCAGGGTGAACATACAAACTCTGTAAAGACAGCACCCGTAGTCCGGATCGAACAAGCACCAGAAACCCGGGACCTATGCTGACTACCGGTGCTTTCTGTGTGGTGTTTGTCCCCGTAACACAATGGGTTTTCTATGGATGCTCTGGTTTCCTCCCACACGCGAAAGATGTACAGGTTTGTAGGTTAATTGGCTTTGCTAAAGATTGTAAATTGTCCCTAGTGTAGGGTGGTTCTCGTGTGCAAGGTGATCGCTGGTCAGCGTGGGCTGAAAGGCTGGTTTCCGCACTGTATCTCTAAACTAAAGTATATCAACTTTAGGTATACTTTATATAACTTCAGGTCAACTTTATATATAATGAATGTATTTGAAATTGGTGATAGTAATACAGACAAGTCTTCATAAATCTATTTTAAACTTCCACCTTTTACCTTCAAGCTGCAGCCTTTATGACATATCCACCCTGGGGAAAAAGATTCTGTCTATGCCTCTCATAATGTTATATACTTCTTCTGGTCGTCCCTCAACCTCTGCACTCCAGAGTATATCCAACCTCTCCATACTCTGTAATACACTGTAATCGAAGCATCATTCTGGTAAACCTCTTCTGCTCGCTCTCCAAAGCCTCCACATCCTTCCTGTAATGGGGTGACCAGAACTGCAAATGCGACCTAACCAAAGTCCTATACAGACGCATCATGACTTCCTGACTCTTAAGGGTCTGTCCCACGAGCATGCGACTGACTGCATGCTGCAAGCGCGACCTAACTTGGTCACTTGAGCCGTACGGCCTCGCGGGGCCTGTCCCACTTCGATCGCCGGAGCTGTATGGAGTTGTGCGGAGCTGGTCTCGGCATCGCACGTTGCTCCGAAAAACTGACCGTGTTTAAAAATTCCGCACGCCAACAACCTGCCGGCCCGCAGCCACCTCGATGCCGTGTCTCTCACTCGAACCTCCGCGCGGCTCCCACTTCTGGTTTGGTCGCGCTTGCCGCATGCCGTACAGCTCAAGCGACCACGTTAGGTCACGCTTGCCGCATGCAAGCGCATGCTGGTGGGACCGGCCCTTTAGGTCGCGCTTGCCGCATGCAAGTCGCATGCTCGTGGGACAGGCCCTTTATGTTCAATACCCCGATCAATGAAGGCAAGCGTTCCATATTCCTTTTTCACCATTGTCATCTAATTGTGTTGTCACTTTCAGAAAGCTATGGGCTTGGACCCCAAGATCCCTCTGAACAGCAATGTTGCGAAGGGTCTTGCCATTAACTGTATGGCCTCCCCTTACGTTTGACGTTCCAAAGTGCAGCTCCTCTCACTTGCTTGAATTAAACTCCATCTGTCAGTTCTGTGCTCATTTCTGCAGCTGATCTATATCCCACTGTGTGCTTCAACAATCTCCCTTTCAGTCCGCAGCTCCACTAATTTTGGTGTCACATGCAAACTTAGTAACCGATCCATCCGCATTGATATCGCAAACGACAGAGGTTCATAAGTTACAGTAGCAGAATTAGGCCATTCGGCCCATCAAGTCTACACCGCCGTTCAATCATGGCTGATCTGTCTCTTCCTCTCGATCACATTCCCCAACCTTTTTCCCCATAACCCCGACACCTGAACTAGCCAATAATCTGTCCATCTTCTCCTTAAAAATATCCATTGGCTTGGCTCCCACCGCCATCTGTGACAATGAATCCCAGCACGGGACCCTGCAGAGCTCCACTGGCCATAGCCGCCAACCAGAGTAACACCCTTTCACCATAACTTTCCACCTCCAAAGAATAAGCCATTATGAACTTTGCCCTGCAATGCTGGCAGCTGAAGCCACTGCTTACTACACAAGTATTAAATCGCCCCATAAATTTTACAGTGCATCCTGAAGTCCTGTGGTGGTAGCCTGGGTAGAAGACTTTTGTGATATGCCTGAGCTTTGCTCTTTATTAATAACTCAGACGTGTAAATAGCTTGATTAATTTTCTTTTAATTGCAATTGTGAAATGTTGAGAATGCAACTTTTGGAGTGTGAAACCCTGGTGTGGGATTTGGTGGCTGATTGGGAGCCTCTGGTGGTGGTTGTGAGCTCGCAGGGTTCAGCACTGGGTCACTGTCCATTATAACCCTGCGTCTATCCTGAGGCATGTTTACTTCTTATCACGTTTTCTCCTCCTAATCCTACTCCAGCATGCCAATGTTTCCTAGTTTTTTTCAACTTCAGTTTAGTTTAGAGATACGGCCTGTGGAAGCAGGCTCTTCGGCCCACCGAGTCCGCACCGAACAACAATCGCTAGTTCTATCCTACACACTAGGAACAGTGCAGTTCCATTTTTATTACAGTAACAGGGTGGTTTGGCCCATTGAATCAACCATCTATATTACTAAATCTCTGATCTTGACTGCTTTTGGCCCACTGTGCTGCGATTTCCGACAGAACGCCGCCACCTACGGCCGTCATTTTTGGCCACCTCGCTCAGAGCCCCCCTCCGCCTTACGGGTGCGGAGGACTTTTCCCATTGATGACAAATCAGAGAGATATTAATGTTTTAAAAAAATTCACCATTCTCTCTGCTGCCCCTGCTGGAGGGAGGGGGAGGGACTATAAAACCAGGAAGTGGTGTGCCTCACTCACTCTCTGCAAGATGGATGAAGCCAAGGGTCACGTCTCTCTGAGCTCTGAATAACACTGAACAAATGTCTACACAACTGTGAGTACCCTTAATGTGGTTTGAAAATGAAAATATGGTTTGTTTGAAGTAAAAAGGCACTGCCTGCAAATGGTTGTTTGGGTGCTTTGGCTTGAAGTTGAAAGGCACTACTTACTGCAAATGGTGGCTTGGGTGCTTTGGCTTGAAGTTGAAAGGCACTACTTACTGCAAATGGTGGCTTGGGAGCTTTGGCTTGAAGTTGAAAGGCACTACTTATTGCAAATGGTGGCTTGGGTACTTTGCTTGAAATTGAAAGGCACTACTTACTGCAAATGGTGGCTTGGGTGCTTTGCTTGAAATTGAAAGGCACTACTTACTGCAAATGGTGGCTTGGGTGCTTTGCTTGAAGTTGAAATGCACTTCTTACTGCAAATGGTGGCTTGGGTGCTTTGCTTGAAGTTGAAAGGCACTGCTTACTGCAAATGGTGGCTTGGGTGCTTTGGCTTGAGGTTGAAAGGCACTACTTACTGCAAATGGTGGCTTGGGTGCCTTGGCTTGAAGTTGAAAGGTACTACTTACTGCAAATGATGGCTTCGATGCTTTGGCTTGAAGTTGAAATGCATTATTTACTGCAAATGGTGGCTTGGGAGCTTTGGCTTGAAGTTTAAAGAAAATCACCATTCTCTCTGCTGCACCTGCTGGAGGGTGGGGGCGCGACTATAAAACCAGGAAGTGGTGTGCCTCACTCAGTGTCTGCCAGATTAATGAAGCCAAGGGTCATGTCTTTCTGAGCTCTGAATAACACTGAACAAATGTATACACAACTGTGAGCACCCTTAATGTGGTTTGAAAATGAAAATATGGTTTGTTTGAAGTAAAAAGGCACTGCCTGCAAATGGTTGTTTGGATGCTTTGGCTTGAAGTTGAAAGGCACTGCTTACTGCAAATGGTGTCTTGGGTGCTTTGCTTGAAATTGAAAAGCACTACTTACTGCAAATGGTGGCTTGGGTGCTTAGGCTTGAAGTTGAAAGGCACTGCTTACTGCAAATGGTGGCTTGGGAGCATTGGCTTGAAGTTGAAAGGCACTACTTACTGCAAATGGTGGCTTGGGTGCTTTAGCTTGAAGTTGCACTAACTGCAAATGGTGGCTTGGGTGCTTTGGCTTGAAGTTGAAAGACACTACTTACTGCAAATGGTGGCGGGTGATTTGGCTTGAAGTTGAAAGGCACCTTACTGCAAATGGTGGCTTGGGTGCTTTGGCTTGAAGTTGAAAGGCACTACTTACTGTAAATGATGGCTTGGGTGCTTTGGCTTGAAGTTGAAAGGCACTACTTACTGCAAATTATGGCTTGGGTGCTTTGGCTTGAGGTTGAAAGGCACTACTTACTGCAAATGGTGGCTTGGGTGCTTTGGCTTGAAGTTGAAAGGCACTACTTACTGCAAATGATGGCTTGGGTGCTTTGGCTTGAGGTTGAAAGGCACTACTTACTGCAAATGGTGGCTTGGGTGCTTTGGCTTGAAGTTGCACTATTTACTGCAAATGGTGGCTTGGGTGCTTTGCCTTGGTTGAAAGGCACTACTTACTGCAAATGGTGGCTTGGGTGCTTTGGCTTGAAGTTGAAAGGCACTACTTACTGCAAATGGCGGCTTGGGTGCTTTGTCTTGAAGTTAAAAGGCACTACTGCAAATGCACTTCCTGTTTGCACTGTATATTGATTTTAGATAAAACGCTTCCACTTACGGCTGTGATTTTTGGCCATCTTACTCAGTCCCCCCTCCGCTGAGCAGGTGCAGAGAATTCTTCCCATCAATGAAAAATAAAAGTGTTATTAGTGTTTAAAAAATGTTGAGAATCTCTATCCTGTCAATCACGCCCTGAAAGCCACACCTTTTCCGGTGGGAGGGGGAGGGGGTTATAACACCCGGAAGTGTGGGTGTGGCTCAGTCTCTGCATGATGGGGGAGGGGGAGGTCATGACTCTGTCTGAGCTGTGAATCAACTGAACACACTGAATGTCTACTGAACTGTGGGTTTAGTGTTTTGTGTGGTTTTATGGTGGTTTCACCCTGCATGAAATGGTATGAAGCTGCATTTGAATTTGGTGGCCTTGCACCCTGCTTAAAGTGGTATGAAACTGCACTTGAATTTGGTGGCCTTGCACCCTGCTTGAAATGGAATTTCAAGGAATAGTCATGAGTCAACTGCCAGCCCACCAGCCGTGAGTGAGCTGCCAGCAGATCAGGCTTGAAGGACTGAGCTGCCACCCCAAGAACCCATACCAGCACTCCAGAAAGCCCCCTCACTGGCCACCAATATTGGAATTGGTGGAGAGGTGGAATATTGCGTCGGGGGACCAGCCCTCCCGTGTGAACATGGGACCCAACGGGTCCCACTTAGTCTAGTTTATACTAAAACCCTTACTATCCTCCCTGCATTCACATTAACTCCCCAAAACTCCTCTTTTGTGTACTTTGTATGCAAAAACAAAGAATCACACTGCACCTTGCTTGGCACATGTGGCTATAAAATATTATCATCATCACATTCTACCACCCCCTTACAAATTTGAGGCAATTCACAGAGGCCGACTAACTCACCAGCCTGCATGTCTTTGGGAAGTGGAGGGAAACTGGAGTAGCCGGGAGGAAACCCACTCCATCGCAGGGAGAACGTGCAAACTCCTCGCAGCCAGCACTGGCGGTCAGGGTTGAACCACTGGAGCTGTGAGGCAGCGGATTTATTATCCGCGGCACGATCCCTCTCTGTTACTATGAGGCTTTGTGAAGATTTGATTTATGGTCATTAAACTTCAACTAAATGTTACATCAAAACAGGTCAGTTTTTAAGTTTGCTGTCCATAGAACATATGTCAAATCTAGAAGATAGGATTCCTGTGCAGCACAGGGACGGGGCTGTTCCTTGTCCGTGCCAAACATGAAGCCAGCTTACACTAATCTCTGCCTGCAAGTGATATATCTCTCTATTCTCTGCATATCATTTTCTCCAGAGATGCTGCCTGTCCCGCTGAGTTACTCCAGCATTTTGTTTCTATCTTCAGTGTAAATCAGCATCTACAGTTTCTTCCTACACAATGAAAATCAATGTGGAAACTAGGAACAGCCGATGCTGGTTTGCACAAAAGGACACAAAGTGCTGGAGTAACACAGTGGGTCGGGCTGCATCTCTGAAGAAGGGTCTCGACCTGAAATGTCACCTATTCCTTTTCTCCCGAGATGCTGTCTGACCCGCTGAGTTACTCCAGCTCTGTGTCTATGGGGAACATGGAAAGGTGATGTTTCAGGTGGGGACCCTTCTTCAGACTGATTGGGGCAGGCAAGGTAAGCGGTGCCTACCCTGACTAATATTATAAAAAGGTAATTATTAAATATAAATAGTAAAGATTTCCAATTCATTTACTAAAATCAGTATCTATTATTAAATGGTTATTATTTTAATAATCGATCTTAGGTAGGCATAATTCTGCCGTGCCTTTCATCCGCAGTACATGTAATAAGCGTAACTATGTTGAACTCGCGTGCCATGGACGCCGATTCAAGCCTTCACTTACAACCGGCAATAAAGGAAGCTGGAATTCTGCCTTTGCACCGTGGACTGCCCGCACGCACGTGTGCTACAGGAGAGGAGACCAATCTGCGCGGTTTTAAAGATTTTTAAAAGTCGACTGAGTGCCTACTGGACCGATCTGCACTTGCGCGGATTTTGCGATTTTAAAAAAGTCGACTGACTGCCTAGCGCCTACCCTGAGTAATTACTCACAGCACGTGCCCTGGATAGGGGGGGAGGGGGTGAGAGCGGAGAGAGATCCCTGCTTTCTTTCCTTCCCCCCACAATCAATCTGAAGAAGAGTCCCGACCCAAAATGCCACCCACCCGTGTTCTCCAGGGATGCTGCCTGACCCACCATGTTGCCACAGCATTTTGTTTGTGATTAGTCAGGGAGTTGTATAGGGCTCTGGTGAGACCACATCTGGAGTATCGTGTACAGTTTTGGTCTCCTAATTTGAGGAAGGACATCCTTGTGATTGAGGCAGTGCAGCGTAGGTTCACGAGATTGATCCCTGGGATGGCGGGACTGTCATATGAGGAAAGATTGAAAAGACTAGGCTTGTATTTCACTGGAGTTTGGAAGGATGAGGGGGTAATCTTATAGAAACATATAAAATTATAAAAGGACTGGATAAGCTAGATGCAGGAAAAATGTTCCCAATGTTGGGCGAGTCCAGAACCAGGAGCCACAGTCTTAGAATAAAGGGGTAATTTAAGACTGAGGTGAGAAAAATCTTTTTCACACAGAGAGTTGTGAATTTATGAAATTCCCTGCCACAGAGGGCAGTGGAGGCCAAATCACTGGATGGATTTAAGAGAGCGTTAGAAAGAGCTCTAGGGGCTAGTGGAGTCAAGGGATATGGGGAGAAGGCAGGCACGGGTTATTGATAGGGGACGATCAGCCATGATCACAATGAATGGCGGTGCTGGCTCCAAGGGCCGAATGGCCTCCTCCTGCACCTATTTTCTATGTTTCTATGAGATGCTTTGTGTGTCTGTGTGTTTCTCTCATTTGGAAAATCCTGGAAAAAACATTAACAGATCTATTTTAGATGCTATTAACTTCCGCAAATGCAGCCTGACCTCCTGAATATTTTGAGCATCTTCCGCTTCTGTTTTGGCTTTGCCGTGCCGTAACTGTGTTGTTTGGGGGATAAATTGATGCCTCATTTCCACGTCTTAAAAGTCAAAAATTCCATTCACCGAGTAGTTTCAATATTTTGTGGTTCTACGATAAATCTTTGCTTACTTTTATGTTCCACGCTTGCCGTAACTTTCTCCACCCCTCCCCTCGAATCTAGCAGGAAGCTCGCAGTTGCCGTCCTTGAGTAGTAAAGAGACAAAGCCAGCCGGGTTGTTTAATTCCTTGAGCCCGTTGTCGAAGCCTTCATCGTCGCTGCAGACTTTCAACAGCCTGTTAACGCTGGGGCCCAGCAGCTGCAGTGCCCCCAGCTCGCTGAGGAACCTACTGACTACCAGCTCAGGGAAGGTGAGTCCTTGACGCCATACGCTGCTGACATTACACGTTAGAGATACAGCGCGGAACAACCCTGCCCCCTGACTCCATCAATGGTGTGGATGTGCAGTTTGCCAGTGAGTACCTGGACAGTAAACTGGACCGGTCCAGGACTGCTGAGGCCCTGTACAAGAAGGGAGAGGAGGCTCTGCTCCTTCAACGCCCGCAGTAAGATGCTGCAGATGTTCTACCAATCGGTGGTACCCAGTGCAACCTTCTTCGCTGCCGTGTGCTGGGCGCTGCAGTGTGCTGGGCGCTGCAGTGTGTTGGGGCAGGAGGGCGAAGGCCACAGACGCCAACAGGTTTATCAAACTCGTCAGGAAGGCTGGCTCCGGCCTGGGGGTGGGGTTGGATTCTTGGGAGATGGTCTGGGAGGGGAGGATGCCCCTCAAATAGGCGGAGCTCACCCCCTCCATGACACACTGGTCAACCTGAGGAGCACCTTCAGCAACAGACTGGTTCCACCAAGATGCAGCACAGAGCACCACAGAAGATCCTTCTTCCCTGTGGCTATCAATCTTTACAACCCCCGCACCCTCCTCCACCCCACTCCTGTCATGGGGTAGACTGAGACTGACTCCCCTCACCCCCCGATCTTTGCACATCCCCCAAGCCTCCCACTTGTCACTTTAATTTCATGTATTTTGTGTTTTTATGACTGTTGGCAGTTAAATTTCCCCCCTGGGATAAATAAAGTTGTATCGTATTGTAAACAGGCCCTTTGGCCCGCCCAGTCCGCGCTGATTAGATCACCCTGTACGCTAGCACTATCCTACACACTCGGCAATATTTACAATATGTACAATATTTGTTCCTGAGGCCTATTAACCGATTAACATGCACGTCTTTGGGGTGCGGGAGGAAACCGGAGCGGTAGGAAAACCCACGCGGTCACGGGTAGAACGCACAAACTCCGCACAGACAGCGCCCGTAGTCAGGATTGAACCTGGGTCTTTGGCGCTGTGAGGCGGCAACTCTACCGTTGCGCCACCGTGCCGCCCCCAACCTGGAGCGAGCGCTCGGCTGAGTCGGATTTTAACGTTTCTTCCCATTTCTCTCGCAGTCTGAATCTGGGCCAAAGAGCACGTCCAACCTGCTGGATGACATCTTTGCCTCGCTGGTGCAGAGCAAGTCACCAGGTGACGGCACCAAGGCCGCGGGCAACACCTGCGATTCCCGAGAGCCGCTGAGAGCCGTGCCGGGGAAGGTGACCACCGTGGGCTCGGACACCCCTCACACCTGGTACTGTGGTGGCCGCGTGCTCTGCTTGCAGGACCCCAGCAACAAGAACAACTGGAACATTTTCCGAGAGTGCTGGAAGCAGGGACATGTAAGTAGGGCGGTCGTCTAAACACCTTGCAGGCAGGGTCAGCAACAGGAGACATGGGCAGCCACTGGAGGGAGATGGCCAGTTGAATTTTAGTTTAGTTTATTGACACATGCACCGAGGTTTACTGAAAAGCTTTTGTCACGTGCTAACCAGTCAACCGAAAGACAATAAATACATGGTTACAATCGAGCCATTCACAGTGTACATCTTAAGTGGATAATATTTAGTGTAAAGTAAAGCAGGCAAAGTCTAATCAACTCATCTACTGCATCCGCTGCTCTAGATGTCAGCTGATTTACATCGGGGAGACTAAGCGTAGGTTGGGCGATCGTTTCGCCGAACACCTCCGCTCAGTCCGCAATAACCTACCTGAACACCCGGTGGCTCAGCACTTCAACTCCCCCTCCCATTCCCAATCCGACCTCTCTGTCCTGGGTCTCCTCCATTGCCAGAGTGAGCAACAGCGGAAATTGGAGGAACAGCACCTCATATTCCGTCTGGGGACCTTGCGTCCGGATGGCATTAACATTGAATTCTCCCAATTTTGCTAGCCCTTGCAGTCTCCTCCCCTTCCTTAACCCTCTAGCTGTCTCCTCCCACCCTCCCATCCGCCCACCCTCGGGCTCCTCCCCTTTTCCTTCCTTCTCCCCCACCCCCCATCAGTCTGAAGAAGGGTTTCGGCCCGAAACGTCGTCTATTTCCTTCGCTCCATAGATGCTGCTGCACCCGCTGAGTTTCCCCAGCTATTTTGTGTACCTAAAGTCTAATCAAAGATAGTCCAAGGGTCCCCGATGAGGTAGATAGTAGTTCAGCACTGCTCTCTTGTTGCAGTAGGATGGTTCGGTTAGAAACATGGAAAATAGGTGCAGGAGGAGGCCATTTGGCCCTTCAAGCCAGCACCGCCATTCACTGTGATCATGGCTGATCATCCACAATCAATAACCCGTGCCTGCCTTCTCCCCATATCCCTTGATTCCACTAGCCCCTTGAGCTCTATCTAACTTTTATATTCATCCAATGAATTGGCCTCCTCTGCCGTCTGTGGCAGAGAATTCAAGATTCTAGAGAGTTTATTGTCATGTGTCACTGATAGGACAATGAAATTCTTGCTTTGCTTCAGCACAACAGAACATAGTAGGCATTGACTACAAAACATATCAGTGTGTCAATATACCATTATATGAATATATACACACATGAATAAATAAACTGATTAAGTGCAAATAACAGATAATGGACTATTAATGTTCAGAGTTTTGTCCGAGCCAAGTTTAAAGCCCGATGGCTGTGGGGAAGTAGCTATTCCTGAACCTGGTCGTTGCAGTCTTCAGGCTCCTGTACCTTCTACCTGAATTCCACAAATTCACAACTCTGGGCGAAAGTTTTTTCACATCTCAGTTTTAAATGGCCTCCTCTTTATTCTTAGACTGTGGCCCCTGGTTCTGGACTCCCCCAACATTGGGAACATTTTTCCTGCATCTAGCTTGTTTATACGTTTCTATAAGATCCCCTCTCGTCCTTCGAAATTCCAGTGAATACGAGTCCAGTCTTTCCAATCTTTCCGCGTATGACAGCTGATAGCAGCTGGAAAGAAACTGTCCCTGAATCTGGAGGTGTGCGTTTTCACATTTCTATACCTTTTGCCTGATGGGAGAGGGGAGAAGAGGGAGTGACCAGGGTGCGACTAGTCCTTGATTATGCTGCTGGCCTTGCCGAGTCAGCGTGAGGTATGAATGGAGTCAATAGCAGGGAGGTTGGTTTGTGTGATGGTCTGGGCTGTGTCCACAATTCGCTGCAATTTCTTGCGGATGAGCGCAAAGTGAGTAAATGGATTTCAACGAAGGTCTGAGAGGCTCAGAGACAATAATTAATACTGTCAACCCTCGCAATAATGGACCACGGAGGGAAGGGTGGTGTCCAATATTGCCGACTGTCCACTATAACCGAGTGAGGGGGAGGTTAAGTTTAACCCAAGGCCATTCGGGAAGAATCGCGGCATTGGGTTTAAACAAGGAGATTGCAACTTCACGTGGTCCGCCCTGTTTCGACGAATGCAATCAACCTGACGTGCACAATTAAATCAATAATATAGAACAAGTTGTCCTACAACTTTAGGCTGTGCACGCCATACGCAAGAAGAAGAACAAGTGAGTTTTCACAGGCCCTGGAGTCACGCATGGGGCATTTATTACAGTTGAAGGGGGGGGGGGGAAGCTTCTCCAAGTGGTATGATCTGCAATTTGCTGTAAAACTAAAAGCAACACAGAGGAGTAACAAGGTTCGAAACATAGAAGATAGGTGTAGGAGTAGGCCATTCGGCCCTTCGAGCCAGCACCGCCATTCAATATGATCATGGTTGATCATCCAAAATCAGTACCCCGTTCCTGCTATTCCCCATATCCCTTGATTCCTTTAGCCCTAAGAGCTATACCTAAATCTCTCTTGAAAGCATCCAGTGAATTGGCCTCCACTGCCTTCTGTGGCAGAGAATTCCACAGATTCACAACTCCCTGGGTGAAAAAGTGTTTTCCTCATCTCAGTCCTAAATGGCCTCCCCTTATTCCTAAACTGACCCCTTGTTCTGGACTCTCCCAACATCGGGACCATTGACAATGGCAGCCCCTCTCTGCGGAGCCTCAACCCAAGCCTCTGCTGGTGTTTTCCCCTCCACCTCCGCCATGAACTCTACCCTGTCTACTATTTCATATTCTGCCTTCCAGTCACAGTTTGCTCTCTTGGTGAATACCTTGTGTGGATCCATTTAATTATCATTCACTCTCCTGAGCATTGCCTGCTTGTTCTCTCAGTATTTCAGTATTTACTTTAATGTCATTTTAACTGAGTACTTACATACACAGAGAAACAAAAAATTGTTTCTCAATCAGTTCCCGTCAGTGCAGTTAATAAAAACAGAATAAATACATATAGCTTTAAAATTTAAATTAACATACCTAAAATAGGCCTAAAAAAATATTAGGCACAATATCAGCACCTCCCCCAATTAGCTCTTGCAAAGAGATGAAATGGTTTTCTGGTGAGCAATTCTACCTTGCCATTGCATCACTGTAAACACCCACCTGCCCTGGGGCTGCCTCTACTGGGGTGGATACAGCAGCCTGCCTTCATAAGAGAAACCTCTCCCTTTTGCAGAGAGCCTAATGTCTGGACGGAGAAATATTTATGCACTCTTCTGATTTTGTTGTCCTCTATTCTCCCACCAGTGGATAATGTTTTTACATACTGAAGAAGGGTTTCGGTCCGAAACGTTGCCTATTTCCTTCGCTCCATAGATGCTGCTGCACCCGCTGAGTTTCTCCAGCATTTTTGTGTACCTAATGTTTTTACATACCTCGTCGATTCCTTTAAAATTCTAAAACACAACCACATTACTCTGTAACTTTACATATTTTGGTGAACATTAGCTGTTTTTTGCATACCTCATCAATTGTAGCACCCAGCGATCACCCCGTTACACTAGCAGTATCCTACACACTAGGGACAATTTATAATTTTACTGAAACCAATTAACCTACAAACCTGTACGTCTTTGGAGTGTGGGAGGAAACCGGAGAAAGCAGACGCAGTCACGGCGAGAACGTACAAACTCGGTACAGATTACACCCGTAGTCAGGATCGAACCCGGGTCACTGGCGCTGTAAGGCAGCCGCTCTGCCGCTGCTCCACCGTGCCGCCCACATTTCCGGCACCGTCTTGTATCCTTCAAGTTCAGTTGTTTAAAAGAAGTTCACTGCTCCGTTGACTTTATTATCGTGAACGGTGGCGCGATGAGTTTGTTTTTGCTCTTCTTTAGCCAGTAATTGTATCCGGTGTCCACACGAAGCTCCGTGAGGAACTATGGAAGCCTGAAGCATTTGGGAAAGAGTTTGGTGACCAGGATGCCGACCTGGTTGACTGTAGAACAAACACCATTATCGCTGGCGCAAAAATCCGAGACTTTTGGGATGGATTTGAAGACCTTTCACGTAAGTGTTTAGTTTAGAGATACAGCGCGGCGGCAGGCTCTTCAGCCCACCGAGTCCGCAACGCCCAGCGATCCCCGCACACTAGCACTACGCTAGATACACTAGGGACAATTTACATTTATACCAAGCCAATTAACCTACAAACCTGTACATCTTTGGAGCGTGGGAGGAAACCAACGATCTCGGAGAAAACCCACGCAGGTCGCAGGGAGAACGTACAAACTCTGTACGGACAAGCACACGTAGTCAGGATCAAACCGGGTCTCTGGTAAAGCGTTTCTCTTTTTTGGGGAAAAAAACTTGCATTTTCTAAAAGAACTTTCCAGCCAAAAATGTTGTTCGTTGAGATTTAGTCTCAGAGTTGTGAAAGGAATTGTTCGCCAACTTGTGGACAGCAATCGAATGACAACGGGTCGATTAGACTCTGATATTGCGTGGCAGCTTTTAAAAATAATGGCATTAAGATTATTTACAGAGAAGATTTACGAGGATGTTGCCAGGACTCATGGGCCTGAAGTATAGGGAGAGGGAAAGCAGGAGCGCAGGAGGAAGAGGGGGATCTTATAGAGGTGTATAAAATCATCAGAGGAATAGATCGTGTAGAGGCACAGAATCTTTTGCCCAGAGTAGGGGGAATCGAGGACCAGAGGACATAGGTTTAAGGTGAAGAGGGAATGATTTAATAGGAATAGGTGACTTTTCTTTAAACACAAAAGGTGGTTGTATATAACGAGCTGCTGGAGGAGGTAGTTGAGGCAGGTAATATCACTACGTTTAAGAAACATTTGGACATGTACATGGATTGGAGAGGTTTACAGGGATATGGGCCAAACGCAGGCAGGTGGGACTTGTGTGGAAGAAACATGTTGGTCAGTATGGGCAAGTTGGGCCAAAGGGTCTCCTTCCATGCTGTATGGCTCTATGGTGCAAGAGAAGGTGTGGGCTCTGCAATGCAGATCATCCCAAACCATGAGCTCAAGTCTGGGTATTTGATTGAACATATCTGCAAGGTAAGGCCAGAGACCTCTCCCTTTTGAGGCAGGCGTAACATTGACCCGCAGCTGAATGCACCGATCCCTTGTGGGGGGGGGGGGTCTGTACGGAGTCGATGTTCTCCCTGGGACGCAAGCGTTTTCTCCAGTTGCTCCGGTTTCCTCTCGCACTCCAACGACATACAGGTTTGTAGGTTAATTGGCTTTGATGAAATTGTAAATTGTCCCTAGTGTGTAGGTTAGTGCTCATTAGTGTATGAGGATCGTTGGTCAGTGCGGACTCGGTGAGCCGAAGGGCCTGTTTCCGCGCTGTATCTGAAAAGTCTACAGTCTAATTAATAATCTGCGACTGAATGAAGATTGTTGGCTCATGCAATGCAAAGCCCTCTGTTTGAGGCCTTTATTTCAAGCTGTTTCACTGAACCCTTTCTGTGTTTTAAAGGGCGCCTTGCAACAAAAGAGAAGGAACCGATGGCTTTAAAACTGAAAGACTGGCCTCCAGGAGAGGACTTCAGAGACATGATGCTGTCTAGGTAAGTGACGTAATCAGCTCAAGATGTGCTTGTCACACACTTGGTTATCAGGGATATCTAAGCTTACAACCAGACCTAGATCAGTTGGGATGGTGGACCAAGGAATGGCAAATGGAATTGAACTCTGACAAGTATGAGGTGTTCCACTTTGGAATGTCAACCAGGGCAGGACTTGCATAGTAAATGGTGGAGCCTTGGAGAGTGTTGCTAAGCTGATGCAATTATGACATTTAAAATACAGTGGCGCAGCGGTAGAGTTGCTGCCTTGCCGCACCAGAGACCCAGGTTCGATCCTGACCTCGGGCGGGTGCTGCCTGTACTGAGATAGTACATTCTACCTGTGACGCTATGGGTTTTCCCCGAGTGTTCTGGTTTCCCCCCCACATTTTCCAAAAACGTGTAGGATTGTAAGTTAATTGGTTTTTGTAAATTGGTTGGTGTGATCTCGGTAGGCCGAAGGACGGGTTTGCAAGTTGTATCGCTAAACTAAACTAACCATATAGACAGATACAGATGGGAAGGATTCAGAAGGCTATGGACCAGATTCGGGCAAATGGGATTAGCCCAATGGACAATTTGATCGGCATGGACAAGATTGGCCGAAGGGCCCCTTTCCCCGTGTACAACTCCATGACTCCAGGTCTCTGAGCTGGTGGTTGTGTTTGTGTTTATACTTGTACTGCAGGTGCATTCATGGTGAGGTCTGCCATTGGAAGTAGCGAGTTGCGATGTTGAAATGCTGCAACCACTGCACTGTGCCAGTTGGTAGAGAGCTCCAAGGATCTGACATGACCCCTACAATAGGTTCAAATTAATAAATGGTCTTCTCTGCACTGAAGATAGACACAAAATGCTGGAGTAAAGGGCATGTCCCACTGTACGAGGTCATTCAAGAGTTCTCCCGAGTTTCCCCTGATTCGAACTCGGAGAATTACGGTAATAGCCGCTCGTAGGTACTCGGGGCTCTCGTGGACATTTTTCAACATGTTGAAAAAACTTCACGAGCTTACCGCGTTTCCCAAGTACCTGCCGTTAGTGTTACGAGCCGCTAAGAGACGTCCCGATCTCCGACGTACCCACTACGTACATTCTACGTACTTACCATGAGTTTGATTTTTTTTTAAACTCAGGAGAGCTCTTGAATGACCTCGTACAGTGGATCAGGCCCTTAACTCAGCGGGTCAGGCAGCATCTCTGGAGAAAGAGGATAGATGATTTTCATAAGATGTAGGAGCAGAATTAAGCCATTCGGCCCAATAATCATGGCTGGTCTATCTTTCCCTCTCAACCCCATTCTCCTGCCTTCTTCCCATAGCCCCTGACACCCGTACTAATCACTGCTGAGAGAAAATAATATTTTATAGTAAATACACAGGACATATCTTTTAGCCTCCCTGCAGCCTGCTCTCAGCCGCTGAGAGGGCTGAAGTAACGGAGTGATGGAACAGTGAGTAAAGATAGAAACATGTTTTGGGTCGGGACCCTTCTTTAGGCCTACTCTTCACTGTTCCTTCAGGTTTGAAGACCTGATGAACAACCTCCCTCTGCCTGAATACACCAAGAGAGACGGCAAGTTGAACCTGGCTTCCCGGCTACCAGACTTTTTCGTGAGACCTGATTTGGGACCAAAAATGTACAACGCCTATGGTGAGTGAGCCAGCCGTCTGTCGGCGCGCGCCTTCCTTTACAAACTTTGTGCTTCACATTGTTGAGGCTCTTGCTACCAATGGTCATCTTTTGCCTCTGTTGCTCAGGCTTGTTGTCAGCGGAGGACAGGAAGGTCGGAACGACAAACCTTCACTTGGACGTGTCGGACGCTGCGAACGTGATGGTGTACGTGGGGATCCCCAGCGGCCAACCCAATCACGAGGAGGGTGAGTGTTGCTTGACCACCCTCGTGAAGGTTCACACTGAAGGCCTCGACTTGTCCACTCCTCTACATTTAGTTTATAGATACGGCGCGGAAACAGGCCCTTCGGTCCACCGAGTCCGCGCCGACCAGCGATCCCCGCACACTGACACTATCCTACTCCTATTACGTATCATTTACAATTTTTACCAAATCTTATAAACTTACAAACCTTTACGTCTTTGGGGTGTGGGAGGAAACCACGCCCCAATAAAATACCAGAACAATAGGAGGCGACAGATTTCTGGTTATTGAGTAGCTCTGCTCAATCACCAAAAATCTGTAGCCTCCTTTTGCTCTGGTATTTTATTTAATTCACATGTTTAATCGATAAAGTTTTATTATTAATGTTTTATGTGTCATTCCTAACTGCCACTGTATGTCATGTTGTCGCTTGCGGGCAGAGCACCAAGGCAAATTCCTTGTATGTGAATACTTGGCCAATAAACTTATTAATTAATTCATTCAAACAAACCGGAGAGTACCCAGAGAAAACCCACGCAGGTCACGGGACGATCATACAGACACGTTGCTTTGTGCGTTTCAGAAACATAGAAAATAGGTGCAGGAGTAGGCCATTTGGCCCTTCGAGCCTGCACTGCCATTCAATATGATTATGGCTGATCATCCAAAGTCAGTACCCCGTTTCTGCTTTCTCCGCATATCCCTTGATTCCATTGGCCCTAAGAGTGAAATCTAACTCGGGATATCTAACTTTTGCAGGATTGTATTCCTTTTTCTTTTGACATTCACTTTAATTCAGTAATTAATTGCAGCACCTGCACTGTAAGAGTCGAGTGTTTTATTGTCAATCATATGTCCCAAACAGAACAACACAGTTCTTGCTTGCAGCAGCTCAACACAATATGTCAACATAGTACGCCCAGAATAAACAGGAGGTGGACACAAAATGCTGGAGTAACTCAGCGGGACAGGCAGCATCTCTGGAGAGAAGGAATGGGTGACCATTTGGGTCGAGACCCTTCAGACTGGCCCGAAATGTCACCCATTCCTTCTCTCCAGAGATGCTGCCTGTTATTCCAGCTTTGTGTGTCTAATATCTTCGGTTTAAACCAGCATCTGCAGTTCCTTCTTACACATAAACAGAGAAGTACACTGGAGCCGCTGTTTGTTTTTAAAATGCAGCGTTGCAGTTTTGTTCTCAATTTAACGATTCAAGAAGGAGCAATGTTTCCGTGGGGGACGCAAAGTGCTGAAGTAACTCAGCATCTCTGAAGAACTCGAAGAAGGGTTTCAGCCCGAAACGTTGCCTATCTCCTTCGCTCCATAGATGCTGCTGCACCCGCTGAGTTTCTCCAGCTTTTTTGTATACCTTCGATTTTCCAGCATCTGCAGTTCCTTCTTAAAAACTCTCTGAAGAACTCGTTACTCCGCTACTTTGTGTCCTTTTAGTAAACCAGCATCTTGTGGTGCAATATCTTGATAAAAAATAAAATGCGTGCAAATGCACTTCATGTAAAGTGGTGGCGGCCATTGTTCTCTTGCTCCATGTTGACGAGTTTTCTTTTCATAGAGATCCTGAAGACGATGGAGGATGGGGACACGGATGAATTGACGATTAGACGTTTCACAGAATCCAATGAAAGGCCTGGTGCTTTGTGGCACATTTACTCAGCCAAAGATGCAGAAAAGATCCGAGATCTGCTGAAGAAGGTAATTGGCAGCAAAGGACCACGAGCTACTTTGTGGGATCACCAATGCCCAGTGTTTTGTTTCGGATTCTCCATGGTAACTAGTGGCAACTGAGTCAGGATGTTCCAAGCTGTCATCTCTTACCAACCTTTATATCCTTCACTCTTCATATCTTCCTACCTCCTGCATTCAACTCTATCTTAGGCCAAAGAATGGAGGGGGGTAGATAGTCAGATGCTTGGACAAAGGCCAAAGATGGGAAACAGGTGTGAGACAAAAGGATTGAGGAGTTTTGAATTGTGAAGCTAGAGGAAGGGATGTAGGGAGAGGGGAGAACTAGGTGTAAGTCCAGGTGGAGCACAGGGGAGGTCATAAGTGATAGGAGTAGAATTAGGCCATTCGGCCCATCAAGTCTACTCTGCCATTCAATCATGGCTGATCTATCTCTCCCTCCTAACCCCATTCTCCTGCCTTCCCCCCACAACCTCTGACACCCGTACTAATCAAAAATCTATCTATCTCTTCCTTAAAAAATATCCACTGACTTGGCCTCCACAGCTGTCTGTGGCAAAGAGTTCCCCAGATTCACCAGAGGGGGAGATTGGGATTGGGGGGGGGGGGGTTAGAGGTTACCTAAAATTGGAGAATTCAGTGTTCATGCCCCTGCCCCTCGGGGACATCTAATGAACATGTTCGGGGAGTTTTTTTCACACCAAGGTTGTTGCTGGCCTGCAACGTATTCCTGGGGTGGTGGTGGAGGACAATGCAATAGCAGCTTTTAGATAGGCCCGTGGAAATGCAGGGAATAGAGGAACATGGATCGCATGGAAGTAGTTTCACTAGATCAGTTTAATTAGGCATTATGTTCAACACAAACATTGTGGGCCAAAGGGCCCGTTCCTGTGCTGTACTCTTCTATATTCTTTAATCAATTGAAGAGGATAAATAAACCCAAATATAAAAACATTGAATAGATTAAATGAGTAGAGTCGATTAGATGAGATTGGAAATAATATCATTATTTAGTCACCCACTGCTTTTAACAAATATAAAGCTGAAACACAAGTGCTGGAGTAACTCAGCAGGTCAGGCACCATCTCTGCAGAGAATGGATAGGTGATGCGAGTAGAATTAGGCCATTCGGCCCATCAAGCCTACTCCGCCATTCAATCATCTATCTCAATCCTAACCCCATTTTGCTGCCTTTCTTCCCCATTGAATAATCCAAGCTGCTAACTTGACACCGTTAATTGTGTCCGTTTTCAGGTAGCGGAAGAGCAAGGTCAAGAAAATCCTCCCGACCACGACCCGATTCACGACCAAAGCTGGTACCTGGACAGGACTCTACGCAAGAGGCTGCATCAGGAGTATGGGGTGCAGGGTTGGGCCATCGTGCAGTACCTCGGGGATGTGGTCTTCATACCAGCCGGAGCCCCACACCAGGTTGGCCTTCCTTCCGCTCATTTGATCTACAGCCAAACGCATTTGCATGTCGCTCCACTGATGCAATGGTTATCCCCATTACTTGAAACAATATGTCGATCCCCTGGATCTAGTTTAGTTTAGAGATACAGCACAGAAACAGGCCCTTCGGCCCACCGGGTCCGCGCCGACCAACAATCCCCGCACACCAACACTTTCCTAGGGTCAATTTTTACATTTACCAAACCAATTAACTTATAACCCTGTATGTTGTGTGCACATCATGATCTAAGCATCAGGATATGCACAAAACATGCCTTTCCTATTTCACCCTAACCGGGCACGGTGGCGCAGCGGTAGAGTTGCTGCTTCAGTTCAGCTTTCAGGTCAGTTCAGTTTATTGTCACGTGTACATGAGGTACATTGAAAAGCTTTTGTTGCGTGCAGACCAGTCAGCAGAAAGACAAAACATGTTTACCATCGAGCCATTTACATGATACGGGAAAAATGTTTTAGTGTAAGGTCAAGCCAGCAAAGTTTGATCAAGGATAGTCGCAGAGATCCAGGTTTTGTCCTGACTACGGGTGCTGTCTGTACAGAGTTTGTACGTTCTCCCTGTGACCACGTGGGCTTTCTTTGGGTGCTCTGGTTTCCTCCCACACTCTAAAGATGTGTAGGTTAATTGGCTTTGGTAAAAAATTGTGCCTTGTCACTAGTGCTAGTGCACGGGCTGTTTGGTGCAGGCTTGGCAGGCCGAAGGGCCTGTTTTAGTGCTGTGTCTCCAAAGTCTAAAGAAAGAGTCAGAGTGATACAGTGTGGAAACAGGCCCTTCAGCCCAACTCGCCCACACCAGCCAACAATGTCCCAGCTACCCTAGTCCCTCTTGCCTGCGCTTGGTCCATATCCCTCCAAACCTGTCCAATCCATGACCCTGTCCAACTGTTTCTTAAACGTTGGGATAGTCCCAGCCTCAACTACTTCCTCTGCCAGCTTGTTCCATACACCCACCACCCTTTGTGTGAAAAAGATACCCCTCGGATTCCTATTAAATCTTTTCCCCTTCACCCTGAACCTATGTCCTCTGGTCCTCAATTCCCCATCTCTGGGTAAAAGACTATGCATCTACCCGATCTATTCCTCTCATGATTTTGTACACCTCTATAAGATCTCCCCTCATCCTCCTCCTCCTAAAGTAAAGTCCAAAACCAACATGGATCCTTTAACTGATGTGTCTGCTGCATGTTTGTGCCCGAGCAGGAATGGTAGGGGAACCGATGGTCAACATTCCCACGCCCCTCCTAACGGGTTCCACGAAGTGTGTGACACACCAATGCCTTCAGAAGGTTGCTGTGATTTGGGGATGACTGGGTAGGATGTGGGTATCTCTCTTAAGGCAAAGCTAAATGTCCTCTTTGGCTGAAATACCCCCTCTGAAGCGTAGGCCCCTGGACTGAAGTACAAATGATGTGGGCATTGAGTCCCTGCGTGCAAATCACCCTGCACCTGAGATTCGCAAAGAGCTTCGCAGCACAGCCAAAAGGCTGGAATCCTGCCTAACTGTAGAGGTCTAATCTTATAATTAGGATTGTAGAAAAACAGGAATTATTTTGCATTATCTGGCTGGAGGAAGATTTAAACATTTCTTACCTACAAAAGTGATGTCATTCTCATCGTGTCTGGGGCTCTTTATAACACAATTTGTTCTGTTTATTAATAATTTTAAAGAATTTAATAATAGACAATAGGTGCAGGAGTAGGCCATTCGGCCCTGAGCCAGCACCGCCGTTCAATGTGATCATGGCTGATCATCCACAATCAGTACCCCATTCCTGCCTTCTCTCCTTTTCCCCTGACTCCGCTATCTTTAACAGCCCTATCTAGCTCTCTCTTGAAAGTATCCAGAGAACTGGCCTCCACAAGCAGAGAATTCTACAGACGCACAACTCTCTGTGAGAAAAAATGTTTCCTCGTCTCCGTTCTAAATGGCTTACCCCTTATTCTTAAACTGTGGCCCTTGGTTCTGGACTCCCCCAACATCGGGAACATGTTTCCTGCCTCTAGTGTGTCCAAACCCTTAATAATCTTATATGTTTCAATAAGATGCCCTCTCATCCTTCTAAACTCCAGAGTATACAAGCCCAGCCGCTCCATTCTCTCAGCATATAACAGTCCCGCCATCCCGGGAATTAACCTTGTAAACCTACGCTGGACTCCCTCAATAGCAAGAATGTCCTTCCTCAAATTAGGGGTCCAAAACTGCACACAATACTCCAGGTGTGGTCTCACTAGGGCTCTGTACAACTGCAGAAGGACCTCTTTGCTCCTATATTCGATTCCTCTTGTTATGAAGGCCAACATGCCATTCGCTTTCTTCACTGCCTGCTGTACCTGCTTGCTTACTTTCATAGACTGATGTACAAGGACCCCCAGATCCCGTTGTACTTCCCCTTTTCCCAACTTGACACCATTTAGATAGTAATCTGCCTTCCTGTTCTTGCCACCAAAGTGGATGACCTAACATTTATCCACATTATACTGCACCTGCCATGCATCTGCCCACTCATCTCACCTGTCCAAGTCACCCTGCATCCTCATGACATCCTCAAATCCACCCAGCTTTGTGTCATCTGCAAATTTTCTAATGTTACTTTTAATTCCTTCATCTAAATCATTGATGTATATTGTAAATAGCTGCGGTCCCAGCACCGAGCCTTGTGGCACCCCACTGCCTGCCATTCTGAAAGGGGCCTGTTAATCCCTACTCTTTGTTTCCTGTCTGACAACTATTTTTCTATCCATGTCAGCACCCTACCCCCAATACCATGTGCCCTCATTTTGCCCACTAATCTCCTATGTGGGACCTTATCAAATGCTTTCTGAAAGTCCAGATACACTACATCTACTAGCTCCCCCTTGTCCATGTTACTTGTTACATCCTCAAACAATTCCAGAAGATTAGTCAAGCTAGTCTTATAGTCCCACCTGCCCACATATCCCTCTAAACCTGTCCAAATGGCTTTGAAATGCTGGCACAGTACCTGCCCCAACTATTTCCTCTGGTCCATATCCCTCTAAACCTGTCCTATTCATGCACGTCCAAATGTATTTTAAATGTTGTTATTGTATCTGCCTCAACTATTTCCTCTAGCAGCTCATTTTGTATATCCACTGCCCTCTGTGTGCAAAAGTTGCCCCTCAGGTTCCTATTAAATCTTTTCCTCATTCGTCTTAAACCTATGTCCTCTGGTTCTCGATTTCTCCTCTTTCCTGTCCACTGAAAACAGTTCCTACAGAATGGCTGCGTTTGGGATGAGTAGGGTGGAAGGGAGTGCGGGAGAGTGGAGAAAGATCTGGGAAACTGTCCTAGCTCAATAACCAGTAATTAATTATTTTGAATATTCTTGCTTGCTACAGGTTCACAACTTGTACAGTTGTATCAAAGTAGCGGAGGATTTTGTTTCCACTGAACACGTCAAACACTGCTTCCGGCTCACCCAGGAATTTAGACACTTGTCTAACACGCACACCAACCATGAAGACAAACTGCAGGTATTTGGATTCATTCTCTCCATCAGGATCGACTTCAGTGAACAGATAGATGCCTTGCTGTAAATCACACCTATACTAGCTTCTGCAATTAAGTTTAGATTTATTATAGTCACATGTACCGAGGTACATTGAAAAGCTTTGTTTTGCAAACTAACCAAACAGATCAGATAATACTATAGATAAATACAATAACGTTAAACTCAAATCGGGGATGTAACGGTAGAGCTACTGCCTTACAGTGCCAGAGACCCGGGTTTGAACCCGACTACAAGAGCTATCTGTACAGAGTTTGTACATTCTCAATAGACAATAGGT
This sequence comes from Amblyraja radiata, assembly GCF_010909765.2. Taxonomy (NCBI): domain Eukaryota; kingdom Metazoa; phylum Chordata; class Chondrichthyes; order Rajiformes; family Rajidae; genus Amblyraja; species Amblyraja radiata. Next base: position 168,529,838 of record NC_045956.1, read on the forward strand.
GCAGGAGTAGGCCATTCGGCCCTTCGAGCCAGCACCGCCTTTCAATGTGATCATGGCTCATCATCCCCAATCAGTACCCCGTTCCTGCCTTCTCCCCATATCCCCTGACTCAGTATTCCCAACTTGACACGATTTATATAGGAATCTGCCTTCCTGTTTTTTATACCAAAGTGGATAACCTCACATTTATCCACATTAAACTGCATCTGCCATGCATCTGCCCACTCCCCCAACCTGTCCACCCTGCATTCTCATAGCATCCTCACAGTTCACACTGACACCCAGCTTTGTGTCATCTGCAAATTTGCTAATGTTACTTTAAATCCCTTCATCTAAATCATTGATGTATATTGTAAATATTCTCCCCATGACCTGCGTGTGTTTTCTCCGAAATCTTCGATTTCGTCCCACACTCCAAAGACATAAAGGTTTGTAGGTTAATTTGCTTGATATTAATGAAAATTGTCCCTAGTGTGTGTAGGATAGTGTTGGTGTGCAAGGATCGCTGGTCGGCGCGAAGTCAAACACATAATGCTGGAGTAACTCAGCGGGACGGGCAGCATCTCTGGAGAAAATGAATGGGTGACATTTCAGGTCGAGACCCTTCTTCAGACTGATGTCAGGGGAGTGGGCTGGACAGAGATAGAATGTAGTCGGAGACAGTAAGACTGGTGGGAGAACTGGGAAGGGGAGGGAATAGAGATAGAGAGAAAGCAAGGGTTACTTGAAATCAGTGAGGTCCATGTTCATACTGCTGGGGTGTAAGCTACCCAGGCAAAACATGAGGTGCTGTTCCTTCAATTTGGGCCTCACTCTGACAATAGAGGAGGCCCAGGACAGAAAGGGTCAGATTGGGAATGGGAGGGGGAGTTAAAGTGCTGAGCAACTGGGAGATCAGGTAGGTTTAGGTGGACTGAGCCCTGTTTCTGTGTTGTATCTCTAAACTAAACTAAACTAAATGCAATAAATAGAACAATGAGGAAAATACAGTGTGTGCTTTCAAGTGATAGACACAAAATGCTGAAGTAAGTCAGTGGGTCAGGCAGCATCCCTGGAGAAGGTTGCAACCCGAAACGTCACCTATCAATGTTCTTCAGAGATGCTGCCCAACCCGTGATGTTTGGTGACTAGATGGGAAAGGAGAGACCACAAGGACTTGGTGCTGTGTCATTACTGAGAGATGACTACATGAAAGTAGCAGCAGCTAAAGGTCCAGGCAGTGATTGCTTTAAAGCTCTGTCATTTCCAGAAATAAGCTGAGAATCGGGAAGATAATTGGGAATGGGAAGACAGAAAGTGAACTATATGTGTGATGTCTCTATCAGCAAAAACGTGCAAGTTCCTGGTGATCCTCCACACAGATACCGGAGAAATTATTTTACAGTTGTGCTGGATGCGAACGTGGATAATGGCCCCAAACACTTCACCACCAGTGGAGACGTCTAATTGTCCACCCTGTCCCCACTGTCCCAAATCCCCAGATCACAAGTTACAAATTATAGGAGTAAGAATTAGGCCATTTGGCCCATCGAGTCTACTCCGCCATTCAATCATGGCTGATCTCTGCCACCTAATCCCATTTTCCTGCCTTCTCCCTATAATAACCCTTCTCACCCATTCTAATGAAGAATTTACAGGGGCAATCAGACAATAGTAATGGCTGTTGAATAGGATGTTATAGGACTGGCTAGATGCAGGAACAATGTTCCCCATGTTGGGGGAGTCCAGAACCAGCGGTCACAGTTTAAGAATAAGGGGTTGGCCATTTAGGACTGAGATGAGGGGAAACGTTTTCATACAGTTGTGAATCTGTGGAATTCTCTGTCACAGAAGGCAGTGGAGGCCAATTCTCAATGTATTCAAGAGAAAGTTTGATATAGCTCTCAGGGCTAATGGAATTAAGGGATATGGGGAGAAAGCAGGAACAGGGTACTGATTCTGGATGATCAGTCATGATCTTATTGAATGGCGGTGCTGCCTCGAATGGCCGACTCCTGCACCTATTTTCTATGTTAAAAATGCCAGCTATATAAAGTCTGGTACTTGAGTGAGTGGTGATTCAGCCAGTGCACTTTTTCAACGTATCAAGTAGGGAGTGGGTAGTTGAGGAGGTACTATTGCAACGTTTAAGAAACATTTAGGCAGGTATGTGTATAATATAGGTTTAGAGGGATATAGGCCAATTGCAAGCAGGTGGGACTAGTTTAGATGGGGCATGTTGTTCGGTGCGGTCAAGTTGGGCCAAAGGGCCTGTTTCTATGCTGTATGAATCTTAAGTTCTGGTCACCAATATTTTATTAAGGCTCCATTTATTTAAACAATTTCAATAACTGATTGGTTATTGATGTAAACCCATTGATTAATAACAAGTTATAGCCATACAGCACTGAAACAGGCCATTCGACCCATCCCATCCCATGCCAACCAAGCTACCCCTTGTACTCTAGTCCCACCTGCCCACATTTGTCCCACATCCTCTATACCTTCCCTGTCCATGCACCTGTCCAAATGTCTTTTAAATATTGTCAACTACCTCCTATGGCAGTTCATTCCGTATACCCACCACCCTTAAAGTTTAAAACTAATGTTGACTTTGGGGAGCAATATATTTGTTGCCAATCATAATCCTGTGCCCTTTGTTTGTGAGCAGGTGAAGAATATAATCTACCATGCAGTAAAAGATGCTGTTGCGATGTTAAGAGCTCACGAGTCCAGCCTTCTGAAGACCCAGGGGTGATGTCTACAATTCTGACTGTAAACTGGTCTCTCGTGGCAAACCTGGACTCATCCCTGGACTAATTCTTAACAACATCTTTCAAAGACTGACATGTTCAAGGAGGCTACACAGCATCCTTGGGTTACACCGGCTGATCTAGAAAACTTGTACTTTGTTAAACTGAGCGGCAAGGATGTTCTCTATAATTCAACGTCATTTTGCTCACGAGCAAATTCTAATTTTCAGCCTAAACCAGTTCAAACTATTCCAAATTTGTTTTGTTCTGCCCATCCGGTATTTATTCCCTTGGCTCCGTGATCTATCTTGGAATTGTTTGGGAAATAGTTTCCTGGGGTTTGCCCCCAGAAGACCAGGTGAAGCAGGTGAAGGCTTGTGCACTGTCTTCCCTGTTGAGCCTGGTGTAGTTGGCAACATCCTATTTGTGTGTTTCTTGTGTAGTTGCAAAACAAATTTCCAGGTGTTATTAGTGCTTCAGCAAGGTTACCCGAGAACCGAGAGTTAATCGTCTTTGTGGTCGTGGATGCAGTTCTGCACAATTCCCAGCTTGTTTGGTACTCGTATCCACACACACACACACAGTGAGTTCTAAATGGAAGATGTTTGTTGGTTCATACTATCTTGTATCGTTCTATTAATGTGGGAATCACATTGGTTTGTTGCCTAACTTTGGCAAGAATGTTATGTTTAGCAAGAGTTCGTTCTTTGAAAAGCAGGTAAGTGAAATCACCTAAGAATTGGATTCACAGAGTTGGAATGATTTAAATCCAGTATAAGCTTAGGCAATGAGTGCACATTTTCCATTCTTGGATTTCTCTTGTTTAGTTTGGGGAAATGTAGTATCTTGTCCAACACGTTTCAAATCCTAGGACTCCTGAGAGTTTTGAAGTACTTCCGAACTGATTTTGTGCTTTTGTTACAACTGTTCAGAGTTTATTGTGAAATACGCAAGTGCATATAGATAAGAATTCTAAATTGTGACAATATTCACTGCACTACAGTGCCCTCCATAATTGGGACAATGGCCCATCATTTATTTATTTGCCTCTGTACTCCACAATTAGCGATTTGTAATAGAAAAAAATCACATGTGGTTAAAGTGCACATTGTCAGATTTTAATAAAGGCCATTTTACACATTTTGGTTCACCATGTAGAAATTACAGCAGTGTTTATACATAGACATTGTCTTCCTTCCCCCCCCCCCCCCATTTCATGGCACCATAATGTTTGGGACACAGCAATGTCATTTAAATAAAAGTAGTCATGTTTGGTATTTTGTTGCATATCCTTTGCATGCAATGACTGCTTGTAATCTGCGATTCATGGACATCACCAGTTGCTGGGTGTCTTCTCTGGTGATGCTCTGCCAGGCTGTGTTGCAGCCATCTTTAGCTAATGCTTGTTTTGGGGGCTAGTCCCCTTCAGTTTTCTCTTCAGCATATAAAAGGCTTGCTCAATTGTGTTCGGATCGGGTGATTGACTTGGCCACTCAAGAATTGACCATTTATTAGCTTTGAAAAACTCAGTTGTTACTTTAGCAATATATTTGGGATCATTGTCTTGCTGTAGAATGAACCACCGGCCAATGAGTTTTGAGGCATTTGTTTGAACTTGAGCAGATAGGATGTGTCTATACACCAGAATTCATTATGCTACTACCATCAGCAGTTGTATCATCAATGAAGATAAGTGAGCCAGTACCTTCAGCAGCCATACATGCCCAGGCCATAACACCCCCACCACCGTGTTTCACATATGAGGTGGATCTTGGGCAGTTCCTTCTCTCCTCCATACTTTGCTCTTGCCATCACTCTGATATAAGTTAATCTTCATCTCATCTGTCCACAAGACCTTTTTTTCCAGAACTGCGGTTGCTCTTTTAAATACTTCTTGGCAAACAATAACCTGGCCATCCTATATTTGCGGCTAACCAGTGGTTTGCATCTTGCAGTGTAGCCTCTGTATTTCTGTTCATGAAGACTTCTGCGGACAGTGGTTATTGACAAATCCACACCTGACTCCTGAAGAGTGTTTCTGATCTGTCGGACAGGTGTTTGGGGTAAGCTCACCAGTGCTCTCTTTCTTCTTAATGAAGTTCCAAACAGTTGATTTTTGTAAGTGTAGTTTGCCTGATATCTCTAACAGTTTTATTCTTGTTTCTCAGTCTCATAATGGCTTCTTTGACTTTCATTGGCACAACTTTGGTCCTCGTGTTGATAAACAGCAATAAAAGTTTCCAAAGGTGATGGAAAGACTGGAGGAAAGACTAGGTGCTGAGTTCTCTCTTATATCTGCATTAAGGAGGCAATTAAACACACCTGAGCAATTACAAACACCTGTGAAGCCATGTGTCCCAAACATTATGGTGCCCTGAAATGGGGGGACTATGTATAAACACAACTGTAATTTCTACATGGTGAAACCAAAATGTCTAAAAATGGCCTTTAATAAAATCTGACCATGTGCACTTTAACCACGTGATTTTTTTCTATTACAAATCTCAAATTGTGGAGTACAGAGGCAAATAAATAAATGGTGGGTCTTTGTCCCAGACATTATGGGCACTGTATAGTTGCAGATCCTACTGATGTGTGGGTTTCCTTAACAATGTAGGCATCACAATAGGCAAACAAATTACATTATTGGAGACATTTGTTTTCTAAATTACTGCTTAGTGATTGTGACTCCAAACTTATTCCCATTCTGAGTTGTTTATTCCAACTTGACAGTAATTTTCATCCACTTTGTTTTGAAACATACTTGTTGAAATTGAGAGCACGTTTTATAGTCTGTGTAGCAATGGACAAACAGGCCTTGTTCCTCTGTAAAATTTGAAGATGGTTCTAATCAACTATTTTTTAAAACTACTATAAAACTTTCAAAGTAAATGAAATCCCAGTCATTGGTATTTCAATAACTTTGATTACTCAGGACATACTCAGGAATGTTTGTGTAGGTTTTGTTTTCTTTGTACATTTGACTGTTTTGTGGTTTAAATGCAGAGCATCGAAGTTGAAGTCTGAAAATGACAAGTTAAATAATAGAATTGTTTAGATGGTTAGGCAATATTTGTACAACTGTGTGATTTTTACACAATGTGCTTTTGTTACAACTGTTCAGAGTTTATTGTGAAATACGCAAGTGCATATAGATAAGAATTCTAAATTGTGACAATATTCACTGCACTATATACTTGCAGATTCTACTGATGTGTGGGTTTCATTAACAATGTTGACATCACACCAGGCAAACAAATTACATCACTACATTCAGTCTGAAGAAGGGTCTCGACCCGAAACGTCACCCGTTCCTTCTCTCCAGAGATGCTGCCTGTCCGGCTGAGTTACTCTGGTATTTTGAGTTCACCTACCATTCCTGCTCAGGAACAAACATGCAGCAGACACATCAGTTAAAAGTCCTATGCTAGTTTTGGACTTTACTTTAGACTTTAGAGATACAGCACGGAAACAGGCCCGACGTGTCTGCACCAACTAGGCCGCGCACTAGCACTAGTGACAGCTTACAATTTTTTGCCAAAGCCAATAAACCTACAAACCTGCACAATTGGGTGACATTTCGGGCCGAGACCCTTCTTCAGACTGATGTCAGGGGAGTGGGTGGAACATAGAAACATAGAAAATAGGTGCAGGAGTAGGCCATTCGGCCCTTCGAGCCTGCACCGCCATTCAATATGATCATGGCTGATCATCCAACTCAGTATCCTGTTCCTGCCTTCTCTCCATACTCTCTAATCCCTTTAGCCACAAGGACCACATCTAACTCCCTCTTAACTATAGCCAATGAACTGGCCTCAACTACCTTCTGTGGCAGAGAATTCCAGAGATTCACCACTCTCTGTGTGAAAAATGTTATTCTCATTTCGATCCTAAAAGATTTCCCCCTTATCCTTAAACTGTGACCCCTTGTTCTGGACTTCCCCAACATCGGGAACAATCTTCCTGCATCTAGCCTGTCCAACCCCTTAAGAATTTTGTACGTTTCTATAAGATCCCCCCTCAATCTCCTAAATTCTAGCGAGTACAAGTGGAGTCTATCCAGTCTTTCTTCATATGAGTCCTGACATCCCAGGAATCAGTCTGGTGAACCTTCTCTTTACTCCCTCTATGGCAAGAATGTCCTTCCTCAGATTAGGAGGAGGTTAGGACAGAGATATAATGTAGTCGGAGACAGTAAGACTGGTGGGAGAACTGTAGAGGGAATGAAGAGAGTGAAACAAGAGCTACTTGAAGTTAGAGAAGTCAATATTCATACCGCTGGGGTGTAAGCTGACCAAGCTCAATATGAGGTGCTGTTCCTCCAATTGGCGCTGTACGTCATTATGACAATGGAGGAGACCCGGAGAGAAAGGCCAGATTGGGAATCGGAGGGGAAGTTGGTGCTGAGCAACTGGGAGATCAGGTAGGTTAAGGCGGACTGAGCGGAGGTGTTCAACGAAAAGATCGGCGAGCATGCGCTTGGTCTCACTGATATACAGGAGTTGACAACTGGAACAGCGGATACAGTAGATGTGGTTGGAGGAGGTGCAAGTGAATCTCTGCCTCACCTGGAAAGACTTGGGGTCTTGGATGGAGTTGAGGGAGGAGGTAAAGGGACAGGTGTTGCATCTCCTGCGGTTGCAGGGGAAAGTACCTGGGGAGGGGGATGGTTTGGGTGGGAAGGGACCAGGGAGTTGCAGAGGGAACGGTCTGCGGAAAGCAGAAAGGGGTGGAGATGTCAGTAGTGGGATCATGTTAGAGGTGGAAAAAATATTGGAGGATTATATGCGACATGCAACAAAGGTAATGCCACTGTGGTGATGGGGGATTTCAGGAAAATCAGGTTGGTTCATGACCCCAAGAAAGAGAGTTGTAGAATGCCTCCGAGATGGATTCTTAGAGCTACTTGTAATGGAGCCGACCAGAGAAAAGGCAATTCTGGATTTAATGTTGTCCAATGAACCAGATTTGATAAAATAACTCGAGGTAAAGGAACCGCTTGGATGACAAGAGAAGTTAGGGATAGAATAAAACTAAAAGAAAAAATATACAGCACAGCAAAGAGTAGCCGGAAGCCAGAGGATTGGGAAACTTTCATAAGACAACAGAAGGAAACAATACGGGCTGAAAAGATGAAGTACGAGGGGAAGCTGGCCAGGAATGTAAAGAAGGACAGTAAAAGCGTCTTTAGATATGTTAAGGGAAAAAGAGTAGCAAAGTCAAATGTGGGTCCCTTGAAGCAGACAAGGGTGAAATTATTATAGGCAACAAGGAAATGGCAGAAGATTTGAATAGGTACTTCGGATCTGTCTTCACTAAGGAGGACACAAACAATCTCCCAGATGTACTGGAGGACAGGATCTAAGAGGGTCAAGGAACTGAAAGAAAGTTTCATTAGGTGAGAAATAGTATTGGGTAGGCTAATGGGACTGAAGGATGATAAATCCCCTGGGCCTGATGGTCTGCATCCCAGAGTCCTCAGGGAGGTGGCTCCAGTAATAGTGGACGCATTGGTGATCATTTTCCAATGTTCAATAGATTCAGATCCTGTGGGTTGGAGGATAGCTAACGTTATCCCACTTTTCAAGAAAGGAGCGAGAGAGAAAACGGGGAATTACAGACCAGTTAGCCTGACTTTGGTGGTGGGAAAGATGCTGGAGTCAATTATTAAAGAGGTAATAATGGGGCATTTGGATAGCAGTAAAAGGATTAGTCCAAGTCAGCATGGATTTATGAAAGGGAAATCATGCTTGACTAATCTGGAATTTTTTGAGGATGTGACAAGTAAAATGGATGAAGGGGAGCCAGTGGATTTAGTGTATCTAGACTTTCAGAAAGCCTTTAATGTCCCGCACAGGAGACTGGTGACTAAAATTAGAGCACATGGTATTGGGGGTAGGGTGTTGACGTGGATAGAAAATTGGTTGGCAGACAGGAAGCAAAGAGTAGGAGTGAACGGGTCCTTTTCAGAATGGCAGGCAGTGGCGAGTGGAGTGCCGCAAGGCTCGGTGTTGGGGCTGCAACTGTTTACCATATATATAATGATTTGGAAGAGGGAATTAGGAGCAACACTAACAAGTTTGCGGATGACACAAAGCTGGGTGGCAGTTTCCTAAAGAATGAGGACATCTCCGATGCCCTGGTATGGAAAACCTCATCCTGGGCACAGATGCGGTTAGGAGGTTGCAGGGTGACCTGGACAGGTTGAGTGAGCGGGCAGATGCAATATAATATAGATAAATGTGATGTTATCCACTTTCGTGGCAAAAACAAGGGGGTAGATTATTATCTCAATGGGGTTAGGTTAGGTAAGGGGGAGGTACAGCGAGACCTGGGTGTCCTTGTACACCGGTCACTGAAAGTTGACATGCATGTACAGCAGGCAGTGAAGAAAGCTAATGGATTGTTGGCCTTCATAACAAGAGGATTTCAGTATAGTAGAGAGGTTCTTCTGAAGTTGTATAGTGCTCCCTAAGACCACATCTGGAGTATTGCGTTTAGTTTTGGTCTAATTTGAGGAAGAACATCCTTGTGATTGAGGCAGTGCAGCGTAGGTTCACGAGATTGATCCCTGGGATGGCGGGACTGTCATATGAGGAAAGATTGAAAAGACTAGGCTTGTATTCACTGGAGTTTAGAAGGATGAGGGGGTATCTTATACAAACAAAATTATAAAAGGACTGGACAAGCTAGATGCAGGAAAAGTGTTCCCAATGTTGGGCAAGTCCAGAACCAGGGGTCACAGTCTTAGAATAAAGGGGAGGTCATTTAAGACTGAGGTGAGAAAAAACTTTTTCACCCAGAGAGTAGTGAATTTGTGGAATTCCCTGCTACAGAGGGCAGTGGAGGCCAAGTCACTGGATGGATTTAAGAGAGAGTTAGATATAGCTCTAGGGGCTAGTGGAATGAAGGGATATGGGGAGAAGGCAGGCACGGGTTATTGATAGGGGACGATCAGCCATGATCACAATGAATGGCGGTGCTGGCTCGAATGGCCCCCGCCTATTTTCTGTTCTATGTGACAGTTGAGGTGGAAGGTGAGGACAAGAGGGACTATGTCCTTGTTACGAATGGGGGATGGGGAGCAAGAGCGGAGCTGTGGGATATTGAGGAGACCCTAGTGAGAGCCTCATCTATAATGGAAATGGGGAACTCCTGTTTCCTAAAGAATGAGGACATCTCCGATGCCCTGGTATGGAAAACCTCATCCTGGGCACAGATGCGGAGTAGACGGAGGAATTAGGAGTAGGGGATAGAGTCTTAACAGGAAGCAGGATGTGAAGAAGTGTAGTCCACATAGCTATGGGAGTCATTAGGTTTGTAGTAGCTGTAGGTCAATAGTCTCTCCTGTGATGGAGATGGTGAGATCTAGAAATGGTAGGGAGATGTCGGAGATGGTCCAAGTGAATTTGAGTGCAGGATGGAAATTAGTTGTGAAGTTGATAAAGTCAGTGAGCTCTGCATGGGTGCAGTAGGCAGCACCGATGCAGTCGTCAATGTAGCGGAGGTAGAGTTCGGGGATAAAGCCAGTACACGCCTGGAACATTGATTGTTCGATGTACCCTACAAAGAGGCAGACATAGCTAGGGCCCATACGAGTGCCCATAGGTACACCTTGGATTTGGAGGAAGTGGAGGAGTCAAAGGAGAAGTTATTGAGGGTAAGGACCAGCTCTGCTTGGCGGAGGAGAGTATTAGATGGAAATTGGTTGTTTCTGCCGTCTAGGAAGAAATAGAGGGCTTTAAGACTTTCCTGGTGGGGGATGGAGGTGTAGAGCGAGTGGACATCCATAGTAAAGATGAGGGAGTGGGGGCTTTGAAAACGGATGTCATTGAAGGGACGAAAAGCGTGCAAGGTGGCTTGGACATAGGTAGGGAGGGATTGGACCAGGGGGATAGGATGGAGTCGACGTATGTGGAAATTAATTCAGTGGGACATGAACAAGCAGAAACAATGGGTCTGCTGGGACAGTTCTATTTGGGGAGAAGATAAAATCAGGCCGTGCGGAACAATGAGGTTGGAGGCTTTGGAGGGCAGAGAGCCGGAAGTAATAACATCAGAAATGGTGTGTGATATTGGTACCCGGACGGGGCGTCGAAGGATGAGAAGCCGAAGCAAAGAAGTGGAAGCCAAAACACCGAACAGAAAGGATGCCAAAAAGCCAAATAACCAAACGGACGCGACGCAGAAAAGCCAAATAACCGAACGGGCGCGACGCAGAAAAGCCAAATAACGGACATGACGTCTCTGGGGGCGGGATTTGTCCGAGCCCTTGTCAGCGATTGGTCCAGACCCCCGTGTCCATCACATCACTGCCCGGGAGGGTGGGAGGGATTTTATATTTTCCTTTGCCGTTGGACTGCCAAAGATCATGGAGCAAATCATTTTTGTAAGCGTTGATCTACCACGGTGCTTGGGGTTAAGAGGCTGGAATCTCCCTCCCCCTCCCTCTCTCTTTTATCTGTCTCTCGCTCTCTCTCTTGGCCTTCCCCAAATCATTTGGCGTTTTGCAAAGACAACTACATCTGCAGTTCCTTCCTATTGAAGAAGAACCTTGGCCCGAAACAACTCCTGATCCATTCCCTCCACAGATGCCGCCTAGCCCGCTGAGTTCTTATTTATTTAACTCTGAAATTGAAGATAGACACAAAAAGCTGGAGTAATTCAGCCGGGACAGGCAGCATCCCTAGAGAGAAGGAATGGGTGATGTTTCGGGTCGAGACCCTTCTTCAGATCTCCGGGGATGCTGCCTGTCCCAGCTGAGTTATTTCAGCATTTTGCGTCTAGAACAGCCCTGCGACCTGGAACTTCGGTTGCAATGATGGAGAACGTCTTTTAGGAGGAATGAAGGCTGAGAGGAGATTTGGTTCAAAATCATCGCGGGCAGAGGGATTAAGGTGGAACGGGTTGCACCGGAGTTTGGGCTGTTCGATCTAATGTTTTGATTTCATTGCACAGTATTTTTCTTTTCACTGTCTTGTACAACTCATGTTTCATTTATGTTTTCGTGTGTTGTCCATGTGTGCCTGCGATGCTGCTGCAAGCACGTTTTTCATTGCTCCTGTACCTCAATACACTTGCGGATCCGAAAATAAACTAGACTTAAGAACCGGAGACCGTAGACTTTAAGTGGTTGTCAAAAGAAACAGATGTCACGAAGAAAAAACTTAATGAGTAACTAGGATGTGAATCCAAAGCCTGAAGAGGTAGAAGGAGCTTTAATTGTGTTTTTATATGCGATTTGGTGAAGCATCTGAACTGAAACAGGTTACGGGAGATACATAAAACAGCATATTCCCTAGGAAATTGAGGGAAGTTAGTGTAGAAATAGCAGAGGCTATGACAGAAATATTTCAAATGTCATTAGAAACGGGAATAGTGCCGGAGGATTGGCGTACTGCACGTTCCATTGTTTAAAAAGGGTTCTAAGAGTAAACCTAGCAATTATAGACCTGTTAGTTTGACGTCAGTGGTGGGCAAATTAATGGAAAGGATACTTAGAGATAATATATATAAGCATCTGGATAAACAGGGTCTGATTAGGAACAGTCAACATGAATTTGTGCCTGGAAGGTCATGTTTGACTAATCTTGAATTTTCTGAAGAGGTTACTCGGGAAATTGATGAGGGTAAAGGGCAGTGGATGTTGTCTATATGGACTTCAGTCCTTTGACAAGGTTCCTCATGGAAGGTTGGTTAAAAAAGGTTCAATTGTTGGGTATTAATGGTGGAGTAGCAAGATGGATTCAACAGTGGCTGAATGGGAGATGCCAGAGAGTAGTGGTGGATGGTTGTTTGTCAGGTTGGAGGCCGGTGACTAGTGGGGTGCCACAGGGATCTGTGTTGGGTCCACTGTTGTTTGTCATGTACATCAATGATCTGGATGATGGTGTGGTAAATTGGATTAGTAAGTATGCAGATGATACTAAGATAGGTGGTGTTGTGGATAATGAAGTAGATTTTCAAAGTCTACAGAGAGATTTAGGCCAGTTGGAAGAGTGGGCTGAAATATGGCAGATGGAGTTTAATGCTGATAAGTGTGAGGTGCTACATCTTGGCAGGACAAATCAAAATAGGACATTCATGGTAAATGGTAGTGAGTTGAGGAATGCAGTTGAACAGAGGGATCTAGGAATAACTGCACAGTTCCCTGAAGGTGGAATCTCATGTAGATAGGGTGGTAAAGAAAGCTTTTGGTGTGCTGGCCTTTATAAATCAGAGCATTGAGTATAGAAGTTGGGATGTAATGTTAAAATTGTACAAGGCATTGGTGAGGCCAATTCTGGAGTATGGTGTACAATTTTGGTTGCCTAATTATAGGAAGGATGTCAACAAAATAGAGAGAGTACAGAGGAGATTTACTAGAATGTTGCCTGGGTTTCAGCAACTTTATTCTTTGGAGCGCAGAAGGTTAAGGGGGGGACTTGATAGAGGTCTTTAAAATTATGAGAGGGATAGACAAAGATAGGATAAGCTTTTCCCATTGAGTGTAGGGAAGATTCAAACAAGAGGACATGACTTGAGAATTAAGGGACAGAAGTTTAGGGATAACATGAGGGGGAACTTCTTTACTCAGAGAGTGGTAGCTGTGTGGAATGAGCTTCCAGTGGAAGTGGTGGAGGCAGGTTCGATTTTATCATTTAAAAATAAATTGGATAGTTATATGGACGGGAAAGGAATGGAGGGTTATGGTCTGAGTGCAGGTAGATGGGACTAGGGGAGAATAAGTGTTCAGCACGGACTAGAAGGGCCGAGTTGGCCTGTTTCCGTGCTGTAATTGTTATATGGTTAAAACAATGGCAGTAAATCGACTGCTATCACAGAAAGCATATGGACAGCAGAAACTCCACCTCTCCCATCCCACCATCAGTCCAAACCAGTTACATACTTCCATGCAAAGCCTCCATGAGGTCTATTCCACAGATACAAAGAGTACTTGTGAATACACAAAATTCTGGAGTAACTCAGCGAGACAGGCAGCAACCCTGGAGAGAAGGAATGGGTGATGTTTCGGGTCGAGACCCTTCTTCAGACAGAACTGAACTTTCGTTGGTGAGAGTACCTGTGATTGTCTGAAGAAGGGTCTCTACCTGAAATGTCACCCATTCCTGCTATCCAGAGATGCTGCCTGGCCCGCTGAGTTACTCCAGCTTTTACAATACAATACAACAATTTATTTGTTGTCATTTGAAGCCAGAGGTTCAAACGAAATTTGGTTTCTGCAGTCAGAAACAAGAAGAAGAACCAAGACACAACACAATTTACACAAACATTCATCACAGTGAATCTCCTCACTGTGATGGAAGGCAAAGTCTTATCTCTCCCCTGCACTCCTCGTTCTCCTCCCGATGTCAGAGTCAAAGCCCCCGGCGAGCGATGGTAAATAAGTCCCGCGACCATTAAAGCCGCGCCGGGCGATGCAAGGCCGCGCTCCGGGTCTTGGAGCCCCTGGCGTGCGCTAACAAGTCCCGCGGCCATTTAAAGCCGCGCCGGGCGATGTAAGGTCCCACTTCAGGTCATCCTCAACCCCGCAACTCGGGCGGGAGAAGTCGCCGTTGCGGAAGCCCCGAAAAGAGGTCTCCCAGCAGGGACCCGCGGCCTCCCGGTGTCACTGTCCACCAGACCTGCAGCTGGAGCCCCCGAACCTCCTGCGTCGGGCCGCAGCCGCGCGCCACCACAGCTCCTCCCGCTCCAAACTCGGCCAGCTCAGCGATGGTGGGTAAGTCCGCAGCTCCGCGACTGGAGCCCCAGGTCGTTCCGGTTGGAGGCCGCTCCACGGTGCTAGGCCCCAACGACAACGGAGACTCAACAGAGAAAAGGACGGGTTCTCCGTGCAGGGGAAAGATTTTAAAAGTTTCCCCCACCCCCACTCACATACCCAGTTTAAAAAAAAATAAAAACTACATTCAAACGAGACAAAAAAACAGACAGACGGACTGCAGAGGCCGCTGCGATGTGAGTCGCGCCGTGGTCTATTTTTGTGTCTATCTTCAATTTCAGAGTTAAATAAAAAACAAGAGTGCTGGAGGAACTCAGCGGGCTAGGCGGCATCTGTGGAGGGAATGGATTAGGAGTTGTTTCAGGCCAGGGTTCTTCTTCAATAGGAAGGAACTGCAGATGCAGTTGTCTTTGCAAAACGCCAAATGATTCCTGGAATGCCAAGAGAGAGAGATAGATAAAAGAGAGGGAGAGGGGAGAGAGTGAGCGAGAAAGAATGAGAGATTCCAGCTACTTAACCCCAAGCACCGTGGTAGATCAACGCTTACAAAAATAAACTCTATGATCTTTGGCAGTCCAAAAGCGGCAAAGGAAAATTAAAAATCGCCCCCCACCAGTGATGAGATGGACGCGGGGGTCTGGACCAATCGCTGACAAGGTCTCGGACAAATCCCCTCCCTGGAGACGTCATGTCCGTTATTTGGCTTTTCAGCGTCGTTTCTGTTTGGTGTCATGGCTTCCACTTCTTAGCTTCGGCTTCTCGTCCTTCGACGCCCCGTCCGCACACGGTGATATTATGGTCTGGTGCTCGTCTGTGAGGTCATGGTCCAAGGATAAGTAGGAGGAGGTGTCTGAAAGTTGTCGCCTGGGCTCAGCCCGATAGTGGTCAGCGTGCCAGACGACCACGGCACCTCCCTTTTCGGCGGGTTTGATTATCAAGTCGAGGTTGCAGAGTGCGCGGAGGGCTGTACGTTCGGGGGGGGGGAGGAGGTTAGAGTGAGTACGGGGAGTGGAAAAGTCGAGGCGGTTGATGTCCCGCCGGCAGTTGGAAATGACAAGATCTAGAGGGTAGAGGGCCATCCGCGGGAGTCCAAGAGGAGGGGGTGCGGTTGAGAAGGGGCCATCACTGGGTGGTGAGGACTCCTTCCCATGGTAAAAAGCCCAGAGGCAGAGGCGACGGATGAAGAGCTCTACATTGTTGCGGACCCAGAGCTCGTTGAGGTGGGGGGCAGAGGGGGAACAAAGGTGGGGCCTTTTGCTGAGGGTGGAGGGGTCGCAGGTTAACTCACACTTTGTTCCCTTGGCAGCTGAACAGCGCCTCAACTCAAATGTATTCTCCAACCATTCCCCCTGGCCTTTCTTCTCCCCCCCCCCCCGCTCATGCCACACTAGAACACAAACCCATTCTTCCTGATTTTGCAATTCACAACTGTTCAATCGTCTCACAATAGACAATAGGTGCAAGAGTAGGCCATTCGGCCCTTCGAGCCATCACCTTTTTGTCTTTTCATCTCTGATCCAAAACATCACATATCCATATTCTGCAGAGCTGATGAGTTATTCCAGCACTTTGTGTTTTTTTGTAATCCAGCATCTGCGGTTCATTATTTCTACTTGATTTAGTTTGGAGATACAGTGCGGATATTGGCCCTTCAGCCCACCGAGTCTGCGCCAAACTGCGATCCCGACACACTAACCTATCCTGCACACACCAGGGACAATTTACTGAAGCCGATTACCCTACAAAAGTGTACCTCTTTGGAGTGTGGGAGGAAACGGGAGAACATACAAACTGTACAGACAAGCACCCATAGTCAGGATCTAACTGGTGCTGTAAGGCAGCAACTCCACCGCTATGCCACCATGCCTCCTATCTTGCTTCCTTTTACCATGCCCTCGTGGATCCATTTTCGAATGCCAGCTTATCCATTCGGCCATATTTACTGTTGTTTGGAAAGCAGCAAGGTGTGAATGTGAAAGCTACGCAAACTTGAAGCATTACTACATTTCACTATCTAAGTGTATAAAGTACATCTTTGAAGTTGCACTAAACATTTATAACTCGGCTTCTGCAAACTGTAATTTCAGTAAAACCATACAGCAGAGATAAACCAAAGCAGAGTTCATTCCTTTTCTTTGCATCCCTATTTAATTATTAAGGTGGACCAAGTTTTTGTATAATTAGAATGTTATTATTGACATTGAATTGCAGTTCCACAGAAGTCTAGTACAATTAATTCCTACTTAAATATCTCAAACAAATCTCTCCAATAAATCCATCTTGTTTTATTTTAAGATGAAGAACAGCAACTGTCTGTGGCACTGTAATTAAAGTAGTGTATGATCAAAGTTGCACCTAAAGGTCATTCCAGGCAGATTTGAATTGCCTGTTCTAGTGAGAATTGTCTATACAGTCAACTAAACTGCAATCTATTTCAGGAACATGTACCAAAATGGGTTGTTCTGTATGCACAGAGATACCCTTACCCCTACATTAAAGACTGCAAAATCATATTTAATGGTTATAAAGTAGTCCTGGTCAACCCACATCATAATCTTTTTGTTCACTTTTATTACTGAAGAATTGCTGAAATTCACAACTGTACTTGAATGCTGATGGAGGACTTGGTTATCATCCATATGTACAAAAAAATGAAAAAGTACTAGTCGGGATACTAGTACTTTAGAAGGACTCTTATCTTTAGAAGGGAGACTTGCCAAAGACAGAAACATTACAGTGCCCATCTCAAATTTCAAATCCTGCACTAAAATGGGGTTTTAAAGTTCCAACAATTTTAATTGTTTTTAACAGTTTCAATTGTTTTATCTCGGTCGCTGGAGGACTCCAAACACATACTTAAGGATGCCATTTGAAGCCAAAAATGGCAATAGTAAAAACTAGAGGCAGGAAATATTAGACGAGTTTTCACTGCATCAACCAAAACATTCTTTTACAACTCAAATATACAATTGTTAGTTAATATAAAGGATATTTTCCCACCATGGGTTGTTTATAACAGGATAATCACTATAAAGTTTATGGAGTATTCTTTCACTATAATAAGGCCACTTAGAAAAAAAAGTGTTTACATGCTTCAACAATTTCATTTAAACAAAAACAAACCATAATCAGTAACCCTCATCACCCCCACAGTTACGTCTGGGAATTGTAAAGACATTAGTGCTGAAATTATACTGAATAATAAAGTAGTCAAAGGTTTTGACAGCTACCGAGAAGTAGTTTAGCGTAATGGGAGAAATGACTTGCCAGTGTAGTATTGTTCTTGGGAAGCATACTTTGTACAAATTTAACAGTACCAATGTTTTACGCTGAAAATATAGACTTTGGTATTGGCATGAAGAGGGAAAGAGGGGTATGGGTACCATCTCATACTCCACAGCAACATAATTCGAGTGGGAACTATACAGCCAAGATATTTGACACAGATCAACTCCGGAGTGCTGCCAGCCGCGACTGCATTTCTTCAATTTCCTCTTCTGCCTCGCCCTCATCTGATGCAGCCGTGGCCCCTTTTAGTTCCGGCTCTGGCTCTGGCAGAGGATCCATGACTTTGCTGGGAGCTTTCCCAAGAGCACCTGAAAACAAAAATAAAGGGAATGTTTAAAATCTATCATGACTTGTCAATACTCGATGTTACAGCAGAAGGCTGTTAAATAACCTGACAACTGAGACCTTTCACGACCTTTCCCCAGATCAGATGCAGAATGCAAACCAAGTCTCACTGAACGGGGGGAAAAAAGTGCTGGAGTAACTCAGTGGGACAGGAGACGTGTGCGGGAAATGGACGGAAAACATTTTGGTCTGGACCCTTTCTCAGATTGCCACTGATTTTGGCAAATCAGTTCATAAACCAGTACGTAATCATTGGATGTAATGTTTGCGTCACAGCATAGGAAAACTAGCTAGAATTTCTAACCCTAATCGTTGATAATATCAGCTAAATGACAGCAGTATTTTCATCAAATTGTTCCCCCCAGGCCATGAACTGCTCAAATAATTTCTACTATCCTATTTGAAGGATGCAATCGGTGGATATTTTAAAACTACGAGATACAACATTTCTGAGAATTACACAAAAATCTAGAGGAGATTTCAATACTATGAAAGATATTAAACATACACGCTGTGTTTAATTTACCTGCAGTGACCTCAAAAAGTATTTTGTCAATTTCCATCTCTGCTGCTTCCTCCATTTCGTCTTCATCTTCCATACTCTCAAAAGTATCCTCCAGCATCTCATCAATAATCCCTGCCTGCAGACAGTAAACGCACACGCACAAATTATTCAACATTTGAAGCATCGACACCTCAGGTTTAAGAAACGATTTATTCAGTTTGCAAGACAGAAGAATGCCCTGATTTCATCTCGTTCCAATAAAACATGCATCTGAAACATTGTCAGGGTTTCGCTAAAGATGTTGACATATCTCCAACCGTCAGATTCAGATTTGCGGTGATTTTCATTTTAGCGAGGTACACTTTGCTCGCAAGACCACCGCTTATTGCCCACCCATCAAAGTGGTGAACAGTTGGGCAAGAAGCTCCAGGATTTCGATCCAGCAAAGATCCAAGCAGTGATATGTTTTCAATTCAGGACGCATCCACCTGCTGCTCTTGGTTTAACGGTAGTGCTCAGGAGATGCTTCTTGAACAGCCTGGGCAATAGGGTGAATACACAGTCTTTTTTTTCGCCTAGGGGAATCAAGAACTAGCAGGCCTAGGGTTAAGGTGAGAGGGAAATGATTTAATAGGAATGCAAGGAGCAGCTTTTGCCCACACAGGCGGCGGTGGGTATGTGGAATGAGCTGCCAGAGGAAATAGTTGAGGCAGGTACTATAGTTAAAATATAGGTACATGGACAGGAAAGATTTAGAGGGATACAGACCAAACAGGAAAATGTGTCTAGTTTCGATGGAGCATCTTGGTCACCTAAAAACTCGCTCGTCTTTGGCATGTGGGAGGAGATCCACACGGTCACAGAGAGAACATGCAAACTGCACAGAGACAGTAGCTACAGTCAGGATCAAACCCAGGCTGTGAGGCAGCAGTTCTACCAGCTGTGCCACCCCCTTGAACATGTAACGTCAAGAGTGTTATATTGTCATATGTCCCAGATAGAACAATGGAATTCTTACTTGCAGCAGCACCACAAAATATGTAAACATAGTACTCTGTGAACTATATAATAAAGAAGAAAAATAAGTTCTGTATATGATCTATATGTATATATATATAGAACCACACATTAAAACAAACAAACAATAATAGTGCCCCATAGTCAATGTAGTTGAGAGCTTATTTGGAGGTTGTTGTATTTAATAACTGTAGGGAAGAAGCTGCTCCTGAACCAGGACGTTACAGTTTTCAGGCTCCTATATCTTCCCAATGGCAGGGGTGAAATGATTGTGTGGCCAGGGTGGTGTGGGTCTCGGATAATGCTTTTTGAGGCAGCGACTCCTGTAAATCCCTTCGATGGTGGGGAGGTCAGAACCCGTGATGGACTGGGCAGTGTCCACCACTTTTGCAGTCTTGTTACATATTCAAGTTAAAGTAGGTCCCAACCATTAGCACTAGTGTTTTATCTCTCACCTTCATCATTTCTTTGGACAGATCCCTCATGGTGGCTTGAATTTCAGGAATCTTTACTAAATTCTGCATGGCTTTCATCACTTCAGTACTCTTATCTAAGGCGCCAGTGACTCTTGCTACAGCTACAAAAGGAAGGCAAGAAATCAAATTAAAAACTGAAGGCAGTAATAAACACGATTTACGACCATTTCATTTTGACTTGCACTTTAGTCTTCGGTGCTTCTGTTAAATTAGAGGATCAAGCCTCAAATCGGTGGCAGCTCAAAATAAATTGATCAGCAAGGTCTGAAAGCTGGAAATGGAACCAAGTGGATTACTCATGCAGTGCAATTGCAGAAGTGTTGGGAATTGCACCAAGATTGAGGCATGAGTAATAATCCTGATATATGGTATTGAGCGGAGGTAACCTGGTGCTTCCCCACTCCTGAGTCTGGAGAAATATGAGGTCAGGCAAAAGCTTGAGGGAACAGAGGCAGGTAATTGGACACTGTTGTTACACTTGATAACTTTCCTACCAATTATTAAATATAGAAACATAGAAAATAGGTGCAGGAGTAGGCCATTCGGCCCTTCGAGCCAGCACCGCCATTCAATATGATCATGGCTGATCATCCAGAATCAATACCCTGTTCCTGCTTTCTCCTCGTATCCCTTGATTCCCTTCGCCCTAAGAGCTATATCTAACGCTCCCTTGAATAAATACTGTTCTATACGCACTGTTACCATCCGCCCACCATCACCCTCCCCCCTTCATCTTGTTTATCAGATTCTATGATCTGCAGCCCTCTGTTCACTCCACTTATCCCCTCTCAGCCTTCGTTGTTTTCTCCTATATTCACCCACCTAAGTCCATCAGCAAAATCAATGCCTCTGACATCCACCTGCTGCTTGCCAGATTTTGCCCTACCCTTATGCCCTCACCTCTTTATACTTGCTCTCTACCACGATTCCAAACATTGACCTTCTACCACCCTCCACAGATGCTGCCTGGCCAGCAGTTTGGGTTTTTTTTGCTGCAGATTCCAGCATCTGCAATCTCTCAAGTCCCCTAAATAACTTGGGTGCCCTCGTCAAGGAATGAATAGCAACATCCTATCTGTTGTATAACCAGGAACATCGATTCGCAATAGTGCTTACCACAAAGGACAATCAAAGGGACCCAGCACCAGGGTGCAAATCTCTCAAGGAATTATGAGAACTAGTTTAAACTAAACTAAAACAAATCATCACTTTTGACATCCCTTGTGACAATAAACTGACCATGAAACCTTGAAACTAGAAAAACAGCAATAATATAATCTGATAATTTAAGATGGCCGTAACTTCATCTGCCACATTATTTTAGCTGTACAGTTAATTTATAAAAATGAGAAAATAAACAGGAAAAATCAAATTACTTGGAAATGTAATAGTTAAGTCTGAATGAAGAAGAGATCATAGAGAAAGTGAACTTCAACAGTGCGCAAATGTAACAGGCCCACAGCAGAAAACAATATATTATTTGCCAGGTTGGCATTTACTGAGATTTCTGGTACAATGCCAACAGCTTACCTAGTTGGTTCTTCATACTCATAAGGACAGAATTCATTTGTGCTTTTGAAGCGTACAATTTGTTCACAGCCTTCTTTGATCGAACAATTTCTTTTGCTAAAATGATGCAAACATCCTTTTGGCCTTTCTTTGCAGCATCTTTCACAGACCTCTTTACTTTCTCCTCTTCCCTCTGAATATCTAACAAACAAAAAGTGTAGTTATAAATAGGGTTAGGGAAACTTTAGAAGGATATGGGTCAAATGCGAGCAAATGCTTTCCAGTTTAAATGGGACACCATGGTTGACACGGACAAGTTGGGCTAAAGTGCCAGTTTCTGTGCTGTATCACTCTACAACTCTAAAGAGGAGTCTTTCCAAATGCCTCAAAAAATGTAATTCTCAACGAGGTATAATTATCATAGCCAAGTGAATATGGCAAGCATTTTATACCCTTTATATCCAAGATCATAGGGATGATTGGGCTAACATATAATGAGCATTTGACAGCTCTCGCCGTGTAGTCGCTGAAATTTAGAAGGATGAGGAAGGATCTCATAGAAACTTACCATATAATGAAAGGCATTGATCATAGTCATACATTATTAGCCAAGTATGTTTTGCAACATACAAGGAATTTCATTTGCGATACATTCATACCAATAAACAGCAACAGAACACACAAAATACATTTTAACATAAACATCCACCACAGTGACTCCTCCACATTCCTCACTGTGATGGAAGGCGGAAAAAAAAGTTCAATCTCTTCCCTTCTTTGTTCTCCCGTTGACGGGATGATCTTGGCACCCGTGGCCGGCAGCGTTTGGGTCCTCGCGTCAGGCGATCAAGCTCCCACATCGGGGGGGGGGAAATCTCAGCTCCACCACGCCGGGCCATCTGACCCTGGGTCGGAGCTGGTCAAAACCTTCTGCATCATTTGGAGCTCCCGACACCAGTCTCTATCCGAGACAGCGAGCTCCTCGATGGAGAAATCCGTAGGTTGGTGCATCGATCCCAGGCAAGGGATCAGCTCCAATGGTAAGTCCACGTCCCCGCGGTGGGGCTCAGTCAATCCCGAGCAAGGCCTCCAGCTCCATGATGTTAGGCCGCAGAGCGACCGGATATACAATCCGGAAAACAATCGCATCTCCGGCAAGGTAACAGATTGAAAACATGTTTCCCCCACCCCCCACATAAAACAAACCAGAAAACATTAACACATACTTTTAAAACACACTAAAAAAAATGTAAAAGCCAAAAAGACAGTCAGACTGTTGGCGAGGCTGCCATTGTGCGGTTATCCCCTGGTGGTATCACATCCACGATAGTGAATGTGAAAAGGATGATTCTACTAGTGGGAGAGCCTAGGACCAGAGGGCACAGCCTCAGAATAAAAGGGCGTACCTTTAGAAAGGAGATGAGGAGGAATTTCTTTAACTAGAGGGTGCTGAATCAGCCGAATTCATGGCATAGGCACCTGTGGCAGCCATCTTTGGGTATTTTTAAAGTGGAGATTGATACGTTCTTGATCAGTAGGGGTGTCGGGAGTTACAAGGAGAAGAATGGAGTTGAGAAGGAGAAATAGATCAGCCATGATTGAATGGCAGAGCAGACTCGATGGGTTGACTCCTTCAGTGCTATGCTAGAGTGCTGGCCAAGATTGTAAATTAAAAATCACAAGCCCAACATCCCCACCTGCACTAACTCAAGGCTGGGTGTACTTGCTCGAGTCAGGTTAAAAACCAACAGCTGACTTGTAAATGACTTCCATGAATAAGGAGACCAATACTACACACAGTACTCAAGATGTGCACATATAAATTAAGTATAACTGCACTACTTTTAAAATTAGTTTCCCCAGCTATAAATACTTAATATTTTGCCAGCTTTCTCAATCACCCAAGAATCTACATACAAGCCCTGTCATTGAAAAATAGCTTAAGTATACCTCGATTTCCACATTGCCACTCTGTGTTTCTGTAATATACAAAGTGAAACGCACTACAGTAAACCCTTGGTTTAATGGACCTCTTTGTAACAGATTTTAGTTATAGCGGATAGACCTGCTGATGCCATCATGGCTCGCACTGCCTTCCCAGCCCAGGCTACTGATGCCACCCTGGTTCGCAAGATGCACCAGCTTGCCCTTCTCCACCCATGGCACGGTCCAGTTGATGCGGCTGTTGTTGCGACTCACATCGCAGCACACAGAAACAGCATCGGCAGGACACACAAGGCCATCGTGGGGCTCCCTCCTCTCCCACCTGCTGCTGCTAATTCTTCCTGTCCACTCGTCGCTTTGTCCACTCGGCCTCTTCCCCTTCCCCCTGCCTCACCCCACCACCACCTCCTACTCCTCCTGTCACTTTGTCCACTCAGCATTCCCCCCCCCACCCTCCCGTCCTCCACCTTCTCCCCTAGAGTCCCCAACGTACTCCACCAGTGACTGGTGAGAGGGGAGGCTGAGAGCATCCTGTCAGTAGCGGTGACCTAAAGAAAGCACGTCCTGTTGGTAGTGGCAGCCTGAAGAAAGCGTGTCCTCACAGCCTCGTCTACGCGGTGAAGAAGTGCTCGCCGTTACAGACCAGTGGCATTGGCGCTTAATTTTAAGGTACAGTTCAGTTTAGTTTATTGTCACGTGTACCGGGGTACAGTGAAAAGCTTTTGTTGTGTGCTAACCAGTCAGCGGAAAGACAATACATGATTACAATCAAGCCATTTGCAGTGTACAGATACATGATAAAGGAATAACGCTGAGTGCAAGGTAAAGCCAGTACAGTCTGATCTGTAAAGATCGGACTATCCTCAAAGATAGTCCAAGGGTCACCAATGAGGTCGATGTGAAATGACACAAAGTGCTGGAGTAACTCAGCAGACTGAATCTGTCCGAAGAAGGGTCCCAACGTCGCCTTACAATTGTTCTCCCGAGATGCTGCCTGAGCCGCTGAGTTACTCCAGCACTTTGTGTCTTTTTGTGTATGAACCACCACCTGCAGTACTTTGTTTCAACTACATACAATGATCAATCCTTACTGGGTTATAGCAGACAATCGGCAATAATGGACACCATTTTCCTCCCCACCCCCTCCCTCCCAGGGTCCATTATAACAAGAGTTTACTGCATGACAGAAAATGAGAGTTTTTTTACTCACCTCGAATTTGTCTGTCAATCACTCTCATTTCCTTTCTTATTTTTGTTGACCATTCTGAAACCTAATCAAAAACCACAATAACATTATTAACACAAAATAACATTTGTTTCAGATATGGTTTCAGATGATATGCAGAAATACTAATTTTAACATGCAAATGGCAATAAACTGATACCGTTCAGAAGGCTCATAGGTCATGGAAAATTAAGAACAATATTCAGGTTTCCATTGATGAAACTAGGGCTATTGCTGCTGTTTTCATCCCATTCAAGTTTAATTTTCCCTATACTTAGTTTAGTTTATTGTTTATTGTCACATGTACCGAGGTACAGTGAAAAGCATTTGTTGCGAGCTAACCAGTCAGCAGAAAGATAAAACATGATTACAATCGAGCCATTTATAGTGTATAGATACATGATCAGGGAATAACGCTTAGTGCAAGGTAAAGCCAGCAAAGGATAGTCATATTTAGTTGTAAGCCATATTTATTTTATTGCTATGCCAAAGGCCTCAAACACACGAGCCCACTTTTAGCCAATATTAGCAAGTGAGTCAGAAGAATGGTTTTTGTATCAACTTCCCTCCCAATGGGAATGCAACTGGTCTTTAAATAACACAACCGATGTCCAGTGCCGAAACTGTGTATGTATACTCTGAAAATACTAATCTGCAAAGATGAGAAAAAGTTAAAGTATATCTGTAATAGACTGAGACAAGAGAAAATATACTTGGGAATAAGGAAATTACAAAGAAATAAAATGTTATTCTGTGTTTGGGTATGTTTGCCACGCCACCCTGGCCACACACTGATTTCACTCCTGCCATCGGGAAGAAGATAGAGGAGCCTGAAAACAGTAATGTCCAGGTTCAGGAACAGCTTCTTCCCTACAGCAATCAGGTTATGAAACACTACGGCCTCTGAACTACACAGACCTGGGGCATTGGTTTTTGTCTTTTTGCACTATTATTGTTTGTTGGTTTTTATGTGTATACATTTTTATTTATGAGCATATAAATACACACACATTTAACTTTTTTTTGGTTTATTATATTGTTTACAGCGTACTATGTTCACATATTATGTCGTGCTGCTGCAAGTAAGAATGTCTTTGTTTTGTTTGCGACACTTGACAATAAATCTCTAGTGAAGATGAGCCAGAAAACTCCTCAAATTAATGTTGTTTTTACAACGTCTCAAGGTTTTAGGCCTCAATAGTCACTAATTGATGACCGTGGATCAGAAGGTAATCTATACGCACCCACGAGACATTCAATGCTGTCGAAAGATGAATCTTCCAAAAACAGACTCTTAATAGTTTCTTTATTATAATAGTATAAACAGTAAGATAATTCATAAAAGCTTCTTCTTGTATAAATACATTTCAATCATGCTCGTGCATAGTCGAAAACTATGTCTATCCCCCGATCTTCATTGAACTAAACTAAACTCCTTGGGAGTCTGCGCCAGAATCCCAGCCGCAAACCACGACCCAGGCCACGTATAAATCCCACCCACATAATTACAGGTAGATAAAATTAAAGGTAACTGGTTATAATTATAACATACGGAGTTAAGCTAAATGGCTACTACAAATGGATTTCTTGTTTCATTCTTATTTCAGTAACAACTCTTCTTCATGTGAAATATATGCCCTGCATAAGGAAACTAATTGAAAATTTCAACTTTACCACAAACCAACTTTACCATAAGATATTCCAGCTAATAAGCTCCTTTCAATACAGTAGTAAACACTATTAGGCCTGCCTTCAAATTCTAGTAATTTGGTTAACTTTTTGGGCTGTCAATTGGTCTTCCCATTTAACCAGAGAAACATTTATAATTTTAAGGACGTTTTGCACAATATTGTCATATTCCAAGTACCTAATCTTAATGTTTTTGCAGATGGATGAATCTAGAAGACTTTAAGAAAAGTGGCCATTAAGTTATTTCAGCCAGGTACATAATTCAGTTGAGGAATGTCAGATCAGCTATCCTAATAGTTCACTTTACCAACCTTTAGAGTCAGAGTCTTACAGTGTGGAAACAGATCGTTTGGTCCAACTTGCCCACACCAGCCTTCACATCTGTTTATGTGCCACCGCTTCCTCCTTCCAAATAACCAATATATATTGTAAACTGTTGTGGTCTGAGCACTGCTCTCTGTGGCAGTCTACTGGATCAACCAGTGATACCTACTCGCTATTTCCTGTCTGTTAACCAATCCACCATCTCCAAGACTACGGGCTGAAATATTGTGACTTGACCTTCTACGAGACATCTCATCGCACATATTCACAAAGTCTAACTGCATGTACTGATTCCCACCTATCTATCTATCCTGGTCACGACTACCCCAGCGGCAAGGTAGAGCAGTGGTAGAGTTGCTACCTTACAGTGCCAGAGACCAGGGGTTCAATCCTTACTACAACTGCTGCCTGTACAGAGATTGTACATTCTCCCCGTGACCTGTCTGAGTTTCCTACGGGTGCTCCAGTTCCCTCCCACTCTCAAAGAACGTACAGGTTAGTAGGTTAATTGGTTTGGTATAATTCTAAATTATCCCTAGTGTGTGTAGGATTTAAAAAAAATTAAAATTGCGCGACCGGGTCCAGTCGCCGTCGTGGTAGCTCCGCGGCACGATGCGTATTTTTAACTTGCATGTTCGTTTTAAATTTATTTCTAAGTACTAACTCTCTAGCAGTAACAACGTATGACCGGGAAACTCTCATAAAACTAAACTCTAACATAACATGGAGACTTTTTAAACACTGTACTCACCGATCCAGCGTGGCCAGCAGAGATCAACAGAGCGCGCCGGGGCAAGAACAATGGGAGCGCGGCTCCAAGGAAAACCCGGAGAAAACATCGGGGTAAGCGGGGGGGGATTCGGAATAGGCTGAGAGCCCAAGCATTCCGTCCTCCTCTGCCCAGCATTCTTCTGGCAAACGTAGTCCCTGGAGAACTAGCTGGATGACCTCAGGGCGAGGGTCAGATTCCAGCAGGACATAAGGGACTGCAACATCCTCTGCCTGACCGAAACATGGCTGACCTCGCTGATTCCGGATCAGGCAATCTGCCCAACCAAGTCCTTCACTGTTCATCGTGCTGACAGAACAGAAGCATCTGGGAAATCCAAGGGTGGAGGAGTCTGCTTCATGACCAATAATAACTGGTGCAACCCTGGAAATATTAAGACGCTTTCTCGTTCCTGCTCGCCGGACCTGGAGCACCTGACGATCTCATGCCGTCCATTCTACCTTCCCCGGGAGTTCAGCTCAGTGATCATCACAGCCATCTACATTCCACCGCATGCGGACACCGACGTGGCACTATCGGCCCTACACGATGTGTTATGTCGACACCAAAACAAGAACCCGGATGCGGCTATGGTGGTTGCTGGAGATTTTAATAAATCAAATCTCAAAAAAGTTCATGCCCAACTTCTACCAACACATCACGTGTGCCACCAGGGGGGGAAGAACATTGGACCACTGCTACACGCCGTTCCGGAAGGGCTACAAGGCCGTTTCACTCTCTTCTTTTGGAAAATCCGACCACGCTGTCGTTTTCCTGCTGCCGGAGTATAAACAACGGACAGTACGGGAAGTGGCAGTGACAAGGGACGTAAAGCGGTGGTCCGACCAGTCAAAGGCCATGCTGCAAGATGCACTGAGGGGTCACGGACTTCATTGCAACATTAGCCGATAACATCCTCCCCACAGTAAGAGTTAGCATCTTTCCTAATCAAAAACCCTGGGTGGACAGGTCCATTCATGTGGCCTTGAATGCTCGCATCGCTGCTTACAACTCTGGCCTGGCATCTGGAAATATGGACGTCTACAAGGTAGAGTCCTACCGACTGCGAAGAGCGGTGAAGGACGCAAAAAGGAGGTACAAGGACAGGATGGAGTCGCGGATGGAGCAACAGGACACCAGACGCCTTTGGCAGGGGCTACAGACTATAACTAACTACTGGAGCAGCCCCCCCTCAACCAGAAGTGCCGGCACCCCCCTAGCTGATGACCTGAACTCTTTCTACGCACGCTTCTAGATGGGCAACATCACCCCTAGCTTGCCGGCTAACGACAACACCGCCAGCGTGCTGGCTAGCGAGGCTGGAGGGGGGTCCTCCGCTGGGGATGGATACACATTCTCGTTGTCCGAGCACGACGTGAGGAGGGCTCTGACGTGTGAACATGAGGAAAGCTGTAGGCCCAGATGGCATATCTGGGCGAGTACTTAAGTCTTGTACTACTCAGCTAGCTCCGGTGCTCCCTACAATATTCTCCCGGGCCAGGTCCGTGGTCCCTGCCTGCTTCAAAAGATCCATTATTGCACCTGTACCAAAGAATGCCTCTCCAGCTTGTTTGAATGACTACCGACCGGTGGCCCTCACCTCGGCAGTCACAAAATGCTTTGAGAGGCTGGTCAAGAACCACATCTGCGCCTTCCTCCCTCGCAACATGGACCCGCTACAGTTCGCATACCGTCCGAACAGATCCACGGACGATGCGGTCTCCCAGGTTCTGCACACCGCTCTCTCTCACCTTGACAGCCAGAAGGGGGGGCTACGTGAGGATGCTGTTCATAGACTTCAGTTCAGCCTTTAACACGATAGTCCCCACCATACTTGCTGAGAAGCTGCTGGAACTGGGACTTAACTGGGTCCTGGGTCCTGGACTTACTCACCGCCAGGCCCCAGGTAGTCAAGATGGGAGGAAATACATCAACGACCGTCACCCTGAGCACAGAATCCCCCCCAGGGTTGCGTCCTCAGCCCTCTACTGTACTCCCTGTACACACGTGACCGTGTGGCTAGGTTCAGCTCCAACTCTATAATCAAGTTTGCTGATGACACTGTGGTGGTGGGCCTGATCACTGAAAATAATGAGAAGGCCTACCGGGAAGAGGTGGCTGATCTGGCACTCTGGTGTCAGGACAACAGCCTCCTCTTGAATGTTAAAAAAACTAAGGAGCTGATCGTGGACTTTAGGAAGGCACAACATCCGAGGACATAGAAACATAGAAACATAGAAATTAGGTGCAGGAGTAGGCCATTCGGCCCTTCGAGCCTGCACCGCCATTCAATATGATCATGGCTGATCATCCAACTCAGTATCCCGTACCTGCCTTCTCTCCATACCCTCTGATCCCCTTAGCCACAAGGGCCACATCTAACTCCCTCTTAAATATAGCCAATGAACTGGCCTCGACTACCCTCTGTGGCAGGGAGTTCCAGAGATTCACCACTCTCTGTGTGAAAAAAGTTCTTCTCATCTCGGTTTTAAAGGATTTCCCCCTTATCCTTAAGCTGTGACCCCTTGTCCTGGACTTCCCCAACATCGGGAGCAATCTTCCTGCATCTAGCCTGTCCAACCCCTTAAGAATTTTGTAAGTTTCTATAAGATCCCCTCTCAATCTCCTAAATTCTAGAGAGTATAAACCAAGTCTATCCAGTCTTTCTTCATAAGACAGTCCTGACATCCCAGGAATCAGTCTGGTGAACCTTCTCTGCACTCCCTCTATGGCAATAATGTCCTTCCTCAGATTTGGAGACCAAAACTGTACGCAATACTCCAGGTGTGGTCTCACCAAGACCCTGTACAACTGCAGTAGAACCTCCCTGCTCCTATACTCAAATCCTTTTGCTATGAAAGCTAACATACCATTCGCTTTCTTCACTGCCTGCTGCACCTGCATGCCCACTTTCAATGACTGGTGTACCATGACACCCAGGTCTCGCTGCATCTCCCCTTTTCCTAATCGGCCACCATTTAGATAATAGTCTGCTTTCCTGTTTTTGCCACCAAAATGGATAACCTCACATTTATCCTATACACACACGCCACTGAAGATAAATGGGGATACTGTGGATAGCGTGAGCTGCTTTAAATACCTGGGAGTCCACATCACTGAGGATTTGACATGGACAATACACACTGCTGCACTGGTGAGTACGGCAAGGCAGTGCCTTTACCACCTCAGGCAGCTGAGGAAATTTAGAATGTCTCTGAGCATCCTCCAGTGCTTCTACTCAGCGGCTGTGGAAAGCATCTTGTCCGGAAACATCACAATCTGGTCTGGGTTCTGCTCTGCCCGGGACAAGAAGGCTCTGCAGAGAGTAGTGAGTTCGGCCGAACACACTGTGGGAACTACACTCGCCCCTCTGCAGGAGCTCTATATCAGAAGGTGCAGATCCAGAGCCAGCAACATTATGGGAGGCCCCTTCCACCCCAGCAACGGACTGTTCCAGGTGCTACGGACAGCCTCCGCTGTCATGCTGTGAAAACAGAGAGGATGAGACGGAGTTTCTTCCCAGAGGCCATTAGAACTGTAAACTCTTATCTCACCAGGGACTGATTCACTGTACCAATTTACTGTTGTGTGGTGTCTTTTTAAAATTGCTGGGTTTTTTCTCACCAATATATGATTCTGTTCTATTCTGTTTTGTAGTTTTTGCACATTCCGCAGGCAATGCCACTTTTCATTTCACTGCACATCTCGTATGCGTATTTGACAAATAAACTTGACTTGACTTCGTGTGCGGGGATCGCTGGTTGGCGCAGACTCGGTGGGCTGAAGGACCTGTTTTTCAGCTGTATCTATAAAATAAACTAAACTAAAAAAAAAAAACTTGACTCAATTTAGAATTAAGGAAATACAGATGCTGGTTTACCAAGGAAAGATACAAAATGCTGGAAACTCAGAATTCAGGTCAAGTAGCATGCTAGAAAATGAATAAGTTTGTTGGACACAATTCTGCCTTCATTAAGCCATACATAATCATTCAGCTTAATCAAATAAAGATTTTCCAAATGTATTACTTTTAATTTGTTAATAATTCATTCTGACATTTTATCAAAAAAGGGAGAAATACTGTACATTTGGGATCACATTTCTCTATTTCAGGTGCTATATCTTGTGCGCAATTATAAAGATTTTATGAACAGTACATCGACACTTTGTCAAGTGCTTTCTGTCAACATGTTCGGAGGACAATGTGTGTTGAACATTTTAGCCACCCCCCACCATAACAGGGCATCTAACAAGGTTAGAGGGCAGTCTGTACTAGACATCACGTTCCTCCTGATACACAACTGTGGGTGTCTACCAGACATCATAGTTCACTGATATGAATTTGCAGACATTGAAGCACCACACAGTTTGCCATGAATAGACTTTAGAATAGAATAGTTTGCCATGACAGCTGAAAATGATATCTGCCACATGTCTGCTTACTCCATAATGATTATTACTCCATTCAAAAAGAATATATGAAGTAACCCACTGGTCCCTTGTCATTCAATAAGGTCGTGGATGATCTGACTTTGACCTTAATGAAATTGTCGCCTGTAATCCTAGACTCCCCTTTCAACCAATAATCTCTGCGCATCGATTTTCAATCTATTCATTGATTCAGTCTCCATAGTCTCTGCAATAAAGATTTGCAGAGATTCATTATGCTCAAGGAAGAAATCCCCCCTTTATTCTCTGTCTTAATCTTATTCAGATACTGTACCTTCAGTTTAAGATTTTCCCGTGAGGGGAAACATTCTCCCAGGTTCTACCTTGGTCAAACCACTCAAAAACTCCTCCAAACTCCAAACCTGCTCAATCTTTTATGAAATTAATCCCTTCAACCAAATGAATTTTCCCTGGTTGAAATACAGGTCTACAATCTGTCTGATCCTTATTAAGGAGTTTGTCCTGTTTCTTGTCTAATTCTCCAGCCTCTTCTATCAGCACCTGAAGCCCAGTGTAGGGCCTTTCTAACACAGGGAATGACACCAATTAACAAGGGAGGCACCAGAGACGTGCTCCATCCTGACTACGGATGCTGAAGTATCTGTGTGAAGTTTGTACGTTCTCATTGTGACCAAATGGCTTTTCTATGGGCGTTCTGGTTTCCTTCCACATTCCAAGGACATGCAGGTTTATACGTTAATTGGTTTCTGTAAAATGCCCTCAGGGTGTTGGAATGAGTGTGTATGGGTGATCGACGGTCGGCATGGACACGGTGGGTCGAAGGGCCTGTTGCCACACTGCATCTCTGAACTAAAAGTGGTGCAGCCTTCATTATTTGTATGATCCACTTTGTCTTTACTTATAGTCATTAACCAAATTAAGCAATCAGACTTGCATTAGTTTTGCACAATTGCTGACCTGGTAGTGTTTTTGAACAACACCCAGTTCTCTTATAGGAAATAGATTCAATTTGTACATGACAAGGTCCCACAAATAATGACATATCAATAAAATCTTTTTTTTTTTTAAATGTTAAGCCAATGTTAAGGGTAGGACATAGAAAGAACACCAACTCAAGGTCTTTCAGCAGCACTTGATGTTGATCTCTGGATTTGTTCTTGGGAACTATCCTTAAATCAGCTAAAGCAAAGGCTCTGTGGGGAAGGATCACAGCCTGGGGTCTTTCTACCCACTGGACACTGAGAGGCTGAGTCAAAAAGTAGAAGCATTATCACCCAAAGAACCACTGATTGGTAATGGTGTAATGCATAAAGCCAATGTATTAACACTACTATGTATAAAACTAGCAACACCGAATGTATAGACCAATACTAAGAATTTATTAAGAGGTTTGCTCAGTTTTCTTTGGTATATTTTTCATGAAGTTTACTTTTAAAATAAAAAGGAATCAAAAGGTTTTAACATGCCACTGCAGGTTTGTCATGCTTAATCTATTTTTGCAAGTGTTTGGCATTTTAATGTATTGTGTGGTGTTGATTCTTTTTGCTTGGGCATTAGTCGTGGGGCTTCTATTTAACAACAGATTTGAGAAAGAAGTCAAAGTACCCCAGTTATCCATGCTATTTGTATGTAAGGTTACTATGGTATAACGACTGTTATTTTACAACTTCTGTGGAATTAGTATAAGGAATGAAAAGTAAGGACAGTTTAAGTTGAATGTTGAATTCAGATAGCTGGTGACATCTGAGCAGGCTGTGTGGATTGCTCCAGGCACGACTGTCACTGTAATAAGCAGGAGCATTGACATGGGAGTATATATAGCATCATGACTGGTTTAAGTACCTCCTCTATTTATGGAGATATGTATTAGACTTTCAGCCATCCCTTCATTGAACTACAAAGTCTGTTTCTTTTGTCAATACCAATGAAAAAGATCCATTTAGGACCTTACACCTTCTGGCTCTGCGCAGATTGACCCTGTAGTCCCTATTGGGCTTTATGTTTTTTTCTGGTTATACCTTTACCAAAAATCAAAGAACACCTTCAATTTCAGTCCTTAATCCTATCTGTCAATTATTTGTCCCTCATCGCCTTCCAAATTTCCATTTTAAGCAGCTTTCTGCACTTTTTATATTCTTGATAGTTCTCTTTGTCAATAGTTCCTTAATCCTGCCATATGTTTCCTTTTTTCTCTTTATCGAACTCTCAATATCCTTCAATGTTTTATGTTTAGGTTTATTATTATCACGTGTAATGAGGTACAGTAAAAAAAAAACTTTGTTTTGCATACTATTCAATCAGGTCAGATAATACTATACAAACATACAATCAACCCAAGCACTTTGTGTCCAAATTCAAGTACAATATGTAGAGCAATGGGGAAGATACAAAGTGCAGAATATAGTTCTCATTGTTGTTGCATAGACAAACCTCAATGTCCACAATGGGGTAGAGGTGAATCGGACAGTACCCTAGCTAATGGAAAGACTGTTCAGAAGCCTGACAACAGGGGGAAAAGCTGCTTATGAGTCTGGTGATGCATGCTTTCAAGCTTCTCTATCTTCTGCCCAACAGGAGTGAGAAGATGGAATGACCGAGACTGCACATTCAGTTTCCCTAAACTGTTACTCTTCTAGAACCACGTTGGCCTTGAACTCTTGCACCAAGCTTCAGTGCGTTCCTCAGCACATATTCCTGCAGTTGGGAACATGCCAGTATGTGGGGTGGGTGGGGTGGGGGGGGGGGGGGGGGGGGGGGGGGGGGGGGGGGGGGGGGGGTAGCGATAGCCATGTATTGTCACATTAAAGGCCAGTGAAAGAGATTGTCTTGCAGCCGCCAATCCCCAGGTGGTGTAACTGGTAATTGGCCCAATCATTAATGAGATGTGGCTGGAACCGGTCATTAGGCAGGGGCAGTAGGTGGGCCCTGTACTTCAGTTCGAGGGCGACAACAAGAACCCATGGCCAAGAGTGACAGCAGCGAGCAAGGAAAAGAGGGAGGAAGAAGAAGAATGGAGGGAGGGAAGAAGTAATGGAGGGAGGGAAGACAATAGACAATAGGTGCAGGAGTAGGCCATTCGGCCCTTCGAGCCAGCACCACCATTCAATGTGATCATGGCTGATCATCCACAATCAGTACCCTGTTCCTGTCTTCTCCCCATATCCCCTGACTCCGCTATCTTTAAGAGCCCTATCTAGCTCTCTCTTGAAAGCATCCAGAGAACCTGCCTCCACCGCCCTCTGAAGCAGAGAATTCCAGATCACAACTCTCTGTGAGAAAAGTGTTTCCTCATCTCTGTTCTAAATGGCTTACTCCTTATTCTTAAACTGTGGTCCCTGGTTCTGGACTCCCCCAACTTCGGGAACATGTTTCTCAGCGGGAACTCATGTAACTCAGTGGGACAGGGTTGGAGAGAAGGATAGGGTAACAAAAAGAGGAATGGGTCACAACAGGAAAGAGGTGTGTCTATCTTGGTGAAGAGGGAAAGTGAAACAATACAAGGATTGTTACCCAAGGGACTACTGAGTGGCAATGACATATGTGAATAATTGTCTATTGCCAAAGGGGGGATGGATGGAGGGAGGGAGGAAGATGGGAGGGATGGAAGGAAGGGAAGGAGTAATGGAAGGAAGGGAAGGAGTAAAGGAAGGAGTGAAGGAGGGAGAGAAGGAGGAATTGACAGAGCGGAGGAATGGGTGGAGATGAAGAATGGAGGGTGGAGAGGAGGGAGGGAGGGAAGGAAGGAAGGAGTGAGGGGGTGGGAGGGAGGGAGTGTGTGAAGGAGTGGGGGGGGGGATGGAAGGAAGGAAGGGAAGGAGTAATGGAAGGAGTGAAAGAAGGAGGAATTGACAGAGCGGAGGAATGGGTGGAGAAGAGGAATGGAAGGTGGAGAGGAAGGAGGGAGGGAAGGAAGGAGGTGGAGAGAGGGAGTGAGTGTGTGAAGGAGGGAGGGAGTGTGAAGGAGTGGATGGGTGGGAGGGAGTGTGTGAAGGAGTGGTGGGGGAGGATGGAGGGAGTGTGAAGGAGTGGAGGAGGAGGTGGGGGGAGTGAGTGTGTGAAGGAGTGGGGGAGTGAAGGAGTTAGTGGGTGGGTGGGGGGAGGGAGGGAGTGAGTGTGTGAAGGAGTGGGTGGGAGGGAGTGAGGGAGGAGTGGGTGGGTGGGGGAGGAGGAGGGGGGAGGAGACCGGGCTCCGTCCAACGCACATTAGACCGACCGACCTACCGGCCGAGGATGGCGACCGTCGCTCCCGCTCCCGGGACGCGCTCGGTTCCGGGGTAGGGGGGGAGGCGGCAAGAAGCGAGATATTGGAAGTAAGACGCGTCCTCACCAGATCCTTGGGCGGCCGCTCCTGGGATTTGCCGAACAGGCCCATAGTGGACGGTGGCGTCGCCCGGCCCGGCCCGGCCCGTCACTTCCGGCACCGTGACGTCAGCCACGCCACGCCCACGCCCCCCCCCCCCCCTTCCCCTTCCCCTGGCCGCCACAGGGAGCGCTGCGGTGGTGATGTGGACGGTCCAGGCAAAGCTCTGGGAGGAGGGGTGCAACAACTCTGGGAGGGGTGCAACAACTGTGGGAGGAGGGGTGCAACAACTGTGGGAGGAGGGGTGCATCAACTGTGGGAGGAGGGGTGCATCAACTCTGGGAGGAGGGGTACAACAACTGTGGGAGGAGGGGTGCAACAACTCTGGGAGGGGTGCAACAACTGTGGGAGGAGGGGTACAACAACTGTGGGAGGGGTGCAACAACTGTGGGAGGAGGGGTGCAACAACTCTGGGAGGGGTGCAACAACTGTGGGAGGAGGGGTACAACAACTGTGGGAGGAGGGGTACAACAACTGTGGGAGGAGGGGTTCAACAACTCTGGGAGGAGGGGTACAACAACTCTGGGAGGAGGGGTACAACAACTCTGGGAGGAGGGGTACAACAACTGTGGGAGGAGGGGTACAACAACTGTGGGAGGAGGGGTTCAACAACTCTGGGAGGAGGGGTACAACAACTCTGGGAGGAGGGGTACAACAACTGTGGGAGGAGGGGTACAACAACTGTGGGAGGAGGGGTGCAACAGCTCTGGGAGGAGGGGTGCAACAACTCTGGGAGGAGGGGTGCAACAACTCTGGGAGGAGGGGTACAACAACTCTGGGAGGAGGGGTGCAACAACTCTGGGAGGAGGGGTGCAACAACTCTGGGAGGAGGGGTGCAACAACTCTGGGAGGAGGGGTGCAACAACTCTGGGAGGAGGGGTACAACAACTCTGGGAGGAGGAGTGCAAAAGGTCTGGGAGGAGGGGTGCATAGTGCTGTGAGGAAAGGTACAAAGTGCTGGAGTACCTCAGTGGGTCAGGCAGCATCTCTGGAGGTAAAAGGATGGGTTGGTACCATTCTTCAGGCGGAAAGTAATGAGGTGGGAGGAAGAGGCGAGAAGAACAGAGGTGTGTAAGAAAGAACTGCAGATGCTGGTTTAAACCGAAGACAGACACCAAAAGCTGGAGTAACTCGGCGGGACAGGCAGCATCTCTGCAGAGAAGGAATGGGTCACAAAAAGAGGAATGGGTCACAACAGGAAAGAGGTGGGTCTATCTTGCCGAGAGTAGGAGAATCGAGAACCAGAGGACATTGGTGTAATGTGAAGAGGGAAAGATTTAATAGGAATCTGAGGGGTAACTTTTTCACACAAACGGTGGTGGGTGTATGGAACGAGCTGCCAGAGGAGGTAGTTGAGGCTGGGATTAATGCAACGTTTAAGAAACGTTTAAGAGAGGTAAGTGGATAGGACAGGATTGGGGGGAGTTGGGACAAAAGCAGACAGGTGGGACTAGTGTAGATGGGACATGCTGGTCAGTGTTGGAAAGGCCTGTTTCCATGCTGTAAGACTATGAAAAACCAGGACAAACCAGTCTCTGGGAAGAGCAGTATGTCCAATCAGATCCTTCCATATATTTCCTCCCAGGGGCAGGCCAGCTCACCTCGAATAGCAGTGTGGATCCCATCCCTCCAGCATTACTGTGCACGATTGGTGTTTGTTTACTATTGACAGATTTATCGACATACCAGTTAAAAAAATATCAGCCAAATCATAGTATACATTAGGTAGTGCAAAGAGAAAATTAACAGAATGTAGAATATTGATATAGCTAAATAGAGGAATGGGTCAAAACAAATTCTGATATAGCTTGTAAGTGCAAATAAAAAAAGTGCCTGAGCCATTATGAGGTAGATTGAAAAATTGGGAATTCATCTTTGGCATATGAGAAGTTTGTTGAAGAGTCTGATAACTGCAGGAAAAAACACATTCTTCAAACGGTGGTACAAGTTTTTTATCTTCTGCCTGACTAGGGGTTGAATGGTCCTTGATTGTGTTGGCTGCGTTCCCAAGGCAGTATGAAGTGTAGTTGCACCACTGTGCTTCATAATAGCTTCAGTGCAGTGATCTTAACCAATATTCAAAAAAACCTGATATCAATACATTCTAGTGTCAACAAAAATTGTGTCAATGCCCCAAGGCACTTTCCAGTCTTTCATGCTGTAATGCTTCAACACACCTCTTCAAGTTCCCACTGGAGTAGAACAAAATTACAAGACAAAAAGGAAAAGATTTGATCTCTCACCTTCACACCAGAATTAAAATGACTCCAATTCCAACCATCACACTGATGCCACTTTCATAACTTTTTTTAAAAATATTTTTTTATTAGAAG
Source organism: Amblyraja radiata (assembly GCF_010909765.2). Classification (NCBI taxonomy): domain Eukaryota; kingdom Metazoa; phylum Chordata; class Chondrichthyes; order Rajiformes; family Rajidae; genus Amblyraja; species Amblyraja radiata. Next base: position 168,568,483 of record NC_045956.1, read on the forward strand.
CAAACATATTATAAAGTATAGTTACATATTATAGTAAAAAAAAACTTTTCATATACATCAGTCATACATTATTAAAATTTTCAATTGTCGATTAATTCTGCTTCTAGTGTTTTTTTTATAGATAGAAAGAGAGAGAAAGAGAGAAAAAAGAATTACAAATATCAAAAAACAGAAAAGGTGGAATGAATTACTTATAATACATCATTGGAGATAGGTTTGTAGATTATTTGGAAAAATGGGCTGAAAGATGGCAGATGGAGTTTAATGCTGATAAATGTGAGGTGTTACACCTTGGCAGGACAAATCAAAATAGGACGTACATGATAAATGGTAGGGAATTGAAGAATACAGTTGAACAGAGGGATCTGGGAATAACAGTGCATAGTTCCTTGAAGGTGGAATCTCATATAGATAGGGTGGTAAAGAAAGCTTTTGCTATGCTAACCTTTATAAATCAGAGCATTGAGTATAGAAGCTGGGATGTAATGTTAAAATTGTACAAGGCATTGGTGAGACCAAATCTGGAGTATGGTGTACAATTTTGGTCGCCCAATTATAGGAAGGATGTCAACAAAATAGAGAGTACAGAGGAGATTTACTAGAATGTTGCCTGGGTTTCAACAACTAAGTTACAGAGATAGGTTGAATAAGTTAGGTCTTTATTCTCTGGAGCGCAGAAGGTTAAGGGGGGACTTGATAGAGGTCTTTAAAATGATGAGAGGGATAGACAGAGTTGATGTGATCAAGCTTTTCCCTTTGAGAATAGGGAAGATTCAAACAAGAGGACATGACTTCAGAATTAAGGGACAGAAGTTTAGGGGTAACATGAGGGGGAACTTCTTTACTCAGAGAGTGGTAGCGGTGTGGAATGAGCTTCCAGTGGAAGTGGTGGCGGCAGGTTCGTTGGTATCATTTAAAAATAAATTGGATAGGCATATGGATGAGAAGGGAATGGAGGGTTATGGTATGAGTGCAGGCAGGTGGGACTAAGGGAAAAAAGTTGTTCGGCACGGACTTGTAGGGCCGAAATGGCCTGTTTCCGTGCTGTAATTGTTATATGGTTTATATGGTTATTATAAAGTATAACGTTTCATCTAATCCTGAGTTTAAGTTTCAGTTGGGTTTTTGTGCTGGGCCAATCTATCCCTTCAAATAGTTCATGAATGGAGCCCATATTTTAACAAAAAGTTCTTGTTTGTCCATTAAGACAAGTCTAATTATTTCTAGATGTAGGGTCTCCGACATTTCCACAATCCACATTTTATTGTGGGGGTTATAGGGCCTTTCCAAAATTTTAATATTAATTTTTTCCCGGTTATTATATTGTAGTAACTTATACGAGGAAGTTTATTTGGCTTGTTGTGAGTGTTAAACTTTGTTCTGATATCCCAAGTATTATTAATTTTGAGTCTGGATCCAGTTTAGTATTAACAACTTCAGAAATTATTTCAAAAATATCAGTCCAGAAATTTTCATAACTTAATAATGTATTTTGCAGTGTGGTTTGTTTGGTAAGGACCCTTTGTCTTTCCAACAGAACTTCATAAATTCTAGGAGCAGAATTAGCCCATTCGGCCCATTAAGTCTACTGTTATTCAATCATGGCTGATCTATCTTTCCCTCTCAACCCCATTCTCCTGTCTTCTCCTCATAACCCCTGACACCAATCATTGCCACAGAGGGCTGTGGAGACCAAATCAGTGGATATTTTTAAGGCAGAGATAGACAAGTTCTTGATTAGAACAGATGTCGTGTTATGGGGAGAAGGCAGGAAAATGGGACTAGGAGTCAGAGAACAGCCATGATTGGATGGGCCGAATGGCCTAATTCTACAGCTATTTGTAGCAATGAATCCCATAGATTCCCCACCATCCTCCTTTCTAAAGGTATGTCATTTTATTCTGAGGCCTCCGGTTCTTGACTCTCCCACTAGTGGAAACAACCTCTCCATATTCACGCTATCCAGACCTTTCATTATTTGGTAAGTTTCTATGAGGTTCCCCCCTCGTCCTCTTAAACTTCAGCGAGCACAGGTCCAGTGCCATCAAACGCCCATCATATATTAACCCAATCATTCCTGAAGTAATTCTCGTAAACCTTTGCTCCTAGAAATGATGAACTTATGTAGAAAAGACAAAGGTCCTTTACCAAACTGCAAAACACCATTCCCCAACAATAAAAGTTCACAAAAAGACCTTACAAAATATTCCCCACTTCCCAGATCTTGGGAGCAATCTCTCAGGCTAAGGCAGACTTCAATGATCAAATTCATCATCTACTTTAGGGTGCCAGCATGATCTTCCATCATCGGTCAGGCTTGTCAGGCATTTCCTTTTCCACCTGTGGCAGTGTTTGTTGGTTCCAAACTCCCCTCATAACTCAATGCAGAACCTATTGAACAATGGTAAAGCAAGTCATCCTTGATCCTGAAGGGATACTGAGGAGGCAAGTATGTTCAAGACATACAGCTAAAGGCATGTATGTTAGCAGCAAATAATAAAGAGAAAAGGAATCTGATCATGTGACAGAGATGGAAATAGGAAGTCAAGATGAAGACATATATATGAGGTCTAGAACTGATTCTTGTGTTGAAATTTACCTGGCATGATATGATACGATTTCAGGAATGTCAATAATTTACCCAACATTGAATTCTCTCCAATTTTAGGTAACCGCTAACAACCCCTCACACCCTGTGCCCCACCTGGACGTGCACCTATTTCTCCCATCCCTCTCCCCCTCCACCCACGTTTGCTTCCTTTGGCTTCATAATTCACGACTCCTCAATCCTTTTGTCTCACACTTTGTATTAATCTCTGACCTTTGTTCCAACCATCTGCCGATCAACCTCCCCCCCTCGCTTGTGTTAACTGATTACCAACCACAATTTGTCCTGCCTCTCCTCTCACCCAGCTTTCTTCTCACCCCCCCCCCCTCCCCAATCAGTCTAAGCAAGGGTCCCGAACCGAAACTTCACCTACCCACGTGTTCCAGAGTTGCTGCCTGACCCTTTAGCTCTTAGGGCTAAAGGAATTAAGGGATATGGGGAAAAAACAGGAACGGGGTACTGATTTTAGATGATCAGCCATGATCATATTGAATGGCGGTGATGGCTCAGTACTCCTACACCTATTTTTCAATGTTTCTATGACCCAGACTTACCCCAGCACTTTATGTCGATAGTTTAACATGTAATCATACATTTCAATTAAAGTCATAGTTCTGAAGATGCCCTTGATTTTAATTAGTTTAGTTTAGTTTATCGTCACATGTACCAAAGTGCAGTTAAAAGCTTTTTTCTTGCATGCTGTCCAAATAAATGACAGGAGACACATATGGGCAGGTGAGTGATTTATACATCAGGCAAAGAACTCTGTTTCTTATCATCCAGGATTCAGAGGCAGCACTCTTGCCTCTGACAGCCTCGAGTCAGCCTCAAAAGATTAAAGATTGGGGACTTGAGGACATGATCCCTGGTAGCTGGTATACTGCTGCAAGTACAATCATTTTTATGAGTTACTAAAACAAGTTGCAAAATGGCTCCAGAAAGTGGTGACTTTCCAAGTGCTGTTCAGGATCTATTGTACTTATGTACGGTATGATTTGATAGCACGCAGAACAAGCATCTTGCCGTATCTCTGCACATAAGACAATAAGTTCTCAATTAAGTCCATTGCCTTATTCAAAAACGATAAACGAGCTATTGCAGCCCAGCAATAGTCCAGTTATGGATCTCTTTGTAAATGATACCTTGTCGTGTGCATACTTCCTCTGTATTAACAAAGTTGGAAGGGTGGGGGCAGGCAGAGAACATCAGGACTATAACGATACGTGGTGACTCTTTGCATATTTTGTGCATTGTATGCAAAACTAATTTCACTGTACATGTGACAAGAGAGTATTGTTGAATTTCTCTGTTATACTGATGACAACTCTTTAAATAGTACTTAGATGTAGAGTGCTTTGCGATGTAGTCTTCAATGTTATTCCATCCCATTTCATTCTGACTCTCAATGAAGTTTTGCAAAAACCATTCAGGTTCTTTTTCAGGTGCTACGCTCCAGTCGGATTTTAATCTCTACCACAGAACCAAAACTGCTGTCAAATCACAAATGAGAGTGATAAAAGTACACTCCTACATTCTGAGATATCTTCCAACGCTGAGCAGACTATCCCCTTTCAATGCCTCAAGAATTACCTGCAATAACATCTTGTGCATCATTACCTCGTTAGCAAAAAACTATTTCTCATTCACATATTGCCATTCAAAAATACATACCATCAATATCCATATGCAATGCTTACTGCTTCTAACTTTATCTCAGCACCCTCTCTATCACATTATCTCAAATGAGTCACAAATATTCCAGTAGTTTATTTTGTTAGAAAGACCAAGGACATTATTTCCAGTCCCCGCCATTATCTCTTTTCCAACCAAATCTCTGATCTTGAAAGAAAAATCAGTTGGTTTGCTGCCTTGATTTCACATACAACCAGAATATGATAGATAGATAGGACAAATGCACAGTATTTTACCCAGAGTAAGGGAATCAAGAACCAGAGGGCACAATTTAAGACGAAAGGGGCAAAATCTAATACAAACCTGAGGGGCAACTTTTTCACTCAGTGGGTGGTGGGTATGGAACAAGCTGCCAGAGGTAGTTGAGGCAGGTATTATGACAACATTTAAAATACATTTGGACACGTACATGAATAGGGAGGGTTTAGAGAGATATAGGCCAAACGTAAGCTGGTGGGACTAGTGTAGATGGGGCATCTTAGGTTAGGTTGAAGGGCCTGTTTTTGTGCTGTGTGACTCAAGGAGCTTGGAATCAGAGAATCCGTGGCACATAATGTCAACTGACATCCTCAACCTTGCCTCGAGACATGTCCATTCCAACAGCTCTCATGAGTGGAGGCAGATACAATAGGCACATGGAAGAGGATTTTAATATGGCACATGGAAGTGCATGGAATAGAGGGATATGGAATATGTACAGGCGGATGAGTTCAGTTTAACTTGGCATCACGATAGGCACAAACATTGTGGACAAAGGGCTCGTTTCTGTGCTGTACTGTTCTATGTTCCCTTCATGACCTTCCTAATCTGTAACACTAATTTCCTCATTGCTACAACCCTGAAAGATCTGTGCTCCTCCATGTCTGGGGTCTTGATCCTTGATTTTAATCTTCCACCATTGAGGAAATGCCCTCAAATGCCATGGTCATGTTCTCCATAATTTGTAGATATGCAAATTGTTTGGTTGAAACAGATAGGTAGATATTCTGTGAGAAGTAAGGTGGAGACAAAGGGAGGTGAAATTGGCAGCCAAATAGTGGAGCCAAAGAGATTGGAATTTAAAACAATATGCTGGAAGCCAAATAGGTCAGACAAATTAATATTTTCAGTTTGATTACTTTTTTTTTTTAAAATCAGAACTGCGAATCATTAGACATGAAGTGAAACATGATGATAAGGGACTGAGTGGAGAGCACAAAGGGAATGTCCAATATTCAGATTAAAAATTGAGCTTGCATTTACTTTTTGTGTATGAAAATGTCCCAAGACGTGTCCATTTGTTGGAAAAGTGCTTTCTACACCACGACATTATGTTACTAACCTGTGTCATCAGCAACATTAGATACAACTTAATGTTATTCGTAAATATTTGGAATAATTGAAAACAGTAGTTACTTCTCATTTGAACATATAATTTCGACTCCTTGTTTTGTACTGTTTAACCTAATCCCATTAGGACAATAATTTGCCTTCAACTTCTTATGTTTATTTAATTTTAATAAAGTCACTTATTTGGAAACTTAAGATACCCACTGGAAGTCTATTAGTCTCACATTTATCTCTCTTTGGAAAGGTTTGACCCCAAAAGATTTGTCTCACCTTCTACAAAAATAAGTGTCAACTTGCAAAAAAAGGTACACCCTTATCAAAGGAAAGTGTTTATTGTTCAGTTGTTACAAGGAAATGTAGAAAATAAATACAGTTTACCGTGAAAATGATTTGCTACGTATTCCGTATTATTGCCTTGTAAATCTACCCTGTGACCCCAGAGCATAACTTCAACATCCAAAGGATAGAAGCATACATTACTGCACATGACATCACCAAATCCAGTACAGGAGATGTGCTATTGTTTAACAAGATAAAATGCAATAAGGGTACTAACAGATTGCAAGGTCCAAAGGATCCATTCATGGAAGTCACTATTTTTTTGCCAAATGAGAAAAGGCATCTCAGTCAGACTCAAATTTCTAAAGAGCCCCTATCTTTTTATATATTTTACTTTCAGTTCTTCATTTCACTTATGATATATAAACTTTGACAATCTTGGCTTTATCTATGGCTAACATAATTGCTACACGAACTTACGTATTTTTAATCAGTGCCATCTATATTATGGGACATTGGCCACCTTAAAAATATTTAATTTTTAAAATAATGATTTGAGTAAAGAATATAGATAATTGAGCATGTATATTGATAATAAATGCAACTTATTAATTATTCAGTAGAGTTGCGGGTTAAAGTGCAATATAAGCATCTTAGTATAGTGTGAAATCTTTCACTGAACCAAGTTTTTATTCCAATTTCAAATAACGTCTGAATGTCGTGGGTTTCTTGAAATTGTCTGCAAAAAAATGCTTCAAAATTAATGATATATGTTAATTTTTTATTGACCCCTTTTACAATAAGATTTGCACCTCAAAATGATCATGAGCTGTCCCCAGATTTAGGTAAAGAAATACCACCCAATATTCTGTAACCAGAAAAGGAAATTATTTTGAATAAGTCTGTAAATTGATTCTTTTAATATTTAATTAATGTAATATTTCTCCAACAAATGCCAAATTGAAAGGTCTTTTTCATTCTCCGGTTGGTCATATTTTAATGGTTGAACATACCAAAACAGAATTAACAAGATTTATTGTGCTATTGTTGTAAAGCATCCAGAAATAAACAAGACTGGCATTAGACTCATCAGTCAACATAGTGTAGTTATACCATGGATCAGCTCAAAATAAATTCTACATAAAAACTAAATTGAAACCACATAAAAGCACGAACATGAACAACAAACACCACAATGCATATTAAGTATTAGATATTTAAGAGCCTGAAATATTGTCTTAAAACATTGTTGAATTATTGTTCTTATCTGACAAAACAATGCTTCTTTTTGTAGGAAGCCCATCGGCACACAGGGCAGCAGTGTCTTCCTCCTGCCAGCCAGACCACAATACATTGCTGGTGGAACACGTGACCACAGGGTAGTCCCATTATTAAGCAGCCATTTCTGAAATTCTCCAAGCATACCACACATTCCGAGCAATGCAGCATGTTACTGGGCCAAGCAGACCAATCTGGCTCGTCATCTTCAGTGACGTTCGTGTTTCTGTGCAATTTTGGTGTGCTTTGACAAACGTTGCTGGAGTTTACTTCACTGATATTCAAGTCTTCATTAGCTTGCACTTTTCCTTGTGCAGGTGCCAGGCATCCGCTAGCTTCTTCATTAGCACTTTTTCCTGATTTATTGCACACTTCATGGCTTTCATTTTCAGAATCACTTTCAGTCTCCTGCCAGCTTTCAATCACTTCATCTTCAGAATGCCCCGTAATACTTTTAAATAGCCAGGTTGGTAGGTTCTTGATGTAATCCGTTGGTATCAATGGATGCAACCAAAGATCTGGGAATGCAAGTCTTTCCAATAACAAATTAGGATCTTCATCCCAATCTAAATTATGAGGATAGTGCTGAAATGATGCAATTGGATGGAACAGGTAACTTGTATACCAGTCCCACAGGCTTGACAGCCATTCAAGATTATTCACATTCACTTCATCGTCGTTATTATTACGTCTTCGTTTCTTCTCAAAGTAATCTATTAGCAAACCATGACCCAGGTATGTGCTGAGAAACAGAGCAGGGTGAGAAGAGTAGAAAGTCCAATCAGCTCGAACCCAAGATGCTAAAGTGGTCGTGTTGGCGTATCTCAAAAATTTTAAACTATATTCATAAAAGCTTTCCAAATATGGCAACTGCAAAAAACCAATTATGGGTAGCCAGGACATTATTAATAAGGAGTTATAAGTTCCTAATGTGCTTATAAGAACCACAAATCGTTTTATCGTTGCACCTTGTGTTATAAATAAGTCCATCCATGCCATTAAATTAACCAAAACTAGACTCAAGACAAAGAGATCATTTACTTCAGGTTGTAACGATCGAAGAAATACATCCATTGCATGATGTGATATAAACTCCCCTGTGGTGTTTCCATATTTATAGATACCTTCAGGAGTTTTCACAATATATGCTGGGAACTGGTCAATGCCAATCTCCTTCATGTGGCTGTCACTGTTCCAGTTCTGTACATCAACAAATATGAATTCCACACGACCTGTAAATTTTACACTGAGGACAGAATAGAATGCAGGTGGCTGGTCCAGGCTCGCAAACAAATACATCTTTACCAGGTATCGATCACTTTTATTCCATTCTTCCATTAGCTGATTGGGACTTCTGATTGTTTTAATTCGAGATGCCACATGGGTGTTTATCCATTTGAAAATATGCTCAACTTCAATTCTACGTCCACTGTACTCCTTAAGCATTACTTTCCCTTTTGAAGTGTTAGTTTGTGGAATGGACATTATGAGTGTGGATTTCAACCAATCTCTTTTGCTACAGTACCTATAGAGGAAAAAGGCAAATAAAACATAAATACATTTTGTAATTATTTACATATCATACAAAAAATAGGCTTAGTCATCTGCTAAATCATTTGTAAATATTGCTCACTTCCTGGAAACAATTTGTGCATTCATGCAGTTGCTTTAGCAGTGAGAATATCACATAGATGGAACTAGGTAGTAGAACAGCAAAGGAAATGATGAAAGGCTCTTTTCAAAAGGTAGAATTTGAGCAAGCATTGGAGAAGTAAAGGCGAGATAGTTTGATGCAGAGCTGATACAGAATAGCTAATTCATGATGTTAGAGCCAAAAGGAAATGGCTGACTTTTAGAGTTCGTTAGAGCCATACAACACAGAAACAGGCCCTTTAACTGATGATGATACTTTATTGTCACTTATACCCAAAACAGTGAAATTCTGTGCATACAAAGTACACAAAAGAGTCGCCACAAAGGCACGGACAGTTTAGAAAAAGTACTAATTCCCTCTTCTCCACCCCCCTCCTCCAGGCCCCCTTTAGTTCTTGGCGGCGCCCCACCCATGCCTTGTCCCCCATTGTTCTCAGCACCCCCCCCCTCCACGCTGGGTCCCCATTTATTCTCAGAGGCGCCGAACAGTGTCCCCCCACCCACGTCGCTATTCTAGTTCCAGTTTCTGAAATAGCGTCACAGATCTCTATACTAGTCCAATTCTGACCACTTGTACACTCCTGAAGCGAATCTCCCCATTTTTTGGCAACTGTGCTCTCTCTCAGCCGATTTGATTAACAGTCAAAACACTACTTTCACACACATCTTCAAACTTCATTAATACTAACCTGATATCTGATCACTTTCCAGATATCTTTCTTGACCAATAAAATACAATTATTTTTTCATTTAAGGGGTGTGGGTTTCACAGGGTCAGATGCTACATAATTGCCCAACCCTAACTGCCCATGGGAAGGTGGTGGTGAGCTGCTTGATCCATCGCAATCCTTGAGATGTGGATGCAGCCACAATGCTGTTAGGGAGAGAGTTCCAGGTTTATGACCCAGTGAAAGTGACGGAAGAGTGATATATTTCCAAGTCAGGATAGTGTGTGGTTATAGCGGGCAACTCCTAGTTTGCAGAGGTTGTGGAATCCATGTCCAGTTTAGCCAGGGCTCCTCAATGCAATGATCAATAGAATCCTGCCTTGATATCAAGCACAGTTACTCTTACTTTACCTGAGTTCAGCTCTTTTGACTAAATTTAAACCAAGGCTGTAACAAAGTCAGGAGCTGGGTGACTGATGGAACACAGACTGGGCTTCTGCAAGTAGATTGTTGCCAAGTGTCACTTCACAGCACTAGCAATAAATCCATCCATCATGTAGAGTGGATAAGTGAGAACCAGTGGATGTGTTATATCTGGACTTTCAGAAGGCTTTCGACAAGGTCCCACATAAGAGATTAGTATACAAACTTAAAGCACACGGTATTGGGGGTTCAGTATTGATGTGGATAGAGAACTGGCTGGCAGACAGGAAGCAAAGAGTAGGAGTAAACGGGTCCTTTTCACAATGGCAGGCAGTGACTAGTGGGGTACCGCAAGGCTCAGTTCTGGGACCCCAGCTATTTACGATATATATTAATTGATTTGGACGAGGGAATTAATGCAACATCTCCAAGTTTGCGGATGACACGAAGCTGGGGGGCAGTGTTAGCTGTGAGGAGGATGCTAGGAGGCTGCAAGGTGACTTGGATAGGCTGGCTGAGTGGGCAAATGCATGGCAGATGCAGTATAATGTGGATAAATGTGAGGTTATCCACTTTGGTGGCAAAAACAGGAAAGTAGATTATTATCTGAATGGTGGCCGATCAGGAAAGGGGGAGATGCAACGAGACCTGGGTGTCATGGTACACCAGTGATTAAAAGTAGGCATGCAGGTGCAGCAGGCAGTGAAGAAGGCGAATGGTATGTTAGCATTCATAGCAAAAGGATTTGAGTATAGGAACAGGGAGGTTCTACTGCAGTTGTACAGGGTCTTGGTGAGACCACACCTGGAGTATTGCGTACAGTTTTGGTCTCCTAATCTGAGGAAAGACATTCTTGCCATAGAGGGAGTACAGAGAAGGTTCACCAGACTGATTCCTGGGATGCCAGGACTTTCATATGAAGAAAGACTGGATAGACTCGGTTTGTACTCGCTAGAATTTAGAAGATTGAGGGGGGATCTTATAGAAACTTACAAAATTCTTAAGGGGTTGGACAGGCTAGATGCAGGAAGATTGTTCCCGATGTTGGGGAAGTCCAGAACAAGGGGTCACAGTTTAAGGATAAGGGGGAAATCTTTTAGGACCGAGATGAGGAAAAAAAATTTCACGCAGAGAGTGGTGAATCTCTGGAATTCTCTCCCGCAGAAGGTAGTTGAGGCCAGTTCATTGGCTATATATTTAAGAGGGAGTTAGATGTGGCCCTTGTGGCTAAAGGGATCAGGGGGTATGGAGAGAAGGCAGTACAGGATACTGAGTTGGATGATCAGCCATGATCATATTGAATGGCGGTGCAGGCTCGAAGGGCCGAATGGCCTACTCCTGCACCTATTTTCTATGTTTCTATGTTTTTATGGTGCTGATGATTAGAGTAAACTAGTGGCGTGAAAATCGGCCAGGTTGGATTTTTCCTGCTTCTTGTGGACAGTGCATACATGGGACAATTTTCTACTTTCTTAGGTAGATGCCAGTGTTGCAGCTGCACTCAAACACCCAAGAGCATGGCAGATTCTGGAGAAGTCTTCAGTACTTTTGTCAAAATGTTGTCAGAGACCAGAGGCTTTGATTTGTTCAATGCCTTTAACCATTGCAGAGTGAAGACTGGCATCTATCATGCAGGAGACCACGGGAAGGGGCCGAGAGGGATAATTCACTCGTCACTTCTGGTTGAAGATTCTTACAAATGCTTCAGCTTTCTATTTTGCACTGATGGGCTGTGAACCCCATTGACAAATTATTTGACAATAATCCTGTTAAATGCTTAATCCTGTTAAGACTACACTTCTTCCACTCTGCTTCCTGTAAGGACTCTATCCCTCTACTCCCAATTCCTCCGTCTACGCCGCATCAGCACCCAGGTTGAGGTGTTCCAAACCAAGGCATCGGAGATGTCCTCATTCTTTAGGGAACGGGGGTTGCCCTCTTCGACAATAGATGAGGCCAGGGTCTCCTCTATATCCCGTAGCTCCGCTCTCACTCCCCATCCCCAAACTCGTAACAAGGACAGAGTCCTCACCTTCCATCCTACCAGCCGTCACCCTACCAACAGATAATCCTCCAACATTTTTGCAACCTCCAACGGGATCCCACCACTGGCCACATCTTCCCATCTCCTCCCCTTTCGACTTTCCGCAGAGAACGCTGCCTCTGTAACTCCCTGGTCAATTCGTCCCTTCCCACCCAAACCACCCCCTCCCCTGGTACTTTCCCTTGCAACTGCAGGAAATGCTACACTTGTCGCTTTACCACCACTCTCCACTCCATCCAAGGACCCAAGCAGTCTTTCCAGGTGAGGCAGAGGTTCACCTGCACCTCCTCCAACCTCATCTATTGCATCCACTGTCCCAGGTGTCAACTGCTCTACATCGGTGAGACCAAGCGCAGGCTTGGCGATCGCTTCACCCATCACCTCCGCCTGGTTCACATTAACCAACCTGATCTCCCGGTGGCTCAGACCTTCCCTTCCCATTCCGAATCCGACCTTTCTGTCCTGGGCCTCCTCCATGGCCAGAGTGAGTCCCACCGCAAATTGGAGGAGCAGCACCTCATATTTTGCTTGGGTAGTTTACACCCCAGCGGTATGAACATTGACTTCTCCAATTTCAGGTAGTCCTTGCTTTCTCCCTCCTTCCCCTCCCCTTCCCAGTTCTCCCACAGCCTACTTCTGCCTCCGCCTCTTCCTTTCTCCCCCCACCCCCCACATCAGTCTGAAGAAGGGTCTCGACCCGAAACATCGCCTATTCTTTCGGTCCATAGATGCTGCCTCAATATAATACTGTTCTTTGAACAAATTGGAATTTATAATGAAAATTATAGGCCCAAAATGCAGATGTTAAAAGAGATTATGAAAAACATGGCTAAAAATATCACAGTCAGGTGGGTTGAAATATGAGTAGATTGCAGTAGCAGTCTTGATTATAGGTCGATTGCAAGAATATTTTGTTCTGTTCTGAATCAAAGAAGAGGACAAGGTTTATTGTAATGCTGTTCGGTATGGGGAAGTTGGTCATGAGGGTGTGGAGTTTAGGCAGGGACTGAATGCAACAACTTTCCTATAGTTGAATTTGGGCAAAAATTGTTTATTAAAAATTTACAATTTCTCTGACTGCAGGGGAGATCAAGTGGTTAAACTAGCAGCATAGAACTGGAGACAAGTGCCAGATAACACTAAAAAAAATGTCCATGTGTAGAAATCGTTGCTCAGAAGATGGCTGTTAGCCCATGATGAAGATTATAATCTAACTACAGCAGCACAAAGTGGCATTGGATGTTTTCCTGAAATATCGCAGTCCCTGTGGTGAAGCTATTCAAACGTTACTGCTCAGATCAGATTGTTTATTGTGCAATGGGGATTCCTTGGATGCAATGAAATTCCTTGTTCACGTGAAGTTTACAGAGTAAACAGAATGCATAGAGTAATCATAAACACAATAATACACAAGTACAGAGCTGAAGAATGGCAAGATATTGTAGTGCATTCTGCAGTAGTACAAAACATATTACAGTACAATACTGGAATAACCAAATGAGCTCCAAGAATGTGTGAAAAAGTTGATTGATTCAAGAGTCTGATAGAAGAAGCTATTTTTAAATCTGAACATCTGGACTTTCAAGCTCCTGCATCCTCTCCATGAAGGTAGAAAAAATAGAAGAGAACAGCCAAGGTGGAGAGCAAGCTTGATGATACTTCAGGCCTTCCTAATGCCACACACCATGAAGATGGACCAAATAGAAGGAATTAACGAGTCTGCGATGGACTGGGTTCATTCAGCACTCTCTGCAGGTTCAGGCAGTCAAGAGCAGAGTGCTCGCCATACCAGGCTGAGTTACACCCCATCAGAATACCCTCAACAGCACAAGTGCAGAATTTCGAGAGAATCCTTGTGCACATGCCATATCTTCTCAGGAGCCTAAGAAGGTAAATATACCGATGAGCTTTCTTGATAGTCGAATCAGGGACCAGGTTAGGTAGTTGGTGATACGGATGCCTGAGAACCTGAAGCCGTCAAGCATCTCTACAGAAGCTGTTGATAAGGACGGGGTTGTGTTTCACACAAAGGGTGGTGGGTGTATGGACCAAGTTGCCAGAGGAGGTAGTTGAGGCTGGGACTATCCAAATGTTTAAGAAACAGTTAGACAGGTACATGGATAAGACAAGTTTGGAGGGATATGGACCAAATGCAGGCAGGTGGGACTAGTGTAGCTGGGTGGTGTGGGCAAGTTGGGCCGAAGGGCTTGTTTCCACACTGTATCACTCTATGACTTTATCTATTCCTTCCTTTGGTCAACAACCATCCTTTTTGTCTTGCTGGTGTCAAGGGCAAGGTTGTTGTGCTATGACACAAAGGTCTTGATCTCTTGCCTGTACATTGTTGATCTGGCCTCATTATATGATCATCCTCATCGTCAAACATAAAAGACCGTGTTGGCATTGTACTTGGCCTTAGTTTAAACTTACAGGGATTAGAGCAGGCAGCTGGCACACAACTCCGAGAAGCGCCAATGTTGAGGATTAGAGTGGAGGCAATTAAATGACCAATTCTCACCGACTGATGTCTGCCAGTCAGGAAATCCAGGCCAGTTCTAAATGGATGTCCCGATGCCATGGTATAGAAGATGAGAGATTAATTTAATCTGAATGATGGCATTGAAGGTCGAAGTGCAAGTAATGAATAGCATCCATACATAGATATTTCTTATTCTTGAGGTGATCCAGACCTGAATGTAGTGCAAGATCATCTATCCTCCATAGGTCCTCCATAGACCTATTTTATTGTAAGCCAATTGCAAAGGGTCTAGAATTTCCAAAAGACTGTTGCAAATGTGGGCCATTATCAATCTTTCAAAGCGCTTCATTATGGTCAGTGTTAGAGGTACTGGGTGGTAATTATTGAAATTGGTTTCTGAATTTATCTTGGGCACTGGAATGATGGAGGTTTCTTTGTAAAAAATTCTTAAACATTGGAATAAGCTGCCAAAGGAGGTAGTTAAGGCATAACAACATTTAAAAGACACTTGACTACATGGTATACAGATAGGAAAGGTTGGTTGATGGATACGGGCTAAATTAGACTAGCTTTATAGGGCATCTTGGTCTGCATGAACGAGATGGGCCGAAGGGCCTGTTTCTGTGCTGTATAACTAGGCCCCCCCCCCAAAAAAAACGAAGATAGTCGCGGTGTTTGTAACTGAGTGGCAAAAACTCCATTATGTGCATATGGATAATGTCAAGTCGGCATATGGATGAGCTGACTCCAGGGTTAATTCTTCAGAGGCAAGGAAGCTACTGCAGGAGATGAGCTTCATATATTCAACCTATTAAGAGGCAGAAACTCGTGGCTTATTTTTGACAGCCAAGTACTGCGTTTTAAACTGGCTGGAAGCCATATTCTCGCTTTCAATCTACAATTACTTATACCTTAGTGGTATTGAATATTCAAATTTGTTTTAAACTTCCTATTGTTCACACACTAAGTGATTCATAGCAGTGAGCAGATATTATGCAATCTAATATAACATTTATTTTAATTGGACACAGCTCTGATTCAATAAGAAATGCTGAGGTGAAAAGGGATGTATTTGCTGCCGTAGTTCTTCCTGTGGGGGGGGGGGGGGGGGGGGGGGGGAATCACAAGCATCGGCAGCATTTTATTTCCACCTTTTAAAAAATTCATATGACAGATGGCCTCCCTATTGCTCATACATGCCAGGAAGGTTATTTTAATATTCCCTACCTGTGTGTGTGTGTGTATTTTCCCTCCCCCCCAGTATCAACCAGTGCCTTAGTCATTGTGCAAACATAATAGTCAGAGTGATACAGTGTGGAAACAGGCCCTTCGGCCCAACTCGCCCACACCGGCCAACAATGTCCCAGCTGCACTAGTCCCACTTGCCTGCGGTTGGTCCATATCCCTCCAAACCTGTCCTATCCTTGTACCGATCTAACTGTTTCTTAAACGTTGGGATAGTCCCAGCCTTAACTACCTCTTCTGGCAGCTTGTTCCATACACCCACCACCCTTTGTGTGAAAAAGTTACCCCTCGGATTCCCATTAAATCTTTTCCCCTTCACCTTGAACCCATGTCCTCTGGTCCTCGATTCCCCTACTCTGGGCAAAGACTCTATGCATCTACCCGATGTATTTCTCTCATGATTTTGTATACTTCTATAAGATCTCCCCTCATCCTCCTACGCTCCATGGAATAGAGACCCAGCCTACTCAACCTCTCCCTATAGCTCACACCCTCTAGTCCTGGCAACATCCTCGTAAATCTTTTCTGAACCCTTTCAAGCTTGACAATATCTTTCCTATAACATGGTGCCCAGAACTGAACAAAATATTCTAAATGCGGTCTCACCAACTACACCGTGACCTCCCAATTATTGATTCCGCTTGGGGAGTCTGCATCCTGGGGGCATGAACATTGAATTCTCCCAATTTTGTTAGCCCTTGCTGTTCCTCCCCTTCCTATCACTCCCTCAGCCCTCTGGCTCCTCCTCCTTTTCTTCCCCCCCCCCCCCCCCCCCCTCCCCCCCCCACCTCCAGTCTGAAGAAGGGTTTTGGCCCAAAACTTTGCCCATTTCCTTCGCTCCATAGATGCTGCTGCACCCGCTGAGTTTCTCCAGCATTTTTGTGTACCTTGCATTGAGAATATTTGCTTTTGTCACATCCTTCAGAAAACGGAAAAATTACCATTCTGAATGACAGGCGATAGATTTCTGCAATATAACCAAATATGCTGTGTAGTGTTTCAGAATAAAGACACTAAAAAGCTTACCTGGGATCATTGGAACAAATGAAAGCTCCAGTACGTATACCAAACTGGGACACTTTCTTCACCATCTTGTGCCACTGTTCCTTGCCCAATAAAGGATCTTTATCTTTAGCCACAACCTGTGAAATAACATGTGGTCATTAAAAAACTGTGATATTATTTTATAGTAATATTTTATCCTACTTCCGAGGAAAGTAAATATCTGAAATATTAATTGCCACAAATGCTGCCTGACCTGCTAAATATTTCCAGTACTGTATTTTATGTTTTTAATCCAGAACAATAGCTTGACCTTAAACACCAGTTCAGGTAGTTAGATTCAGAATTAAGACTTAAATTTACAAACAATGTCCACTGTGCATGCAAGTTGAAAATAAGTTACCTAACCTAATCCCAATTTCCATAATTGTCTGTAGTTCTGCATTCTCTAAGTATACCATTACTGTCCCATTCACAGCACAATACAATTGCCTTGTCCACCTCTCCAAATGACATTTGTTGAAAGAATGGGTCGACTGGGTTTGTATTCACTGGAATTTAGAAGGATGAGAGGGCCACTCATGCTCGAACCCTCGTCAGGAGATACGAGGGTGGGCATGTGACGTCATGGGCTAGAGGGAGTGTCCTGGTACTAAAGGTCTCTCACCGCGAGACCATGAGCAGTCAACCGGTAGCTGAGCCCGAGAGAACAACCTCGCTTAGCTACAGCAACATTGTATTATAGTTAGCGCACCAACCACCACTGAATAAACAACTCTTTGAACCGGCCTGACGTCTCACCTTTATTCACCACGTATGGTGCCGCTACAGGATCTTATAGAAACATATAACATTCTTAAAGGATTGGAGCGGCTAGATGCAGAAAAAATGTTCCCAATGTTGGGGGAGTCCAGAACCAGGGGTCACAGTTTAAGAAGAAGGGGTGGACCATTTAGGACTGAGATGAGGAAAATCATCTTTACCCAGAGTTGTGAATCTGTGGAATTCTCTGCCAAAGAAGGCAGTGGAAGCCGATTCACTGGATGTTTTCAAGAAAGAGTTAGATTTCGCCCTTAGGACTAAAGGAATCAAGGGATGTTGTGAAAAGCAGGAACGGGGAACTGATTTTAAGATGATCAGCCATGATCATATTGAAAGGCGATGCTGGCTTGAAGGGCCGAATGGCCTACTCCTGCACCTATTTTACTATGTTCTATGTTTTCTATAAATCTCTCATTCTGGAATAAATTCCATTTGCTGCTTTTCTATTTAAATGACTATACCATAAATATTTCCCTGCAGCTTAAAGCTTTCCCTCTGGCTTTCGACCGGATGGCTATTTTTTGCATCAGCTACAAAATTCGTAAATATGGGTCCCATCTTCAATAATGTAAACTTCGAAAATCAAGATACGAAGTTCCATGGACCATTTTTGATCTGTTCTGAAACTCTCCCATGGATGTCATGGGATTTTACTTCATTGACTAATCTGCTAAAGGTCACTTTATGACAATAGTCAATAGGTGCAGGAGTAGGCCATTCGGCCCTTCGAGCCAGCTCCGCCATTCAATGTGATCATGGCTGATCATCCCCAATCAGTACCCCGTTCCTGCCTTCTCCCCATATCCCCTGACTCCGCTATCTTTAAGAGCCTATCTAGCTCTCTTGAAAGTATCCTGAGAACCGGCCTCCACCGCCTTCTGAGGCAGAGAATTCCACAGACTCACAACTTTGTGTGAAAAAGTGTTTCCTCGTCTCCGTTCTAAATGGCTTACCCCTTATTCTTAAACTATGGCCCCTGATTCTGGACTCCCCCAACATCAGGAACATGTTCCCTGCCTCTAGCGTGTCCAAACCCTTAACAATCTTACATGTTTCAATAAGATGCCCTCTCATCCTTCTAAACTCCAGAGTGCACAAGCACAGCGGCTCCATTCTCTCAGCATATGACAGTCCCGCCAACACGGGAATTAGCCTTGTAAACCTACGCTGCCCTCCCTCAATAGCAAGAATGTCCATCCTCAACTTAGGGGACCAAAACTGCACACAATACACCAGGTGTAGTCTCACTAGGGCCCTGTACAACTGCAGAAGGACCTCTTTGCTCCTATATTCGACTCCTCTTGTTATAAAGGCCAACATGCCATTCGCTTTCTTCACAGCCTGCTGTACCTGCATGCTTAATTTCATAGACTGATGAACAAGGACCCACAGATCCCACTGTACTTCCCCTTTTCCCAACTTGACGCCATTTAGATAGTAATCTGCCTATGAAGAGCTTGGTAGCAGTTCCTTTCACATAGGTCTCAGCAAAGCATTGGACACTATGAGACATATAGCATGGACACAGGCCCTTTGGCCCAACGTGTTCACACCAATCCACATGGCCCAACTGTACTGGTCCAATCTGCCTCCGTTTGGCCTAAATTAGACCATAATTCATTATAATTCTACTTTTCATCCGAATTGTTTACACCAAATAGATTAATGAAAAACTGCTGCTGATGACATTTATCTCTACTGCAGAAGATTTTAAAATACATTTTTCATTTAAATGCACTCTGGACTTGGGTACAATATTTGAATAATAAAGCATCTAATTGATTCAAGATTCGTTTTTTATGTAGAAGTACAACATGAAAGATCTTTAGGTGCTAACCTATCAAACACTAAACAGAGTGCTCAAAAGACTGACTGTCTCCAAGGAAAATTGGGAAAACAAGGAAGGCACTACTCATTAAAACATGAAAACAAAGACACTTTCCAGCTTCAGCTCTATGTAATATTTTACTTTTATTGCAGAATAAAAGTAAATTTCAAATACTTAATTCAAAGACCTGACTATGCATCACTAGAGATGACTTATGGTTACTTTTAAGCACCTTTACATCTTATAATGTTAGATGCTTTTGGAATTTGAAACCAATAACAGTTTCAACATGATTACTAACCCTATTATTTATCTTAACAAGGCAGCATCTCTGGAGAGAAGGAACGGGTGATGTTTTGGATCGAGACCCTTCTTCAGACTTGAGTCACCTATTCCTTCTCTCATGAGATGCTGCCTGTTCTGCCGAGTTACTCCAGCTTTTTGTGTCTATCGTCAGTTTAAACTAGCATCAGCAGTTCCTTCCTACACATTTATCTCAACTTTTGTTCAAAATGTTTCCCTCTCCAAAATCAAATTGGAAATGGCTCCTGTGAATTAGTTTCCATCATTTGGTCCATGCTGAAAAATATAATTTCATGTCTGCCCTTTCCTAACTCCAATATAACTTAGGAATCACAAGGAACTGCAGATGCTAGTTTACAAATATAACCATTCCTTTTCCTCCCCTTTCATACCTCCAACAATCAATGGTCCTTGTGAGTGATGTGAACATTTAAATGAACTGTCTGATACTAGAACTGTCTGATACTGCCTGAAGAAGGGTCTCGACCCGAAACGTCACCCATTCCTTCTCTCCAGAGATGCTGCCTGACCCGCTGAGTTACTCCAGCATTTTGTGTCTGGCACTAGATATATATAGTTTCCTTTTATTGAAGGTCCTCAACTTCCATGCCCCTTTTTAACATGGGAGTGACTACTATGCACTGTTCAGACTCAAATAGTATGAAAAACGCATAGAGCTGAATGTGGTCATCATTCTGAATTTTGTGAACTCTGAGCATTTGAGTTGGTGATAAATTTTGTGAGCCTTAATACAGCATTTAACAAAAAGACAGAAGTAATTACTTGGACCAGCCATATCCCATCCTTAGTGTCTTCCACCTGTTCGTAGAAATGCATCTCGCCACTGAAGTCAGTGCTAATGGTAGATTCCGATGCTTCCTCTTCGCGAAGTGCAGAATAAAGCTCGCCTTCCATCAAATCACCTGAGAAAAAATAGTACAGAAACACCAAAACAGTAGTTTAAATATTGTGGATAAAGGGATGTGAGATTAGTGTAGTGCCAAGGTGAAAGATCAACCATTAACTTTGAATTGGCCCAAGAGGCCACAGAGCTAACACATTTTTATTGCTTACTAGACTAAGTGGGACTCGTTGGGTCCCAGCATCACACGGGAGGGCTGGTCACCAACGCAATATTCCACCTCTCCACCAATTCCAATATTGCTCGCCAGCGGGGGGGGGGGGGGGGTGGATGCTAGTGTTGGTTGTTGCGGGCTGAAGGTACTGGTTTCCAGAGGGCTAGTATAGACATTGTGGGCCGAATGGATTCTTGGGCTGGCAGCCAACTGTTGCAACGATTTTAAAAGCCAAGCCAAGGCAAACAATTGGGCAGCAAGCAGCCACCTGACAACCAAAATTCATTTTGTGAACACAAACTTAAAAAAAAAAAGGCGAGGCAAACAATTGGGCAGCAAGCAGCCACCTGACAACCAAAATTCATTTTGTGAACACAAACTTTTTTTAACAAAAGGCGAGGCAAACATTTGGGCATCAAGCAGCCAACTGTTAATCAAAATTCATTTTGTGTACACAAACTTTTTTTAATAAAAGGCGAGGCAAACAATTGGGCAGCAAGCAGCCACCTGACAACCAAAATTCATTTTGTGATCACAAACGTTAAAAAAAGGCGAGGCAAACAATTGGGCAGCAGCCACTTTACAGCCGCATCGAGATGACTCACCGTGGAGTAGACGTACATTCAGTGTTATTTGAAGCTCAGAACCGTGACCCTCTCGCTTCCTGGGTCTGGCAGAGACTGAGTGAGGCACGACACTGCCGGGTTTCATAGTCCCTCCCTCTGCCGCCAGCAGGGGGGAAGCAGAGAGAATGGGGAATTTTGTAAAAACATTAATATCTCTCTCATTTTTCATCGATGGGAAAAATCCTCTGGTACCGGAAGGTGGAGGGGGGGCTCTGAGCAAGGTGGCCAAAAATGACAGCCGTAGGTGGCGCCGTTCTCTCGGAAATCGCGCCACAGTGGGCCAAAAGCGGTCAAGATCAGACTTTTAGTAATATAGAAGATGTAAAATATTTTGAAGTATAAAAATTAGCATGATGTACTGATTCATTTAATTGGTTGAAAGTTCTTTGTCGTTAAGTTTTTTTTTTTAATTACCAAAATGCAAGTCTTTAAATGAAATAGTAGACTCAAATTCCATCACAACATCTTCCATCACAGTTAACCATCCTGCTTTACATATGTATATCATCTCAATATTTTAATTATTCAAAATCATTTACAACTTTTCCTTTCTTCATTATACCTGAAATCTCAAAGCTCTTGCGACTTTTAAAGATTTCTGTAGTTGAAAACCTGTCTTCAACTTTTGTTTAAAAACATAAAAAATTTACTTCCATTATTTAAATATATTCCTGATTTTCCTACATTAGATGTCACCCGATGATCAATCAATTTACCAAACCAATGAAAAACTTAATATTGCCATTTGTGTAGATTTAATAGAATACAATAATTGAATGAAGTTCCATTATGCAATATTGGGAAGAGTATCGAATATAACATTTGTAACATCATGATGCAGCTGTAAAACTTGTTGGTGCGACCACAGTTGGAGTAGAATGTGCATTTCTGGTCATTAAGTTGGAAAGGGTGCAGAATGTTACCTGGACTTGCAGACTTGAGTTTTCGGGAGAGATTGAATTGTGGGCCCCCCTCGGTCATGACTGACCATGGGTGATGCATGCTGGTCGGATGCAAGCCTGGACAATGTCATATGGAGGACAGGCTGTTGCCCATGCAGCACGTCCCCCTTCTCCATGTCGCTGATCGATTCAAAGGAACAGCAGGGCCGTTACTGTTTGGCACTAGTGCCGTCGCAGGAGCTGCCAGAGCGAGGTTGTAGACAACGACGAACGGGGGCTCCGACTCCAGATTTTCTTGAGGTTTACTCCTGGAGCCTTTTCCCATGACCGGATATGGCCACAAGGCAGTGGAGGTTTTAAATCAGCTTTCCCTCTCCTAGATGGACTGCCTTCCCAGCAGATGGACGAGCCCCATCTGCCCGAGACTCGAGGGGGCGGGAGCATCTACCTTCCCGTGCAGGTCTATAGCACCTGCTCACTGCCCAGAGTGATTGAAAAGGCTGCAACCTTTTCCTTTGCAGCATAGGAGGCTAAGCAGTGACCTTGTCGAGGTCTACTTGATAAAGTATGGATAAAGTGAAAGGTCTGAAGAAGGGTCTCAACCAGAAAAACTACCCATTCCTTTTCTCCAGAGGTGCTGCCTGTCCCCCTGAGTTATTCCAGCTTTTTGTGTCTATCTAAGTGAAAGCTCAGTCTTTCTAAAACTGGAGGGCATAGGCTTAAGGTGAGAGGGGAGATACTTAAGAGAGACCCCAGGGACAGCTCTATAACTCAGTGGTCCGTTTCTGGGATGCTGACAGAGACAGCTATAGAAGCAAGTAGGAAGCATTTAGACATCTAAGGGGCAAATGCAGGTAAATGGCCCTAACCCAAAATGCCAACCTGGTCAGCATGGACAAGATGGGCCGAAGGGCTTGTTCCCATGCTGTATAGCGCTATGATTCTAATGCCAAATAGTATGTCATAATATGCCCATAGCATATATGGAATTATTCAAATGTTATAATAAATTTGCTATGGGCATATTACAACAGTGTTGTGCATAAATGTTGGACAATGCTGGAAAAAGCTGGCATTAAAAGAAAAATCAGATACTAATTGATTATCATGCAAATTCACTTGCTCACTAAGGACACTAATGAAAGTAAAACTACCATATCATTCATTCAACATCTTTTTGTCTCTGAAATTGCATAGGATTTTCTTATTCCTGTCTTTAATTTTGTCTCGCAGGAGATTACATGACCATTAGAGCCACAAGCAAGTGCAGATGCTGAAATCTGGAGCAAGAATAAAGGTGCTGGACGAACTCAGCAGGACAAGAAGCATCCGTGGAGGCAAAGAGATGGTCGACAGTTTGAGTAAAGTCCTTCCAGCAAGGTTCACGATGCCAAAAATGTGCCTGGGACACATTCAACAGACCTAATGATTTCCTGTTCTTGCTCCAAATCCATAAATAATATGGAAGCATCAAACTGTAATTAGCATCTCATCACTAGTAGTTTGTAGTCTCTACGTTACCATTGATAGGATGGAAATGTCTTATAGAAATCTAAATATAGATATGAAAACTAAAAAGGAAAATATTGATAGAAAGACAAGGATTCTGTCGCGTTTCACTATATTAAACTGTAATTTGAATAACACCACCTGTGAATGCACATATGCAGTTAAATATGGTAACAAGATATCACCCACAGCAGTTTGTTGCAAAGAGGTTTGACACATGCAAGAGGGCAAAAAATAGCACTGCAGATATTACAAATAGACACTAAACATGCCAGAAATAATTAACTCTCATTTAGAATTTGTATACCTGTGCAAGTGAATAGTTAACTGTGTTTAAGTCTTAATTGCTGACAAACAACGTCTCTGAAAATTATTTTGACAAGTCAACACTTCAATGACAAAATTAGGCAAGATTGCTTTGGCTTGTACGGTCATTGGGCTACAAGATCCCACAAGCTGTAAGCTTTAACAAGTGGGGGTGGGAGGTGCGCAGTTGCTACTCAAACTGTGCTGTAAAAGGAATGATTTCTCCATGCCCTTAAACTCCACTATACAAAACCTCCCAAAAATATTGCTGCTGCAAAAGCCACTGCTGCAAATCTGAAATGAAAGTGCTTAAACTTCTCATGCTTAAACATCTGAGGCAACGGAACAAAGATGCTTTCCCTTTTCTTATTATTCCAGCATTTTCCTAAGTTTAATATTTACCTTTTTCCACCTCCTATACTCCACTTTGGAGCTGGAAACCAAAACTGATAAAATGCCTGTTTCCTCCAAAATCTGGGAAACTTAGCTGCCGTGGGAAAACCCGTGAACTAGTTTTCACCATCCAGTATGTAAAGCTTGTGCAAGCAAAGTATTAAATTATTCATATGGAGGTGGAATGAAGGTGTGGATAAAGGCCAAGAAAATACAATGAATAGAAATAAACCATATTTGATTGTTATTATAAAAGGAATTCTGGAATTCGATTGTTATTATAAAAGGAATTCTGGAAATGTAAAATTATAATTAGAGAATGATTAATGTAAACTTCTGATTTAAAGAATAAAAAAATTAGACCAACTTTCTCTTAATTCCACGTAAAAAAAAATCTTATTTTAACAAGGTGACTATTCACGATAATTTAAGGAGCAACATTATCAAGTTCACGTATTAAGCCTGATTTTCTGGAGTATAGTAACAAATTTAATATATACATCTGATATACACATTTAAAGAGAAACTATTTATGGGAAAATTATAGATGCATTCAAACAAAGCGATGCCTCATGGGCGATATGTCAAGATTCTTCCCCTTTTAAACACAAGCCAAATTTTATGATTCTTTAAGAACATTTTGCAAAGAGCTTATTACGCCATCAGTCTGAAGAAGGGTTCTGACAACAATATTCCGTTCTGCTGCAAGTAAGAATTTCATTGTTCTATCTGAGACATATGACAATAAAACACTCTTGGAGTCATAGAATGACACAGTGTGGAAACAGGCCCTTCGGCCCAACTCGCCCACACTGGCCAACAATGTCCCATCTAAGGTACACAAAAATGCTGGAGAAACTCAGCGGGTGCAGCAGCATCTATGGAGCGAAGGAAATAGGTGACGTTTCGGGCCGAAACCCTTCTTCAGACCCTAGTCCCTCTTGCCTGCGCTTGGTCCATAACCCTCCAAACCTGTCCTATCCATGTACCTGTCCAACTGTTTCTTAAATGATGGGATAGTCCCAGCCTCAACTACCTCCTCTGGCAGCTTGTTTCATACACCAACCACCCTCTGTGTGAAAAAGTTACCTCTCGGATACCTATTAAATCTTTTCCTCTTCACCTTGAACATATGTCTTCTGGTCCTCGATTCCCCTACTCTGGGTAAAAGACTCTGTGCATCTACCCGATCTATTCCTCTCATGATTTTGTATACTTCTATAAGATCTCCCCTCATCCTCCTACACTCCATGGAATAGAGACCCAGCCTACTCAACCTCTCCCTATAGCTCACACCCTCTAGTCCTGGCAACATCCTCGTAAATCTTTTCTGAACATTTTCAAGCTTGACAATATCTTTCCTATAACATGGTGCCCAGAACTGAACACAATATTCTAAATGTGGTCTCACCCACGTTTTATACAACTGCAACATGACCTCCCAACCTCTATACTCTATACTCTGACTCACGAAGGCCAAAGTGCCAAAAGCCTTTTTGACCACCTTATCTACCTGCGGCTCGACCTTCATGGAACCATGCACCTGTACTCCTCTGCTCTACAACACTCCCCAGAGGCCAACCATTCACTGTGTAGGTCCTATCCTTGTTAGACATCCCAGTTCCCTCTATTCTACAACACTACCCAGAGGCCTACCATTTACTGTGTAGGTCCTTCCCTTGTTCGACGACCCAAAATGCAACACCTCACACTTCTCTGTATTAAATTCCATCAACCATTCCTTCGCCCACCTGGCCAATCGATCCAGATCCTGCTGTAATCTTTCACAACCAACTTCACTATCTGCAAAACCAATAATTTTTGTATCATCAGCAAACTTGCTAATCTTGCCTTGTGTGTTCTCATGTAGATGACAAACAGTGACGGGCCCAGCACCGAACCCTGTGGCACACCACTAGTCACAAGCCTCCATTCTGAGAAGCAACCTTTCACCATCACCCTCCCTTTCACCATCACCCTCTGCTTCCGTGCATGGAGCCAATTAGCTATCCATTCAGCTATCTCTCCTTGTATCCCATAAGATCTAACCTTCCAGAGCAGCCTACCATGTGACACCTTGTCGAACGCCTTACTAAAGTCCATGTACACAACATCTACAGCTCTGCCTTCATCAACCTTTTTGCTCACGTCTTCGAAACAATCAATCAGATTTGTGAGACACGACCTCCCATGGTACAAAACCATGCTGACTATCCCTAATCAGCCCTTGCCCATCCAAATGCCTGTATATCCTATCCCTCAGAATACTCTCCAGTAAATGACCAACTACAGATGTTAAGCTCACTAGCCTATAGTTACCACCATTTTCCCTGCAGCCCGTGACCCAAAACGTCACCCCACAGGTGCTGTCTGACCCGCTGGTACTCCAGTACTTTGTGTCACCTATTGCACAAGATGTTTTGAGATCTTGTTATAGTATAAGACGTCTGGCCCACTGAGTTACTCCAGCTTTTCGTGTCTATCTATGGCATAAGACGTTATATTAATCTAAGAAGGCAAAGCAAATCAGCAATGAGAGAACAGGATGACATTATACAGAAAATACCCAATGATTAATATCAAATCCTGATGGATGAATGCCTTAGAGAAGGTAGAAAAAAGTATACAATGTGGAACAACTGAAGAAAATGAACAAACCACCTCATCACCTGATTATTAATAAAAAACAGTTGAATAAGATCAACTAGCATCTGTAAAAAAAAACGGGGGGGGGGGGGGGTTTGATTGCATAACATTCACTGAAAGCAGGTGCATTTAATACCTGATTTTTGCACCAGCTCCCTGACATCTTTCTTCTCGGGCAGGCCGGCGTAGCAGATACCTCTACACTCCAGGATGGTCCGCAGCTTCTTGAAGCTCAGCGCCACCGGGTCCACCAACTTGGTGGCGAACACGCCCGTCTCGTACCACACGATGGCTTCGAAGAACCGGGCCAGCACGAAGAGGACCAGGAAGTAGAGGAGCAATAAGAACAGCTTGAGCCACATCTTGGGCCGTGGGGTTGGGGGGGGGGTAGAGAGAGAGAGAGAGAGGAAGGGTTGCGCTGTTAAACGGGGCACTCGGGCATCTCAATCCGCCTTCCCCGGGATATTTCCCTCGTCAAAATCCCAATTCACGTTTCTCTCTTTCTTTCTCTCCGCTCGATCTACGACGGGCGCCACCTTCCTTGCTCCTAGGGGGGTGTTGTCAGCCTGGTGTTTACCGCCTCAGGGTTCAGGCCCAGCCGACGCCACCGCCATTTTCCGCGGCCGTGATCAACACGGTGGTGCTGGTGCCGCCGCTGCGCATGCGCGCCAAACAAATGACCTCATCGGACGGACGGGCGAGGAGCTCATTTGCATGAAATGCTAATTATAATTCTGACGCTCCCTTATGACGCACGGCGAGGTTGACAGACCCAGGGGCTATAGGATCTTTGCCCAGGGTGGATGGATGCTGGCAGCGGCAGTGGTGGTAGCAAAGGAAGCGCTGCTCCAATGCCGCATTGTTATTCAACAGTCAAAAGTGTTTTATTGTCATGTATCCCAGATGGAGCAATGAAATTCTTACTTGCAGCAGCACAAAAGAGAATATAATAATAATAATAATAAACTTTATTACGGACTCAAGGTCCAGACAAGGGGCAACATTACATAAAAAATGCATTGCATATTAAATATCATAAAATACATATAAAATCTTAGTATATCACTTATAAAAACATCATAATTTATATATTTAAAAAAACACAATACATAAGTTAAAAATCCAGATTAAAAGAATGATCAATGTCCTACAACGAGACAACGATACCAGTGTCTCCACAGCTGGGATTCGTAGCGTGTAGTGCTAACCTACAAGGCCACAATAAGCACATTTTTAGAGTCATTTATCCTGCAAATGAATTTATACATGTGATGTCTTAGGATAGCTTCTAAAGTACTGACTCCTGCAGCCACAAACATATTACTGGCACTACACCATCTAGGTTGCCTTAGCAGTATTCTCATGGCATCGTTATATGCCACCTTTAGTCTCTGCATACTTGTCTTTCCATAGTTCGACCACAGGTGCGCAGTGTAGACATAGTACACAGTAAGCAATACAGTAAACATGTGTTCATGTGTGTATATTTATTCATGTGTGTATATATTTATATTATGGTATATGGACACACTTATCTGTTTTGTAGTAAATGTCTACTATGATCTGTGTGCTGAAGCAAAGCAAGAATTTCATTGTCCTATACAGGGACACATGACAATAAACTCATTTGAACACTTGAACTTGAACTAAACGAGAAAATAAAGTTCAGTGTGTGTGTAATATATACACATACCGTCATATACCTAAGATAGACACAAAAAGCTGGAGTCTATAGAAACATAGAAAATAGGTGCAGGTGGAGGCCATTTGGCTCTTCGAGCCAGCACCGCCATTCTGATCAACAGGTGCAGCACATGAATGATCTTGTATATTCATGTCTGGAAATCAGATTATACTCAAACACTTGGCCCATGTTGACCAACCTGGGTCTTACTGCACATCTGATACTACTCCTGACCCTAACTCCAGTTGCATACCTTCTCCCATTCCTGACCCCGAGTCCAACCTTACACCTGGCCCCCTATTACACCATGATCATACCTGCTTAGTTTCCCAGTGCTGAGCACTCCCATTATCCCAGCTTTGACTGCACACCTAGTACTATTCCAGACCTTGACTCTGGATGCACACTTGGCCTTGCTCCTTGCCTCTACACTGACAATATATCTGACCCACACATAAAGCCCCATTTCTGACCCCATGGACTTAACCTATTATGTTCAAGTCCACAGGTGCTTATCTAATGCGATAATCTTTTATGGGGCACTTCACAGACCAAATTTTGCATAACAAAATTTGCTACATCCATTGGCTTCCTTGTTATCTAACATGCTAGTTACTTTGTCAAAGAACTCATCAATTGGTTGAACACAATTTCTCATCCATAAAATTATACTCAGTCGGCTGTATAAGTATTCTGTTACCATTTCCTTCATTTTCCTAACAAAATGTCCTGAAGTCATTTTCACCCACAATAGTTTCAGTATTTTGCTGTCTTCCTCTCAGCTGGGACTTTTTTGAAATGCAAAGTCCAATAACTATATATTTAAGCAATATTATCCTAATAGATGTGATCTTGAGAGTACATAAGAGAACACGATTAGTTAAAACAAATGTAGGTCCCTTGCTGTCAGAAACAGCTGAATTGATCATGGGGAACAAGGACATGACAGACCAATTGAATAACTACTTTGGTTCTATCTTCACTAAGGAAGACATAAATAACCTGCCGGAAATAGCAGGGGACCGTGGGTCAAATGAGATGGAGGAACTGAGTGAAATCCAGGTAAGCCGGGTGGTGGTGTTAGATAAATTGAATGGATTAAAGGCCGATAAATCCCCAGGGCCAGATAGGCTGCATACCAGAGTACTTAAGGAAGTAGCCCCAGAAATAGTAGATGCATTAGTGATAATTTTTCAAAACTCTTTAGCTTCTGGAGTAGTTCCTGAGGATTGGAGGGTAGCTAATATAACCCTACTTTTTAATAAGGGAGGGAGAGAGAAACGGGGAATTACAGACCAGTTAGTTTAACATCGATAGTGGGGAAACTGCTAGAGTCAGTTATTAAAGATGGGATAGCAGCACATTTGGAAAGTGGTGAAATCATTGGACAAAGTCAGCATGGATTTATGAAAGGTAAATCATGGCTGACGAATCTTATAGAATTTTTCAAGGATGTAACTAGTAGAGTGGATAAGGGAGAACCCACTTAAAGCACACGGTATTGGGGATTCAGTATTAATGTGGATTGAGAACTGGCTGGCAGACAGGAAGCAAAGAGTAGGCGTAAACGGGTCCTTTTTAGAATGGCAGGCAGTGACTAGTGGGGTACCGCAAGGCTCAGTGCTGGGACCCCAGCTATTTACAATATATATTAATGATTTGGACGAGGGAATTGAATGCAACATCTCCAAGTTTGCGGATGACACGAAGCTGGGGGGCAGTGTTCGCTGTGAGGAGGATGCTAGCAGGCTGCAAGGTGACTTGGATAGGCTGGGTGAGTGGGCAAATGCATGGTAGAGCAGTATAATATGGATAAATGTGAGGTTGTCCACTTTGGTGGCAAAAACAGGAAAGTAGACTATTATCTGAATGGTGGCTGATTAGGAAAAGGGGAGATGCAACGAGACCTGGGTGTCATGGTACACCAGTCATTGAAAGTAGGCATGCAGGTGCAGCAGGCAGTGAAGAAAGTGAATGGTATGTTAGCATTCATAGCAAAAGGATTTGAGTATAGGAGCAGGGAGGTTCTACTGCAGTTGTATAGGGTCTTGGTGAGACCACACCTGGAGTATTGCGTACAGTTTTGGTCTCCTAATTGAGGAAATACATTTTTGCCATAGAGAGAAGGTTCACAAGACTGATTCCTGGGATGTCAGGACTTTCATATGAAGAAAGACTGGATAGACTCGGCTTGTACTCGCTAGAATTTGGAAGATTGAGGGGGATCTTATAGAAACTTACAAAATTCTTAAGGGGTTGGACAGGCTAGATGCAGGAAAATTGTTCCCGATGTTGGGGAAGTCCAGAACAAGGGGTCACATTTTAAGGATAAGGGGGAAATCTTTTAAGACCGAGATGAGAAAAACATTTTTCACACAGAGAGTGGTGAATCTCTGGAATTCTCTGCCACAGAAGGTAGTTGAGACCAGTTCATTGGCTATATTTAAGAGGGAGTTAGATGTGGCCCTTGTGGCTAAAGGTATCAGGGGGTATGGAGAGAAGGCAGGTACAGGATACTGAGTTGGATGATCAGCCATGATCATATTGAATGGCGGTGCAGGCTTGAAGGGCCGAATGGCCTACTCCTGCACCTATTTTCTATGTTTCTATAATATTTTATGTGGTATTCATGACACAACAATGATAAAAAAGATCTTTGTTTTGATTGCACCTATCAACATGCATACATTACAGTTAATATGTACCGAGGGAAAATTCTTATTCCAATACTCCCCATTCCCAATTACTTGTACATTGAAGTGATTGAAATCCAAGTGAAGTTTAAATGACATCAGAAAAATAATACCTCCGGAATGGATGATATTCATTACTTGGTTGGTTGGAGTCAGTATCAGCACAATTAGTATATTAAACTTTGAATCTTCAGATGTCCTGGTTCAAACTAAAACTAGAGACAAATAATAACCTCCTCACACATTCCCCTGCAAGTATCTCTGTCACTCCTTTAAAATATGCCCTTTCTTTGAACAAGCTCTTAAACATCGCATCTGAATCAGTTTCCATCTGATTACACTCCTTGAGGATGTTCATCTACGTGTTCAATTAATAAAACAATGAGATTGGGGACATTTCTATTCAACCTGTCAAAGGAATTTGGGGGGGGGGGGGGGGGGGAGTTTAGAAATCGTCAGTGAGGTAAACAAACATAATAGTTGAGTGGCAAATGACAATAGTGCTACCTTCCCAATATTTAACTGAAGGAAATAATAGGTTATCTGTATGTTGTGACAGACAACCTGACACCTTGCATGTCATTTTAATATTACATTTATCCTATCCCACTGGATATTCCGGATTAATAAATTAAGGTATTGTCAACTAATTACAAATCAGGCTAATTAGAAATCGATAACATTAGCCAACTCCAAAACACAAAGCGCTGAGCATTGAGTTCCAGACATCACGGACAACTGGCCTCAGTTCACTGCTCACATCTGGCAGTGCTCTCTGTCTGAACCAGGGGCCATGGAGTGTTTTTGAAAATGGGCGGGCTGAGCAATCACTGATCACTTGCCTTGGGGGTACCCGGTGAGGGAGTGGAGCAACCGAGTGGGGGAAGGGTGTGGGAGGGGGGACACCCCCCCCCTCCCACGCGGGACACGGTAGCGACTTTTTGAAATTTGATGTATTAAAATCATGTTTTAGTGCATTGTTGAAGTATGATTTCAATGTTTTTTGTTTGAAGTATTTTTAAGAGGTAATTTTTTAAGGGGTAACATTTTCCACACAAAGGGTGGTGGGTGTATGGAACAAGCTGCCAGAGGAGGTAGTTGAGGCAGGGACTATCCCAACATTTAAGAAACAGTTAGACTGATACATGGATAGGTTTGGAGGGATATGGACCAAAAGCAGGTAGTGTAGCTGGGACATGTTGGCGGGTGTGGGCAAGTTGCACCGAAGGGCCTGTTTTCACACTGTATCATTCTATGACCACATTATACCTCCACCATGCATGAATGCTTCAAAATCAAGTGGTCGAGTTTTATTGCCATATACTCAAGCATAGAAACATAGAAAATAGGTGCAGGAATAGGCCATTTGGCCCTTAGAGCCAGCTCTGCCATTCAATATGATCAAGGCTGTTCATCTAAAATCAGTATCTCTTTCCTGTTTTTTCCCCATATCTCTTGATTTCGCTAGCCCCAAGAGCTAAATGTAACTCTCTTGAAAACATCCAGTGAATTGGCTTCCACTGCCTTCTGTGGCAGAGAATTCCACAGATTCACAACTCTCTGGGTAAAGTTTGCCCTCATCTCAGTCCTAACTGGCCTATCCTTTATTCTTAAACAGTGACCCCTGGTTCTGAACTCCCCCAACATCGGGAACATTTTTCCTGCAGTTACAGTAAGTGAAAATCTAGCAGGCAAGCAGGATGCTTTCTCCAACCACCCCCATTTGAAGTCCACTATCTTCCACCATTCCTACCCAGTGCTTGGTACTTACTTCCAGCAGCCACTGGTTGTCCTCAGAGGTGTAGACTACGTGATACGCAGGTATACGCCGTATACCCACTAAGAAAGCTCCAGCATTTCCGTATGCCCACTTAGAAATGCGCAATGACACGTATCAACTTCGATAGTGACAGAAGTTCTGTTTATTTTATGAATGAAAGTATGACAGTTCTGTCACAGAACTGTCATACTTTCATTCATAAATTCAACCTGTGCGCTGTGTCTCTGTCAGAGTCGCACTTTTCCTTGTCGGAAGTGGGAAAGTCCCGAGTTCCGAGTACAATGGAACGCAGCATTATAATAGCCATACAGAGGCTTCCGTCCATGGCCCGTGCCCGTGGTGACCGCCCGTGACCTAGACCTGATGTCACGTCACCTAGACGACAGCGATATCAACTCAGTCGGCGCCGAGGTGATGTCCAGCGGCTCAACAGTAAATATGAAGCGGAAGCAACAAACTACCCTTAGCCATTTAAAAAAAAAAAACAAGCCTCCTGCTGCCTCGGACGACACTCCAGCAGTCACTAGGACGTTAGATGAAGAAGAGGGAACTGATGCCAGCAGTGTATCGGGTAAGTGAAAGTCGTATACAAGTGAACTTTAGCAGATATTAGACTACTAGCTACTAGCCTATAAGAGATTTCCCAACTGAATGAATACCACACATATATTCACTAAACGGCCTTGCTAGCTCAATCTTGTTGTAGTAAAGTAGTAAATAACGTAGTTATTACACATTTTACTGTGAGACTGTGAGTGTGTGTGTGCTGAATATCTCCTTGTTCCTTCTAGATGATAACTCCTGGCCAGCCCTATGGACGGAGAGTCAGGCTAGGGAGTTTAAAAGCAGGCATTCTTGGTTAGAATGGAAGGACAAAAAGTTAGGTAAATATCAGCCAACTTGTAAAGCTGGTATAAACACATGAAGTCAACTTTATGCAAATGAGAGTATAGCTGGTTTATTTTCATCTTAAAGATACATTAATTTCACTTTTATACAATTAAATTATAATGATATTGTCACAGTGAAGCTTATTTACAGTTCATTCAATTATTTTGAATAGATTCTTATCCAGTTCAGAAGGTGTTATTGCTAATATAGATTCAAAAAAGACTACTTGTATGATGTTAATTAGTCATGTTTTTGTTTAATTCCAGGTTGTGCTATTTGCAACTCAACAAAATCTACTGGCGTCTTAACAGAGAAAAGAATTTCCATATCTGAGGAGTGGGCGATGTTTAAGATCCAGTAATCAGGCTCAAGCAGACCAACAGCCCTGGGCTCCTTGAGAAACAAGATCAGACGGCATGAGATGTCCAGGGCATACGAAATAGCTCAGGAGCTCACTGAAAAGGGTGGACAGGATTTACTTGGGAATCTTGTGAGAGCTGTGTCAGACACTGTGTTAGCTGAGACAAATGCTGTATTCAGAACAGCATATTATCTTGCCAAGATGAACCGACCTTTCTCTGACCATGACGATCTCATTGAGCTTCAGGAAAAAAACGGTGTCAACATGGGCACAAGTCTGCACTCAAGGTTCAGTTCAACAAAAATTGTGGAACACATAGCAAAAAAGATGCAGACAAAAATAGTTGACAGCATTGTGTCATCTTCAAGCAAGCTGTCGGTTCTCATTGATGAGGCAACTTCTCTCAGCCATAAATCAGCCATGATTGTCAATGTGAAGGCCTCTTTAGATGGAGCTACTACTGAATTTGTTTTTTTGGACCTGGTGGAGCTGGAAAGCCAGATGGCAGAGTCTATAGAGGAAGCTCTATTAAACTGTTTGGACACTGCAGGCTTTAGTGAAGAGTGGCTGCAAAACAACTGGATCTCATTTGTTTCTGATGGAGCCAGTGTTATGTTAGGCAAAAACTCTGGTGTGGCAACCAGGCTGACTGCAAGGTACCCTAACCTCTTCACATGGCACTGTATGAACCACCGTCTAGAACTGGCTGTAAATGATGCTGTGGATGAGGTTCAGGCAGTCAACCACTTCAAAGTTTTCATGGACAAACTCCACAATCTCTACAGTCAGTCCAATAAAAATTAACGGGAACTTATGGAAGCAGCACAAGAAGTGGGCTCACAAGTCCTGAAGATTGGCAGAGTTTTAAACACCCGATGGGTTGCCAGCAGTTTCCGTTCTGTAAAGGCTGTGTGGAGGTCATACAAAGCACTTAACAGACACTTTGAGAATGCTGCAGACCAAACAAGAAACGGCAAAGAGAGGCAAACCTACAGAGGCCTGGCACGTCGTATGCAAAGCAAGGAATTTCTTTGTGACCTTGGACTCATGTATGATGCACTATCTGAACTTTCAAACCTGTCCCAGCAATTACAGGCCCATTCAATCACACTTTTAAGAGCAGAACAGCTGCTGAAGCGCACCATCCGAGTGCTGGCATCATT
Source organism: Amblyraja radiata (assembly GCF_010909765.2). NCBI lineage: Eukaryota > Metazoa > Chordata > Chondrichthyes > Rajiformes > Rajidae > Amblyraja > Amblyraja radiata. The sequence goes on from NC_045956.1 coordinate 168,604,166, forward strand.
TAAAGATTCTCCAGGAGAGAAATTGGAGGAAGCATTGAAAGCACAGACTTTGGGACAGTTTGGATCAGTGTCCCTGGAGTCAAATGCTAAGCTCATGCCGATCAATACAAAGCAGTTCCTACAAAGTCTGATCAACAACATGGAGAAGCGGCTCTCATTTAAGGATGAAATTCTTCATGATCTCAGCATTCTGGATTCAAGCACCTGGCCATCAACACCTGGCATACGGCACGGTGAGTCACAGGTAAAACGACTGTGCAGGCGATTCAATCTTTGTCAAGAACAAGCTATCAATGGAATGAGAGATTTCATCGAGCACCCAGAGAGTGAACCTGAATGCCTCAAACCACTCATCCACTGCATGCAGACCATCCCTTGCAGCACTGCAGAGTGTGAAAGGGGCTTCAGTCTGATGAATATTGTGTACACAGACCAAAGATCTAGAATGTTGTTGTCTAGTGTCAGCAATTTGATGATGATCAGCATCAATGGGCCCCCTGTAAGCATTTTTGAGCCAAGCAAATATGTATCAACATGGTTACGAAGCCATCGCTCTGCCACGCAAGCAAGAAGGCAGAGCACACCTCAGATGCCTGAGTACAAGCAAATTTGGAAAGTTTTGTAAACTAGCAAGCTACTACATTTAAAATGAAAAACAATTGTTGACAAAATCCCTTTTAGTGGAATACAAACACTTTTCCATACCTGCAGGTATGGAAAAGTGTTTGTATTCCACTAAACATCCCTCATGTAACTGTGTATTCATCTTTGTTTGTTACTTTTTTACAATGAAGGGATTGTGGTGTTTGTTTTATTTTGCATGGGTCATGCTGGTCGTTTTTGCGGATGTACTGTTTTTCTTCTCTGTTAAACACTGAACAGATGTTATTTGCATAGGACTTACTGTGATTGAAAACGTGTATTTTGTGATGCTGTGTGATTGCTGTATTAAGTATGAGTGTGAGACGTCTTAGAACAGTTGCTGATATGTTTTATTTATTTTAATTTATTATTTAAGTATTTTTGTATGGGAAACATAATTCTAAATTTATTTTGTATTTTTGCATTTATTGTTTCTTATATAGGGTATTTTATTTTATTGGAGTTGTAATTGTTTCTGACAAATGACTAACTCTGTTTTTTCTTGTCTCAAAACTCTAAACAGAGCATGCAGCAGCAGCAGCAATAAATGTCCTGTGCAAAAGACTCAAGTATCCCGTCGTCTCCTTAGCACATTAGTACTGAGGCCAGGCCGGTTACATATACAGTAGTACAGTGTTTATATAGCCAACAGTTATTTATTTATTGATGCTTTATAGTTTATTTGATGCTAGTGCCTAATGGTGATTTTAATTTGACTGTTTATTGTCCTAGAAACTGATGACAATATCGAGTGTTGAATAATCTCAATTACTTATGGTGGTTGTAGGCTACTGTATGCGACAGTGAGTGTGGCGGTGTTTATAGGACGGGTGTGGAAGAGGCTAGGAGGGAATCATCACCATATACCCACTACAAAAAACTAGACTACACCACTGGTTGTCCTCCAGGATGCACCGGGCCGCAGCCTGAAGGGCCTGTCCCACTTAGGCGATCTTTTGGGCGACTACAAGTGACAGGGGCAACAATTTTTGCTGTTGGATGTTGTCGTAGGTTGTCGCGAGGTGTCGTAGGTGAATGCTAGTAAAACTAGTCCCTGACAGTTGCCTAAAGAGTCGTCTCAGTGGGACAGGCCCATAAGTGCGAGGGAATAGCGTAGATCAGGGAAAACATAGAAAATAGGTGCAGGAGTAGGTCATTCGGCCCTTCGAGCCTGCACCGCCATTCAATATGATCGGGTCCCACTTGGTCTAGTAGTATATAAAACTAAGTTTTAAAACAGAAAGATTTTTTTAATAAGAAGATAAAAATGCAGTAAAATTATGTAACAAGCTTGGAAAAGCCAGACTGGTCAATTTTCTGGACCATTTGATGTTTTTCCAATTAATAAGCCAACATACTTTTAATTCAATTTTTTGATTAAGGCAAAACAAACCTGGTAAGCTTGAAGGCAGCAGAAATAGTAATAGACACATTTTAATGGAGCAGGGAAATGTGGAGACAATATGCAAGAACCAGAGGGGAGTGCAAGCATCAGCACCCAGTGAGTCACAGGTCACACCATCAGGATTGTGGAATAATAAGACTGTGGGTGTATCAGAATTTTACTTTTATCAATGTACACCTTGTAAGATTATACAGCAACAAGTTATGACTAAATAATAAGATTCAGCAACGTTAATTAAGAGATAAAGATTGGGTCAGAACATGAGAGAAACTTCCATGCTCCTCGTCCAATGGGATCTTTTACATTCATCTGAAAGCAGTGAAATGATTCTTTGGTTACAATTTTACAATCTGCAAATTATCAAAAAGTCTCCTACCTTAAAAGGATTAGGAGAGAAAAAATAAAGTTTATTTTTGAGGAAAAAAATCACTCTGATTTTTTTCCCTCAAAAATAAACTTTATTCAGAATAAAAATATGCACAAAACAAAAACTGTGAAAAAACTCTTTAAATGCTCTCAGTGTCAATACAGTCAACAATGTGATACAGTAGAAACATAGAAAAATAAGTGCAGTTGGAGGCCATTCAGCCCTTCGAGCCAGCACCACCATTCATTATGATCATGGCTGATCATCTAAAATCAGTACCCCAAACCTGCTTTTTCCTGCATACCCCTTGATTCCTTTAGCCTTAAGAGCTAAATCGAACTCTCTCTTGAAAACATCCAGTGAATTGGCCTCCATTACCTTCTGTGGCAGAGAATTCTTCAGATTCACAACCCTGGGTGAAGACGTTTTTCCTCATCTCAGTCCTAAATGGCCTACCCCTTATTCTTAAACTGTGACCCCTGGTTCTGGACTCCCCCAACATCGGGAACATTTTTCCTGCATCTAGCCTGTCCAATCCTTTAAATATTTTAATGTGTTTCTATAAGATCACCTCATCTAAATTCCAGTGAATACAAGCCCAGTCGACCCATTCTTTCATCATATATCAGTCCCGCCATCATGGAAATTAACCTGGTGAACCTACGCTGCACTCCCTCAATAGCAATAATGTCCTTCCTCAATTAGGAGACCAAAATTCCATACAATACTCCAGGTGCGGTCTCACCTCGTGTCCGCACTTATCTCTAAACACCCTTGCCACTCGTGGAGTAAGTGAAAGTAAAAAAAATAAATGCTGAAAATCTGGTCAAAATATAAAATGCTGGAATCACACAAGTCAGGCAGAGGGAGTGTTGAGTGATGAGTGTTTCCAATGATGAGTGTTTCCAATACTTTTTAAATGTATATTATTAATGTGAGGTGTTATCTTTCTCCTGTTTATGCACTTCATTTTTTTTAATGTCCCGACATTTTGCAAGGTGATGTATAAATAAAAATTCTTTATTTAAAACAAAGGTTCAACCAATATGCACTTGCATGCTCTTGCCACCAAATGTCACTGTGGAACAACTAATTTTTCAGTTCAGATTTAATTAGCGAGAAGCCATTTGCCTCTATAGCCTTTGGGTTTCTCAATGCTCCACAAGATGTCCTATATAAAGTTCCCATGACAATATCAAGTATGAGTAAGTGACTTATCCTAGGGTCTTGTCCAACATTAATGCCTTGAACAATTTATTTGTATGTTTATCTCAGCATTATTTGTGCGGACTTAATCTGTACAAAATGGTTGTTATGAGAAGTAATTACAAAATAAGGTAAAAAATTAAGGAGTGCAATAATAATTAAAGCATCCAAGATGTGACTATGGTGACATATCAAGCTTACTACTAAAATAGTGAAATAATAGGGAAAGGATAAACGTTTATCGAGATCCCTTAAAGAAGAGAACAGAAAATTGTTGATGGATGAATGGAAATTTGCCGAGATGAAGAAAAATACTTTATATCAGTTTAGAAACATAGAAAATAGGTGCAGGAATAGGCCATTCGGCCCTTCGAGCCTGCACCGCCATTCAATATGATCATGGCTGATCATCCAACTATTAAAAGTATATTACAGGGGAAATAGGCTCTGAGTTATCAAATAATGTGAGTAAATGTAATTGTTTAAATTGCCTGAGTAGCAGTACTGCTATTATACAGAAAAATATTGATTAGATGCAACACATCAGATGGTCGTAAAATGTTTAGAAGATAGTATAATATTAGAAATTACATTTCCAGGTTTAATTGAGAACGGTTGTTGGACAGATGTCAGTATAGTTGAAAGGGAAAATAGAATCAACACAATTTCACACTTAATAGTAGGGAAAACTTCAGTAACTTCAATTAAAATAAAATTGAAGAGAAAATAGTTAAGTATCGAATTAGAAAATTGCAAAAAAGATAAATCTTGCTTGACAAATTCACCTGCTTCGTATGGTCTGCAACTGTGGATTCACGTGACACGCAGGAGGACACTGCAAATATTCCGATAATGACTGATAAACTTTTACAATTTGCACTCTAGAACTTGTAATAAGTTCAAGTCAAGTCACATTTATTTATATAGCGCATTTAAAAAACAACTCTCGTTGGCCAAAGTGCTTTACATTTGTTATAAGAATAATATAAACAAACAAACTACATACATATATACATGTAGCCCTCGCTCAGTGGACGTCAGGAAAGGCTTGGGAGTATAGAAGTCGATGGAGGGGGCAGTTCTGATGGGAAGGGGGATGCTGTTCCACAGTCTAGGAGCTGCAACTGCAAAGGCGCGGTCGCCCTTAAGCTTATGCCTAGACCGCGGGATATTCAGCAACCCCAAGTCAGCCGATCTGAGGGACCTGGAGGTGGAGTGGTGGGTGAGAAGACTTTTAATGTAGGGGGCAAGCCCATAGAGGGCTTTGTAGACATAGAGGAGGGTCTTGAAATGTATACGGAACCGCACAGGGAGCCAGTGGAGAGAGGCCACGATCGGGGTGATGTCGTCCTTTTTCGGGTGCCCGTCTGGAGTCTCGCTGCGGCGTTTTGGACCAGTTGCAGGCGGGAAAGGGAAGATTGGCTGATGCCAGTGTAAAGAGAGTTGCAGTAATCTAGGCGGGAGGAGATAAATGTGTGGATGATCTTTTCGAGGTCATCAAAGTGGAGGAATTGTTTTATTTTAGCTATCGTCCGAAGCTGAAAGAAGCTAGCTTTTACCACGGCATTGACTTGTTTGTCAAATTTCTATCAAGAGGGACAAAGCATTTGCCAGGACCCGATGGCTTGCATCCAACAGTTTCAAAGGAAGAAGCTGCAAAGATTGTGGAGATTAGTTGAAGATTTTCATAATTCACAAGTTCCATGAGGATAATAATGGCCAAGAAAAACACAAATTATGACTCGCTTGTTTAAGAAGGCAGGAAAATGGAGGCAAGCCATCTCAGTGTCAGTTGTTGTAGTCTATAATCAAGAGAGAAATAGCTAATCATTAGGAAAAATCTAATGTTATCAAAGCAAGTCAACATAGCTTTATGAAAAGTGAATCACATTTCACAAATTGTCTATAATTCTTCGAGGGTTTAACAATTAGTTATTAAATGGATTACATGTATATGAAAGGTTCAGAGGGATTTGGATCAAATGGGACCAGCTGAGGTGGTATCTTGGTCAGCATGGACGAGTTATGCCTAAAGGACATGGAAGAGAATTCCACAGTTGTGAATCTGTTGAATTCTCTGTCTCAGAAGGCAGTGGAGGCCAATTCTCTGGATGCTTTCAAGAGAGAGTTCGATAGAGCTTTCTAATCTTATAATGCTCTTACCTATTTCTAATCTTATAATGCTACTTACCTTCCTAACTACTTGCTCAATCCTGATGACTTTTCATGATAGCGGAGTCAGGGGATAAGGCGAGAAGGCCGGAACGAGGTACTGATTGTGGATGATCAGCCATGATCAGCTTGAAGGGCCGAATGGCCTACTCCTGCACTTCTTGTCTATTGTAAGTATTGTTACACTCGTACATGGTGTGCTGGAGTACATAAAATTTTAATCCCTTATTTTAGAGGATATAGCAGCATTGGAGGGAATCTGGAAGAGATTCACAAGACTATTTATTGGGATGGGAAGATTGTCCTGTTACAAACAGTTAAGCGTGGATTTGTACTATTTATAGTTTAAAAGAATGCTGGGTGATCCTATTGAAATATACAAGATAAGGAGTATGAAAAGGTGGATCTTGATATATTTGAGTATTGAATAAAAATACATAATTAGAGGAGTAATTTATAATTGGGGTGCATTGGATTTTTTTAAAACTTCTCTACCCTGTGATTTTCTGTAGGTTAGATCACTGGAGGTATTTAAAAAGGTACATTTTTGAAAGATCAGGGAATTGAGAGCTATGAGGAACTGGCACAGAAGAATTATGTCCCAAACACTTGCTTGTTAATTAACCCTACAGTAGTTATGTCCATTTTTCAGTTGTTCAACTGATACTCCTCTTGTGAAGAAGCATGGTTCGATAATTGGAAAGGAGCAAATTAAAAATAACTAACACAGTGTAAGCAAACTCTTACAATGCAGTGAGCCTGGTTTTGTTAAACTAACATATTTAAAATTACAATGTACAAAACCAGAATAAAGACAACTGTTCATAAGGAAGAGAATACAAAAAACATGGACATGGTAGGAGAATCGAATTATCATTGTCTAGCATCTGCAATCTCTTGTGTTTCTATCATTGACTGAGCCAACACTAACACAAATACATCTGCTCAGACAGTTGATCATGTTGCTAAAAATGATTACAAATCTGGCATCTTTGTAAATCTGGCTTAATTTTTTTTAACAATGAGGCAGCATCTCTGCTGGTGCCAAAACATCTAAATTGTCGACTTACCTGTATGTTTGCCACATAATGAAATGTGACATTTCACAATGAAAATGAAGCTGCTGTCACATTCAGACAAGCTTGTCAAGAAAAATGTAACCTTATTTAAATCTTCAAAACAGAAAAATTTTAAGTCAGTATTTTGAGTCTTGCTTCCAATGCTCTCATCTATATTTTAAATCACAGGCAGTATGGGAGCATGAAGGACCAGCGCTGGACTACTGATTCCGATACATCAGTTTGAAATAAACTGCAATTTTAAGGAGCAGCAATATGAAACTGTCCATGTTGGTTTACTAATGTCCTGCAAGGAAAGAAACAAATCACCTTTATCTATTCTGGTAAAAAAAAGCACAGGACAGGAGAAAATGCTGGAGTAACTCAGCGGATCCGGCAGCATCTCTAAAGAACATGGATAGATGACATTTCAGGTCAGGACCCTTCTTCAGATCCATTGTAGGGGGGAGGACAGAAAGTTGGGAGACGAGAGACAGGACGAAGCATGGCAGGTACAGGTGAACACAGCCAAAGGAGGTTTTGAGAGGCAGATGGTTGAAACAAATGCCAGAGATAAAAGCAGATGGTGTGAGCCAGACAGATTGAAGAGTTGCAAATTGTGAAGCCAGAGGAATGAATATAAGGGGTGGGGGCGGGTCGAGAAACAGGTGCGAATCCATGTGGGGTACAGGAAAGAGAAGGCAGAACATGTGAGATGTCATCAATAGTCTCCTACCAGCCTCTATCCTGCACCCCCACCATTGAATTAATATATATTGTGGGAATGTTTCCTCTTTCTCTTTACACCTTTTGTCTCTACGGTGACTTCTTCCTTGGGAGGTGGGATCTGAAGCAAAACAAGAGTTCTGCTCTTGTTTCTGCTCAATAGGAACGTACCATCGACGTTTCACTGTTATATGACCTCTGTAAATCCACTGTTAAATGACAGGGGCAGTTCCGGAACTGCGAGAGCTCCCCCCCCACCCACCCCCCCCACGCACCCCACCCCCCCCCCGCACCCCACCCCCCCCCCCCCCCCCCACGCACCCCACCCCACCCCCCCCCCCCCACGCACCCCACCCCACCCCCCCCCCCCCCCCCCACCACCACGCACCCCCCACCACACACACACACACACACACACACACACACACACACACACAGACCCGGCAGAACATTTTACAGATAAAATCGAAGACGAATTATACATCAGCGGTGCTCACTCACTGAACCCTGACCTTGCAACGAGCTATTCGGTACAGACCGGGTTAAACAAGTCGTCCGCCTAAACGCAATCACACAAAGTGTCATCTCCGCCTCCAATATACAACGGTACAATACGATCTCATCGGCTGAGGCAGTCAGACGCTAATAATTTATTGACTTTATTCCTCCCCCTCCCATCACAGGTCAAGGATTCACGCAGTTTCCGGGCTGTTGGGATTAAAAACATATATGTATAAGGGGGAGATTCGACGGGCGGTTGTTAATTAAAGTACATTGCAGTATTTTGCCAAATGACAGGGACTGGTGTGGAAGCGTGTGTAGCGTTGTGTTGGTGCTGCAAGGGGTGGACAGCCCTGGCGCGGGCTCTTCCCCGGCTCCGTATTCTATCCCTCCCCCCACCCCCGGTGCGCGCGCGTTGGTGGGCTCCACCTGTCACGACGTGACTCGACGTGACTCGACGTGACTCGACGTGACTCGACGTGACTCGACGTGACTCGACGTGACTCGACGTGACGTGACGTGACGTGACGTGACGCGCCGCGCTCGGCTCAGCTCGCGGCTGCTGCTGCCGTCGTTTCGAGAAAAACAAAAACAGTCGCGAGTGCGAGCGCGGGCAGGGGCAGAGGGTGCGCGCGCGGCCGGGCTCGGATCAGATAGGGCGCGCGCGGCGAGGGCTCGGCTCGGACCGGACAGCGGCGGGCGCGCGCACGGCGACTCTCATCTCACCTCAGCTTAGTTAAATAAACCAGTTCAGATCAGACCGGACAGGAGCGCGCGCGCGCGACTGGGCTCGGACAGCGGGGGCGCGCTCGGCGAGGCTCAGTACAGCTCGGCTCCGTTCAGTTCAGACCGGACAGGACAGGACAAGACAGGAGCGGACCGCTCGGTGCGGCGCACTTTCAGCTCAGGCCGGACAGGAACGCACTCGCCGCGGCTTAAAGCAGGGCGCGCACGGCAAGACTCACCTCACCTCCGCTCAGCTGAGACCGGAGCGCTCGGCTCGGCCCAGCTCGGCCCCGCTCGGCCCCAGGGCGCTCGGCCCGGCCCAGACCCCAGGGCGCTCGGCTCGGCTCAGCTTAAACAGGAGCGCTCGGCTCGGCCCAGACCGGATTCGACCGGAGTGCGGCAGCGGCGCAGGCAGGCAGGCCGGGGGAGGAGGCTAAGCGAGGGCCGAGGCCGAGCCGGAGCCGGCCTGCCGGTCACTTCAGTCAGTCAACAGGCCAACGTCGTTCGCCTCTCGATACTACCATCCCCCCCTTCGCTTGCCTTATAATGGAGCAATGCCTGAATGTGGAGAGGGAGCTCGATAAAGTTCTGCAGAAATTCACCTCGTACGGACAGCACTGCGACCGGACTTTGGAGGAGCTGATCGAATACACGAGCGGTCTGAGGCAAGAGTTGAGCCAGACCGGTGGTGAGTGAACACGGCGATGGCCTGGCCGATCACGGGCTTGTTTATTTATGTGTGTCAATGCCTTGGTATTACACTTCGGGACATCGTATTGCCTACTGTCAGGTTACATCACGGCTTGGTTTGGGAACAGCTCAGCAGTCCAAGACCGCAATAAATTGCAGAGTTGTGGATGTAGCCCAGTTCATCACATAGGCCTCCATCTACATTTCATGCTGCCTCGGAAAAGCAGTCAATATAATCAAATGTTTGATAGACACAGAATGCTGGAGTAACCCAGCGGGATAGGCAGTGTATTTGGAGAGCAGGAATGGGTGACGTTTCGGGTCGAGACCCTTCGTCAGACTTCCTCAGCTGCCTGTCCCGCTGAGTTACTCCAGCATTTTGTGTCCATCTTCAATTTAAACCAGCATCTGTAGTTCCTTCCTACACATAATCAAATACGTCTCACCATGGTCATACAGAAGCTTGAAAGTGGGCACCACCAAACTCAAGAACAGCATCATCTCCCCCTCTGGTATCAGACGTTTGAGCAGTCCTTCCATAAGTTAGGGTACAATCCCGATTCTCCAATCTACCTCATTGTGGGCATTTGGACCTTTTCTCTGGAACTGTTGTGCCATAATGCCAAGAACGATACTGCACTCTATATTTCTTTTTACTCCAATTAATGAAGTTGAATTTGGCTTGATTATATTCATGCATTATCTAATTTGATTGGATAGCGTGCAAAACAAGTTTTTCTCTGTACCTTGGTACACGTGACCATAATAAACCTACTGGGACTGACCTAACCTCTTCCACCAGGCTGAAGCTTGTTATCTTGCCTCGATTCTGAATCCTTTCTGTATACTTGACATCAGTACTTCGCACTGCGTTTTCAACCAGCATGTGAGACTTGCACTACACTGATTTTCTGACTTCAGTCAGATCAATTTCCCTCCTGGGATAAATAAAGTTCTATCCTATCGTAATATTGTCTAACGTATAACATTAAGTAAATATGCATCTTCTGCCTATCGAACAGCACACACAGCCAGCCTATTGCATAACTACCTACTCTGTTGAAGTGATACTGTAGCTTTGCGGATGCTGCCATACTCATCATCTGACCAAAAGTTTTACCTGTGTGAAGCTGTGTAGTGAGGGAGGAGGCTCTGTGTGCATGTTAATTGTTAGCACCTTCTCAAATATATTTTCATTACCAGTTGCTTTTTATGGGCTTGACAAATCTGTAACAATTTGTAGACTAGTTTACAGATTGTATAAACTTGAATTGCAACCTATATCTTAACAGAATTAAGATCTTAAGTATGATATTAGACATGTTCATGAAATTGAAGCCATTATATTTTCATAATTTGAGATAACATGTTGAATATACTTTTTTTACAAAAACTTTTCAGTTATGTTTTTGAAATATTACTTATTATATTCACGGGTTAACTTTTAATTTTGTACTTTGGGAACAAAGTTGAGTGATTTTAATGGGCTAAGATTTTGTAATTGTATGATGATACAATTTGGAAACAGATGAGCAGTTCACAATAAACTATTTTACAAGAAAAGAAAGCAAGAGGCAAAGAGAGAGCAAAACAAAAAGTAACACCAAATACAAAAGGATCAGTAATATATTATATTACTGTAAGTACGCAAACAGGAAAATGGGTATACTAAAAAGTATGGCTGATCAGGGATCAAATGTGAAAGTTAGATTCAAGGAACTCCAGGTGCTGATTTACAAAGAGACGCAGTGTTGAAGTGACAGCTGGTCAGACAGCATCTCGAGAGAACATGGACACAGGTGATGTTTTGGGTCTGGACCCTTCTGCAGTTTACTTGTGGAGACAGAGTGTGAATGAGGTTCATTATGTCAAGAAAGATTATGCTGCTGGAGTACAATGAAAGACAATTGATAGTGTACGTATTAGATACAAAATGCATATGTCATATGTACTGGGTATAGCAAGGCTTACTTGTTGTAGCTATACATGCACATTAAACGCCACAACAACAAATAAATATATAATACATTGATATATTATCAATTATTCTAAATAAACTGCTTTAGAGATTGTGGAGGCATTTGTGGTGAACTTTCAAGATTCACTGGAGTCGGGAGTGATCCCAGAGGACTGGAAAATTGCAAATGTTACCCATTGTTCAAGAAGGGAGCGAAGCAAAACAGGAAAAACTATAGGCTGGTTAGCCTGACTTCAGTGGCTGTAAGATTTAAGAGTCCATTATTAAGAATGAGGTTTCTTAGTACAGGTACTTAGAAGCACATGATAAAATAGGCCAAAGCCAGCATGTTTTGTTTAAAGGGGGATCTTGCCTGACAAATCATTTGGAATTTTTTGAGGAAGTAAATAGCAGCATTCACAGTGGACTTGAACTTGAAGCTATTGATTAATTCCACTTCCATAATTCATGACAGGAGCATCCTGCTTTCCATTCCTGGTCAACGATCAGATCCTGTCCTTTGCCAACATTAAGATCAAGATTGTTGTTCTAGCACCACTCAGCCAGAAACCAATCTTTCTCCTCTCTGCATCGCCCCCCCCCCCCCCCCTGTATTCTGACTCATTGTCTTGTTTACAATATTTCTTAACGATTTAGATGAGGGAATTAAATGTAACATCTCTAAGTCTGCGGATGACACAAAGCTGGGTGGCAATGTGAGCTGCGGAGAGGATGCTATGATGCTGCAGGGTGACTTGGATAGGTTGGGTGAGTGGGCAGATGCATGGCAGGTGCAGTTTAATGTGGATAAATGAGGTTATACACTTTGGTGCAAGTACAGGAAGGTAGATTATTATCTGAATGGTGTCAGATTAGAAAAAGGGGAGGTGCAACGAGAGCTGGGTGTGCTTGTACATCAATCACTGAAAGTAAACATGCAGGTAACAGCAGGCAGTGAAGAAAGCCAAGTTGGCCTTCATTGCGAGAGGATTTGAGTTTAGGAGCAAGGAGGTCTACTGCAGTTATACAGGGCTCTGGTGAGACTGTACCTGGAGTATTGTGTGCAATTTTGGTCTCCTAATTTGAGGAATAACATTATTGCTATTGAGGGAGTGCAGCATATGTTCACCAGGTTAATTCCCGAGATGGCGGGACTGACGTATGATGAAAGAATGAGTCGACTGGGCTTGTATTTGCTGGAATTTAGAAGAATGAGAGGGGATCTTATAGAAGCATATAATATTCTTTGAGGATTGGACAGGGTAGATACAGGAAAAATGTTCCCAATGTTGGGGGAGTCCAGAACCAGGGGTCACAGTTTAAGAATAAGGGGTAGGCCATTTAGGACTGAGATGAGGAAAAACGTTTTCACCCAGAGAGTTGTGAATCTGTGGAATTCTCTTGTCACAGAAGGCAGAGGAGGCAAATTTGCTGTATGTTTTCAAGAGAGTTAGATTTAGCTCTTCAGGCTAAAGGAATCAAGGGATATGAGGGAAAAAGCCAGAACGGGTTACTGATTTTGGATGATCAGCCATGATCATATTGAATGGCCTACTCCTGCAATTATTTTCTATGTTTCTATGTTTACCTGTTATTTGTCCAATGACAATGCTGTCGCCGGTGAATTTGACTGTGTGAGACAGGTGTTGTCAATGTGAATGATTGAGGTCTATCAATAAAGATGTCAAGGATCCAGTTATATATGGCGGAGCTGGGACCCAGGACCCTGAGCTTGATAACATAGGAAGGGATGGTAGTATTGATCGCCAAGCTGTTGCTCATTGGATTTCAATGACACGTGTTGTTGACAAATAATAGACATATTACCCCCATTCTGGCGTTTTCTCACTTTGTTCCTGCATTATATTCCTTTAAATGCACGTCGCTGTCTGTCCACTGTCTTGGATTGAATTCTACCCAATTACTACAGCCACTTGTCATAATTTCTTTTGTTTCGATTGAAACGCATCACTTTTTAACTTAATGTAAAGTTCCATGGTCAAGTTAAATTGTTATTCTTGCTGAGGGACCTCTTTACAGCAATTATATCTTTCCAATTGCATAGTTCTAGAAATAAAATACCCTGTACCCTTCTTGGTTCCTCAACATACTCATCCAGAAATCCATTCCAGGATTTCATCGATTAATTGTTGTTTAGTTTAGAGATAGAAAGCAGAAACAGGCCCTTCTGCCCATGGAGTCTGCACCGACCAGCGACCCCTGCACACTAACGCTATCCTACGCACTACGGGACAATTTACTTATTTTAAACCAAAGCCAGTTAACCTACAAGCCTGTATATTTTGAGTGTGGGAGGAATCCGGAGCACCCTGAGAAAACCCACGCAGACCATGGGGAGAACGTACAAACTCCGTACGGACAGCACCCGTGGTCAGGATCGAACCCGAGTCACTGGAGCTGTAAGGCAGCAACTCTATTGCAGCGCCACCGATTGTACTATTTTGATTTGGCCAATATACGTGTCTATTATGTGTCAATTGTTATTGAGAGAGTGCAGCTGGGGGAATGGAGTGGCTGGGTATACTCTGGAATTTAGAAGGTTGAGAGGGGATCTTATTGAAACATATAAGATTATTAAGGGTTTGGACACGCTAGAGGTAGGAAACGTGTTCCCGATGTTGGAGGAGTCCAGAACCAGGGCCCACAGTTTAAGAATAAGGGGTAAGCGATTTAGAACGGAGATGAGGAAACACTTTTTCACACGGAGAGTTGTGAGTCTGTGGAATTCTCTGCCTCAGAGGGCGGTGGAGGCCGGTTCTCTGGATGCTTTCAAGATAGAGCTAGATGGGGCTCTTAAAGATAGTCAGGGGATATGGGGTGAAGGCAGGAACGGAGTACTGATTGTGGATGATCAGTCATGATCACATTGAATGGCCTACTCCTGCACCTGTTGTCTATTGTCTATTAAAGCCTCTTACCATTACTCCATTATCCCTGTAACATGCATCTTTAATTTCTTCATTTTTACCATGTAATACGTCTGCACTGCTATCCTGATTACTCCCACCAATGTTTTCTGCCCCTATCTGCTGCTTAGTCCCACCAAAACTGAATCTAATTCTGAAACATGATCTGTCAACTGCTGTCATTGTTTACTAACAACAGTATTCCATGGTATTTTTCCCTTTCAGCTGGCTTTTCTGAAATATCAAATATCTTTGTCACTCTGCAGCTATGTTTCTGTCATGACAATTTTTTGAAAATGTGTATTATGTGTACCAAGATACAATACAAAACTGCTTTACATGTTAATTAGACATATCTTGTCATATATGAGTACATCAGGTGATGCAAAGGAGAAAATAAACAGTGCAGAATATAGTGAAAGTATGAAGTGCAAGGAAATTAGGAAATTAATCCAGAGCATATGCAAAGTCTGTTCAATAGCCTGCGAACAGCAGGAAAGAAGCTGTTTCTGAATCTAGTGGGTTTTGAATCAGCTTTTGTATCTTTTGCCCGATGGAGAGAAGAGAAAATGACCACGGTGTGAGTGGTCCCTGATTACGTCGGTCTCTTTTGAGGGAGCATGAAGTATTGATGGAGTGTGGGTGGAGGAGGAAGGAAGCTTGTTTTTTATGGTGGACTTCGTTGCATTCACAACTCTCTGCATTAAACCTATTTGTGCTGTAATTCAACATCCACATTGTCCCAAATGCAGAAGGCATTTAGACTGTGCCTTTTAACTTAGCATTTTAATTTTTTTCTGTACTCTGGCTCCATGGCTGCTTGCCCTCGTTTCTGCTGCCTATTTATTGTGCTTATTTCAAATTTATTTTGCCAGCTTTATTTCTCTTCCTCCTGACACTCCTCCCTTGGCACTAACAGCGTATTTCTTAAAGAATTGAAGTATATGATAAAATTGTCTGAACAGATTGGGAAAATATATTTAAAGAACAGACATAACCCGCCTTTACAAATAGATGCATAGAGCACAAGAGCAAAGAAGTCAGAATTAATCTTTGATGTAAAAGTGTCTGATCTAATTGCTCCAAAGCTGGACAACTGTGTCCAGTTTGAGTGCAACCCTTCAGGAACGTTTTGAAGGCTTTTGCGAGGAATGCAGAAGCGATTTTCTGAGATGATTGTGTTCAGGCACTTTAACAGTATGTAAAGACTATATCAATGATTTGGATGAGAACATACAGGGCACGTTTAGCAAGTTTGCTGATGATACAAAAGTGGGTGGTTTTGCAGATAGTGAAGATGGTTGTGAAAGATTGCAGCAGGATCTGGATCGATTGGCCAGGTAGGCAGAGGAATGGTTGATGGAATTTAATACAGAGAAGTGAGAGGTGTTGCATTTTGGGATGTCTAACAAGGACAGGACCTACACAGTGAACGGTAGGCCTCTGGGGAGTGTTGTAGAGCAGAGGGGTACATGTGCATGGTTCCTTGAAGGTCGAGTCGTAGGTAGATAAGGTGGTCAAAAAGGTTTTTGGCACACTGGCTTTCATCAGTCAGAGCATTGAGTATAGTAAGTTGGGAGGTCATGTTGGAGTTGTATAAGATGTTGGTGAGACTGCATTTAGAATATTGTGTTCAGTTCTGGACACAATGTTATAGGAAAGGTATTGTCAAGCTTGTTCAGAGAAGATTTACGAGGTTGTTTCCTCGACTAGAGGGTATGAGCTATAGGGAGAGGTTGAGTAGTCTGGGTCTCTATTCCTTGGAGCGCGGGTGGATGCGCAGTGTTCTTATAGAGGTGTATAAAATCATGAGAGGAATAGATCGGGTAGATGCACAGAGTCTCTTGCCCAGAGTAGGGGAATCGAGAACCAGAGTACATAGGTTCAAGGTGAAGGGGAAAAGATTTAATAGGAATCTGAGAGGTAACGTTTTCACACAAAGTGTGGTGGATGTATGGAACAAGCTGCCAGATTAGGTAGTTGAGGCTGGAACTGTCCCAACATTAACGAAACAATTAGACAGGTACATTGATAGGACAGGTTTGGACCAAATACAGGCAGGTTGGGCTGGTGTAGCTGGGACATGTTTGCCAGTGTGGGCAAGTTGGGCCGAAGGGCCTGTTTCCACACTGTATCACTCTATGACTCCATGCTTCTATGACTAACGAAGGTGAATTGTTATCCTTGGAATGGTGGTGGTTGGAAAGAAATCGGGTAAAGTTACTTAAAAATCACGAAGGCTTTAGAGGCAGTAAACAGAGAAATTATTATCATCAATAGAGAGGGCAGGAACTAGACCATGTAAAAAGAACAGTTGCAAAACGGGAATTTTTTTTTTTTACACTGCAAATAGATATGGTATGGATTAAACTGACAGGGATATGAGTGGATGTATAGAAAAGAACTGCAGATGTTAGTATGTGCCGAAGATAGACACAAAGTGTGAAATAGTGTCCCGACTCGAAACATCACCCATCCTTTTTCTCCAGGGATGCTGCCTGACCCGCTAAGTTAATCCAGCATTTTGTGTCTACCTAATAAAAACCTTAATTGGTTGGCCATTCTTCCCCTCTGTTATTAGGCTTCCGAGCAGTGCTTCCATAAGCTATTGTCTACATTCAATTTAAACCAGCATCTGCAGTTCTTTCCTACACAATCTGCAGTTTCTACCCATCCATTCGGAGAATTAGTTTCATTGTCATGCATTGTGCCGGTGCAGACTTTTTACGGGCCAAATGGCTGCCTTTTCTTTTCTTAAAATCTGTCCAGTGGCAACTGTGCTGCTCTTTTTTAGTTCTTTTGATTGCGATTGGATAGGCATTTTTATCTCTCGTATTGTCTTTGTTGTGATACAATAACCCTTTGAAGTGTTCAGTTTAAGGGGGGCAGTTGAACTTGTTTGGTTGATTTAAATTCATACAAAGCTGTTGGTGGGAAAAGAATGAGGTGTATTTATGTAAAACCATAGCTTTAAATTGTTTCGATGCGTTGTATAGCCATAGAAATGTATCTCTCTCAATACAAGTTTCATAGAGATAAGATAGAATTATCTGGAAAGTACAGTTATTTCTCTCAGCTTATAACTATGTCCTCTCGCTTTAAACTCCCTACCCTGTGATTATAATTTGGTTCTACTTAACTTTATTATGCAACAGGACAAATATTTTAGAAGTAAAGGTTCTGAATTGGGATAATCTGAATATTGATTTAACAAAAGTGGACGAGAAAACACGACTTGTTGGCAATGAGTCACAGTGCATTAGGATGCACTTTAGAAGACTCCAGTGATGCAGGGTAATCATGTTCCCATAGTAATAATGGGTGAAACTGCGATATCATTTTACAGCTGTTCAAGATGTAGAAGTTGTACTCGGAGTATTGTGTGCAGTTCTGGTTGCCTTGCTATAGGAAGGATATGATTGAGCTGGAAAGGGTGCACAAAATATCTGCAAGAAACTTACTCGGACTGGAGGGCATGTTATTAGGATAGAATGGATAACCTGGGATATTTTACCCAGAGTGAAGTAGGCTAAGAACCATAGGTATATAAAATCATGAGGGGCATAGATAAGGTGAATGGTCGCAGTCTTTTCCCCAGGGTAAGGGAATCTTGAAAGGGGAAACATTAAAGGGGACCTAATGAACAGGTTCGTCACACAGGAAAAAATGTTATATATATGGAATTAGCTACTAGAATAAATGGTAGAGGCAACGACAACATTAAAAGAAAATTAGACAAGTATCTAGATAAGAAGGTTTTAGAGGAGGATGGACCAAATCCAGGTACGTGTGCTTATGGGCTGTAGATTGGGCATTTTGACCGAACACAATTAGTAATCATAAGTAAGATTTATTTACTAATATGATGGAACTCCACGTGGTTAGACTGTTACAATTTCCATTTTGCATATAGTGAAATTATAAGAATAATGTGGGCGTATAAAGTGTAAAGAAAATTGGAAACACTTAAACGGAGGCTTAACACATTGGCTTCTGGAACTTTGAGAAATTTGGGAGATAGCCTTGCAGCTGGTGAACCACTTTGGAAGTGTCATCATCACTGTCGTAATGTGGAAAACACAGCAACTAATTTTTGCATACATCACAATAGGATTGTGACAGTATATTCCATTTTTAGTGACATTTATTTGTGGTAGAATTTATTTTACAGCCATGATGTACAGTGGGATATTGGGCTCCTAGTCCACAGCTCGCAGAAACGCAAGATGATAGATTGGTAAAGAAGTCATATGGTATGCTTGCCTTCATTGATTCGGGCATTGTATAAGAGTCAGGAAGTCATAATGCAGCTCTATAGGACTTTAGTTAGGCCATATTTTGAGTCTTGCATGCTTTTCTGGTCACCTATTACAGAAAAGATGCAGAGGCTTTGGAGAAGGTGCAGAAGAGATTTACCAGAATGCTGCATGGATTAGAGGGTTTTAGCTACAAGGGGAGGTTGGATAAACCTAAAGGCCTGTCCCACTTGGGCATCATTTGCACGCGTGGTGGCCTAGGCAGGGTCGCGAGTGGCGCCCCAGAATTTTGGGATTCTCAAAATCTTCGCACGCCACCTGCGTGACGCCCAAGTGGGACAGGCCCTTTAGATTGTCATCTTTGAATGTCGGAGTTTAAGGGGAGACCTGGTAGAGGTATATAAAATTATCAGACACATCGCAGGATGGAGATGTCAAACACTAGAAGGCATGCTTTTAGGTAAGAGGGGCAACATTTAAAGATGCGCAAGGCAGGTTTTGTGGTGGATGACTGAAACTCGTTGTGAGACAGGAATGATATTAGCCTTTAACATAGAAACATAGAAAATCGGTGCAGGAGTAGGCCATTCGGCCCTTCGAGCCTGCACCGCCATTCAATATGATCATGGCTGATCATCCAACTCAGTATCCCGTACCTGCCTTCTCTCCATACTCCCTGACCCCTTTAGCCAGAAGGGCCACATCTAACTCCCTCTTAAATATAGCCAACGAACTGGCCTCAACTACCTTCTGTGGCAGAGAGTTCCAGATATTCACCACTCTCTGTGTGAAAAATGTTTTTCTCATCTCGGTCCTAAAGGATTTCCCCTCTATTCTTAAGCTGTGACCCCTTGTCCTGGACATCACCAACATCGGGAACAATCTTCCTGCATCTAGCCTGTCTAACCCCTTAAGAATTTTGTACGTTTCTATAAGATCCCCCCTCAATCTCCTAAATTCTAGCGAGTACAAGCCGAGTCTATCCAGTCTTTCTTCGTATGAAAGTCCTGACATCCCAGGAATCAGTCTGGTGAACCTTCTCTGCACCCCCTCTATGGCAATAATGTCCTTCCTGAGATTTGGAGACCAAAACTGTACGCAATACTCCAGGTGTGGTCTCACCAAGACCCTGTACAACTGCAGGCTTTAAGAGGCTTTTTGATAGGCACATGCATGTGCAGGGGATGAAGGGTTATGGATCATGTGCAGGAAGATGAGATTAGGTTATCTTGGCATCGTATTGTGGGCCAATGTCAATGGGATTCTTTGTATCCACCAAAGAAAGTAAATGTCAAATTTTATATCTGGAAGGTGTGACGAATGGATATGAATTTCAGATGTACGATAACAAACGAAAGCTGCACAGTTTTCCTTTCAAAACGACCAATCAATATTTTAGCTTTTTGCACAAATCAATCCAAGCAATATTCTGTGCTTTTCTATACCTGCAGTATCTTTTTCCTAACTCGGGTATGACGAACACATGCACAGAGGAAATACTCACTTCCAAGCTATGTTTGAGTAATTTGTAGTAGTATTGTTGAAGTAATTGAAGCTTTTACAGCATATGTTTCTTATTGGAAATCTATTCTGGGATTCTCTTTCTCTTAGCTACAGAAGTCCCATTAAAAGCCATAATTTCAGTAATTGAAATATTTTGATGAGTAAAGGGAAAGTAGAATCATGAGAAACATAAAAATAGGTTGTTAAAGCTTCTATAGACAGATTATCTAAAGCTACTATGGGCCATATAAAGGTTGAGTGAGGAAAAATTACACAAAAAATTAAATAAAGAAATATGTTGAAATTAATACAGGTGAATCTGCTGGAAATAGCGGAGAATATCAGGCTGGAGTGAATGAGAAACGTAAAGAATTTAGTATTGGTTATAAAAACTAGCGGTAAAAAAACTACTGGGTCTGAAAAATGAAAATCTCCAGGAGCTAATGAAATGGGTTTTGAAGGAGGCGACAATGGAGATAAGAGAGGATTCCCGTCAAAATTCCATAGTCTGGTAAAGTTCCCATATGTGATGCCAATATTTAAGATGACAAAACTATAGATCAGTTAGAAGATGTTGGTAACCATTTTAAAGGATCCGGTTATAGGATTTTTGTAGATTTATGCACAGGAAATCGTCAAACAAATCTGGTGTAAATTTCTAAGGTAATTTACAAAATTGTTAAGTGCAAACCAGTTGAGTTGAGGTATTTTATCTTTCAGAAGATCTTTGGTAAAATTCCATACAAAGTGTTCAACTAAATTTGATCACATAAAATTGGTATTTGTTTATTATTGTCATGGTTTTGGTGAGTGTTGTAGAGCAGAGGGATCTAGGAGTGCAGGTGCAAGGTTCCTTGAAGGTCGAGTCGCAGGTAGCTAAGGTTGTCAAAAAGACTTTTTGTACATTGGCCTTCATCTGTTAGAGTATTGAGTATAGAAGTTGGGAGGTCATGTTGGCAGTTGTATAAGGCGTTGGTGAGACCGCATTTAGAATATTGTGTTTAGTTCTGGGCACCATGTTATAGGAAAGATATTGTCAAGCTGGAAAGTGTACAGAGAAGATTTACTAGGATGTTGCCAGGGCTAGAGAGTCTGAGCTATACAGAGAGCTTGAGTAGGCTGAGATTATTTCCTGGAGTGCAGGAGGATGAGGGATGATCTAATAAAGGTGTATAAAATCATGAGAGGAATAGATCAGGTAGATGCAGAGTCTCCCCAGAGTAGGTGAATCGAGGACATAGGTTTAAGGTGAAGGGAAAAAGATTTCATGGGAATCTGAGGGGTAACTTTTTCATACAAAGGGTGTCGGGTGTGTGGAACAAGCTGCCAGATAAGCCTTGAGGCTGAGACTCCCAACGTTTAAGAAGCAGTTAGGCAGATACATGGATCGGACAGGTTTGGAGGGAAAGGGATCAAACATAGGCAGATGGGACTAGTGTAGCTGGGACATGTTGACCGGTGTGGGCAAGTTAGCTTGAAGGGCCTGTTTCCACACTGTATCACTCTGGCTCTGTGGTGGAAATCTTTGTTTTGCATGCTATCCAGGTAGATCATGCCATACATGAGTGCAATTATGCCATACATAAATAAAAAGAGAAAGGCGACAGAGTGAAGAATATAGTGTTACAGCTACAGAGAAAATGCAGATAAATGCAGTGATTCTGATGAGGGCCGAATGGCCTCCTCCTGCACCTATTTTCTATGTTTCTATGTAAAGCTAGTGTAAGGGCTGCATCTAGGCAGATTGGAAATACATCTTAAGCATATGAGGTATGTTCAACCGCGAGGAAAGAAGCTCTTCTTGACTGGTGGTGTGTGCTTTCAAGCTTTTGTATTTTCTGTCTGACGGGAGAAATAAGACTGGCCAGGGTGTGAGCGGTCCTAGACAATGTTGGCTGCTTTTCTAAAGCAGCATTAAGCGAGGATGGAAGCGATAGGGGTGGGGGCTGTTTTGCATGATGGACTGGGCAATTGAAGCAATATACAGGCCTGGTCAATGGTGAGGTTAATGGACACAAACCATATGGTAGGAATGTATAAATTAATTCTCAGTTTGGCCAGTCAGTGAGTGTGGTGCTACAGGGAACAATGGTGAAGTCCCAGTTAATCCCAATCTATTATCAGTGATTCTGATGAGAGGATAGTGTGTAATATGTCTCTTTGCCTTCCATCACAGTAGGTTCACTGTGATGGATGTTTGTGTGAACTAAATTGTGTGTATGTCTAGGAATTGTCTTTGTTTGTATGGCTGTGGAAACAGAATTTCGTTTGAGCCTCACTGAGGCTCAAATGACAATAAATTGTATTGTATTGTATTGTATGTCCAGGGTTTGGGGGACAAAGTTGGGTGGCATTGTGACAAGTCAGAGAGGATTGAAGGGGAAATGGGTGAACATGATAGATGGAATATTGTAAGGACAAATAGGTTATCCACTTTGGTAGAAAAATAGCATTGTTTCAAACTGGTGAGAGATTAAAAGATATTGAACTAGAGGAGCTAAAGTGGACTTGTGCATGAATCACTGAAAGTTAACATTTGGTACAGCAAGAATGAAAGAAAATGGTATCTTGGTCTTGAGTACAAGTGTAAAGAGGGCTTGGTGAAATGATGTAAAATATAATTACAAGTATGCTCTCACTCCGAAGGAAGGACATGCTTACATTGGTGGGAATGTAGTCAAGATTACTTGCAGATTGATTACGGTGGTGATAGGTTTATCATGTAGTTATGAGAAGAGATTAAGCAGACTAAACCAATAATCTTCCTCGGAGAAACCAAAATGCAAATTGAATGACTGCTTTGATGACTCTGGTCATCTGACACTTAAATCCTGCACCCATTCCCATCTGTCTTTTGGTCTCTTATAGTGTTCCAACAATACCTGCTGTAAATTTGATAAGCAATAACAAAACATCTCTGGATGCATTGAGGCTCTTGGAATGTTATATTAAATCTAACTATTTCCTGTTTGTTTTCTCTCTTTCTCTGGATGTGGTTGTAAGTTCCTGTTTCAGTTTCTTTCCTTTTGTGTTTCCCACTGCTGTTTTATTTATTTTTTTAAGCGATTCTTCCATTCTCTCTGCCTCTCTGCAGCATGTTTTCTTACTTTTCTAGTTCTGATGAAAGATCCTTACATGGAACATCTTGCTTCTTTTGCCTTTGGATGCTGTTTGATCCCCTGAGCACTTCAGCATCCAAAGACCTTTACTTCTCTTTTGGTTTTAGCAGAATGAAAGGTACAACATTGAAACGTACAAAATTCTTGCAGGGTACGATGAGTAAACGTGTCAATTACAAAAATGAAGGGGCATGGTCTCAAAATAAGTTGTTGATAATTCAATGCAGATGAGAAAAAAAATCTTTAGTCAGATAATAATGAATCTTTGGATATCTCCACCGGAAGAGCTGCTGAGGCTTGGCGGCTGTATATTCATGAAAGAATTGAGGGAAATAGGGGTTAGTGGAGGGAAATGATGTTGAAATGAAATTTCAGCCATGATCTTAATGAATGGCAAAATAGGCACAGTCATGTTACATAAAGAGTTAATAACATTATTTACTTATCACTTTTTGTTAAAGTCCAATAGAATGCAACATTATTTCTTCCATCTTCCCTAATATTAGAAAGGAATGGAGGCATTGAATGAAACAAGCAGTCATAACAATTATTATAAATCGAAGGTAGACACAAAATGCTGGAGTAACTCAGCGGGACAGGCAGCATCTCTGGCAAGAAGGAATGGGTGACGTTTCAGGTTGCGACCCTTCTTCAGACTAGCCCCAAAATGTCACACATTCCTTCTCTCCAGATATGCTGCCTGTCCCGCTGAGTTACTCCAGCGTTTTGTGTCTACCTTTGATTTAAACCAGCATCTGCAGTTCTTTCCTACCCAATTATTTTAAATGTTCCCTATTATCTTGAATATAATTTGAAACCTGACCTTTATCAGGATGATTATATAACACATAAACATTAATACAATAAAACATATCAGCACAATTATCAGTAAATTGTATAAATTTTTGGTTAAAAGAGATATGACACTTTAATCCTGCATATCTCTTCTAACAATGTCTGGGATCATTTTTTTAACCTTTATGTTTAGAAGTTGTACCTATTGAGATAAAACAAAACCAGAAAAGTTAGGTTTAACATATGCTTTTATTACAAAGGACCATGTTTAAATTCACCTGCAACTGAAAGGTTTGAAGTTTCTTTTTTCTTAGATATTCTATATTAGAAATAAACATTTGGATTTTCAGCTGGTCTAAATTTGACCATTAGTGACATCAAGGATTGTTGCACGAGGAAATAGAAATTTCAGCAACATGTATTTATAGATTTTGAGCTTAAAGTTTGGATATTTTGAAAATGTTTAGAAAGGGCTTTTGCTATGCATCTGCTTCTTTATGAGCAGAGCTGTATTACCACTATAGGAATAATGGATATGAGTTACCAATTTATAAAAATTAAAATGTATGTATTTTTTTCTTTTCTATATGACATTAGGTCAAGATGTTGAGTTGTCAGGGACCTTGTCGCTTGTTTTGTCTCAGTGTTGCAAAAGAATAAAAGACACAGTTCAAAAACTGGCCTCGGACCACAAGGACATTCATTGCAGTGTTTCACGAGTAGGGAAAGCCATTGACCGGGTAAGTTCATAGTTTGTATGGACTCTGTCCACTGTTTGTAATAGACGTTTCAGTTGCGTTCCGTTTGCCTACCTCGAACTAGGTTTGTATGAATAGCTTGTAAAACCAACTGTTTTTTGTGTTTTGATTTTACAGTTAGCAGAAAAGTAATCATTGTTCTTGTTGTTCATTATTTTTGATATTCATTTTCTTGGAATGTTCTTTCATAGAAGTGGTTTTTTTCTTTCTCAATCTTTATCTTATTGAGTAGGTCATATTTATCAAGGATGATGCCATATGCAGGTCATTTTACTAAAAAGCTAGAACAAAAACTGTACTATTAAAACACATGTTTGGTGAAAGGATAATGGTGAATTTTAAATAATTCAAAATCTTGGCTAAGATTTCCAAAGGACTGTTACACAGCATTACATGTGTGATTATTTATATTTGTTATTAAGGTACAATATGCCAATAACAACTCCCTTTGTATTTCAATTTCACAAAGTGGTTTGTTGGCTTTTTTCTGATTGTTTTCTTGCAAATTGTAGCACTGATGATGGCATTCTGATGGCATTCTTTAATATGATGTAATTCCAGAGGCACTGAATTATTTCCTGGCATTTGGCCTCAAAGGTAATTTTGTGGTTTGTTCCAATAGGTGCAAAATTGGAGCAAGCCTCCAATGTCATTTTAGATTAATTTTGATTTTATGGGACATGGGTTGCTAAGCAAAGCCAACCAGATTTTTCCGATTTATCGTTGCCTTCCAGAAAGATGGGTTGAACCACTGCTTTGAACTGCTATAGTTGTTCTAATGAAGGCACTCTCTGTAGGTGTTATATAGGGAGGTCTAGAATTTAGTCTGTGAAAGTAAAAGAATGGTAATCCAAATTAAGGTATGATTTGGAGTAGAACATGCATGTAATGATATTCCCATGTAACTGCTGTCTATTGTGTTCACATGTTTGAGTACACTTGGTTAGTGATTGGTGAATTTTGTAAATGGTGCACACTGCAACTACAATGCACTTGCAGTAGGGAGTGGATGTTCCAGGTGGTGAGTGAGGTGTCAGTCACTTGATCAGTTTTGTCCTGGATCATGTGAGCTTGTTGATTGGATTAGTGCAGCTGCAACAAACAGACACAGAGAATATTCTCTATTTTTCTTGATCTGCATTTGTAGATAATGATGTCAGGAAATAAATCACTTAGATCATAGAACGTTACAGACCAAGGAAGGGCCCTTCAGCCCACAATGTCTGCCTTGAATACGATGCCACGCCAAACTGATCTCATCTGCCTCTACATGATCCATAAACCTATATTCCCTGCAATTCCATGTGCCCATCTAAAGCCTCTTAAATGCCACTATTGTATCTGCCTCCACCACCAATCCTGGAAATGCATTCCAGACTTCCCCACTATTTATTTTTTTTACACAGACTTGCACTCCTATCTCCATTAAACTTTAGCCCTCTCACCTTACATCTATGCCCTCTAGTGCTGGACATTTCCACCCTGGCAAAAAAAGTTCTGACTGTCTACCCTATCTATGCTCTCATAATTTTTTATATTTCTATCGTCTTTCCTCAACATCCGACATTCCAAAGAAAACGATCCAAGTCTATTCAAGCTTTCCCTGTAGCAGAAACCTAATCCAAGCAGTATTCTGGTAAACCACCTCTGCACCTTCTCCAAAGCCTCCACATCCTTCCTGTAACAGGACGACCAGAACTGATGAGGACATTTAACCTTTAACCTCTATTTGTAGGCCACAATGTTTATGATCCATTTGTATATTGTGCATTCATTAATGTCAGTGCTGGTGGAATTGCAGATGGGAATTCCATCAGCACTGGCAGTGACTAAAGGGTACATAGCTCAATACTCCTTGCCTTGATGTGGTGATAATGAAGCACCCATGTGGCATAAATGTGACTTGCCACTTCTCAACCCATGCTTGAATGTTGCCTGGATTTGGATGAATGTTAGCATGGCGTTTTATATTTTAAGATGTGTGAAGGAATTGAACATTGCAATTCTGATGAAAAAAAAACTACTTTTGACCTTTGTCAGGTCATTGATGAACAGTCGAGGTTGGTTGGCTGGATGCAGCCATAGGAAACTTATGCAGTGATGTCCCAGAGCTGAGAGGATTGATCTATGACAGACATAAATATCTTTTCTATGTGCAGTATGACTCTATCCGGGGGAGAGTTCTGCCCTTTGTGCCTAGAAACTTGAAGTTTTACCTGATCTCCTTGACATCACATTTAGGTAAATGCTTTCCTTCAAAAGGAGTCGCTCTCACTTCTCTTGACTTCAGCTTTTAGTTTGGACGAAGTTTATAGCAAGCCATGGAACCAAATGGTTCTTGTGAAAATGAAGGTGATCATTTGCGAGCAGGTTGCTGTTTGTAATTGCTGATTGACAGCACCATTTATTGTATCTTCCATCACTTTGATAAACGCACTGGATGGCGATTTTGTCAGATTAGATTTGACCTATCTTTTGTTTTCACATCGTATCAGCAATTTTCCACATGGTTTGTATTGTAACCTATAGAAGATGTTTGGCCAAATACACAGCACTGTTATGCATGTTCAGTGTGGCTTTAGTGATGTTACCTGATTTTAGCCTTGGTATTGCATGGTTAATCGAATTGGCTGTAAAAGTCTTCACTAATGATAGGGGATGTCAGGAGGAAGATGAACTGGATCGTCCAATTTCAAATGACCTTAACAGATCTTGTTGTCATGTGGTGGACCTTTCCATGATTAGGGTGGAAATGTACTGTAGTCACCTAACACCCAAGGTGTTTAGTTACCCATCGAGATCTAATGTTAAGGAATGTCGCCGGGCAAGTGGGTGAAGTGTCTGTGAGAAAACATTTTTTAGATAGTGACCTTAATTCTAAGTTTCAAGGTGGTTATGGTAAGGGTTAAGGATGCACCAGAAGTTAAATACTGAATTGGTGGAAGGCTGAACCTTGTATCTGAAGATAGGACCTGGTAGAAGTAGACTGAGAATAACTACTTGCAGGTAAGTCTACATCTGACTAACGGGAAGATGTTAAGAGATATTGAGGAATGGATAAAGGAAAAAAATACTTGAGATTCCACAGATGAGCTGCCAGTTGATTGAATGTTATTAAATATAGTCCCTTTATTCAAGGGCAGCATGGATAAGAGATAATTACAGTCCTATGAGTCTCATGTCAATGGTAAGTATGTTACTGAGGAAATAAAATTCTGAAGGACAGGATTAATTAAAGAAAGTTAGCGTGGGTTTGCAAGTGCGAGATTCTAATTGAACAATGTGATTGAATATTTTGAAGAGGTAACAAAAGCTGCAGATGAGGTCAGCGTGGTAGAAGACCACAGGTGTTCCAGCAAGCCTTTATCAAAGCCCCCCCATGAGGAGAATAGTCTGAACCAAAAAGTCAATATTATCAGTTGGTAAGATGACAGCAATGGTGGATGAAATTTAATCCTAATAAATGTGAGGTGAGGCATTTTGGTGGGATAATAATGGTAGGAAATAAGGAGAGTGCCTTGCTGTAGCTCATGCTTGTGAGCAATCCGTTGCTGGACGGCGGCAGGCTGGGGAGGACCTTTGGCACCAGGGATTGTTGGGTGATCGGCATCGGTGGGCGAAGCACGCGGGACATCAGACGCTGGGCAGGGGATCGCATGGTAGGGTCCCATGAGATGTTGCGAAGGTTTAGTAGACCCTGGTAGAAGTAACCATTGGAGAGACGAGACTGCTCGAGCAAATTCTTAGCACTGCGGACAGCACGTTCGGCCAGGCCGTTGCTCTGCGGGTATTCTGGGCTGCTGGTATAGTGAGTGAAGTTCCACTTCACAGCGAAAGCCTGGAATTCTGCACTGGTGAACTGACGGCCGTTGTCGGTCTGCAAGCGGACCGGGGACCCAAAGGTAGCAAAATGTCTGCGCAGCTTATTGATAACCATTTCAGAGGTGATAGCAGAGAGAAGGTCCACTTCGAACCAGTTGGAGTATGAATCAACCAACACCAGGTAGTGCTTGCCTCGCCATTCGAATATGTCAGCAGCCAGCGAGGTCCAGGGCATGGCAGGCGCAGACTGCTGCAGAAGTGGCTGGCGCTGCTGATGTGGGGTAAGAGTGTTGCAATCAGGACAGGAGGCTACTCGGGCTTTAATGTACTTGGCCATGCCTGGTCAATAGTATTGTTCCTGGGCATGTGAGACGGTGGCATCGGCTCCGGGATGCCCCATGTGGGCAGCATTGTAGTACAAGTCGTATAGGGAGGCAGGGACGACCACCTTGTGACCCTTGATGAAGATGCCGTCCCGGAGCACAAGCTCGTCGCGGACCAGAAAGAAAGGGTGGGCGCCCGCAGGCAGTGAGGTGCGTCTGCTGGGCCACCCCTGCTGGATGACAGCTGCGAGCTGTTGCAGGTCGGGGTCGTTGGCGGTGTGCTCAACCAGGCACTGCAGCTGTTTAGAGGGAACAAAGTTGACATTGAGTACCTGCAGATCCTCCTGCTCGTAGGGGTGCCTGTCACAGGAGGACGGGGAGTCCGGGACAGCGCGTCGGCCACATGCATCTCGGTGCCCCTCTTGTACACGATCAGAAAGTCGAACCGCTGGAGCTGTAACATCATGCGCTGGAGTCTAGCTGGAGCGATGTGGATAGGCTTATTGAGGATGGTCACCAAGGGTTGATGATCCGTCTCGACGGTGAACCTGGTACCGAAAAGGAAGTCTTTGAACTTGGAGCAGGCGAATACAACCGCAAGAAGCTCTATCTCGATTTGTGCATAGCGCTGCTCAGTGTCTGTCATGGTACGCGAGGCATAAGAAATGGGCTGCAGCGAGCCGTCATCATGGAGTTGCGGGCAGGCAGCGCCGAGTCCGAAGCGGGAAGCATCACACGTAACTACAATAGGACGTTGCAGATCGAAAAACTTGAGAGTCGGTGTGCTAATCAGCTTTGTTTTGAGAAGGTCGAAAGCCTGCTGGTGTTGGGGAAACCAGGACCAGGCGATGTCTTTTTTCGTCAGTTGCCTCAGGGGTGCGCTCAACTCGCTGTGGTCAGGGATGAACTTTCCCAAGTAGTTGACCATGCCCAGGAAACGCTGCAGGCTGGTCACGTCGGTCGGGGCAGGCAGCTCGGTGATAGCGTTGGTCTTCTGCGGATCAGGTTTCAGCTCGTGGGCTGTGAAGATGTGGCCAACATAGGGTACTTCAGCTAAACGGAACTTGCACTTTGACGGGTTAAGTTTTAAGTTGATCTGGCGAGCGCGGTCTAGAATCCGTCGGAGGTTGTGGTCGTGCTCAGCAGCATCTTTCCCATAAACCAGGATGTCATCCACGATAATGGCACATGGCAGGCCATCAAACAGTTGCTCCATGGAGCGTTGAAACACTTCGCTGCCAGAGTTGATGCTGAACGACATCCGCAAAAAATTTGAATCTTCCGAAGGGGGTGCCAAAAGTGGTCAAGTCTGAGGAGTGTTTGTCTAGAGGTATTTGCCAGAATGAGCTCCTGGCATCAAGGACAGAGAACACCGTGGCCTGACCGACCTGGGCAGCAACATCTTCTACAGTCCTCATAGGGTAATGAGGACGTCTTATTGCCAGATTTAAGTCTTTGGGGTTGATGCACACCCGTATCTCGCTCTTACCCATCTTCATGGTGGCGACCATGGTGGAGACCCACTCGGTGGGTTCGCTGACAGCTGCAAGCACTCCCATGTCAACCATGTTCTTCAGCATGGCTTCGACCTTGCCCTTCATGGCAAATGACACCCTGTGTGGAGCACGGACCACTGGTACAACCGACGGGTCAGTTGCGATCTTGTATACAAGGGGCAGCTTACCCAGTTCATCATCGAATAGGTCAGGGTACTCGGAGAGTGGATTCAGCATCACCCGCACTTCGTGGACAGTATGGTCAAAGGACACCAGCCCGAGACCCTGACACGCCTGATTGCTCAACAGAGTCACACAGTCACAGTCAAGAATGAAAAACGACAGGTCACGCGAAGATTTCTTCAGCACACAGTGGAAGGTGGCCCTCCCCACAGGTTTTAGCTCCTCTCCCCCATAAGCACGCAATATGGAGCGATCAGCAGTTAACAGCTCATTATTCCTTATCTTCCTGAACAGGGATGTTGACATAACATTCACCTTCGCCCCCGTGTCCAGCTTAGCAGTGAAGGACTTGTTGTTGACAGTTACAAGCACAGAAGGATCGGGGAGGCGAGATTGATTATGAAGGAGAGAATAAACACTGGCATCTCCCATGGAAATGCTGGGCTCAGAGTCGAGGGCAGTGTCGACAGAAGACTGTGAAGCGAATTCGTTATCAACTTGTTGAAGGTTGTTTAAAACTTGTCTGGGAGCTGGAGGAACGTTCCCACGGGAGCGACAGGCTATTGAGAAATGGTTCATCTTCTTACAGAAATTACAAGCTTTCCCAAATGCTGGGCACTGCGACTGCATTGAGTGGACATAGTTGCAGTTGGAGCACTTCTTGACAAGCGGGACCCGAGCGGCATAAGTCAGCCGCGGTGCAGGGCGAACGTTGTCTTGCTTGCGACGGGGCATAGCAACACCAGTCAGATTAATAGCCCGATTATCAGATCCCCTCTGCCCATGTGGCGGGTCAACCACCTCAGCTATACGGCATGCATGCATGCATAGCCTCAGTCAGGGTGAGATCCGGTCTTCTCAGCAGCTCTGCTCGTAGCTTCTGATCTAGCATGCCGGTGACCAAAATATCTCTGGTGAGCTGATCACGCATGTTCCTGAAACGGCACCCCTGAGCAAGGCAGCGCAGGTCAGCGATAAAACATTCAACAGGTTTATCAGGCTGCTGTTTCCTTGTAAAGAATCTAGCCGGCTCCAATATACGGTTGGAGGGCAAGTCACAAATCTCCGCAAACTTGCGTAAGAGACATACCGGGTCGTTGGCAGATTCCGCCGGCTCGACGACCTGGTCGTTGTCATCCAGGACCGCTGGATTGTAAGTGAAAGCCTGAGCACGCTTCATAGCATCGGGCCCGGCAAGGTTCAGCAGTAGTGAGGCTTTGACCGCATCAGGGTCGTTTCGGTGCACGATGTTGATGAAGTGGTTATAGTCCATCACGAAAGTAGCCCATCGCTCCGCAATGTCAGCGTCAAAGACAAGGGGAGAGGGCTTGCGGCACGAGAATGCCATGGTAAATGGGGAATTAAACACTAGTAAAACTAGGAGCAAATAAAACTCGATAAACAGCAGGCGCGCGTTTAACTTACTGACACCATGTAAAGGAGTTAAGTCTGACACACTAACTTTACTGAGTCTTTAATAAAGGCACATGTCAAACACGTCCCAGTACTGACTGCATCTAGTCTTCAGGCGTACTTGGAACCAAGGGAGGAGCAAGGGGAAGATATCACAGTTATAGT
The DNA here is from genome assembly GCF_010909765.2 of Amblyraja radiata. NCBI lineage: Eukaryota > Metazoa > Chordata > Chondrichthyes > Rajiformes > Rajidae > Amblyraja > Amblyraja radiata. The sequence goes on from NC_045956.1 coordinate 168,636,376, forward strand.
GAGATGACTGTGCGTGGTTAGTGGTATTGAGGTAGCTACATTATAGGTTGCATGCATAAACCATCTACACTATCTGTTATCCCGGTTTAACTCTCACTCCTATTCCCAATCTAACCTTTCTGTCCTGGGCCGCCTCCTTTGTCAGTGAGGCCCAGTGCAAATTGGAGCTCGTCATATTTCGCTTGGGTAGCTTACACCCCATCAGTATGAACATTGAATTCTCTAACTTCAAATAGCCCTTGCTTTCCCTCTCTCTCCATCCCCTCCCCCTTCCCAGTTCTCCAACCAATCTTACTGTCTTCGACTACATTCTATCTCTGTCCCATCCACTCCCCCTGACATCAGTCTGAAGAAGAGTCTTGACCCGAAACGTCACCCATTCCTTCTCTCCAGAGATGCTGCCTGTCCCACTGAGTTACTCCAGCATTTTGTGTCTACCTTAGAGGTAGATAGTAGTTCAGCTCTGGTTGTGGTAGGATGATTCAGTTGCCTGATAACAGCTGGGAAGAAACTGTCCCTGAATCTTGTGGTGTGTGTTTTCACACTTCTATACCTTTTGCTTGAGGGGAGAAGAGGGAGTGGCCATGGTGTGACTCTTCCTTGATTATGCTGCTGGCCTTGCCAAGGCAGTGTGAGGTATAAATGGATTCAATAGAAGGGAGTGTTTAAGAAGGAACTGCAGATACTGGAAAATCGAAGGTACACAAAAAAGCTGGAGAAACTCAACGGGTGCAGCAGCATCTATGGAGTAAAGGAAATAGGCAATGTTTCGGGCCGAAACCCTTCTTCAGCCCGAAACGTTGCCTATTTCCTTCGCTCCATGGATGCTGCTGTACCCGCTGAGTTTCTCCAGCTTTTTTGTGTACCTTCGATTTTCCAGCATCTGCAGTTCCTTCTTAAAACTAAAGGGGATTGCTTTAAGTTGAGAGGGAAACCTTTTAAAGGGGTTCTGCACAGCAGGTGGTGATGTATGGTACAAGCTGCCAAAGGAGGTGTTAGAGGCGGGTACAGTTACAACATTTGAAAAGCATTTGTACCGGTGCCTGAATCAGAATGATTTAGTGTGGTATGGATCAAACACAGGCAAATGAGATTAGCATAGATGGGCATTTTCGTAGACATGGATAAATTGGGCCGAAGTTTGTGTAACTGACTCTCTGATGCTATGTGACAACATGGAGTTTGGAGTTGGTGTTCTGGAGTGTCCACTTGCTCCTACCTATATATCACTGCGCTGTCACCTCTGGAGGGTCTCTGGCAGGTGGGTCAGAATATACCTGAGTATTTTGACCCGGAACTCTGATATATTGACATTAAGGTCTTATTCTATGTACAGCTGTTGTTTGATTTGCCTGGGGAATAGCTCTCTTAATTTTGACTAAAATCCAGATGTTTGTGAGAAAGTCTTTGCAATTTGACTGGTCTGCCAGCAAGTTTGATTTATCTGGATCAACAAGTGGCATGTCTAGTCTTTTCAGTGTTTCATCAAAATGATTTTGATGCAATCGTACGTATTTCTATAGGGAGTTGAAAGTCAACTGTGGGTTGTGCGTTTGCCATTGCATAAGGATGGGCGATTTCTGTTTATGGAGGACATTAGTGAGCTGGGCAGATTTTAAACTTGGTTTTAAACTTGGAATTATGATGAAGAGTCCTTGACCTGAAATGTTCACAGTTTCTCTTTCCACAGTGGCTGCCTGAGCTGATGAGTGTTTCCAACATTTTCTGCCTTTATTTCAGATTTCCAGGACCGGCAGATTTTTTATTTTCCTTGGCAAAAATGCCATCTTTGATGAAGCTCTTATCCTTCCTCTTAAGTGATTTTCAACTTTTTTCATCCTCAGTGGTTCCGTTCCCCTCTGTCCTTTGACAGGATGTTAATCAAAACTTGCACCTGATGGAGAATTCCCCCTTGTCCTATCCATTATGCTTGCTGCAAATTAAAACCAACTTATTTTCTCTCTTTGCCAGTTCTGCTGAATGGTCTTCCACATCTGTTTATCTTTTCGCAGTTCTTTGACATGCTCAGTGTTAAGTGTGTAAAGGTAAATCATGTCTGACGAATCTTATAGAATTTTCCGAGGATGTAACTAGTAGCGTGGATAGGGGAGAACCAGTGGATGTGGTGTATCTGGACTTCCAGAAGGCTTTCGACAAGGTCCCACATAAGAGATTAGTTTACAAACTTAAAGCACACGGCATTGGGGGTTCAGTATTGATGTGGATAGAGAACTGGCTGGCAAACAGGAAGCAAAGAGTAGGAGTAAACGGGTCCTTTTCACAATGGCAGGCAGTGACTAGTGGGGTACCGCAAGGCTCAGTGCTGGGACCCCAGCTATTTACAATATATATTAATGATCTGGATGAGGGAATTGAAGGCAATATCTCCAAGTTTGCGGATGACACTAAGCTGGGGGGCAGTGTTAGCTGTGAGGAGGATGCTAGGAGACTGCAAGGTGACTTGGATAGGCTGGGTGAGTGGGCAAATGTTTGGCAGATGCAGCATAATGTGGATAAATGTGAGGTTATCCATTTTGGTGGCAAAAACAGGAAAGCAGACTATTATCTAAATGGTGGCCGACTAGGAAAAGGGGAGATGCAGCGAGACCTGGGTGTCATGGTACACCAGTCATTGAAAGTGGGCATGCAGGTGCAGCAGGCAGTGAAGAAAGCGAATGGTATGTTAGCTTTCATAGCAAAAGGATTTGAGTATAGGAGCAGGGAGGTTCTACTGCAGTTGTACAGGGTCTTGGTGAGACCACACCTGGAGTATTGCGTACAGTTTTGGTCTCCAAATCTGAGGAAGGACATTATTGCCATAGAGGGAGTGCAGAGAAGGTTCACCAGACTGATTCCTGGGATGTCAGGACTGTCTTATGAAGAAAGACTGGATAGACTTGGTTTATACTCTCTAGAATTTAGGAGATTGAGAGGGGATCTTATAGAAACTTACAAAATTCTTAAGGGGTTGGACAGGCTAGATGCAGGAAGATTGCTCCCGATGTTGGGGAAGTCCAGGACAAGGGGTCACAGCTTAAGGATAAGGGGGAAATCCTTTAAAACCGAGATGAGAAGAACTTTTTTCACACAGAGAGTGGTGAATCTCTGGAACTCCCTGCCACAGAGGGTAGTCGAGGCCAGTTCATTGGCTATATTTAAGAGGGAGTTAGATGTGGCCCTTGTGGCTAAGGGGATCAGAGGGTATGGAGAGAAGGCAGGTACGGGATACTGAGTTGGATGATCAGCCATGATCATATTGAATGGCGGTGCAGGCTCGAAGGGCCGAATGGCCTACTCCTGCACCTAATTTCTATGTTTCTATGTTTCTATGTAACATAACGGAAATTGGTGTTAATCGCATTTGATGGTCGGCATTGATTCAGTGTCTAGTATTTTCTGCGAGATGCCGCCATAGCTTCATTATATTTTTCAAATTCTAAATTATCTAAGTAACTGAGAACTTAATTCCTTTGCAGTCACCGTGTTACGTGACATTGGCTGATTTGCCTTCTTATGCAGTAATATTGTTATCTTTTCGGCAGGTTAATTAATAATATGATATTGGGTAGACCATGTTCTTAATTCTGAATTTTAAGTGTTGGCACTTACTGCTGTCCTTGCCAGTAATGCCCACAAGTCATCTACATGTTCATCCAGCCTATGTCATTTTTGTTACTTGCGCAACCAATATCAGCTAATTTAACGCAGTTTGTGTAGATTATCCATTTAGACTTGCTCTTTCCTCTTAACCTGTTTTATGATCTGCATTGTGGTTGGAAAAAAATTGAATCTTCACAGAATTTTGCTGATATAATTTTCAAAGGAAACATTTTATTTGTATATTCTTACACGAAAAAGCTAAATGTGATGAATGTTTATTTCTTGATTTTTACCACTATCACCCACTACCCACTCAAAGAACCCTAGTTAAATCATTTTATTGGTCTCTTTTATTTTTGTCTAATTCCAGGTCTTTCGGCATGTTTCTCCATTCTTTATACTTACAGTAGATGCCAAATACTGCTCCTTTTATCCTCGAATGGGACAGAATTTTCCTCATAATCAGGTAAAATGTTAACCTCATCCCATTGAATATGTTTTATTTGTGCAGGCGTTTTCGTAAAATGTTATTTTTCCATTGGCTTATTGGGTATTTGTGAATAGCCTAGAGTCTGACGTTGTTTAGTTATCTTTCAGTTCAAGCCTGCATTACTATATAATTATACTTTCGTAGATTGTAATGCATTGATTTAGCAGGTGTTGCAGACATATACTTGCATATATTCTTGCTGATATATTGTTCAGTCCAGAAATTGTTAGATATTACAGGACTGAACTGGTTTATATTTTCCGGGGCCTGGGAATATCCAAATGGTCTAAATATGTGTTTTTGGTTAAAAAGAAATTCTCATCCAATGCAGCTCAGGCCAACCAATCTTGTTGGAAAGCCCCATATTGTCACAATGTTCGCTGACGACACCACTATTGTGGGGCGTATCACTGATGGGGATGAGTCAGAGTACAGAAGAGAGATCGAGCAACTGTCCATATGGTGCCAGCGCAATAACCTGGCCCTCAACACCAGCAAAACCAAGGAACTGATTGTGGACTTTGGAAGGAGTAGGAGGGGGACCCACAGCCCCATTTATATCAACGGGTCGATGGTTGAAAGGGTCAAGAGCTTCAAATTCCTGGGCGTGCACATCTCTGAAGATCTTTCCTGGTCCGAGAACACTAATGCAATCATCAAAAAAGCACATCAGCGCCTCTACTTCCTGAGAAGATTACGGAGAGTCGGATTGTCAAGGAAGACTCTCTCTAACTTCTACAGGTGCACAGTCGAGAGCATGCTGACCGGTTGCATCGTGGCTTGGTTCGGCAATTTGAGCGCCCTGGAAAGGAAAAGACTACAAAAAGTTGTAAACACTGCCCAGTCCATCATCGGCTCTGACCTTCCTTCCATCGAGGGGATTTATCGCAGTCGCTGCCTCAAAAAGGCTGGCAGTATCATCAAAGACCCACACCATCCTGGCCACACACTCATCTCCCTGCTACCTTCAGGTAGAAGGTACAGGAGCCTGAAGACTGCAACAACCAGGTTCAGGAATAGTTACTTCCCCTCAGCCATCAGACTATTAAACCTGGCTCGGACAAAACTCTGATTATTACCAACCACTTTCTGTTATTTGCACTATCAGTTTATTTATTCATGTGTGTATATATTTATATCATGGTATATGGACACATTTATCTGTTTTGTAGTAAATGCCTACTATTTTCTGTGTGCTTAAGCAAAGCAAGAATTTCATTGTCCTACACAGGGACACATGACAATAAACTAACTTGAACTTGAACTTGAATGTTTGGAATTTGAAGCAGTTAAAGTATCAATAATTTTCACTGGTACCAATGGTCAATGTCCTGTTGACTAACAAATTCATACAGGCTGGAGTTGGCTGATTAATCCACCACATTAAACTTCATATTTTCTGGTGTCGCTCTCTGCTATAGTGTAGGCAATTCGGGTATTAAATTGCCTGTATTAAATTGTAGGTATTAAAATTAACATCCAAATATAGAAAAATTGGAATAGCAGAGGTTATTTAAAATTCCATCATTTATGTATGACTGAAAACTCCATATCCTGTAAGATTATTACTTTTTCTCAAGATTCCAGCATCTGCAATGTCTTGCATGTCTCTGAAAAAGTGTAGCCTTAATAGTTTTTGTTTTGCTAAGTGTATTTTCTGTTGACTTCCAGCATCTCAGTTTGTTTTGTCAATGTTTGAATTATGCTTTTGATCTGGTAAGATGGTGCAGCTTTCCCTTTTGGGAATCTTGAACATCATTGGAGAGTTTGGAAAATATTTTTTTCGTCTATATTAAGCAAAGTATAACCTGCTGAAATATGCATTGGATATGTGGATTTGTAAAGTAGGATCAAATTTTAATTACCTACCTTAATGTCTTTCTTTGGCTTGGTATCATATTTTAATTTCTGTCCTACTTTTTGGAAGCCATTATTGTTCATTCAATTGAAAAGAATACTGCATTGAAATAGTTAAAAGGGGAAATCTGAGCCCTTCATTTTTGAAACTATAATCTGTATTTTAGTTTTGAAACATTTTATTTTAAGACCTGAAGGACATAAAAAGGGAGCCGTGTTCAATACGGTTGTGACTGTTTGGATCTTTGAGTTTAACCACCAACTTATTACATGGCTTGGAAAGGTTCCGATGGATATGGGTCAAATACAGGAAAGTGGGACTAATGTAAATCGGTGACTTGGTTGACATGGATGAGTTGGGCCGATGGGCCAGTTTCCACTGACTTCCCAATCCCCATTGCCACTACTCTTTCCACTCGCCTCTCCCATTCTCCTCCCAGTGTTTATCAGAAAATCTTGCTTATGGTTAATGAGAAGATCATCTGTTCCCTGAGGTAGAGAATTCCAAAGGCTCTCTATTTGGAGACAATCCTCAAGATCAAACATTTTCATTACATTTCATCTTGAGATGAGATTACCTCTCATTCTTGGCATTTGTTTATTATTGTTCTGTGGGGAAATGTTCTTTTCATGCTAACCAGGCAAATCATACCGCACATGAACACGTCAGGAAATCCAAAAGAAGAAATAAAAACTGAGTGCAGAATATAGTGCTACAACTGTCGAGAACTGTAGTGTCAACCAATGTATTTATGTCAAAAGAACAACTGATATGGGGTCAGAGATATTGAACTAAATGTGTTCATTTCCACAAGGTGGATTTTCCCAGATTGTAGGCTCAGAAATTTGGCAATAGTTACTTTAAAGCCATCTCCACTTTAATCCGGTGCTGCTGATATCTCCAGTATTTATTATCTCCATTTGAGAGATTTTATTTTGGACCTCTTCCAATCCCATTAAAGGGTTGGCTGCTAAAGGTTGCAAAGTCATAAGAGTATGTACTTTTTTAGACTTGCTTAGTGCCTTTGTGTTCTCTAATCCTAATAATAGATCTACTGTTTGAAATATGTATGGACATGTTACCTGTCCTTGTGTACCAAAATACTATCACATGATGAAATCGTCCTTTAAGGATGGCAAGGGATAATGAGAAAGCAAACTGCACAAAGGAACAGATGCATATTGATTTTTAAAAGCACTTATTAGACCACAACTGGAGAAATGTTTTGTAAATCTGGTCACAGTTCTGTAGGAGGAAGTAAATATCTTAGAAAGTGTACAAAAACTACAAGAATGTTATATTTACCTTGAATCTTAATTTACATGGCTAAACTAGATATTCTGTTCTTAAGTAGGGAAAATTGATTGAAGATATGATGTTTAGTTTATTGGTGAATAAAATCATGATTGGTTTCGATACGGTAAAAGTAAGGATGTTACATTTAATGGAAGGGTAAAAGACAAGGACGCAGAAGTAAACATCAAGGGTTTAAGGGAGGGGGAAAAACTATTTCATACGGTGAGATATGTGTTGAAATAATAGTGAATGCTGGCTATGCTTTGGCTTTCAAAAGGAAATTGTGTAAATGATTGAAGGTCCTGTGAGGATTATTCTACAAAGAACTCACAGACTCGATGGTTGAATTAATACTACAATTTTGTGATTTGATTTGGAGTTATTCATAAATTGTCTTGGTTATATAGTGAAATAGAAAGAAATATTAGTTTCATCTTAAACATGAAGACAATATTTTTATCAAATATTCTTTCAGCTGCCATGGAGCATGGAAACACGCCCTTCAGCCCAGGGGCGGAAATCCTGGGAGGGGGGGGGGGTGGACGACAGGGGACACGTTCCCCCCCCCCCCCTCCATGCGTTGAGAGGAGGGGGGGACAAACACCCCCCCCCCCCATGTTTTGTAATCCGGACTTTATCAGACGCTTTCTAAGGGCTGAATTGGCCTGTTCGCGGGGCCTTAAAATCAAACTGCTGCATCGAGGCTCCTGATGTTGAAGCCCCCGCCGGCCGATGAAAGGCCCCGCGAACGGGCCGATTCAAGCCCCACGATTCGGGGCGGATGAAGCTGCTGTTGCTGGAGTTCAGAGTCGTTCACCAACCGGGTCAGCTTCCGATGTTACCGTCCACAGGACCCACGGCCGAAGCCTCGCGTGTGTGTGCGCATGTGCGCACACGGCCGGCAAGAAATTGTGTGTCCCCAATGTTTTGCCCACCTGATCTTCTGTCCTTTTTTTATGATTACTGGCAATTACATAAGTACTCAAATGATGGATTTTTGATTAATGTTCATTCAAGGTTAATTTTCTCACATTTCTTAACAGACGTTTGATGCTGATATCAGTGGAGTGGCATTAGATGGATGCTGGCAAACTGATAGCCAACGTCTTCTCAGTGAGGTGATGGTGGAACACTTCTTCAGGCAAGGAATGCTTGATGTGGCTGAGGAACTCTGTCAGGTAGGGTAATCGATACTGTTGTGGTTTGCATTAAGTGCTATTTTTATTCATCTGTTCCTAAGTTGGTTCTATTAATTCAACTATTTTCAGGATGAATTGCACTTTATGCTATTGTCCTTTTTCTCGTCAATCTTCTGGAAGTCAAGTAGAGTTAATTCTTCATGCACGACAGGGTGATTTGCCTCGCAGCTCCAGTTACCTGACTTTGATCCTGATTCCCCAACTCATCAGTGCTATGATGTTTGCATGTTCTCTCTGAGTTCATTCTATAATTCTATGAGCTTGTCTTCGGTACTGCAGTCCCTTTCGCACCCTTTGTTACTTTCTCGGATAATTGTCTATAGTAAAATAGTGGGTGGCAGCGGAATCAGGGTAGGGTTAATAGACGTGAAAGAGAATAGGTCACAGGGAAATAAGTGAGAGAATTGTAATGGGTGTGCTAGCCAACATAAATTTGCTACACCAGACTTGCATGTTATGCTGGACCTTCACCGTGACCGGTAGGACCCTGGAGAGTGTTCTGGAGCAAAGTATCCAGATGCACATAGTTCCCTGATAATGGAATCCTCGGGCATTGTTACAGTTGTTCAAGACGTTGGTGAAGCTGCACTTGCAATATTGTATTCAGTTTTTGTCACCCTGCTACAGCAAAGATATTAAGCTGGAAAGGGTACAAAGAAGATTTACAAGGGTTTTGTCAGTACTGAAGAGCTTGAGCTATTGGAAGTGATTAGACAGGTTTGGACTTTATTCTTTGAAGCGCAGCAGGCTGAGGGGTGATCTTGTGTAATTTCATTTTTCCTAGGGTAGAGAATCAAGAACAATTGGGCAAAATTTAAGGTGACGGGGCAGATGTAATATGATCTATGGGGCAGCTTTTCTACACACAGGGTGGTGAGTATATGGAATGAGTTGCCAGAAGAAGTATTTGAGACGGGCACAATACAACATTTAAAAGATATTTGGACTAATAAATACTTGGGAAAGCATATGGACCATAGGTGACAAATGGGAATACCTTAGATGGTGCATCTTAGTCAGCATGGACAAATTGGGCCAACGTGCCTGTTTCTGTGCTGTATGATTTTAACTATGAAATTAGTACTTGATTCTTGATTAGTACGGGCATCGGGAGTTGTGTGGAGAGGGCAGGAGAATGGGATTGAGAGGAAAGATAGATAAGCCATGATTGAATTGCAAAGTGTACTTTGTGGGCAGAATGGCCTAATTCTGCTCCAATAACATGAAATGGCAAAGAAGGATTTTTTTTCCTCCAATTTTGTTTATGATGGGGAGTAGAATATGAGAGCTAACTAGAAATTGTTAGTTATTTTTCCATACCTTCATATTTAAAATTGTGTGCAAGACAAGATACAAACATTTCTCTGTTGTTCAAATACAGAGATTTATAGGATACTAACTTAACAGGGGGCATTGATGGGTGTTGTATGTCTGATTCATTCGTTGATTTTATGTCCATATTGTTGCCACACTCGTCTCCAAACTCCTGGACCAAGGAATCAGCACCCCCTCTGTTGCTGGATTCTTCATCTCTTTGACCCACAAACCATAATCAATGAGAATAAATGACATCCCCTCTTCCACACTAATTCTCAACAATACAAGGATGCATTTTCAGTTCCCTGCTATACTCCCTAACACTTATAACCATGCAGTCAAATTCAGTAACTCTATGTACAGGTTTGTAGATGACATAACTGTGGTGGACTGAATCATGAAAAATGATGAGACGGCGTACAGGAAGGAGAAAGAGAACTTAGTAACATGGTGTCAGGACAACAACCTCTCCCTCAATGTCAGTAATATGAAGGTGCTAGTTATGGACTTCAGTAAGAGCGGTGCCAAAAAAGAATTGGTTGAGAGCTTCAAGTTCCTTGGTGTTAACATTACCAATGAACTGTTGTCTACCAGCCGCATTGAAGCGACAGCCATGAAGGCACACCACGCCTCTCCTTCTTTTGGAAATTTGGCATATCTCCAATGACACTTTCAAACTTCTACCGATGCACAACAAAAAGCGTATTGTCAGGCTGCATCACAGCATGATTTGGGAACGGCATCAGACTGCAAGAAATTGCAGAGTTGGAAATGTAGCCCAGTCCATCACACAGCTCAGGCTCCCCACCATTAACTTCATCTACACCATGCTGCCTCGAAAAAACAGCCAGCATAATCAACGACTCGTCGTTCCTGCTACTCCCATCGGACAAAAGGTACAGAAGCTTGAAAGTGCGCACCACCAGACTTGGGAACAGCTCTTCCCCTTCTGTAATCAGGCCTCTGACGGTTCTTCCATAAGTAGGGTGCTGTCCGATTTACCTCTACCCCATTGTGAACATTGGATTTGTCTATGAAACTGTTGCGCCACAATGCTGAGTACTATTCTACACTCTGTAGTTTTCCCTTTGTTCTATCTATTGCACTTGAGTTTGACTGGGCTGTATTTATAGCATTTTTTATTTTGATTGGATAGTATAGAAAACAAAGGCTTTCACTGTACCTCGGTACTTGTGGCAATAAACCTAAACCTACAAGATATTGATCACTTTAATTCCTTCCTTTCAATATTATTAATATAATTATTTTGTTCAGATTTATTTGTTAAATTCCAGTTCCTAAATAGCATGGTACTTTTTCCCTTTAGGAAGCAGGCTTGTGCATAGAAGGAAACCAGAAGGAGCCTTTTGTAGAATTAAATCGAATCCTGGAAGCCCTCAGAGTGAGGGATCTAAGGCCTGCACTAGAGTAAGTACCATTTTATTTTATAATCATCAAATGTTATGTGGAGACTGGGAAAGTCTGCACGGTTTTTTCTAAGGAACTCAACAATTGTAAGTCACAAAAGCCAATCTTCAGAATAGCTGCCTTCTGTTTTGAAGAGGTCTGCATTAGTAGAATGTGACTTTTGTGACCAGTGTGATGATTCCAAATTGTCATGTTTCTTTGATAAATGTAATACATCGGAACTCTGGAAGTCTCATTTGTAAATGCTGAATGTATTCTTTAAAACGGGAGTACAATCATAATGAAATTGGATGGTATTTAAAATCCTTTTCAAATAGTTCATTGTGGAAAGCTGTTTCAGTTTATCTAAGTGGTGTGGGTTTTGTTTTTACAATTAGAATGGGAATTTTCCTGATTCTATTGAACTATTAGCAACTTGCTTTTTTGCAATAGTAATGTATTGTCGGCATGCACTAAAGTTCCATTAATATTTCTAATTGACATGATGATTAATTTATTTTGTTTAAAAGATGGGCAGTTTCAAACCGTGAGATGTTAATGGCACAGAACAGTTCTCTCGAGTTCAAGCTGCACAGATTATTTTTTATAAGCCTGTTAATGGGAGGTACAGAAAATCAGAGGGAAGCACTTCAATATGCTAAGAATTTCCAACCATTTGCTTTAAATCATCAGAAAGGTAAGTAGTAATTTGGATTGAGAATAATATGCAATGGGAAGCCATATTTTACTGTGTGACATTGAGAATACTGGTTTTTCTTAAATTTTCTTTTTGCCCCCGAACATGAGTAACCCAGAATAACATGATTTGGCAACACTATCTTGCACTTATTTAAAATATTTTGTGTTGTATTCAATGTCAAAAAACTTTATGGCATTATAAGCAGAAAATATTTTGCATTTGAGCTATTTAAGAATACATTGGCACGGATGCCTGACACTCAATCAGAGGTAGCCTCTCAAGCTTGACATAGAAGACATTGATTGCCGGTATTGTATCAAAGATGCAAATGAAACCAAAATATTACATGAAGATATTAAGAAACATTTGTCAATATTGATATCAGGATTGAGAATGGAGAGTGAAGGTGGCCAATAGAACGAGGATGCTGGAGGGTTGATCTGGGAGCTAGTTGGTGTTAGGAGGGGTGAAGAATAATGGGCATGTAGAGCCAGGTAGAGCCAGGTAGAGTTGGATGCCAGAGGTTGGTTGGTGATAAAGGGGGGTTATAAAGGCAGAATAAGCCAGGCGGTTGGAGCAGATCAGCAACTGTCCTTGCCTTCTCCTTTTCCCACCTCCTCCATCAGCTACCTCCACTTGCTGACAAGTGATGGTCCATAGGGATCAGTTCTGGGACACTTATTGTTGGCAGTATATATAAATGACTTGGATGTCAGTAAAGGGGGCCTGATCAGCAATTTTGCAGATGATATGAAGAATGGTGATGTTGTGGATTGTGTAGAGAGCAGTTTTAGGCTACAGAATGATATCACTGTTTGGTGAAATGTGTTGAGAAATGGCAAATGCCGTATAATCCATTTAATGAGAGATGATGCATTTTGGAAGTACTAAAGATGCTAGGACTTAAACCATACATGGTATGATCCCTCTAAGGAGGGACCTTGATGTACAAGTCCAAATATTGTTGAGGATGGCATTGCACGTAGATAACATAATTTAGAAGTCATATGTGATGCTGGCCTTCATTCGTCGGGACATTGAATACAACAACAGAGAAGTTATGCTCCATCTTTATAAAACATTGGTCATACCTCAACAGGAGGTGGCGCAGTGGTAGAGTTGCTGCCTTACAGTGCTTGTAGCACCAGAGACTCGGATTCAATCCTACGTACGGGTGCTGTCTGTATGTATTTTGAATGTTCTTCCAGTGACAGTGTGTGTTTTCTCAGAGATCTTCGGTTTCCTCCCACATTCCAAAGACGTACAGGTTTGTAGGTTAATTGGCTTCGTATTACGTGTAAATTGTCCCTAGTGTGTGACCAGGATAGTGTTAATGTGAGGGGGTCAGTGCTGACTCGGGGCCGAAGGGCCTGTTTCTGCGCTGTATCTCTAAACTAAGAAGTACATTTCTGGGCACCACACTGCAGGAAAGATGTAATATCACTGAAGAGGCTGTAGAGGAGATTCACCAAGATTTCAATTATGAGGAGAGAATGGTGTGGCGGCCTTTTTCGCTGGAGCTGAGATTAAGGATAAGAGATTTAGAGCTGACCTAATGGGGTCCACTTTCAACCAGAGAGTGAAACGTGTCTGGGATTACACTGCCTGAGAGTGTGGTGCAAGAAAAGTCACTGCCTAATCTACATTGGGAAAACCAAATTGAGTGACTACTTTGCTGAACACTTCATGTTTGATCCGCAAGGGTGATCCTGAACTTGCAGTGGTCATTCATTCCCAACTACCTGGCTCTACTTACCCAGCATAGGTTTGGGGAACAGAACTTCATTTCTGCTGGAGCTCATTTCACTGGACTTAGTGTTTAACAATTTCAGATAACCATCCCATGCTTTTCCCTCTCTTCACCATTGTTACTCTATCTTTCTATTTGTATGTTTTTTCCTATCCCTTCTGTCTCTAATTGTTGTTTTTAAAGCAGTTGCTACTTTGACCTTTTCTTTAATCTCCACCCTCTGTTGCAATTCCACTTAAAACACTTGCTTTCACATGTTTCCATTTTTTTAAATGTCTTTATCCTAAAAACTTTTATCCACCCTCTCCTCTCACTTGTTGCCTTACTTATTGAATGATTCCCCCATTTTCTAATTTTGTTTTGCATGCAGCAGTCTTTCTAAGCGGTATGAAATCTAGATTATTTTGCCTTAAAACATAAAGGCAATTATAGAGTTTGGCACGAATTGAGAATTGAACTGGAAATGTTCCTGAGCAGGTTAATGCACCTTTTTCATTAAAGCACCTGAATCAAAAGGAAAAACTGACAACATAACTTTTATGGTAACATCAAAAATTAAGGAAATAGTAATTGCCAATGCATACTCAAGCCCATAGTGTACCTCTCATTAAAAATAATTGATGTAGGGAGAAGAAATTAGGTAAATTTTGTCGCAATTCTGTATTGGAATCACATTGCATAATCAAATTTTATTAGAATCAAGGCTGGTACATTTTAAGTTTGAGAAAAGTTATCTTGATTTTGTTCCATGCCCCTTTGAGTTAAATGTCCTCTGATTTTTGTTTTGTGTTTACAGATATTCAGGTGCTAATGGGAAGTCTCGTGTACTTGAGACAGGGAATAGCAAACTCGCCCTATGTGCACCTCTTAGATTCTAACCAGTGGGCTGACATTTGTGACATCTTCACCAGAGATGCCTGTTCTCTCCTTGGTCTCTCAGTAGAATCACCACTGAGTGTCAGGTACGAATAAATATTATCAGTTGATTCTTTAAGAATAATGGAAGCTATTTAACATCTTCGGTTACCATTTCAAACACCATCAATACTTTTGGTGTACACAAAAATGCTGGAGAAACTCAGCGGGTGCAGCAGCATCTATGGAGCGAAGGAAATAGGCGACGTTTCGGGCCGAAACCCTTCTTCAGACGGACTTTTGGTGTGTCTGATTACACTAAATCAAGCAATTAAGATAAGTCGCATTTGGCCTTTTTAAAAATTTTACTTTCATCTGAACAAGTGTAATTGTTGAATCATTTCCTTTCTTTCAAGCATCCAATATGTGTAATCTAATTTTTCTGCCCCTTTGTGAAATTATCAATTAGTAATGCAGTGCCCTCCATAATGTTTGGGACAAAGACCCGTCATTTACTTATTTGCCTCTGTACTCTACAATTTGAGATTTGTAATAGAAAAAAATCTCATGTGGTTAAAGTGCACATTGTCAGATTTTAATACCAGCCATTTTTATACATTTTGGTTTCACCATGTAGAAATTATAGCAGTGTTTATTCATAGTCCTCCCATTTCAGGGCACCATAATGTTTGGGACCCAGCAATGTCATGAAAATGAAAGTATGCATGTTTAGTATTTTGTTGCTTATCCTTTGCATGCAATGACTGCTTGAAGTCTGCGATTCATGGACATCACCAGTTGCTGGGTGTCTTCTCTGGTGGAGCTCTACCAGGCCTGTATTGCAGCCATCTTTAGCGTTAGCTTGTTTTGGGGGCTAGTCCTCTTCAGTTTTCTCTTCAGCATATAAAAGGCATGCTCAATTGGGTTCAGATTGGGTGATTGATTTGGCCACTCAAGAATTGACCCTTTTTTAGCTTTGAAAAAAATCCTTTGTTGCTTAAGCAGTATGTTTGGGATCATTGTCTTGCTGTAGAATGAACCACTGGCCAATGAGTTTTGACACACTCCAAAGATGTACAGGTTTGTACGTTAATTGGCTTGGTATAAATGTAAATTGACCTTAGTGTGTGTAGGATAGCATAAGTGTCCGGGGATCGCTGGTCGGTGCGGACCCGGTGGGCCGAAGGCCTGTTTCCGCACTATCTCTGAACTAAACTATAAATGAGCATATTTGGGTACAGTACACTGTCTCTTCATCCAATATGGATTTTAAATCATTAATTCCTGTGGCAACCTACTAGTTATGGATTGTCATTCTGAAAAAAAACTTGTTTATCCAGGGATCAAAATTAACAGTTGCCCGGGTGCCAATGGCCACCTAAAGTCCCGCCGGGCAACCTAAAAGCCCTGCCATTTTGCCCGGCTTGGCAAGCACCCAGGACGCCTATCGTACATAGAAACATAGAAAATAGGTGCAGGAGTAGGCCATTCAGCCCTTCGAGCCTGCACCGCCATTCAATATGATCATGGCTGATCATCCAACTCAATATACTGTACCTGCCTTCTCACCATACCCGCTGATCCCTTTAGCCACAAGGGCCACATCTAACTCCTTCTTAAATATAACCAATGAACTGGCCTCACTCAACTACCTTCTGTGGTAGAGAATTCCAGAGATTTACCACTCTCTGTTTGAAAAATGTTTTTCTCACCTCGGTCCTAAAGGATTTTCCCTTTATCCTTAAACTGTGACCTCTTGTCCTGGACTTCCACAACATCGGGAACAATCTTCCTGCATCTAGCCTGTCCAACCCCTTAAGAATTTTGTAAGTTTCTATAAGATTCCCCCTCAATCTTCTAAATTCTAGTGAGTACAAGCCGAGTCTATCCAGTCTTTCTTCATCTCGTTCAACTCTGAGTGGGGCCCCCTCTCTATCTCTCTTTCTGTCACTCTCCGTCTCCGCCCACCATCCGTGTCCGGGCCGCTGGTACTCCGCTCTCCGCCCACTCCTCATCCGCCGGCGCGGCTCGCTGCCTTGCACATGCGCACTGCCACGGCCTGCAAATCCTCCCCCTGCACATGCGCACAACAAAGGCCAGCACATCATCGGCCACCTTGCACTTGCGCACTGCCGCGGCAACTGGTCGGCGCCGGGCACTTTCTCCCTCCCTTTGCATTGTGGGAGACCTGGCCGCTATTGCCTCGACCGCTGAAAACCAACGCAGAATCACTCCCTGGAGCTGGAGTAACACCCTGGAATAACTCTTGTTTCTTGGTTTCCTGGTCCTCCAAAAATATTCCGAATGGAATTTAAACTGGAGTGGACCAAGCAAGAATTTCATTGTCCTATCTGGGACACATAACAATAAAACTCTCTTGACTCTTGACTTGGATTTAAGCAAAAAAGGGTTATTGGGGGAAAAAAAGTGCTACCTTAAATTGGTAAGGTAACTATAGTAGGGTGAAGACTATTCCATGCTTTAATTGTGCGGGGGAACTCCATGGAGCAGCCAGCATCTCCGGATAGAAGAAATTGGGTGTGATGTTTCGGGTAGAGACCCTTCTTTAGACTTCCTCTAGTTTTAGTGTTTTTAGTTTAATTTAAAGATACAGCATGGAAACGGGCCCTTTGGCCCACCGAGTCCACGCCGACCACCAATCACCCGTACACTAGTTCTATCCCACACATTAGCGACGTAAGTCAAGAATGTTTTATTCTCTCACGTCCCAGTTAGAACAATGAAATCCTTACTTGCAGCAGCATAACAGAATATGTAAACATAGTACTCTGTAAACAAGCTGGAGTAACTCAACAGGTCAGACAGAATCTCTGGACAAAAGGAAAATATTACGTTTTGGGTTGGATCTGAAAAAGGTTCCTGCACACCTTTGGAATGTGGAAGGAAACAAAAGCACTCGGAGAAAACCCATGCGATCAAGGGGAAAAGGAACAAACTCCATTTAGACAGCACCCATATTCAGGATAAATTCCCCGTCTCTGGCACTTTTAGGCAGCAACTTTATGGCCAATGTCCTGCCCCATAGTCTTGAACTGAATTAAACCATACAGTGGCTGTAAAGGGGGACAAAGGATATTTTCATTTCGTTATCAACATATAATTTTTTGTGTGTTGGAAAACAAAATATAGTGGCACAGCTGGTGGACTTGCTGCCTCACACGCCAGAGATCGGTGTTCGATCCTGTCCTCGGGCACTGTCTGTGTTGAATTTGCACATTATCCCTGCATGCGTGTGGGTTTCCTCCCACATCCCAAAGACGCATTGGTTTTGTAGGTTAACTTGCCTCTGTAAAATTGCCCCTAATGTCTAGGGAGTGGGTGATGAAAGTGGGATAACAGAACTTGTGTGAATGGGTAGAAAAATGCTGGAGAAACTCAGCGGGTGAGGTAGCGTCTATGGAGCGAAGGAAATAGGCGACGTTTCGGGTCAAGACCCTTCTTCAGACTGATGTGACGGTGGTGGGGAAGAAGACAGGAAGAGGCGGAGACAGTGGAAAAAAAAGTTACGTGAGAACCCTGTTATCCCTTCTCTGTGAGCTCGCCAATCCTATATTTCATGCCAAAGCAAGTTTCAAGTAGAAAAGAAGGTAAGAAGTGAAGAAATGTTTAGTCTACTATACTTGTAGTGGACGTTGTGTTACTAGGAGGAGGTTAATGAAATCTGGTTACAGAAAAAAGAGATAGAAAATTGATATCCTGAAAATTAGATTCAAGCCTGAAAGGAACATTAGATCAGTGCAGTAGGCCAAAGATTGAAATCAGAGAGGGGGGAGGATGGACAATATAAGTGACAGGCAACAAATTTCTGGAGCAACAGAGGTATTTTTAGGCCTGATTCCTTCATCGTCACTTTTTTGCATATCTGTCATTCATTGTTCTTTATCTCTCCACATCACCGTCTATGTATCTCTCATTTCCCTTATCCCTAACCAGTCTGAAGAAGGGTCTCGACCTGAAACGTCACCCATTCCTTCTCTCCAGAGAAGCTGCCTGTCCCGCTGAGTTACTCCAGCTTTTTGTGTCTATCCTCGGTTTAAACCAGCATCTGCAGTTCCTGATTATGAAAAAGGAATAAAGGTTATGTTTTTCTAGTTTTCCTTTGAATGTATCTAAAATTCCAGTGATTTACAAGTGTCCTACATAGAATATATCCAGTGCAGCTGACGTGAGACTCCAGACCCACCCCTGTCGTTGACTTGGTGGCCTCTGCAATAACCTAGCAAGACACAATAAGGAAATGCAAGACTTGCAGCAATATTCACATTCAATTAATGAATACATAAAATCAAAATTTTCCTCGCCAATCCTTCACTGAAAGTCTTTACCATAATTTAACCACTTATGGTAAAAAAGTTACTTCTGAATTCATATTGGGCTTATGAATGATGTGCTATTTGAGAGCTAGTGAACTGTTTATTTGAAATGTATGTGTTAAATTGCATCCTTATCTTTTAAGAATTGTTTTTATTCAGTTTTTCAGCAGGGTGCATTGCATTACCAGCCCTCATAAACATCAAGGCAGTCATTGAGCAGAGACAGTGCACTGGAGTATGGAACCAGAAAGATGAATTGCCAGTAAGTACATATTATTGGTTTATTATTGTCATGTATACTGAGATACAGTGAAAAATTGTTCAATGCTATATAGTCAAATAGTACTATGCAAGTACAATCAAGTCATACACAAGTACACCAGGTAGATGAAAAAAGAAAAATACCAGAGGGCATAATATTGTGTAAGAGTTATACTGCTACCTGGGCAGGTGCTATAGACCTGCACGGGAAGGTAGACGCTCCCGCCCCCACGAGTCCCGGGCAGCCTGGGAAGGCAGTCCATCTAGGAGAGAGAAAATACTGATTTAAAACTGCCACTGCCTTGTGGCCATATCCAGTCATGCAAAAGGCTCCAGGAGTAAACCTCAAGAAAATCCAGAGTTGGAGCCCCTAAGGCAGTTCATTGTTGTCTACAACCTCGCTCTGGCAGCTCCTGCGACGGCACTGGTGCCAAACTGTAACAACCCTGCTGTTCCTTTGGATCGATCAGTGACGTGGAGAGGGGGGACGTGCTGCATGGGCAACAGCCTGTCCTCCATATGACATCGCCCAGGCTTGCATCTGACCAGGATGCATCACCCATTGTCAGTCATGACTACAGGAAAGTGCAGATCACAAAATGTGCGAGGGCAGTTATGAGGTTATGGTTGGGAGATGGGGGCTTGCGTTATGAGAGTTTCTTTCAGTAGTCTTCTTGCAGAATGGAAGAAGCTGTTCCTGAAACTGGTGGTACTTGCTTTCAAGCTTTTATATCTTCTGGCCAACAGGAGAGGAAAGAAGAGTCATAGACTGATACAGTGTGGAAACAGGAACTTCGTCCCAACTTGCCCACACCGGCCAACATGTCCGAGCTACACCTGTCCCACCTGCCTGAGCTTGGTCCATATCCCTCCAAACTTGCCCTATCCATGTACCTGTCTAACTGTTTCTTAAACTTTGGGATAATCCCAGCCTCAACTACCTCTGGCAGCTTGGTCCATATATTCACCCACCACCCTTTGTGTGAAAAAGTTAGTCCTCAGATTCCTATTAAATCTTTTCCCGTTCACCTTGAACCTATGTCCTCTGGACCTTGATTCCCCTACTCTGGGCAAGTGATATTGTGCATCTACGTAATCTATTCCTCGTGATTTTTTTACACCTCAATAAGATCACCCCTCATTCTCCTGCGCTCCAAGGAATAGAAACCCAGCCTACTCAACCTCTTCCTATAACTCAGACCTTCTAGTCCTGGCAACATCCTTGCAAATCTTCTCTGAATCCTTTCAAACTTGACAATATCTTTTCTATAACATGGTGATGTTAAGAGGAAATAACTAGGATGTAAATAAACCTTGATTATGTTGGCTGCTCTTGCAAAGCAGTATGATGGAGTCGATTTGGGGTGGGGGGGGTGGCGGCTGTTTGTGTGATGGACTGGGCTACATCTTCAACTCTGCAATTTCTTGCAGTCTTGGACAGAGCTGTTGCCAAACCAAGTTGTGATATGTCCAAGTAGGATGCTTTCCATGGCGTAAAGTTGTACGAGTTGATAAGACATGCCAAACTTCCTCAGTCTTTTGAGGAAGGAGAGGTGTGGTGTGCTTACTTGCCCGTATCTTCGATATGCTTGATCTGGGACAAATTATGGGTGATGTTTCCATGGTTGATTTTAGTTTACATTCAACCCATTTTTAAGACTGGTCTTTAATAGATCGATTAATCGTACGTCTTTGAATTAGAAGCAAATGCTTGAGTTGGCCGTCAAAAGCAAGGATGGTATGCTGATAACTCAGCATGTCTTTATTCTGCATTGATATTTTTAATAAAATTCTCTTTGATCATGCCTTCTCACACTTCTCAAAGCTCACTCCTCGTGCCCTTCCCACCCATCTCATCTCTCAATTTGTTTTCTCTTGCTTGACTTAATGTTTCTTATATTTATTTGTCCTTGGGATACAAATGTCATTGTACTTTTTGTCCATTTCCACTTTTCCCTTCAATGCTTTTGGTCCTCTTTGGAGAGCTGTTAGGAATCAGCCACATTACTCTGTGAATTATTCAGATATTATTTTGTTATGCAACGTGTCACATTACTTAATGTTTGTTTTGTTATTACTTTGTAGATTGAAGTAGACCTTGGTAAAAAATGTTGGTATCACTCAATATTTGCCTGCCCAATTCTTCGACAACAGACTACGGAATCCAATCCACCAATGAAACTTGTCTGTGGCCACATAATCTCCCGAGATGCGCTAAACAAAATGATCAACGGAAGCAAGTGAGTGCTGGCAGGAATCCCATAACGTTAACTATCTCATTTAATCTTTAAAGTAATTGAACAATCATAGAGATTGTTAAAGGGATCCTGTCATGGATATATTTCATGCATTTCTTCAGGAAAGAATGAAATATTTCAGTCCCTTTAGGTTAGTTTAAAGTTGCACCGCAACTTCGATTGTCTGACTAAAGAAGGGTCTCGACCCGAAATGTCACCCATTCCTTCTCCAGAGATGCTGCCTGTTCCGCTGAGTTACTGCAGCATTTTGTGTCTATCTTCGATTTAAACCAGCATCTGCAGTTCTTTCCTACACATCTAATTTGCATTGTTTGATCAAATTTGGCAGTAAGATCAGAATTATGTATAGTGCTGTGGATCAATTGCTGTGGGAATTGCTCATTGATTTCATAGAACAGTACAGCACAGGAACAGGCCCTTCAACCCATAATGTCTGTGCCAAACATGATGCCAAGACCAAATCTTACCTGTCTGAATATAATCCATTCCCTGCATATCCCTAGGCCGATCCAAAAGTCTTAAATACCACTATCCTGTCTTCCTCCCCCACCACTCCCAGCTGCATGTTCCAAGCACTTGCCACCCTCTGTGTAAGTTTTAAAAAAAGAACACCCCACTTTCATAGCAAAAGGATTTGAGTATAGGAGCAGGGAGGTTCTAATGCAGTTGTACAGGGTCTTGGTGAGACCACACCTGGAGTATTGCGTACAATCTCGTAATCTGAGGAAAGACATTCTTGCCATAGAGGGAGTACAGAGAAAGTTCACCAGACTGATTCCTGGGATGTCAAGACTTTCATATGAAGAAAGACTGGATAGACTCGGCTTGTACTCGCTAGAATTTAGGAGATTGAGGGGGGATCTTATAGAAACGTACAAAATTCTTAAGGGGTTGGACAGGCTAGATGCAGGAAGATTGTTCCCGATATTGGGGAAGCCCAGAACAGGGGGTCACAGTTTGAGGATAGAGGGGAAATCTTTTAGGACCGAGATGAGAAAAACATTTTTCACACAGAGTGGTGAATCTCTGGAATTCTCTGCCACAGAAGGTAGTTGAGGCCAGTTCATTGGCTATATTTAAGAGGGAGTTAGATGTGGCCCTTATGGCTAAGGGGATCAGGGGGTATGGAGAGAAGGCAGGTACGGGATACTGAGTTGGATGATCAGCCATGATCATATTGAATGGAGGTGCAGGCTCGAAGGGCCGAATGGCCTACTCCTGCACCTATTTTCTATGTTTTTACATATATTGGATGCCAATGTAAATTATAGGCCATGATGCATAATTCTGTAAATTTGGCATTGTTTAGTATGAAATTGAACGGGTACTCTCCAGATGAAGTTGTAAGATGATCAAATTTATGCTTCTTGCCTTATTGCGAATTATTTTGACGTTTTCCCCCAACTAATGAAGATTCAATGTGTTCACTTCCTAGGTTAAAATGCCCATATTGTCCGATGGAACAAGCACCAGCAGATGCAAAACAAATTTTCTTTTGAAGATATTATGACTTGAGAGGTGGTTTGGTAATTTCGGACAGTGCAAACTGCGACAGTTCATTGTTCTTTTGGACTAATGCTTACTAAATTGTAGAACGGTGTTTACATGCCGGTGTGTATTTGGGATAGAGAAAAGAGGAAAACTACTGGATATAAATTAGTTGCAATAGGGCTTTTGAACTTGGTCTTGGTATTCGATCAAGTGGATACACCAGCACTCACCATTTCATGCAGTTATTTTATATTGGGACAATACTAGCAGTACATTTTTTAACTTAAGAAATAAGTAATCACCAATGAGCAATGCATTTGATATGAATCTTCATAATATCATCGTCATTACATGGGTTAAACATTTTTTTTTCTTTAAGTTATCAATGTGATCTTTTATTCTTTAAAAATATAGAAAAATTGAATGTACGAGTAGACAATAACTACTGGCAATGTTTGCATACCTTTCTATGTTGGTTTGACTAGGTAGCTTTGATATATTTTCACACTTTTGTCAATTTGACACAAAGTCAAGCGTTGACTGAGCATATATTAAGCTCCCAGGGTTTATTTAATTTTTTTGTAAATTTAAACAATATTTGCATAGAATGTGGACTAGCAAAGTATTGGCATGGGAGAGGAAATGATGCATGAAGGATAGGCGTGTATGATTTTTGCTTCATGTAGATAATTTAGATACGTGTATGGTACCATGTCCAATACATAATTATAAAACTGAAAAATCTTATTAAAGGCAAATTGTATACCAAATGTTTATTTATTTTGTCTCTGGGTTAAGTCCCATGATATTCCATTGGTGGGTTGACTAATTTAAGTTATGAAGAGTAAAATGTAATCTTTACTGTTTAATATTCCTGCTTTATTATGTAAATTAAATTAATGCACTTGGAAGAGTTCTGATATACTAGTACAATTTCACGAATACAATTTTACAAGTTTTCTTCTAATCCCACATCCTTGCTTCAAATCGTAAATTGTAAGTATCTGAATAGCATAATGAGTTTAGATCACCAATTTTCTCAGTAATTGAATATCTGTAATTTTATTATTAGTAAGGGAAAACAATTCAAGAATACTGCTGCAATTTTTTAACTAAAACAGCTATTGTCTAGTCTTTCTGGATAAACCATGTTAGCTAGAAAGTGACAGTGACCAAGATTCACCTATATCCTGGAGTTTTGTTTCACATTTGTTTTTGGAATTGCTGCCAATGTCCAAGCTATGTAAACCAATGCAGAATAAAATAGAATAGAATAGAATGCCTTTTATTGTCATTCAAACAGCGTGGTTTGAACGAAATTGCATTTTTTCAGTCTTATATTTGCAAAAAAAACCAAGACCCGCACTTAACACAGTTTACGTAAACATCCATCACAATGGCTCTCCAACACCTTCTCACTGTGATGGAAGGCAGTCTTATCTCTTCCCTTTGTTCTTCTCCCGCGGTCCAGCAGTCCAACTGCAGTGTTGAGGCGAACTGGGGCTCCTGATGTTAAAACTCCCGGCAGACGATGGTAAGTCCTGTGGCCGTTTAAGCTGCGCCGGGCGATGTTAGACCCCGCTCCGAGTCCTTGAAACCTCGCGATACCAGTGGGCGAAGTTGCCGTTGTGGGAGCTCCGAAAAGCGGTCTCCCACCAGGGACCTGGAGCTCCCGATGTTACCGTCCACCGGGCCTGCGGCCGGAGCCTCCGAAGCTCTGAAGTCGGGTCGCAGCCGCATGCCACCACAGCTCCTCCCGCTCCGAAGACGTCCAGCTCTGCGATGGCAGGTCCGCAGGCTCCGCGACGGGAGCCCTCAGGTTGGTCCCAGACGGAGTCAGCCGCTGGCTCCACGATGTTAGGCCCAACGACACTGGAGACATGACAGAAAAAAAGACGGGTCCCCGAATTGGGGAAGAGATTAACGGTCTCCCCCACCTCCCACATATACACAGTTAAAGAAAAATAATAAAAACTAGGCGCAAGACATACATTTAACGAGACGAAAATTAAAAAAAGACAGACGGACTGTAGTCGAGCCTCTGCCGATAGGCGCCGCCACACCACCAGATTCTCAAATTTAAATGTTCACTTTTATTGGTTTGCTGCAACTTTACCAGAGATGCTGAGAGGTTGGAAAAACATTTTCTACACTAAAATGGGCTTGTTAAAGCAATCCTTTATTATCTCTTATTGACCTTAAGAAGATGGTGGTGAGCTATCTTCCGTGACCAGCAACAATGAAAAATGACAATATGATTCTATGTCAGGATCATATGCAACTTGAAGGGTGATGTGCAAACGTGCAATCTAAATGCAATGTTAAATACACAGTGGAAGTAACAAGCTTTTCAGATTGTATGGATCTACTGTATTTCCCGGCAATGAAGACGCACACCCATTTTGAGTTGCTAAATTTTGGAAAAAAGGCTGACGGGACATAGTTTCTCACGCTCAAAAAAAATAAATATATATATATAAAGTAACAATTCAATTTGCACAAGGCTTCCAGATCTCCTCCATTCTGAATGGGTGGGGAATGGACGGTGATGGCAGATGGAGAGATGGTGGGAAAAACAAGAGCATGAATCAGTTGTGATCTTATTGAATGACAATACTAGTTCAAGGGACCAATTCAGGTTACTCGCACTGACACAGGAGTAAGCTCCATCGCCTGCTGTCCTGTTATTCATCGCCCGCTGAACCGCTCCGCATAATGATCTTTGCTCTTGAGCTGGTCCCCTAACTGTCCGGTCTCCGAGCCAGGTCAAAAATAGGGATATTTTTTCAAATATCCCTATAATTTCAAAACTAATACCAACTGCTTTTGCGCGTGTCTGTTAAGGCAGCAGCATTCTTATTCTCTCTGTTATTCTCACTTGATCGACAACCACCACACACCTCCAAAGCATGTCCCCATGTAAATTTACAATGAAAGACACGGGCCGGACAGTAAATGCCATGCAATGTCACACAGCTCAGCAAGTGAGGCCATGTCCTGCTCCCAGCGGCAGTCGGAATTTAAGGATTTGCGGGAAGCGGCAGGAGAGAGGTATTCAGATGGAGAGCACTGCCAGAGGTGAGCGGGCCAGCAGAAGGCGCTGAGGTGGCCGGTTCCTCTGTCCGTTCCCGGCAGCCGCTCGCAGCCACCCCGGCAACTTTCCTCCCCGGCCCCAATGCGGTGGCTTCGTGCCCGGAGAGCTGCGGCAGCGGTGAGTGAGTTGCTGGCATGATTCCTGACCCCCTTCTGAACGCTCCTGCCCTCCCCGCAACTTTACCCCTGGCAGCCCAGCCAATTTGTGCAGCCCAGGCCGTGCTGACCCGGGCCAGACTCCCCACACGCTGTGAAAGGAAGTCCCCAGTGGCGCTGTCCTTTTACAGCCGCTTCCCATCAGCTGCCAGCAATGAGGGATAGACTTGGCTATCCCTCAGTACAGCAAAATCGTTCTTGATGTTGCTGTACTGAGGGATAGCCAAGTCTATCTTTCTTGGCTAACAACCTAACCTTCGGCCTACAAGTCGCAGGTAAATTTTCGTGCCTTATTTTTGGGTAAAAAATTGTGTCTTCATTGCCGGGAAATACGGTAATTTTATTACAGTAGTAGAATTACAGTTTTAACACATGTCAAACTGGGTACTCAGATGAAGCTCTCCAGGATTACATTGGTTTGAATTGATTTTGTATTCTGAAGTCCATCATTAGCTTATTGAATAAAGTTTATGGATATATTGTAATTGCGAATAAGTTCGCCACCCGACAAAACAAAGTAACGGTAGAAGTTTAACTCAAGGGTTCCAAAGATGTGCACAGAACCAGTTTGTTATTTAATCCTAACAGTGAGAGTTTTGTTGAAGTAATATCTAGTGAGTTAGAAGTCTTAACTGCGTATGAAAATCAGAAGAATTTGCAATTCAATCGATCTTCATCAGAAGAGATAACTTCAAAAGATGGAGAGGTTTGTGGGCTTTTAAAGAGTTATAAATGTGCCACAAAAATATATTTTTGGCCTGGTAACCCTAAAGTTTTTTGATGGCCCCACATGAAAATCTGGAAATTGAGTGGTAAACTACTCACTTTTTGTGCAGAATTGTCATTTAGTGTTTATGATGTGTGACTAGTGGGGTGCCTCAGGGATCTGTGTTGTGTCCACTGTTGTTTGTCATGTACATCAATGATCTGGATGATGGTGTGGTAAATTAGATTAGTAAGTATGCAGATGATACTAAGATAGGTGGTGTTGTGGATAATGAAGTAGATTTCCAAAGTAGAGTTCCAAGAGAGATTTAGGCCATTTGGAAGAATGGGCTGAAAGATGGCGGAGTTTAATGCTGATAAGTGTGAGGTGCTACATCTTCGTAGGACAAATCAAAATAGGACGTACATGGTAAATGGTAGCAAATTGAGGAATGCAGTTGAACAGAGGGATCTAGGAATAACTGTGCATAGTTCCCTGAAGGTGGAATCTCATGTAGATAGGGTGGTAAAGAAAGCTTTTGGTATGCTAGCCTTTATAAATCAGAGCATTGAGTATAGAAATTGGGATGTAATGTTAAAATTGTACAAGGCATTGGTGAGTCCAATTCTGGAGTATGGTGTACAATTTTGGTCGCCCAATTATAGGAAGGATGTCAACAAAATAGAGAGAGTACAGAGGAGATTTACTAGAATGTTGGCTGGGTTTCAGCAACTAAGTTACAAAGAAAGGTTAAATAAGTTAGGTCTTTATTCTTTGGAGCGCAGAAGGTTAAGGGGGGACTTGATAGAGGTGTTTAAAATGATGAGAAGGATAGACAGAGTTGACGTGGATAAGCTTTTCCCATTGAGAGTAGGGAAGATTCAAACACGAGGACATGACTTCAGAATTAAGGGGCAGAAGCTTAGGGGTAACATGAGGGGGAACTTCTTTACTCAGAGTGGTAGCTGTGTGGAATGATCTTCCAGTGGAAGTGGTGGAGGCAGGTTTGATTTTATCATTTAAAAATAAATTGGATAGGTATATGGATGGGAAAGGAATGGTCTGAGTGCAGGTAGATGGGACTAGGGGAAAATAAGTGTTCGGCACGGACTTGTAGGGCCGAGATGGCCTGTTTCCGTGCTGTAATTGTTATATGGTTATTGTGCTATGCAATATGGTGAGGTACAGATACTAAGAAAATCTTGCTTACAGCAGCATCGCAGGCTCATAGACTCGGCCAACACATGAAAACAGAAATGATGCACATAATCTACTATACAGTGAAGAAGGTTCCCAGGAGACAGATTTGTGGTCGGAGCCTTACTGGTACTCATAAATATTAACGATTTTCATGTAACTGCGGGTGATGTTGTAAATAGATTTGCAGATTGTGTGAAAAAATGGTTGTGTTGATAGGAGGTAGTTTTGGACAATAGGAATATTTTAAAGATATTAAAATGCGCAGATCAATGTGAGATAGAATAGTTACTCTGGTAAAGATGAGTGTAATGTGGTAGATGTTGTCGACATGAACTTTAGTGAGGCTTTTAACAATGGTGGGCTGGTCTGGAGGTTAGATACATGGGATCCAAGGTGTGCCAGACAATTGGATACAAAATTAGTTTGAAGGAAGGAAACGAAGGATGGTGGTGGAGGGTTGTTTTTCAGATTAGAGGTCTGTAACAAATGGTGTGCCTCTGGGATTGGTGTTGAGTCTATTGTTTTTGTTATTTATATTAACTACTCAAATACGAATGTAGGTTGCAGAGTTAGTACGTTTGCAGATTATACCAAAATCAGTGATTATAGTGGACAATGGTTAAGGAGATTATAATGTTGTTAGCAACTGGGACAATGATCCAAGGAAGGGCAGGTTTAACACTATCCTATACACACTAGGGACAATTTACATTTATACAAAGCCAATTCTCCTACAAACTTGTACGTCTTTGGAGTGTGGGAGGAAACCGAAGATTCTCGGAGAAAACCCACGCAAGTTACAGTGAGAACATACAGACAAACACCCGTAGTCAGGATCAAACCTAGGTCTCTAGTACTGAAAGGCAGCAACTCTACTGCTACTCCACCATGCTGCTTGGCTGACATTTAAGTGAATAAAACCCCTAGGCCGGGTTGGATGTATCCTAAGCTTTTATGTGAAGCAATGCTGACTATATCTTGATAGTGTATTAGAGTGGAGGCATCTAGGAGTATCGGTGCACGTTCCTTGAAGGTGATGTCACTGGATGATAGGGTGGTAATGAAGGCTTTTGATACATTGGGCCAAATCATTCACGATATTGAGTATAGACTTTGAGACATTATGTTACAATTGGAAAATATGTTGGAAGGGGCAGCATTTGGGGTATTGTGTTCAGTTTGTTTGTCACCCTGTTAAAGAAAGGATGTCATTAAGCTGGAAAGAGTGCAGAGAAGATTTACAGGTTGACAAAAAATGCTGGAGAATTCAGCGAGAAACTTTCTGAGTTTCTCCAGCATTCTTTGTCTACCTTCGATATCCGCTGAATTTCTTCAGCATTTTTTGTCTGCCTGGAAATCTTCTCTGCACTCTTTCCAGCTTAATGACATCCTTTCTTTAACAGGGTGACAAAAAACCCTGAACAATATTTTCCAGCATCTGCAGTTTTTTCTTAAACAGAGAAGATTTACAAGCATGTTGTCAGGACCCTAGTCCCCAAGCTGCAGGGAGAGATTGGGCAAGATAGAACTTTGTTCTTTAGACCAAAGGATGCCATGGGAGGATCGTAGAGTTGTACGAAAAGAGGGGAATTGATGGGGTGAATGCACAGTCTTTTACCCAGAGTACGGGAATCAAGAACCAGAGGACTCGGGTTTAAGGTGAGATGGGAAAGATTTCATAGAAACCAGAGGGGCAACTTTTCACTCAAAGGATAATGGGTAAATGGAACGAGCTGCCAGAGGAGGTAGTTGAGGCAGGTACAATAACGACATTTAAAAGACATTTGGACAAGTACGTAAATAACTTACCCGTGTAGCATTTGCGAACCTCCCTAAAAGGATACTGGTCCTCCTGAGCTACAGCTCCGATGCAACCCTTGCCTCAGGACTGTAAAACAGTACTCGATGGACAACATAATAAATAAATAAAAACGCTCAATTAAACTTAATACCCCAATAGTGCAAAACAAAAGCCCAAGGTGACACTAAAATTGATGGATTTGTTAATGGTATGGAAAGTAATCTTGGGCCACAGTGATATTGAGTTATTGGTGACATGGACTGAGAAATGGCAGGTTACATTTTATCCAGATAAGTATTAAGTAATGAATTTTGGGAGTACTAATGAGGCTAGGGTATGCACCATAAATAGTCGGGTCCTTGGGAGTATAGAGGATCTGTGTGTGCAAGTCTAAAGATCCTTGAAGGTGGCAGTGCAGTTCGATAACAGGTTAAGGTGGCATATAGGACACTGGCCTTCATTAGTCGAGGCATTGAATAGGGAGGTTATTGCTCAAACTTTAATAAAAGTTTGGTCAGCCAACAGCTGAAGTATTGCATGTCGTTCTAGTCATTACACTAGTGCTTACATGTAATGGTCATGGAAAGGGTATTGGAGGAGATTCAGCAGCAATGTTGTCTGGAATGAGGTGGTTCAGTTATGAGGAGGGACTAAGTCTGTTTCTTTGGAGCAGGCCAGATTGAGGGGATATGATAGAGGTATATAACATTGTGTGGTGTATAGATAAGGTAGACCCATATGCTCCCTATCCACATGCCCCTTTTCTTTTTACCGATATCAAAGGTAAATAAAACCAGAGGACATTAATTCAGAGAAGTGAACGAGAGATTTAGAGGGGATCTGTGGGTTCCTTTCTCACCCAGAGTGATTACCTGGAATGTACTCTGGAGAGTGATGGAGGCAGAGTCGCAATCAACATTCATGGGGAGTGCAGATGAGCATTTGAATCAGTGAAGAGTTGAAGGCAATGGCTCAGTCGCTGGAAGATTGCTAAGATCACCTTGATATGGATAAGTGATCATTGGTCAGTTCGGGTGTGGTGGATAGAATGGCCTTTTTCCCATATTGTATGACCCGCATCGGACGAAAATCCAATTGGTTCAGCTAGTCTGCTCAATTGTGTTGTGGTGTCCAACTAAAATGATCGAAATAGATGAGGATCTTGCCGAGCTTCAGCCTTGGTGAAATTTATTTTATTGCTAATGTTGAAACCGTCATTTCTTGAAATATTCGGTATGTTGGCACAGTGGCCCAATGGTAAAGTTGCTGCTTTGCAGTGTCAGAGACCCTAATTTGATCCTGACACCAAATGTTAAACTGAGTTCTTCTGTCAATCTAAAGTCAACTTGACTCAAACATTTGTTGCTGTTAAAATCAATTCTTTATTCAGCTGAGACTAGTCTCTTGAACCTTCCAACACAGAGCTGATGCTCTGGGGCGGATCCAGAGAGGAGTAACTTTGATACAAACTCATGGCATTTATATAGGTATTACACATTTCAGATACAGAGGGTATGACAAGCTTGTAACCAATCATCTGAGTCCTTCTGGTGATTTACAACATCAGTCACATGATCTCCCCTTTCCTGGCCTCTTTATACAATCTTCGTTTGTCTATGGTATAACTTTATAACTTTATTTTAGAATTATTTTATTTCAACACAGCAAAACCCCAGTAGGCTCTTATCAAAGACCACTCCTCAAAATATAAGATACATACAATGATCACACGAGTCATACACACTTTCTATACCAAGAGAAAAGATATTTCTATAAATCTAAACAATTTCTATGTCTAAAGTGTACCTTTCTACTAAGACAATACATTTCATAAGTTGTTTTACTACAATTTCACAGTTTGAAATACTTTTACCTATGTCTTTAAAACATTAATTATATAAGTTTGCTGAATTACAGTTTCTAAGTTCAAAACGCACATCTCCCATCCAAGGATACATGGGTCGTAAATCTGTCAATTTAGTTAATAAGAGTTTGGTGCCTTTCCTGTTATCGGGAAGCAGGATTTCCAATCTCATGTACCAGGCAGAACACAAGGTCCTTACAAAGTACAACTCAGACCATCACGTCAGAATTCCATCTGCTTCGACTTTCTATAAACAACTCCCTCAATCTAATTATTTCTCAAAGCAACTATTCCCCTTCACATACATCCTATTCCTTATCACACTCATTATAATTTTACATAGCCAAGGCTAACTGCAGTCTATTATCTCTCAGCCTTGAATTCTGTAAGAAGAGGCTCCTTATTCAGCTATCCATTCTTCAACACAAAGTTATATCAAATACAATTTCCTCCAGTGTCTCAGTAATAAACCTAAGCTAAGCAGGTTCAGGTTCAGGCCTCCATGTCTTGATTCATCTTTGCCTGTGTGTATGTGTCTGTTTGCACTTTATTTCGGTTCAGGAAAACCTCAAGCTTTTCTTTTGCAAATTACTTAGCTTATATAAAAGTCACTATCCAAGTGGTTCTATTTATATAATATTTCCTCAACCATGGGTGCTGTCTGTACAGAGTTTGTACATTCTCCCTGTGACCGTGTGGGTTTTCTCCGGTTTCCTCCCATGCTCCAAAGCCATATAGGTTTGTATGTTAATTGGCTTCAGTAAAATTATAAATTGTCCCTCGTGTGTGTGTAGAATAGTGTTAGTGCGCAGGGATTGCTGATTGGCACAGACTCGCTGGGTCGAATGGCCTGCTTCCGTGCCGTGTCTGTAAACTAATCTAAAAAGATCAGGGGTCTATGGCAATGGAATAAAAATAGAAGTTTCCAGATGTTGGAAATTGAACAACAGACAGAATATGTTGGAAACACTCGGCAGCTCAGGCAGCACCAGTGAAAAGAGAAACTATTAACATTTGAGGTCAAAGACCATTGGTCAGAACTACGAAAGAGACAATAATAGTTGTTAGCAGTGAAGGTGGGGGAGGAATGGATGGGACAAAAGGAATATCCATGATGGAGAGAGGGTAGTGCTGTCATGACGCTATGTTGTAGTGGTCACACCCAAGGGTTAATGGCGATAGAGGTGAAAGTGGAAGAAAACCAGTGAAGATAGTGTGAAAAGAGAAAACGGGAATAGAAGAGGAGCAAAGTGCAGGACTATCAAACATAACCACCAGTCAGACAATGCAAATGGAGAGCAATAAACTGAGCCAATATAATAGATAGATGACTTACAGAGGAATGGCCAGTTCTGATGCAAACTGAGAAAGAGCACTACCTGAAGTTGTAGAATTCAATATTAAGTCTGGAAGCTTTCATCGTGCCCAGGTGGAAAATGAGGTGCTGTTCCTCAAGCTTATTTCAGGCATAGTTGTAACAATGGGGTCAATATTCCTTGGGTAGCAGACTTTAAGAAAGGCTTTCATAATATATAGCGGCATATAGAACTGCTAGACGAATGGCAGATGGAGTTTAATCCGATAAAGTGTAAGGAGGTCAAGTGTGAGAGGAAAATATACAATTAATGGCATGACCCTTAACAGCATTGATGTACAGAGGGATCTTGGGGTCCAAGTCTTTAACTCCCCAAAAAATTGTTAAGACCAAAGTTGGACCCTTGAAGACTGAAAAATCTATTATGGGGAACAAGGAAATGGCAGTGGAACTGAACAGGTACATTGGATCTGTCTTCACTAAGGAAGACACAAACAATCTCCCCGATGTACTAGTGGCCAGAGGATCTAGGTTGACGGAGGAACTGAAGGAAATTCACATTAGGCAGGAAATGGTGTTGGGCAGACTGATGGGACTGAAGGCTGATACATCCCCAGGGCCTGATGGTCTGCATCTCAGGGTACTTAAGGAAGCGGCTTTAGAAATTGTGGATGCATTGATGATCATCTTCCAATGTTCTATAGATTCAGGATCAGTTCCTGTGGATTGGAGGGTAGCTAATGTAATCCCACTTTTTAAGAAAGGCGGGAGAGAGAAAGCGGAATTATAGACCAATTAGACTGACATCGGTGGTGGGGAAGATGCTGGAGTCGATCATAAAAGATGAAATAGCGGCACATTTGGATAGCAGTAGCAGGATCGGTCAGAGTCAGCATGGATCTATGAAGGGGAAATTATGCTTGACTAATCTTCTGGAATTTTTTGAGGATGTAACTACGAAAATGGACAACGGAGAGCCAGTGGATGTAGTGTACCTGGACTTTCAGAAAGCATTTGATAAGGTCCCACATAGGAGATTAGTGGGCAAAATTAGGGCACATGGTATTGGGGGTAGAGCGCTGACATGGATGGAAAATTGGTTGGCAGAAAGGAAACAGAGTAGGGATTAACGGGTCCCTTTCAGAATGGCAGGCAGTGACTAGTGGGGTACCGCAAGGCTCGGTGCTGGGACAGCAGCTATTTACAATATACATCAATGATTTGGATGAAGGGATTCAAAGTAACATTAGCAAATTTGTAGATGACACAAAGCTGGGTGGCAGTGTGATCTGAGGAGGATGCTATGAGAATGCAGGGTGACCTGGACAGGTTGGGGGAGTGGGCAGATGCATGGCAGATGAAGTTTAATGTGGAGAAATATGAGGTTATCCACTTTGGTAGCAAAAACAGGAAGGCAGATTATTATCTAAATGGTGTCAAGTTGGGAAAAGGGGAAGTACAACGGGATCTGGGGGTCCTTGTTCATCACTCAATGAAAGTAAGCATGCAGGTACAGCAGGCAGTGAAGAAAGCGAGTGGCATGTTGGCCTTTATAACAAGAGGAATTGAGTATAGGAGCAAAGAGGTCCTTCTGCAGTTGTACAGAGCCCTAGTGAGACCATCCCTGGAGTATTGTGTGCAGTTTTGGTCCCCTAATTTGAGGAAGGACATTCTTGTTATTGAGGGAGTGCAGTGTAGGTTTACAAGGTTAATTCCCGGGATGGCAAGACTGTCTTATGCTGAGGGAATGAAGCAGCTGGGCTTGTACACTCTGGAGTTTAGAAGGAGGGGATCTTATTGAAACTATGAGATTGTTAAGGGTTTGGACACACTGGAGGCAGGAAACATGTTCCCGATGTTGGGGGAGTCCAGAACCAGAGGCCACAGTTTAAGAATAAGGGGTAAGTCATTTAGAACGGAGAGGAGGAAACACTTTTTCTCGCAGAGAGTTGTGAGTGTGCGGAATTCTCTGCCTCAGAGGGCAGTGGAGGCAGATTCTCTGGATGCTTTCAAGATAGAGATGGATAGGGCTCTTAAAGATAGCGGATTCAGGGGATATGGGGAAAAGGCAGGAACGGGGTACTGATTGGGGATGATCAGCCATGATCACATTGAATGGTAGTGCTGGCTCGAAGGGCCGAATGGCCTATTCCTGCACCTATTGTCTATTGTCTATTGACTCCAACAACTTCCCCACCACCGATGTCAGGCTAACTGGTCTATAATTCCCTGTTTTCTCTCTCCCGCCTTTCTTAAAAAGTGGCGGCGCTGCCTTGCAGCTGTGGCTCGTCTGCAGTCGGTTTGTCTTTTCTGTTTTTTGTTTCTCTTGTCCCGTTTTTACAGTTTATTTCGTTTTATTTAGTTGTGTATGTGTGTGGGGGGGGGGGGGGGGGTGGGTGTAACATGTTTTTTGACTCTTCCTTTGGGGGGGATGCGACCTTTCCTGCTGTATCCCCCATCTCCGTCTGCGCTGAGGCCTATCGTGGAGCTGACGGCCTCCAACTGTGACCGACCTCGAGGCTGCGGAGGCAGAGCCAGGACTTACCAACGCGAGGCTGGCCGACTTCGGGGCCGTGGTTGCGACCCGACTTTGGAGCCTCGGAGGCTCGGCCGTGGGCCAGTGGACGACATCATCAGGAGCTCGGGTTCTGTTTTCCGGAGCTCCCGCAACTACAGCTGCGTCCGCTGGACTGGAGGGCGGCAGCTTCGGCAGCTTCGGCCGCCCCGGGCCGCGGAGTTTGAACCGGCCCATTTGCGGAGCACGGATTCAGCCGCGGGACTTGCCTACCATCACCCGGCGGGGTCACAATATCGGAGACGTGGATTGCCTCAGCGCAGAGGGAGAGCAAGGAGGGAAGAGACAATGACTTTGGGACATTAAACTGTGTTGAGTGTTTGTTATTTATTCTATGTTATGACTACAGGCTAAACCATTTCGTTGCACTGAAAAGTGCAATGACAATAAATTGAATCAAATCAAATCAAATAACATTAGCTACCCTCCAATCCACAGGAACTGATCCTTAATCTATAGAACATTGGAAAATGATCACCAATGCGCCCACGATTTCTAGAGCCACTTCCTTAAGTACTATAGGATGCAGACCATCAGGCCCTGGGGATTTATCAGCCTTCAGTCCCATCAGTCTGCCCAACAGAATTTCCTGCCTGATGTGGATTTCCTTCAGTTCCTCCAACACCCCAGATCTTCTGGCCACTAGTACTTCAGGAAGATTGTTTGTGTCCTCCTTAGTGAAGATGGATCCAAAGTACCTGTTTAACTCATCTTCCATTTCCTTGTTCCCCATAATAAATTCAGCCTTTAAGGGTCCAACTTTGGTCTTAACTAATTTTTTCCTCTACACATACCAAAAAAAGCTTTTACTAACCTCCTTTATATTCTTGGCTATCTTACCTTCGTACCTCATCTTTTCTCCCCGTATTGCCTTTTTAGTTATCTTCTGTTGCTCTTTAAACATTACCCAATACTCTTGCTTCCCGCTCATCTTTGCTACGTTGTACTTCTCTTTTATTTTTAGACTATCCCTGACTTCCCTTGTCAGCCATGGTCGCCCCTTACTCCCCTTGGAATCTTTCTTCCTGTTTGGAATGAACCGATCCTGCACCTTCTGTATTATTGCCAGAAATACCTGCCATTGTTGTTCCACAGTCATCCCTGCGAAGGTATCTTTCCAGTCAACATTGGCCAGCTCCTCCCTCATGGCTCCATAGTCCCCTTTGTTCAACTGTAATACTGACACTTCCGATTTACCCTTCTCCCTCTCACATTGTAGATTAAAACTTACCATATTATGGTCACTACCTCCTAATGGCTTCTTAACCTCAAGTTCCCTTTATCAAATCCGATTCATTATACAACACTAAATCCAGAATTGCCTTCTCCCTGGTAGGCTCCAATACAAGCTGCTCTAAGAATCCATCATGGAGGCACTCCACAAACTCCCTTTCTTGGGGTCCACTACCAATCTGATTTTCCCAGTCTACCTGCATGTTGAAATCTCCCATAACCGTAGCATTACCTTAACGACATGCCAATTTTAACTCTTGATTCAACCTATGTCCAGGCTACTGTTTGGGGGCCTGTAGATGTCCCATTGGGGTCTTTTTAACCTTACAATTCCTTAGTTCTATCCATACTGACTCCACATCTCCTGTTTCAATGTCACCCCTTGCAAGGGACTGAATTTCATTCCCCACCAACAGGGCAACCCCACCCCCTCTGCCCACCTGTCTGTCTTTTCGATAGGACATATACCCTTGAATATTCAGTTCCCAGCCCTGGTCCTCTTGCAGTCATGTCTCTGTAATTCCCACAACATCATACTTGCCAATTTCTAACTGAGCATCAAGCTCGTCCACTTTATTTCTTATACTTCGCGCATTCATATGCAGCACTTTAACTTTGGTATTCACCTCCTCTCTCACACCGCTCACAATTGGCCCTGACCTTACTCTCTTATCCCTTCTCGAACTTTCCTTCCCATTAATTCAGCAGTCCTTTATAACAAATGGCTTTGCACAACAAGATCGCTAACTAATCCTGCCTCATTACACAATACTCAGTCTAGGATGGCCTGCCCTCTAGTCGGTTCCTCTACATATTGGCTTAAAAAAACATTCCGTATTCCAGGAAATCTTCCTCAGTGCTGTTACCAATTTGGTTGGCCCAATCTATATGTAGATTAAAGTCACCCATGATATCTGCTGTACCTTTGCTACACATCCCTAATTTCCTGCTTGATGCTATCCCCAACCTCCCTACTGCTGTTTGGTGGTCCGTATACAACTCCAACAAGCGTTTTCTGCCCTTGGCTATTTTGCAGTTCTACCCATACCGATTCTGCAGCATCCAAGCTAATGTCTCTCCTTACTATAGCATTGATCTCTTTAACCAACAATGCCACCCTACCTCCTCTTCCTTTCTGTCTATCCTTCCTGAATATTGAATACCAATACATGTTTAGCCGCCAACCTTGGTCACCCTGGAGCCATGTTGGCCGGTGTGGGCAAGTTGGGCCGAAGGGCCTGTTTCCACGCTGTACCTCTCTCTCGATGACTCTGTTCTGTAATACAGGAGGCATTATCATTTGATTGTTAGAATGCAGACAGCGATTCTTCACCTCATCCTGTTTCGTTAGCTCCCTGCAGCGGAAAATTAATCTTACTTGTGTGAAAGCTGCTGGATTCCCTTTTATGTTTAAAAAAAAATCCAAGAAAAGGTAATGAAGGAATTATTTTTGAAACATAAATATTTCATGAAACTTTTTTTTCTTCCAATCCTTCACCTCTAGATGGTGATACATGTCTCTGTTTATCAAGGATCAGATCTGACCACAGAAGGTGGTTTCTGAGCTTTTTGGAGGATGCAATTGCTTTGAAGCTCGACATTTAGTGGGTGTCAAAAACCCAAACACTGCTGTCCTCTGGCATAGGTCACAAATGTTCCTTTGTCCTTTATCGGTCAGAGTTGCATTGCAATAAAATAGCTGCCAGTGATAGGCTCAAGCATGGTTTCAGCGCCCTGTGTACACAGGAAAAGGTCAGAAATAGTCTACTTGAGGTTAGAGACATTGCGCGCAAACAGGCCCTGCGGCCCACCACATCCGCACCGACCAGCCACCCCCGCACGCTAACACTATCCTATACACACTAGGGACAATTTACAATTTTACCAAGCTAATTAGCCTACAAATCTGTACATCTTTGGCGTGT
Organism: Amblyraja radiata; assembly: GCF_010909765.2. NCBI lineage: Eukaryota > Metazoa > Chordata > Chondrichthyes > Rajiformes > Rajidae > Amblyraja > Amblyraja radiata. Next base: position 168,675,060 of record NC_045956.1, read on the forward strand.
GGGAGAAAACCAGAGCACCTGGGGAAATCTCACGGGGTGATCGTACAAACTCCCTACAGACGGCACTTTAGTCAGGATTGAACTCTGGTCTCTCTTGTTGTGCCACCATGCTGTCCAATTGGTCACTGAGTGAGTGGCAAGAATGTGGCAGATGTAAGATAATGCTGAAAAGTGCGCAATTATTTATTTTGGTGCAGTTGAGCCGACTTGTTAAATGATGAGAGGCTGGGTTGTGTTACTATTGAAAGGTTCAAGGTGTCCTTGCACACAAGTCTATGGAAGCTGACAAATGATTGGGCAGGCAAGTGGAAGTGGAACTATTGACTGGGAGGGAAGTGCTTTGAAAGGAAACTAGGAAGGCATAGGTCTCAAGACATCAGTGGTATGCAAGATGTAGGTAAATCCAAAGCTATGCTATAATAAGTATCCAAAGGGCAAGAGAATAATCAGGGAAATGTGCCACTGGTCGCATTTTGCCCTGGCAGCATCTAGCACCTATCCAGGGCCCTGGAGAGACCACACGTGGAGTATTGTGTGCAGTTTTGGTCTCCTAATTTGAAGAAGGACATTCTTGCTATTGAGGGAGTACAGCGTAGGTTCACAACGTTAATTCCCGGGATGGCGGGACTGTCATATGCTGAAAGAATGGAGTGACTCTGCTTGTATTCACTGGAACTTAGAAGGATGAGGTGGGATCTTATAGAAGCATATAAAATTATTAAGGGATTGGACATGTTCAATGTAGGAAATATGTTCCTGATGTTGGGGGAGCCCAGAACCAGGGGCCACAATTTAAGAATAAGCGGTAGGCCATTTAGTACTGAGATGAGGAAAAACTTTTTCACACAGAGAGTTTTGAATCTGTGGAATTCTCTGAAGGCAGTGGAGGCCAATTCTCTGAAGGCTTTCAAGAGAGAGTTAAATAGATCTCTTAATGATAGAGGAGTGAAGGGATATGGGGAGAAGGCAGGAACGGGATTACTGATTGTGGATGATCAGCCATATCACAGTGAATGCCGGTACAAGACTCAGGAAATTATGATACAACTTTATAGGATGTTGGTTAGGCCACATATGGAGTAGTGTCGATAGATTTATTTATAGACTTTATAGTCACATACACCATGAAGGTTCAGTGAAATTCTTTGTTTTTGCATTCACTGCCACAAGACGCAGACAGAGTTACAAAGTACCCTTAGATATTGTTGTCCATTCTTTGTGTCCCCATTTCCCCCCCGCCCCCTCCCACTACCACAGGTCCCTCTTCTTCTCGGCAGCCAGGGACTCTGTCCTCGTTGTTCCGCATCCCTCGTTCTTGGCGATGTGGTTCCCACCAATGTCGGTGGCCCTGGCTCGAGTTCGGAGTCCGCGGTGTGTGAGCCTACCCACCCTACTGGCAGGTCCTCTGTCAGCAGGGCGTGGCGAGCGATTTACCGTCCACGGCGGGCGGGCCTCCGTTGTCTTCGGTCCGCGGCGAGCAATCCTCGGTGGATGGTTTTGAGTCGTTAATCCACAGCGGCGGTGAGCAGGGCCTGCTGGTGGGACCTACCTGTTGGTCCATGTGCAGTTCTCATAAGGTCGTAAGGAGTAGGGGGTAGGATTAGGCCATTCGGCCCATCATGTCTACTCCGCCATTCAATCATCTCTTCATCCTAACCCCATTCTCCTGCTTGCTCCCTGCAACCTCTGACACCTGTTCTGGTCACGACATTAGAGAATGATGTGGAGGCTTTGGAAAATGTTCAGAGAAGATTTGCTGGAATGATACCTGGGTTAAGGGGTATTATCTACAGGGAGAGGTTAGGCAGACTTGGATTGCTTTCTCTGACATGTCGGAGGTTGCAGGGAGACTTGACAGAAGTACAGATGCTCCACGGATTACGATGCTTCGCCTGAAGATATCTCGACATTACGATGGTGTCAACGCTGGGCAACGGCAGCGAGTTGCAGCTCATTTCCTGTCATGTGATCACGTTGTATTTGAAACTGAAACATAGAAAATAGGTGCAGGAGTAGGCCATTCAGCCCTTCGAGCCTGCACCGCCATTCAATATGATCATGGCTGATCATCCAACTCAGTATCCCATCCCTGCCTTCTCTCCATACCCCCTGATCCCTTTAGCCACAAGGGCCACATCTAACTCCCTCTTAAATATGGAACAAGTATTAAATGCCTTTTTGACTTACGATATTTACGATATTTACGATAGGTTTATTTAAACGTAATCCCATCGTAGGTCGAGGAGCAGCTATATATACAATTAAAAGGTGCCAACATAGGGGAGACAATCTGAACCTTTGTTTCCCAGGATGGAAAAATCAAATACTAGAGGGCATGGCTTTAAGGTGAGAGAGGCAAGGTTTAAAGAAGATGTGTGAGGCAAGGATATTTCTTTTTACACAGAGTATGGTGAATGCCTGGAAGATGCTGCCGGGATTGGTGGTTTTAGCAGATACATTCGTAGCATTTAAGACTTTTGGAGAGGCATATGGATGCACAAGGAATGGAGGGATAAATATGTGCAGGTAGTTAAGTGATGCCCTTGGCCTCATGTTTGGAACAGACAATGTGGGTCAAAGGGCCTGATTTTGTACTGTACTCTTCTATGTTGATGCACAGTCTCTTGCCCAGAGTAGGTGAATCGAGGACCAGGGGATAAAGTTTTACGGTGAAGGGGAAAAGATTTGGTAGGAATCTGAGGGGTAACTTTTTCACACAAATGGTGGTGGGTGTATGGAACAAGCTGCCAGAGGTGGTAGTTGAGGCTGGGACTATCACATCGTTTAAGAAAGTTCGACAAGTACATGGATAGGACAGTTTTGGATAGAGAGAGACCAAATGTGGGCAGGTTGGACTTGTGTAGCTGGGACATAGAAACACAGAAAAATAGGTGCAGGAGGAGAACATTCGGCCCTTCGAGCCAGCACCACCATTCAATATGATCATGGCTGATCATCTAAAATCAGTACCCGTGCCTGCTTTTCCCCCCATATCCTTTGATTCCATTAGTTCCAAGAGCTGAATCTAACTCTCTCTTTAAAACATCCAGTGAATTGACCTCCACTGCCTTCTGTAACAGAGAATTCCACAGATTCATAACTTTTTGGCTCAAAAAGGTATTTCCTAATCTCAGTCCTAAATGGCCCATGAGAACTGCTGTACCTTTGCTACACACATCACTAATTTCCTGCTTGATGCTATCCCCAACCTCCCGACTGCTGTTTGGTGGTCTGTATACAACTCCAACAAGTGTTTTCTGCCCTTGGCTATTTCGCATTTCTACCCATACCGATTCTACAGCATCCAAGCAAATGTCTCTCCTTACTATAGAATTAATCTCCTCTTTAACCAGTAATGTCACCCTCCCTCCTCTTCCTTTCCAAAAGTCCTAAATATCGAATACCAATACATGTTTAGCTGCCAGCCTTGGTCACCCTGGAGCCGTGTTGGCCGGTGTGGGCAAGTTAGGCCGAAGGGCCTGTTTCCACGCTGTATCTCTATGACTCTGTGTTCTGTAATACAGAAGGCATTATCATTTGATTGTTAGAATACAGACAGCGACTCTCCACCTCATCCTGTTTCGTTAGCTCCCTGCAGCGGAAAATTAATCCTACTTGTGTGAAAGCTGCTGGATTCCCTTTTATGTTTAAAAAAAATCTAAGAAAAGGTAATGAAGGAATTATTTTTGAAACATAAATATCTCATAAAGCTTTTTAAAAAATTTTTTATTCCAATCCTTCAGCTCTAGATTGTGATACATGTCTCTGTTTATCAAGGATCAGATCTGACCACAGAAGGTGGTTTCTGAGCTTTTTGGAGGATGCAACTGCTTTGAAGCTCGACATTTAGTGGGTGTCAAAAACCCAAACACTGCTGTCCTCTGGCATAGGTCACAAATGTCCCTTTGTCCCTTATCGTTCAGAGTTGCATTGTAACAAAATAGCTGCCAGTGATAGGCTCAAGCACGGTTTCAGTGCCCTGTGTACACAGGAAAAGGTCAGAAATAGTCTACTTTTAGGTTAGAGATACGGCACAGAAACAGGCCCTGCGGCCAACCACTTCCACGCCGACCAGCAACCCCCGCACGCTAACACTATCCTACACACACTAGGGACAATTTACAATTTTACCAAGCTAATTAACCTACAAATCTGTACGTCTTTGGCGTGTGGGAGGAAACCAGAGGACACGGCGAAAACCTACGCAGGTCACGGGGAGAACGTGCAAACTCCATACAGACGGCACCCGTAGTCAGGATTGACCAATCGGTCACTGAGCAAGTGGCAAGAATGTGGCAGATGTAAGATAATGCTGAAAAGTGCGCAATTATCTATTTTGGTGCAGTTGAGCAGAATATTTTGTTAAATGATGAGAGACTGGGTTGTGTTACTATTCAAAGGTTCAAGGTGTCCTTGCACACAAGTCTTTGGAAGCTGATAAACGATTGGGCAGGCAAGTGGAAGTGGAACTATTGACTTGAGGGTCGGTGGGGGCGCTGCAAGACGGCTGCCCTGCCAGCAGCATGGCCGTTATTTCTACTTTTTTTTTAGTGTCCAAATGTTTGTTTTAGTGTCTCTCGGTATGTATTGTGTGGGGGATGGTGAGGGGGGGGATAAGGTGGGAACCACTTTCAGTTACCTCCTCCACGGAGAGGCGATTTTTTCCATGTCGCCTCCCTCGCGGCCTAACACCAAGGATTGAAGCGGCCTTTCCTGGAGTCAGGCCCGGAGTTTCAGCAGCGGGTGCAGCATGGACTTTTCATTGAGGAGCGGGCGGGCCCTTGCCGGGGTCGCCAGAAGGGAGCGCTCCGGTCGCTTGCCCACAGACTGTTACATCCTGAAGCCTCGGTCTGTGGAGCTTCTATCCGCAAGCGCGGCGTCCAGAGCCTAGGAATCCCTCATTGGGGATCCCCGGAGAAGAGCTCCGACCGCCGGCCTGCGGCCTATAACATCCTGAAGCCGCGGTCTACGGAGCTTCTAGCCGCGGGCGCAGCGTGGACTTACCATCTGGAGCCTGGGTTGCCTCGCCGGGGACAGCCAGAGAAGAGCTCCGACCGCCGGCCCTGCGACCTACAACATACTGAAGCCGCAACCTCCGGTAGGAAATCGTCGATTCGGGGCCTCCAAGCCGCAGAGTGTGTTCGACTTTCCCGACGAGAGGGGCTGTACATCGGGCCGTCCGTAGCAGCGACTGCGGTGGTTTATGGCCCCGACCACGGGTGAACAAAGGAGGAGGACTGACTGTACTTTGTGCATTCCACCACAGTGAAGAATGCTGTGGTGGATGTTTGTGTTAAACTTTATTGTGTTTTGTGTGTTTTTTTATTTTACCTCTGCTTGCAAATTCATTTCACTGCACATATGTGTATGTGATGAATAAAACTTGATTGATTGGTTGACAGGGAGGGAGGTGCTTTGAAAGGAAACTAGGAAGGCAAAGTAGGTCTCAAGACATCAGTGGTACGCAAGATGTAGGTAAATCCAAAGAGATGCTGTAAGCATCCAAAGGGCAAGGGAATAACCAGGGAATATGTACCACAGGTTGCATCTTGCCTTGGTTGCATCTTGCATGTTCCCAGGGCGCTGGTGAGACCACACCTGGAGTATTGTGTGCAGTTTTGGTCTCCTAAATTGAGGAAGGACATTCATGTTATTGAGGGAGTGCAGAGTAGGTTCACGAGGTTAATTCCCGGGATGGCGGGACTGTCATGTGCTGAGAGAATGGAACAACTGGGCTTTTATTCGCTACAAGGATCAAGGGGAATCTTATAGAAACATATAAAATTATTAAGCTCGATGGACATGCTCGATGCAGGAAACATGTTCCCGATGTTGGGGGAGTCCAGAACTAGGGGCCACAGTTTAAGAATAAGGGGCAGGCCATTTAGTACTGAGATGAGGAAAAACCTTTTCACACAGAGTTGTGAATTTGTGGAATTCTCTGCCTCAGAAGGCAGTGGAGGCCAATTCACTGGATGTTTTCAAGAGAGAGTTAGAGTTCGTATGGCTAACAAAATCTAGGGATATGGGGAGAAGGCAGGAACGGGGTACTGATTGTGGATGATCAGCCATGATCACATTGAATGGCAGTGCTGGTTCATAAAGCTAAATGGCCTACTACTGCACCTATTGTCTATGTATCCAGGTGTCTTCCGATCTCCATCCCTTTCTGCTTTCTGCAGAGACTGTTCCCTCTGCAACTTCCTGGTTCACTCATCCATTCCCACCCAAACCACCCCTTCCCTAGGAACCTTCCCCAGCAACGGCAAGGGATGCAACACCTGTCCTTGTACCTCCTCCCTTAACTCCATCCAGGGACCCCGACAATCCTTTCAGGTGAGGCAGAGGATCATTTGCACCTCCTCCAATCTGATCTGTATCCTTTGTTCTCTGTGTGGGCTGCTATATATCGGCGAGACCAAGTGAAGACTGGGCACTCATTGCGCTGGGCAATCATTCCACCTACGCTCATTCTGCCTTAGCCTAAGTGATCTCCCAGTTGCCAAACATTTCAATTCCCCTTCCCATACTGTCCTTTCCATCCTGGGCCTCCTCCACTGTCAGAGTGAGGCCACATGTAAATTGGAGGAACAGCACCTCATGTTTCACTAAGCACTCTGGTGGAATCAAAATGTGTGGGTGAGATCCTAAATGAATACTTTTCATTGATGTATTCAGAGAAAAATAAACATTATAATTGGTGAATTCCATGAAGGAGATGGTGAAAGTCTAGTGCTGGTCACCATCAATAATATAGAAACTTACAAAATTCTTAAGGTGTTGGACAGGCTCGATGCAGGAAGATTGTTCCCGATGTTGGGGAAGTCCAGGACGAGGGGGTCACATCTTAAGGATAGAGGGGAAATCCTTTAGAACCGAGATGAGAAGAAAATTTTTCACGCAGAGAGTGGTGAATCTCTGGAACTCTCTGCCACAGAAGGTAGTTGAGGCCAGTTCATTGGCTATATTTAAGTTAGATGTGGCCCTTGTGGCTAGATGGATCAGGGGGTATGGAGAGAAGGCAGGTACGGGATACTGAGTTGGATGATCAGCCATGATCACATTGAATGGCCTACTCCTGCACCTATTTTCTATGTTTCTATGAGGAAGTACTTGATACACAAGGAACTGCAGATGGTGGTCTACAAAAAAAAAAGATACTAAGTGCTGGAGTAACTCAGCAGGTCAGGCAGCATCTCTGGAGAACATGGGCAGGTGATGCTTCAAGTCTGAAGAAGGGTTCTGACTCAAAACACCACGCATCCATGTTCTCCAGAGATGCTGCTTGACCTGCCGAGCTACTCCAGCATTTTGTGTATTTTATTTTAGATGCTTTCGCAGGTTTAAAGATGGAAAAGTCTCCAGGACAAAATGGGTTTTATACCAGGCTGCTACAGAAGGCCAAGGAAGGGATTTCTGAGGCACTGTTACGATTTTTAAAATCTTCGTTGAATGCAAGAGAGGTATTGGATGACTGGAGGACAGCAAACACAGCAGTTCTCCTTTTTCAAGACAGACTGCAGGGAAAAGGTCTGGTTATGTGGAAATTGCAATAAGACAAAGGTTAAGATTGACCTGTGAGCCTAACATCAGCGGTAGAGAAAAGCTTGCAAAGATGGGGATTAATAAGAGACACCTAATACAGCATCTGCCCAGTATTTGTCAGAGGCAGATGCTGTATGAAAAATGTGATTTAATTTGTGAAAAGGATAACAAAGATGATCAGTGAGCAGGAGATATAATGACTTTACATCCCATATGAGATTGGTTTAAAAGGTTAGGGCCTGTGGGATCAAATTGCCAACCTGGATCCAAGTTTGGCTTGGCAAACAGACACAGAGGGTGATGATAGATGATTGGCTATTTGTGACTGCTGGTGCTCTATATCGATCAGTGTTGGGATCCTTACTATTTGTGATGTGCAAGGATGTGGGAGGCAAGGTCAGGAGGTTTGCGGATGTCATGAATATTGGCAGAAGTATCGATAATGTGGAAGGTAGTCTTGGACTGCAGAGAGATGTATAATTGGCAATAGAAACACTTATGTCAGGATGCTGTTCATTGACCACAGCTCAGCCTTCAACACCACAAGTTAATCTCTAAACTCTTAGATTGTGGTCTTGGAGCCTTCATCTACAACAGGCTTCTGGACTTCCTGATCACGTGACCTCAGTCGATTAGAATCGGTCTTCACATTGTCTCCACTCTAACTTCAGCCAGAGAGTTGTGAATTTGTGGAACTCACCCAGAGAGTTGTGAATTTGTGGAATTCCCTGCCACAGAGGCAGTGGAGGCCAAGTCACTGGATGGATTTAAGAGAGAGTTAGATAGGGCTCTAGGGGCTAGTGGAATCAAGGGATATGGGGAGAAGGCAGGCACGGGTTATTGATTGGGGACGATCAGCCATGATCACAATGAATGGCGGTGCTGGCTCGAAGGGCCGAATGGCCTCCTCCTGCACCTATTTTCTATGTTTCTATGTTTCCGACACTGGTGCTCCTCTAGATTGTGTGCTCAGTCCCTTGCTCCACCCGCTGTACACCCATGACTGTGTGGCCAAGTATAATGCCAACTCTATCTTTCCTTTTTTCTGATGATATCACAGTTGGCTGGATCAGCAACAATGATGACACGGAGTATAACAAAGAAATTGAGAGCGATGCGTCATGCTGTCAGGACAACAACCTATCTGGGAACGTCAGCAAGATTAAAGAGTTGGTTGTCAAACTAAGATAGTGGGATGGGGGGGGGGGGGGGGAATAATGCTGTCCCTGTCAATGGAGCTGGTGTTGAGACGTTGACAGCTTAAAATTCCAAACCATCCATATCACCAACTCCCCTAGACATCTACTTCACATTTTATTTATTCTATTATTGCACATCAGTACCTTTTTTTCACTACTTCAGATTGCACACCACTCAGCACCATTTTGATGTTTCGCATTTACCATATATCTATCATTATCATGTGCACTGTGTACTCTGAGTTTAATGGAATTAGGAGCTTCATTGCACCCTGTTGTGTATGACAATAAACTCATCTGAATTGACTTATTTATGTTTTGGGGAAATGGAGAGAAAAATGACATTGACAAATCCAGACGAATTTTAGGTGATGCATTTTAGGAGCACAAATGGGAATCGGACAAACATCTTGAATGGTAGGGTCTTGGGAAATATTGAGGATCAGAGACCCTGGAAGACAAGTCCATAGATCTTTAAAGGTGGCAATGCAGGTAGACAACATTGTTAGGATGGTATTTGGATAACAGGCATTTATTCAACAGGCCATTGAATAAATGAGTAGAAAGATCTGCTTCAACTTTATAAAACCTTGGTCAGAGCTCAACTGGAGTTCTGCGTGCTGTTCTGCTCACCAACTGCCTACAGGTTAGACTAAATAAAACTAGCAGACATAGATTTGGTGTCATTAGGAGTTGAATTTGGACATTCGGCCCATTAAGTCTACTTTGCCATTCAATCATGATTGATCTATCTCTCCCTCCTAACCTCCTTCTCCTGCCTTCTCCCCATAACCTCTGACACCTGTAGTAATCAAGAATCTATCTATCTCTGCCTTAAAAATATCCACTGACTTGGCCTCCACAGCCTTCTGTTGCAAAGAAAATTCCACTGATTCACCACCCTCTGACTAAAGAAATGTCTCCTAATTTCCTTCCTAAAAGAACGTCCATTAATTCTGAATGTAATGGTGAATGTAATTCTGGTGTAATGGAGAAATTCAATGAGGATTTGAGGGAGACCTTCATCCAGAGAGTGCTACATACCGAATGGTATGTTAGCATTCATAGCAAAAGGATTTAAGTATAGGAGCAGGGAGGTTCTACTGCAGTTGTACAGGGTCTTGGTGAGACCACACCTGGAGTATTGCGTACAGTTTTGGTCTCCTAATCTGAGGAAGGACATTATTGCCATAGAGGGAGTACAGAGAAGGTTCACCAGACTGATTCCTGGGATGTCAGGACTTTCATATGAAGAAAGACGGATAGACTCGGCTTGTACTCGCTAGAATTTAGAAGATTGAGGGGGAATCTTATAGAAACTTACAAAATTCTTAAGGGGTTGGACAGGCTAGATGCAGGAAGATTATTCCCGATGTTGGGGAAGTCCAGAACAAGGGGGTCACAGTTTAAGGATAAGGGGGAAATCTTTTAGGACAGAGATGAGGAAAATATTTTTCACACAGAGAGTGGTGAATCTCTGGAATTCTCTGCCACAGAAGGTAGTTGAGGCCAGTTCATTGGCTATATTTAAGAGGGAGTTAGATTTGGCCCTTGTTGCTAAAGAGATCGGGGGTATGGAGAGGGCAGGTACAGGATACTGAGTTGGATGATCAGCCATGATCATATTGAATGGTGGTGCAGGCTCGAAGGGCCGAATGGCCTACTCCTGCACCTATTTTCTATGTTTCTATGTACCTTGAATTTGCTGGGAGAGAGTGGTTGAAGCTGGGTCACTCACACCCATTAAGCAGTGTCTAGATAAACACTTGAATTGTGCAGGAATGGAGTCCCTGGAATTAGTGCTGGGTGATATAAATACCATGGAAGGGTGTCCACTAGTTGGCAAAGAAGAGTTGTGCCAAATGGTTTGTTTCCTTGTAGTATGATTCTATGAGTAGGGGAGCATATAAAATGGCTTCCGAAGATCATGCACTGAGCAGTTAAAGGTTTTGCAGCATGTTTTGTGCAACCGCCGATCCACAAAAGGACAATATTTTACTTTGCATCTGTGCATCAAACGTCCATTTCTTCTATGGTTCAGGCCAGTGTGGTTCAGTTGCCTCTTGAAATGATGGAAAGGCAAAGGCAGGGCCTTTTGCACAGAGTGGTGGTTTGGAATGGGTGACAGGGAGATGGCCTTAAGGAAGGACTACCCTTGAAGCATCAATGCTTCAATCTTAGGTAGACAAAAATGCTGGAGAAACTCAGCGGGCGAGGCAGCATCCATGGAGTGAAGGAAATAGGCGACGTTTCAGGTCGAGACCCTTCTTTAGATTTTAGAGAGTGTGGAAATAAGCCCTTCAGCCCGAGCCGACCGATAATCATCCCGTATATTAACGCTATCCTGCACACTAGGGACAGGTGTTTTACAACTGCCAATTTAACGAAAAACCTGTTCATCTTCGGAGGGTGGGAGGAATCTGGATGAAACCCATCTGGTCACAGGGAGAACGTACAAACTCCATGCAGACAGCAGCCGTAGTCAATATCGAACCTGTGTCTCTAACGTTGTAAGGCAGTTATGCCCCTGTCCCACTTAGGAAACCTGAACGGAAACCTCTGGAGACTTTGCGTCCCACCCAAGGTTTCCGTGCGGTTCCCGGAGGTTTTTGTCAGTCTCCCTACCTGCTTCTACTACCTGCAACCTCCTGCAACCTCCGGGAACTGCACGGAAACCTTGGGTAGGGCGCGAAGTCTCCAGAGGTTTCCGTTGAGGTTTCCTAAGTGGGACAGGGGCATAACTCTTCCGCTGCACCACTGCAGAACACTTTCCAGGGTTGATGCAAGAAGATCAGTGCTGAAGCTGTCAATGATTCCACAAAGGCTGTTCGTCACAGACAGCACCTGACAGACAACCTGTCATCTCCTGGCCCACAGCAACCACAAAGCATCTGCTGATCCACTGGTTGAAACTTTTCATAACTAGCTAAACTTCAGGAGGGTAGCGGAAGAGTTGGCAACAGCTGATGTGACTCCATTGTTCGAAAAGGGAGAAAGGCAGAAGGCAGAGAACTATCAGCCAGTTGTGAACAGCTTAATGTTGGCAAGATGCGAGCATCAATAATCAAAGAGGAAATAAATAACCAGTTGGAAAAATTTAACACAATCGACCCTATTGAACATGGTTTTGTGAAAGGTAAACCACATTTAAAACTTTTGCTCTCAAACAAAGGACATAACAAGAAGGTCGTTTGAAACTGAGATACTCTATATAGAAATTTCAGCTCACAGTGAATGGTGAATTTTAAGTTCTCTGCCATGCAGGTGGTGGTGGAATCTGGATCAATTGTATTTAAAGTAGAGGTGGATAAATAGATCAGCTGTGATCATATTAAATGGTGGATTGGTTTGAAGGGCTGGTGAGCTGCTCCTGTTTCTACTTTCTTTTGTTCTTGTGTTTAAGCTCTGCCTTGAACTCTGCCAATAATTGACATCAGTGAACAAATTATTGACTTCTCCAACAATCAGGACAGGTTTGAAAGAATGATAAGATGAAAGAGCGATGAGCTGGGCTGGCAAGATAAGGGACCATAGGCTGACAAGGGATATTGAGGAGTCTAGGAAGGAACTGCAGATGCTGGTTTACACCGAAGATAGCCACAAAAACCTGGAGTAACTCAGCTGCCTCAGTCTGAAAAAGGGTTGAAAGCCAAAGTCAAATTTATTCGTCACATGCACCTGAAGGGGCAGTGAAGTGAATTTGCCAGCAGCGATACACTTAAAAAAATAACACACAATACACACTAGAATCTACCACACAAACATCCACCACAGTATTCTTCACTGTGGTGGAAGGCAACAAAGTTCAGTCAGTCCTTCTCCTTTGATCACCCGTTGTTCGGGGCCATAAACCCTCCGTAATCGCCGCTACGGACTGCCCGATGTATAGGCCCTCTCGTCGGGATGATCCAAACTCCGACGTCGGGACAGTAAAACACACCGCTTGGAGCACCCGAATCGGCACTGTTCTACCGGAGACTGCGGCTTCAGGATGTTATAGGCTGCAGGCCGGCGGTCGGAGCTCTTCTCCCGTGATCCCCGGCAATGGATCCCAGGCTCCGGATGGTAAGTCCACGCCACGCCCGCGGCTAGAAGCTCCACAGACCATAGCCTCACGATGCCAAAGTCACCATGCCACTCCTTTCTGTTGACCCCCAGCAAGGGTTCGCAATGAAAAATTCCACGTTGTGCCCGCTTCTGAAGCTCCGGGAAAGGCCCCTCCAATCCATGCTGTTAGGCTGCAAGAGGGGAGGCGGAGAAGTGACATAGAAAAAGTCGCCTCTTCGTCCTGGGTGACGGAAGAACGGTTTCCCTCTTTTCCCCCCCACACAAGACACCAAGAAACACCCAAAACAATCACTTAGACAAACCAAAAAAACGCCCAAAAAAGTAGAAATAACGGGCACGCTCCTGCCAGGGCAGCCGACTCACAGCGCCCGCAACTGACCCAAAATGTCACCTATTCCTTTCCTCCAGAGATGCTGCCTGTTCCGCTGGGTTATTCCAGCTTGTGTGTCTATCTAAGGGATATTTGAAGGTTTGGTCAGGAAAAGGGAGGCATCTGTCAAATATAGGCAACTGCAATTGAGCAAGTCTTTTCGTTTAGTTTAGAGATACAGCATAATAACCGGCCCAATGACCCACCGAATCACACCAGCAATAGATCACCCGTGCACAGTAATTCTATGTTATCCCACTTTCTCATCCACTCCCTATGCATTAGTGGCCAATTATAAACTCGCATGTATTTGGGATGTGGGAGGAAACCAGAGCACCCTAAGGAAACCCACGCAGTCACAGGGTGAACATGCAAACTCTACACAGAAACTTGAGGAATATAAAGGATATCGGAGCATACTTAAAGAGGAAATTAGGAGAGCAAAAGGGGGGTGGATATCAAATATCCTTAGCAAGTAGGAATGAGGAGAATCCCAAGGATTTATTTCCCACGGTGAAATGTCAAGGGCTGGAAGGCAATGTTTAAAGGAAATGTGCAGGGCCAGTTTTTTTTAATCAAGAGAGTGAGGGTGCCTGGAACACACTGGCAGGGGTGGTGGTAAAGACAGATATGACACCTTAAGAAAACTGGAGAGTACCGAGTGTTATTCCTATGTTTAAAATGGGCAATTAGGATAATCTAACAAATTAGATTTCACCAAGTCTTATTTCAGTGATTGGGGAAATTATTGGAGAAGATTCCATGGGACAGGATTTATTTGCATTTGGAAGGGCAGTGAATTCTTGGAGATAGTTGTCACAATTTTGTGCAACGGAAGTCAGGTCTCACTAACTTAGTTTTCTGAGAAGAAAACAAAGATGATTGATGAGAGTAGTGCAGTGGATGTGGTCTACATGAACCAGTAAAACATTTGAGAAAGTCCGTCATGGTGGACTGATCCTGAAGATTAAATCACATGGAGATCTACTGTATGAATGACTGAATAAGTTTATTGGCCAAGTATTCACATACTCCATAGCTTGGCCATAGAAGGCAGTTGGTCTTCCAGAATATCCCTTGAGGGACTGAAGTCCATACCAGCCAAGATGCTTTCATGAGCTAGTCCCATTTGCATGTACTTGGCCCATATCCCTCTATGCGTTTCCCATCCATGAAGCTGCCAAAATGTCTTTAAAACATTAGAACTGGTATTGGGCTCTATAGCTTCATCTGGCAGCTCGTTCCATGCACCCACCGCAACCAAGATGATAAAGGCCGAAACCATGACTTCCAACACAAAATTCCATTTGTCACTTTTGTACCCACCCAACCTGCCTATTGATAGCTTCCTACAAGCTGAAACTTATTTATTACCATCAATCACACTGCTAATTTTGTTATTATCAGCAAACTCCTAATCATGACCCTGAATATAATTAATAAAAGTCCAATTCATTAATATATACCATACCAAGCATAAGGCTTAGTTCTGAACCCCAGAGGATTGCCATTACACATGGTCCCTCAGGCACTATACCATTTATTCCCAGAATCTCTTATTTGTGACTGAGGAAATGTTCTATCTACTTTATCACTCTCCATGAATCCCATGGGCTTTTCCCATCTCGATTGATCTTCCATATGGAACTTTGTCATGCAGCTTGAGAAAATGTATGCTCATCAAAGGCTCATCGATCCTTCCTGTTACCTCCTCAAAACATGTCATTGTTTTCCACCATGACTAACAAACACATATTGTTTTAGACACTAGACAATAGGTGCAGGAGTAGGCCATTTGGCCCTTCGATCCAGCACCACCATTCAATGTGATACCTTGACTAACCCTTGCCTCCCCACAACCTGCCTCCGAAATCTTATTCCAGCTGCTTTCCCACCACCATGGATTGGATGACTAGTCTGAAATGATCATCTATCCTTTCTTCCATTTTCGATGAGGGCAGAGCCTCTACATGTACTTCAACAAGGCCTTCGAAACAAGGCTGCCCTGGAAGGTTAGATCACATCGGATCCAGGGAGAGTGAGCTGATTGAATACAGAATTGGCTTCATGGTAGTAAGCAGAGGGTGGTGATGGAAGGTTTGTTTTTCAGACTGGAGACCTGTGACTAATGTTGTGCTTCAGGGATCAGTGCTGCGTCCAGATCCTTCTTCAGTCTGACGAAGGTTCTCAACCTGAAATGTCACCTATCCCCTTTTCTCCAGAGAAGGTGTCTGACCGGCTGAGTTATTCCATATTTTTGTGTCTATCTTCGATTTAAACCAGCATCTGCAGTTCCTTTCTACACAATGCTGGATCCATTGTTATTTGTCACGTACATCAACAATTTGAATGAGACTGTACAGGCATCATTTCTAAGCCTGCAAATGGCACATAATAGATGGTAGGTGGTATTATAGGCAGTGATGTATCTCCCCTGGATCACTCCACAGGAATCTACCATGTGGAAAATTATCAAAGATCTTAATAAAATCCATATACACTATGCCAACAATCCTGTCCAAATTGACTTTCATAAGTGATAGTGAGCAGAATTAGGCCATTTGTCCCATCAAATCTACTCCGCCATTCGTTTATGGCTGATATATCACACCCTCCTATCCCCATTCTTCTGCCTTCTCCCCATAACCCCCTGCCCATACACCTTTTTGTTTGTTTCTTTAAAATAAAATCAATTAAATTTCCCATGCACAAAAAACATGCGGACTATCCATAATCAACCTGTCTTTCCCCTGTCAGAATCCCCTCCAGTAACTTCGACCACAAATGTTAGACTCATTGGTCCCAGTATTTTCAATGTGACCTTTTTCAAAGAAAGCCATCTTCCAGCACCTGACTTGTGGCTAACATCTATGAATATCTCTATTCAGGGCTCACACAATGTTTTCTCTAGCTTCCCGAGCTTTCCTTCGATATATCTGATCACACATTTTAGGACGTGCGCCATCTCCTCTACCATAGTGCAGTCTATCTTAAGACATCCCCATTAATTTTACCAAGTTCCCTCATCTTCATTTCATTCTCCATGATAACAGTGGAGAAATACTATTTGAGGCCATTGCCCATCTCCTGTAGATCCTCGCATGGGTAACCATTGGCCCTTGAGAGTCCTGTTCTTTCTCCAGTTACCTATTTTATCTTACTATATTTATAACGACTCTGGATTCTCCTTAATTTCCTCTGCCAAAACTCTCATGCCCTATTTTAGCCTCCCAATTTCCTTCTGAAGACTCTCCTGTACACCCCAATCTCAGCTGCTTGTACTTGACCAATTCTTCATTTTATTCCTCATCAAGAACCTTGTCATCCAAGGTTCCTTACTCTGTCTTTCCCTCCACTATCACATACCTCCATATTTAATAACCCCCCCCCCCCCCACACACACACACACACACACACACACACTTGCTCTAGGTTGCTTTGCTGCCATACAGCCTACTCCAATGCTTTCATTTTTATTTGTAGTTTTAGTTTAGTTTGACTAACTGAACCATCCTACCAACTGCTAGAGAGTAGTCCTGATCTATTATCTGCCTCATTGGAGACTTTCGGACTATCTTTGATCAGACTTCACAGGACTTTATCTTGCACTAACGTTATTCACTTTATGGTGTCACTGAGGAGGTCATGTTGCAGTTGTATAAGACGTTGGTGAGACTGCATTTAGAGTTTTGTGTTCAGTTCTGGGCACCATGTTATAGGAAAGATAGTGTCAAGCTTGAAAGGGTTCAGTCAGATTAACGAGGATGTTGCCAGGACTTGAGACCGTGAGCTATAGGGTTGAGTAGGCTGGGTCTCTATTCCATGGAGTGCAGGAGGATGAGGGGTGATCTTATAGAGCTGTATAAAATCATGAGAGGAATAGATCGGGCAGATGCACAGAGTCTCTGCCCAGAGTAGGGGAATCGAGGACCAGAGGACATAGGTTCAAGGTGAAGGGGAAAAGATTTAATAGGAATCTGAGGGGTAAATTTTCACGCAAATGGTGGTGGGTGTATGGAACAAGCTGCCAGAAGAGGTAGTTGAGGCTGGGACTATCCCAACATTTAAGAAACAGGAGGACAAGTACATGGTTTGGAGGGATATGGACCAAGCGCAGGTGGGTGAGACTAGTATAGCTGGGGCAAGTTGGGCCGAAGGGCCTGTTTTCACACTGTATTATTATGTGACCCTATGAGAACGGCTCGATTGTAATCATGTATTGTCTTTCGGCTGACTGGTTAGCACCAACAAAAGCTTTTCACTGTACCTCGGTACACGTGACAATAAATTAAACTAAAAGCAATCAACTTTTGTTAGGTCCTGTCTAACAGCAAGTGGGTCTCGCCCATGTTTAGAACTTCAACCTCTGTCCTTTGTCATAACAAGTTTAAAACTAAAATAATGTACGTCAAGGGCATACGTGGTTAAATTCTGGCCCATATGTTTACTGTAAACCGCAGTGGAGATGGTTGTTTTCGATTCTGCTCGCTCTATCTCCGGTTATATGTGTAAAAAAGAAAAGAAGTGTTTGCAAGCGCTTGTCAGTGTTGCAAGGTGCAAGGAGTCAGTCACCTGGTGCGGTTTTGCCGAGCGCCGAGAAACCGTGGCGACACAGGGTGCGGTTCATTGCAACATTTATTGTCTCAAAATCTACATCCAACCCATCTCAATCAAGAAGCTACAAGCTCCGAGAAACAACAGCTTGGGATGCGGCGAAGCAATGGCATTTCTCTGGCTGCGTGAAAGGATCATCAGTCACATACTGCTCAAGAAAAGACACAAAGTGCTGGAGTAACTCAACGGGTCGGGCAACTTCTCTGGAGAACGTGGAACAGGGAAGTTTCCTGAACCGTCGCCTATCCATGTTCCAACACTTTGTGACTTTTTTGTTGTTGTAAACCAGTTCCTTGTTTCTAAATAGTGGGCAAGCACCGGCAGAGCATGGGGGTCTCTATAACATGGCATTGAAGTAATCACACTAAAAAGAATACAGATATGCAACCGCGTATTATCGCTCGATCTGAATTGCCTCTGAATCTTGTTTGTTCCATGCGCTCTAAAGCGTGTCCGCGTCCCACCCGCCGCCAATGAGATCAAAGCGGTTCTGAAAGTTTAGTTTAGAGATCCGGGGTGGAAACAGGCCCTTCGGCCCATCGAGTCCGCGCCGACCAACCCATACTACACCAGTTCTATCCTACACCTTTTATAGAAGCCAATTAACCTACAAACCAGAAGGTAGACACAAAATGCTGGAGTAACTCAGCGGGACAGGCAGCATCTCTGGAGAGAAGGAATGGGAGACGTTTTGGGTTGAGACCCTTCTTCAGACTGATATCAGGGGAGACTGGTGGGAGAACTGGGAAGGGGGAGGGGATGTAGAGAGAGGGAAACCTAGGGCTATCTGAAGGTAGAGAAGTCAATGTTCATACCGCTGGGGTGTAAGCTACCCAAGTGAAATATGAGATGCTGTTCCTCCAATTTGCGTTGGGCCTCACTCTGACAACGGAGGAGGCCTAGGACAGAAAGGTCAGATTGGGAATGGGAGGGGGAGTTAAAGTGCTGAGCCAGCGGGAGATCAGGAAGGTTAAGGCGGACTGAGCGGAGGTGTTCAGCGAAACGATCGCCGAACCTGCGCTTGGTCTCGGCCGATGTACAGGAGTTGACACCTGGAACAGCAGATACAGTAGATGAGGTTGGAGGAGGTGCAAGTGAACCTCTGCCTCACCTGAAAAGACTGTCGGGGTCCTTGGATGGAGTTGAGGGGGGAGGTAAAGGGACAGGTGTTGCCTCTCCTGCGGTTGCAGGGTAACCTACAAACCTGCACGTCGTTGGAATGTGGGAGGAAACTGGAGAAAACCCACAAGGTCATGGGGAGAATGAACAAAGCCCGTGCAGGCAGCACCCGAGGTCAGGATCGAACCTGGGTTTCTGGCGCTGGAAGGCAGCAACTCTACCGCTGTGCCACTGTGCTGCCCCCAATGAAAAGGTCTGGGCCCATCTGCAGGAAACCATGCAGCTTCTGCAAACAACCCATCATCCTCCTGGGACTGACTTCTTCACTGTCTGGGAAGCAGCGTCACTCCAGAGCCTACAAAGCAATTGTGACTAAAAACTTAATTATCCCGAGAAAAAAAACATCCACACAAAGTGCTGGAGTAACCTAAAGGGCCAGATAGTATCTCTGGAGGACATGGATAAGTGATGGCTGGGGTCAGAATCCTTTTTAAAGCTGATTCAGATTTTTCCTGACCAACTGAGGCAGTACAGCACTTTGTATTTTGATTCATTGATTGAAATATACAGCATGGAAACAGACCCTTCGGCCCACTTTTGCATTTGTTATACTACACATTGGAGACAATTCACTGCGGCCAATTAACCCATGGACCCAAGACTCCAGCATCCGCAGTTCCTTGTGGCTCCATTAACCATTCCGAGGTTACCAGGCTCTCTGTGTAGAAACAAAGAACTGCAGATGCTGGTTTACATGAAAAGACACAAAGTGCTGGAGTATCTCAGCGGGTCGGGCGGCATCTCTGGGGGGTGTATGGTCAGTCTCTCTGAAACTCATTCGGAGCCCCGGGCCCACCACCAAAGTGCAAAATCTGATGGGCAATGTTTGCAGCCACGTGTTAGCACAACTGATGAAGGAGATGAGGAGGAATTTCTTTGGTCAGAGGGTGGTGAATCCGTGGAATTCATTTTCACAGAAGACTGTGGAGGCCAAGTCAATGGATATGTTTAAGGCAGAGATGGATAGATTCTTGATTAATTCAGTTGTCTGGGGTTATGGGGAGAAGGCAGTTAGAATGGGGTTAGGAGGGAGAGATAGATTGGCAATGATTGAATGGTGGAGTAGGCTCAATAGGCCTAATGGCCTAATTCTGCTCCTATCACTCATGACCTTATGACTTATGAACAGCCTCGCTGAGTGCAATGCTTGTGACAGTTGTTTCCCAGACCCTGACACATCAAGATGCTCAAGATGTGACACGTGGACTGTGAAACAGCCCAGCCCCACTTGTCCCGGAAACGTTCAGCGCTCGGGGAGCCCAGTGTTCGGGGCCAAGGCTCAATAGGTGGAACGGGACTTTGCATTTTGGCCGGTCCAGGGATTTCAAATAATTCACATTAAACAATTGAAAAGAACCCCTGCAGATTGTTATTCCACAACTTAATTAATTGTTAAACACATTAGAGAGAAAAAAAACTAATTGCCAACACTTTTAGGCATTGATCGACGTTGTAGCATAGCCATAAAATAAACACAATGTCCAGGATCAGGAAGAATCTTTAAAGACAACTCAAATAGACGTGTCCGGTTCGGCAGCGCTCCATCGACCGACTGCACGCTCATTCCAATGCAACCTCCTTTATTTCCCTGGGGTGTAGAGTTGAATTCCAGGATTTCCATTTATGGTTGTACACGTTTTTGCGGAATTAACCTTCAGCAAAATGAAAGAAAACAACATTTGTATTGTAAATAGCGAAGGTCAAGCAGACCTTTAGACGAGAGCCATTTTCTAAAACAACACTTACATTCTGGTGGTCCATGAAACAAAAATAATAAAGGTATCATCTTGGGAATCAATATTGCTTCAGTCCAAAGCAAATCCAGGCATGATACGTGGAAAACTGCAGTGACAGAGACAGTGACAGAGAGAGCCTCTATGGGCTTGCCCCCACCTACATTAAAAGTCTGCTCACCCACCACACCACCTCCAGGTCCCTCAGATCGGCCGACTTGGGGTTACTGAACTTCCCGCGGTCTAGGCATATGCTCAGGGGCGACCGCGCCTTTGCGGTTGCAGCTCCGAGACTGTGGAACAGCATCCCCCTTCCCATCAGAACTGCCCCCTCCATCGACTCCTTTAAGTGGTGACTAAAAACTCATCTCTACTCCCAGGCCTTTCTTGACATCCTCTGAGCGAGGGCTATATGTATGTAGTGATGTTTGTATTTTATCTATGAACCACTGTTGTTTGTTATATTATTCTTTTACCAATGTATATTATAGCACTTTGGCCAACGAGAGTTGTTTTTTAAATGTGCTATATAAATAAAAGTGACTTGACTTGACTTGACTCTGTCCATGGCCACTTTTCCCGCTGAGCTGTATTTACTTCCTGACACAAATTATCGATATCGCTATATTCAAAAATGTTATTTTCAGAAGAAACCGCGAAAGAATGATCGATGCGCGCAGATTTGCCCAATTTGCAAGAAGTATGGAAAAAACGCACTTTTGGAAGGAAGTCACAAGACTAATTCAGATAGACAACATGGAAGGGTGGGGCAATGCATTTACACATACACAGTCCTTAATGTTTCTGCTCCACCTACATTCGCCATACACTACGGCCATTCAAAGATAACACTAAAAGTACAACAAATAGCGAAGTGAAACGTTGAAGTTTATCAGCAAAACGTCATTAGTGTCACCAACTAAACGCATCCGTTCAGTTGACCAAGTCTCGGAAGAAAGGTCCCAGAAATATTAAGCATTACATATTGCGGAGAGTAAAAAACATCGTTTAGGACAGTGATTCCCAACCTGGGGCCATGGCAAATTTCAGGGGGGCCACAGAAATATTTTGGGCCACAGTTTCAATGAAGGGGGCCACAGAGCTACCACCCTGTTGCCTCATAAATTTCAGTTCTAATAAATTTAAATCTATGTAGTTGAAATATTTTTGATGTTTGTGGAATAGAATAAAAGAGAATATATGTGCAATTAATAGACACTGATATTTTTATGGAAGGTATTATAATATTGAAGCACTTTTTTCCCGCTAATAAATGCCCCCCCCCCACCCGGCCACAAAAAAATTAAAAGATCCCAAGGGGGCCATGAGCAAAAAAAGGTTGGGAACCACTGCTTTAGGAGTACAGAGTCTTCATTGCATCCACACAAAGTACTGGAGGAACCTAGCGGATCTGTGAAGGCAATGAACTGACGATGTTTTGGGTCGGGACTCTGGTTCAGACTGACCAAAGAAGGGTCCCGACTCGAAAAGTCGCCTGCCCATTCCCTCCACAAATGCTGCGTGACCCGCTGAGATCCCCGCAGTCCGTTGTGTTTTGACCAAGATTCCAACATCTGATGATGTTTGCCAATGTCAAAGTTTGGTTAAAATTGACCCAAAGTGTCAGTTTTTAAAATCTTTACCAGCTCCTCAGTGACAATATATTCATAGTCATACAGCGCGGAAACATGCCCTTTGGATCAACTTACCCACACCAACCAACATGCCCCATCTATGCTAGTCCCACCTGCCCACATTTGCCCATAATCCTCGAAACCATTCCTCTCCATAACCTGTCCAGATGTCATTGAAATGTTGTTATAGTACTTGACTCAACCTCCTGAGGCTCGATCCATATACCCACCGCCCTTTGCTTGAAACGTTGCCTCTAGGTCCCCTGCTTCTTGATTCTCCTACTCTGGGTAAAAGCCTCTGTGCTATTCCCCTCATGATCTTATACACATCCATAAGATCAGCCCACATTCTCCAGTGCTCCAAGGAAGATAGTCCCAGCCTGCCCAACCTCTCCCTACGGCTCAGGCTCTCAAGTCCTGGCAGCATCCTCGTAATCTTCTCTGTATTCTTTCCAGCTCGACAACATCCTTGCTGTAAGCAGGATGACTAAAACTGAATGCAATACTCCAAATGTAGCCTCGCCAACATCTTGTACAATTGTAACAAAATATCCCAACTTCTAGACTCAAAACAATAGACAATAGACAATAGGTGCAGGAGTAGGCCATTTGGCCCTTCGTGCCAGCACTGCCATTCAATGTGATCATGGCTGATCATCCCTGGATTGGTGAATGCCAATGTACCAACCTATCGACCTGTGACACCTTTTCAAGGAACAAGATATCTGCACTCCCAGATCTCTCTGCTCTACAACACTCCCCATGGCCCTGCCATTCTCTGAAATGACAGTGAAGGAGAATGTTGACAGTTAAAGATTGGCTATTTTTACAACCAATATTTTCCATGGAAATTCCTCCAGCACCCATCCAGTGGAAGTGCTGGCATCTGTAAGAAAAATAACAGAAAATGCTGGAGCGACTAGCTGTTCCGGCAGCCTCTGTGGCTTTTTGACCAGCTGAGTGTCTCCACCATTTTGTGTTTACATTTCACATTTTCCAGCAGCTTAGTTGCTTTCTTTCATCGATTACTAATTTCTGCTGGCTTATAATTCACAGATAATTCACAGATAAAGAATCTTATCTTGGAACGATATTCTTGTGTGTACCCAGACTGTATGAATTGGTAGGCTAGGCTACAGTGGGAATCACATTCATAAATTCATTCGATCGCGGATCAGAATGAGGCCATTCAGCTTATCAAATCTACTCTGAACGAAATAACCAAACCAATCAAACCAATGTAGGGTCCACATTTCATCCAAGGCCCGAATGCAGCGGACGTGCACGGCGCTGCAGATTGTATCTAATCTTAAAGATATTATCTATATTCGCATGAAAATTTAAGTCCAATGAGGCAATTACGTTTTTTTTTACATGTTATCAGATCAACACTCACGCGGGCGGAAGGAGTAGATACCCACACAATTCCCACAGTCCTTTTGTGCTTCGGTTACCGTTAGAGGTACACAGTTTTGTTTCACACCAGAAAAATCCCCCATTCCGAGCGACCAAGAAGAGGTGACCCCATCCTTTGCCTGAGCAGTCCATATGATCCCCGAATCGCATGGGCCGGTGGAGTCTAGCTGGCCAGCCCTGTAGGCTTATCAAATCTACTCTGCTATTCAATCATGGCTGATCTATCTGTTCCTCTCAACCCCATTCTCCTGCCTTCTCCCCGTACCCCCTTACATCCGTACTAATCAAGAATCCGTCAATCTCCACTTTAAAAATATCCATTGCCTTGGCCTCCACAGCCATCTGAGGTAATTAATTCCACAGATTCATCACCCTCTGATGAAAGAAATTTCTCCTCATCTTTCTAAAGGTACTTCCTTCTATTCTGAGACTCAGATCTCTGGTCCAAGACTCTCCCACTCATGGAAGCATCCTCTCCACATTCTGACCTTGCCTTCTTCTTACATTAACTCGCTCGTTCTGACAGAGATCAGTTGATGGGTGGTGCAGCAGGTAGTGCAGCTGACTAACTACTCCAACAACCTGGTTTGATCCTGATCTCCAGCACTGTCTGTGTGGAGTTTGCTGGTTCTGGTCGTCTGGTGATTAGGTCGTCCAAGTGGGACAGCCCCTTTACATTTATTCCTTTCATGGTAGTGGGCTCATTGTCCTTATAATAAAAAGTGCGGAAAATGAAGTCATACTTTGAACCTAACTTTTGCGGTCCATAAGGCACTAAAGGACACAACATTAGAAACATAGAAAATAGGTGCAGGAGGAGGCGATTCGGCCCTTCAAGCCTGCACCGCCATTCATTGTGATCATGGCTGATCGTCCCCTATCAATAACCCGTGTCTGCCTTCTCATATCCCTTGACTCCACTAGCTCCTAGAGCTCTATCTAACTCTCTTAAATCCATCCAGTGACTTGGCCTCCACTGCCCTCTGTGGCAGGGAATTCCATAAATTCACAACTCTTCTGGGTGAAAACGTTTTTTCTCACCTCAGTCTTAAATGACCTCCCCTTTATTCTAAGACTGTGGCCCCTGGTTCTGGACTCGCCCAACATTGGGAATATTTTTCCTGCATCTAGCTTGTCCAGTCCTCTTATAATTTTATATGTTTCTATAAGATCTCAATTCTGGATACATTCTGGAGTAACGAGCCAGGTAGCATCTCTGGAAAAACATGGATAGTTGACGTTTCAGGACTAAAATATCAATGTTCTCCAGGAATGCTGCCTGAGCAAGCTGAGGTGCTCCAGCACTTTGTGTACTTTTGTGTATTAACCATCATCTACAGCTCTTTGTTTTTACTTTTGCAGACAACGACTGACTTTGTCTGTGAACACAATTCACTAAACATAGTAGGGCTGGCTGAAGTTCCACATAAAGATATTGTGCACTGCTGCACAACCACAAACTAAAGAATTGCACCTAAAGATCAAGACACTCATTTCGAGCCTGATCTCGGTTTTATACAATGCGATGTTTTGCAGATCAAAATGCTAGTTTTCCAACAGTCAACTAGAAAATACCCCTCACACCTTTGATGAATAACTTGCAGTTCTTATCAAAATAATCACTTCTTGGGATTCACTGTCACAAGAAATGAAATTCCAAGAAATGGATTTCATAATTGAAAAACAATTCCTCAAGGGATACAAAATGGAATGTTTTTATGGTCTTTGCTGATAACGTCTTTGCAAATGAGCCACTTCACTCAACTATCGCATTTCTAGTAGTCCACAGTATTGTTTGATAGAAAGATCACAGATTAGATCTAGAAAATATGTAGAAAGAATAATACATTTCTATATAAAGATAAAATGTAGCTGGGAGGGGTTTTCAAGTGGTTCTATTCCAGTGTGCCCGCTGTCCTTGGTTAGGCTAGTCTGTAGTGCATTTGAGGGAAACTTTGACAAACATGTGTATCTTCTGTGCTTTGGTTGACTGTAACACTACAGCCAAGGCATGCCGACAGTCAGGGGACAGTGGGTTTTTAGGAGGGGTGAAACTCTGATATGCCCTTGGAGGTGCTGAAATTCATGAAGGGTGTTGGGGCTACACTTATCCAGATAATTGGAGAGTTTCACATCACCATTCTGATTTGTTCCCTGTATATTCTGGAAAGGCTTTGGGGTTGAATTTTTTATATATAAAATTATGAGAGGCATTCCTGTAAACCTTTCCTATACAGAGAAGTGTTCAGTCCACGTGGCTGAGAACAATATGCTTGTTAGTCAGTCTTCTCGTTTTCATTTACAAATCATCAACCAAACTTCTTTATTATTTACCAAGATACAGTGAAAATCATAGTCAGAGAGAACTTCTACAATGTCTTCCAGCCCAATGTCTAGTTTGTATCTCAAGTATCTTTGACCGGCATTCTTTTGTATATTATCCTAGACCCATGGTCATAGCGAACGTACAATTTCACCCAGCCCTACATCTAGTTTGCATCTCAAGGCCCTTTAAACTTGTATTTCACCTGTATATTATCCTTGCCCAATGTTATTCATTTGGCAGCAATTCTTTGCTTCTCCGAATCTTTGAAACCTGCCTCAATCCAAAATGTTCACTAAGAATTTACCATTTTCTCAAATAATTTGATTATGAGTTAGCAATGAAATGCTTGAGATGATTTATGATTGAGGGCACTGTACAAATCAAAGTTATTGTTGGGTCATTTTGCTACATATGACTCTTTACTAAATACCACCAAAATATTGCTCTTCTTTTAGCTATTCCATGCAACACAACTTGAGCTATATTAAATTAGATGGTTTGTTCTTTCATTGAAATCCTGTACTTACTTGTTAATGGTAATTATTTAATGGTCTTCTAATATCTTCAGTCATTGGTCTGGAAAATAAATACATTCAGAATGATGTTAATGTAAGAAAAGATATTTCCTTGAACGTACTACAGTTTTACAAATGACGTATAATGACTACAGAAATAAATAAATGCCAACAAACGATGATGCGCAGAACTACACTTTATCTTGTAAAACAAAATGCAGGATAAATTTGGAGGTGACTTTCAAAACCATAAACCACTTTTTAGTCAGCAATTTTCTGAAAACTTGATCATACATTTATTTAATATCTCTTGAAATGCTTTAATATGATTTACATTAACTATAACTAAATAGTTAGGGAATATTTAGAGCAAAGTTCGCATTCCAAAGTTGGAATTAGTTCAAAATATTATTTGATTAAACATCCTGAAAGATATATTTAATTCAATTATATTATCACAAAAATAGTAACCCTGAAACTATATGTTTTATTAATGATTAAACAATGGTGCAATTGTAAATAGAAGTTAAAAGTATTTAGGGCATTATAATAGACAATGCCTGATGATGTAATATCAATCTATTTTTATTTATTTTTTAATATTTTATTTTATTAGAAGTAAGTACAGTCATATGGCACCAAAGTGCCTAATATATATTTTCATAATACATTTTATGTACAACTTCTTTTTTTTTTTTTTTTACATTGAAAAAAGATTAGAATAAGAAAAAGAAGTTAGATAGTAAAGGATAGAAAGATGTGAAATATATAGTGTGTGAAAAAAGAAAACGAGTAAATGAAGAAAGTTGAGAGAGAAAATAGAGAAAATAAAATAAAATAAAAAAGAAAAGGAGATCATTATTTATAATCTTGACCAACCCTCGTCCAGTCCTGAAACAGTTATTTTTTTACAATTGTGTTGCACCAAATGATTCCAAAAAAACGACGAATGGAGACCAACTCGTTATGAATTGGTCTGATTTATCCATTAGGAGGAATCGCATTTCCTCAAGATGAGCGGTGTCCAACATACTTGCAATCCACATTTTAAGCGTTGGTATTGATGTACCCTTCCAAAATTTAAGAATTAATTTTTTTGCTATTATTAAACCATAGTTAAGGAATAGATTTTGAGATGTGTTCAATTTATTCCCATCTTCCATTACGCCAAATATAATCATTTCAGTATTAGGTTCCATTCTTGTCTTGAACAATTTTGTAAATATTTCAAAAATATAATTCCAAAATCTATAAAGTTTTATGCAGGAAACTAAGGAGTGTGTTATAGTTGCCTTTTGGGCTAGACATTTATCACAAGTGGCGGATATATTTGGATAAAATTTGTTCAATCTTGTTTTTGAATAATATAATCTATGTACAATTTTAAATTGAATTAGATTATGTCTTACATTAATTGAACATTTGTGAATATATATCAGGTATTTTTCCCATTTAACCTTCGTAATTTTTATCATTAGTTCCCGTTCCCACTCTTCTCTAAGTACCTCTGTCGATGGTAGGTCTATATTTAGAATACTATTATATAAATATGATATTAATTTTTGTGAGTCAGCTTCAATATTCATTGATTCTTCCAATAAGTCAGGAGTTACTTTTTGATATCCTTGTATATATTTTTTCACGAAATCGCAAATCTGAAGATATTTAAAATATTGGTTGTTTTTCAATTTAAATTTTAATTGTAGTTGTTGGAATGATAGTAGGTTTCCCATTTCGTACATATCCCTGATCCTTCTAATTCCGAGACTTTCCCATTGGTTATATGTCTTATCAATAAGAGATGGTTTAAATAAAGGGTTATTCGCTATTGGCATTAACAGTGATAAATTTCTTAATTTTAAAGATAATTTTATTTGTTTCCAAATTCTTATTGTACCATATATAATTGGGTTCTTCAGTTCTTCATATTGTGTTATTCAGTTTTTTTGGGGAGAAGAGGATCGTTCCTATATTACAAGGATGGCAATCCTCCTTCTCCATTTTTATCCATTCTGTCTGTTGGGTAGAACTATCCAACCAATAAATCATATTCTTAATATGCACTGCCCAGTAATAATACATAAAATTCGGAAGTGAAAGTCCCCCGACCTCTTTTGGTTTACATAAGTGTTTTTTTGTGATTCTATGTGATCTATAGTCCCAAATATAATTAGTAATATTTGAGTCTAATTTAAAAAATATATATTTTGGTATATATACCGGTATAGATTGAAATAGGTATAGTAATTGTGGTAGGAAGATCATTTTTATTGCATTTATTCTACCTAATAATGATAAGGGAAGTGTTTTCCAAAATTTAATCAACGTATTAAGTTTATTTAATAAAGGTATGAAATTAGCGTTGAATAATGCTTTATATTTTCTAGTAATCTGAATACCCAAATATTTAAATGTTTCTGTTGCGATTTTAAATCTTCAGTAAGTGTGTAGGTTCTTGAGGTTTTAATGTCATGATTTCACTTTTATTCCAGTTTATTCCAGTTTATTCTATATCCAGAAAAAGACCCAAATTCCTCTATTAAGTTTAATAAATTTGGTATGCTCGTTTGTGACTTTGTAATATATAAAAGTATATCGTCTGCATATAATGAGATTTTATTCTTTGAGTCCCTGGTATTATAGCCCTGAATGTTCGGATGAATTCTTATACTTTCAGCCAGGGGTTCTATCATAAGGGCAAATAGCAGGGGTGATAGTGCACATCCCTGCCTATTACCCCTTGATAGTTGAAATTTTTGAGATAACATGTTATTAGTTAAAATTCTTGCCATTGGTTTATCATATAATAATTTTACCCATGTTATAAAATTCTCTCCCATATTAAATTTTTGTAGTACTTTATATAAGTATTGCCACTCTACCTGATCAAATGCTTTCTCTGCATCCAAAGAAATAATTGATATATCTTCTTCCTCTACTTTATGCGAGTACATTATATTAAACAGGCGTCTCAGATTATTAAATGAGTATCTTTTAGGTATAAACCCCGTTTGATCAGGGTTTATCAATTTACTAATATATTTGCTTAATCTTCTTGCTAAAATCTTTGCTAAAATTTTCTGATCTGTATTTAAAAGTGATATAGCTCTGTACGAGCCCGGATCTTCTAAATCTTTATCTTTTTTTGGAATAAGCGTAATAGTTGATTCTGTTAGTGTTTCAGGTAGTTTGTTTTCTTTAAAAGCATGGGAGTATAAATTAAATAAATAAGGGGTTGTTATCTCCTGAAATATTTTATAAAATTCATTATTAAAACCATCTGGTCCCGGTGTCTTACCATTTTTCAGCGATTTTATTGTTTCACCTATTTCTTTGATTGTAATTTGAGCTCCTAGTTCCTCTTGTTCCAAAAGGTCCAATATTGGAAGATTGCAGTTATCTAGAATTTTTTTTATTTTACTATCTTCTATTTTAATTTTAGATGTATATAAGTTTTGGTAAAATTGGGCAAATCTATTATTAATATCTTTAGGTAGTGTTAGTAATTTACCTTTCTCTGATTTAATTTTGGTTATAGTATTTTACTTTTCTTGTTTTTTCAATTGGCGAGCTAAAAGCTTATGTGGTTTGTCACCAAACTCAAAATGTTCCTGTTTTGTAATTTGGAATAGTCTTATTACTCTTGCCGATAAAATTCGATTAAGTTTAAATTTCAGTAATATTATCTTATTGTGTTTATCTGTCGTGGAATCTTTGGCATTATCCAACTCTAACTGTCTGATTTCTTGTTCTAACAATAATTGTTCTGTCTTATTCTTTTTATTTTGAAAACTTTGATATGAAATTATAATTCCTCTCATAAATGCTTTAAAAGTTTCCCATAATAAAGAAGACAAAGTACCTGGTATATAATTTGTATCGAAAAAAAGTTTCATTTGTTGTTTTAAATATTGATAGCCTTGCACGTCATTTAAAATATGTGTATTAAACCTCCAAAAAAAATTTTCACCCAGCATTCCCTCAAATTTTACTGAAAATGTCAACGGAGAGTGATCTGAGATACTACTAATGTGGTATGTTGGGTTGTTTGTATATGGCATTAATTTCATATCCACTAAAAAATAATAAATTCTTGAATAGGTTTTATGCACCGAAGAGTAAAACGAGTATTCCCTTCCAACTGGATTAGCAGATCTCCATACATCTATTATATTAGTATTTTTTATATATGTATTTAGAAGTTCGCTAGTTTTAGATTTTAAATTACTCTTCTTTTGTTTTGCTGATTTATCTAGATATGAATCTAAAACACAGTTAAAGTCCCCCCCTATTATCACATTTTGGTAATTAAACTCTGATATTATGTCAATAATTTTATCAAAAAATTGGGGGTTATCAAAATTCGGAGCATAAATATTTATCAAAGTTAGTGGGGTTGCATAAATTTCACCCGAAACTATAATATATCTTCCCTCTTTATCTGATATGGTATTCTTTAATTTAAAAGGAATACCTTTCCTAATAAGAATAGCTGTACCCCTAGATTTAGAAGTAAATGAGGAGTAGTATGTTTGGCCTATCCAATTCGCCTTTAATCTTATTTGTGTTTGTTGTTTCATGTGTGTCTCCTGCAAAAACATTATGTCGCTTTTCAACGATTTTAGTTGGGCAAAAATTTTACCCCTCTTAATTGGTTCGTTGGCACCCCTTATATTCCAACTACAAAATGTAATTCCTCCATTCTTTATTTGTCTATCGTCTTGCATTGTAAATCAAGGTAATATTCCTGAATTATATGGTGCAACCAAATACCTCAGAATTTTAGGACTTGGGTGGTCATCCCGGTTTATTAGATTTATATTGCATGTAATATCAATCTATGATATACTAATCTGATAATATTCATCTTGGCAAACTATTATCCATGCTAACATTTCCCCAATATGCACCTTCTTTGTTTATGATCTCGGCAACTTATTATATCCCATAGAGTATTCAATTATTCACCCCATAACCTTTAATCCCTTTCCCTGATATAACTGAACCTGTGATCTTTAAGGGAGATCCCAACTTCCATTGTTTAAGTTTTAGAAATCCAGAATCATTAAATACTATAATTCAATAATATTTTTTAAAAGTTACCTTTGAGAAAAAGTATTGTTAAAAAGTTCACAATTTGATAACATTTGTGGGAGAGTTATTGATTTTTTTTAAATTGTATGATGATTCATCAGACAACCTTTGACATTTAACATTGACATTTTTTATTTTAATGGAAAATTGAATAAATTGAAGATTGAAAAACTTGCCATTGAAAAATAATCATCATATGTTAACCGTCATATGTCTGGGTCATAGAATGAACTGATTGTTCAGGTTTGATCTTGAGCAAAAATTAAGTTTAAAATGTAGAAGTATGTTTTTTAATTCAATGTTCTGTTTGAAAAATGTTAAAATTGAAGCTGTGCCAAAGCTGTAAAATGATCAAGTTTTTTGTACAAGGTACACAAAAATGCTGGAGAAACTCAGCGGGTGCAGCAGCATCTATGGAGCAAAGGAAATAGGTAACGTTTCGGGCTGAAACCCTTCTTCAGACTGATAGGGGGTGGAGGGGAGAAGGAAGGAAAAAGTGCTTCCGATAAAATATATATATTTAAAAAAATGTAGAAGTATGAATGGTGGGATATATGCAATGCTGTGTTTAATTTGGGTACTTCTACTAACATTAATAGAAGAGGTTTAACAAGTCTTCACATATGAACATAAACCCCAGTACACCCTGGATAGACTTAAGATCTAAAACATTGTTGGCGATAGAATATAGATTTATATTCTATCCATATTCTATCCCCAGATCTTAAGAAAAAGTTGAATAGGTGATGTCCATGAAGCTAAATGTAATTTAAAATACTTATTTTAGTTCAATAAACCACCCATAGGCATGGGCTGTGGGAAGTAGATGCAGAGATTTTATGTGGAAAGCAATTAGCCTGGATTGGAATGTTAAAATGTGGGAATATATACATTTTTAAATGACTATCTCTAGATTTAGCATGTAGACTGTAGAATGTTAGATCCAATGAATAAATTAAATGGATTCAGAATAAGATGGATTGGATGTGGTTTGTGGAGTGAGTCTGTCTGTCCTTCCAAAGGTCTGTCCTTAAAATGAAACTAGAGGAGGTCATTAATATTTAGAGATTCTGTTTGTACCATGAGTTGAATGTAACATCTCTCATGCCCCACTCTTGCTCTTTCTCTGAAAATATGTTATATATTTCATGTACTGATGCCTATCACTAAGTGGTGCTCTAACATTCCTGGCAAGACATTTCTCATAGAGAGGGTCGGCACCCTTCTCCACCTCTCCCACCCATTCCTTCCAGGCAGAGATGCTGCCTGTTCCGCTGAGTCACTCCAGCATTTTGTGTCTATCTTCGGTGTAAACCAGCATCTGCAGTTCCTTCGCAAACAAGAACTAAAACTGACCTCTTTTTGAACTGATGCTGGCAGCGTCTCCGGCGGGGCCCTGGAAAACAGAAGCAGCTCAAGACAACTGATGTGCATTTCACCCGCGCTGAATTCATTGATGGAATGTAATTTTCAAAATAAGAAAGAAACCGAGCGGAAACCTCATACTTTTGCAGTAAACAATGGAGACGACGACCAGAGCCAGAAACTGCAGAAATGCCGCACCAGCCAGAGGAGCCCAGATGAACATGTGGCAGAGCGCTTTATCTTCCTTCATCGCTAACATTAGAAAAATAATCAGAGTTTAATGAAAAACGCATTTAAATGTATTAAGACAAGACCAACAGGTCCATAGATTGTTTGACTACCTAATAGACATTAGACAATAGACAATAGGTGCAGGAGTAGGCCATTCGGCCCTTCGAGCCAGCACCGCCATTCAATGTGATCATGGCTGATCATCCCCAATCAGTACCCCGTTCCTGCCTTCTCCCCATATCCCATGACTCCGCTATCTTTAATAGCCCTATCTAGCTCTCTCTTGAAAGCATCCAGAGAACCTGCCTCCACCGCCCTCTGAGGCAGCGAATTCCACACTAATGCGATTAATTTATGTTAAGCGACAATAAATATTCACATTTGAGGGTCTTAATATTTAATATATAACAATTATAACGAAACGTGTAGGAAGGAACTCCAGATGTTGGTTGAAACCGAAGATAGACACAAAAAGCTGGAGTAACAGCGGGACAGGCAGCGTCTCTGGGGAGAAGGAATAGGTAACGTTTTTGGGGGTCGAGACTCTTCAGAAAAAGGGTCTCGACCCGAAACGTCACCCATTTATAACGAAACGTCTGATACAGGGGGGACAAAACTAAATGTGAAATTAAACGAAACTGCTTTATACTATATGTGTAAGAAGAAAGTGCAGATGCTAGTTTAAACATCTTTGCTTTATACTATATTGGTTATAGTTTCTTTATTGTCACGTGCACCGGGTACAACGATATACTTTTTTTGCATACAACACAGCAAGATTACCCCCGTGCATGAATAAGCACAATCGCCCCAGTTAGTACGGAATGCACATAACAGCCCACTGAGCTCTTCCATGCGGCCCCATTTTGGCCAACATTTGACGACTATTTATGCAAACACAAGCTGTTCATGTAAATATATTACTGAAACTCACCTAGTGCAATTATGGGAAGTTAGGGCAGTAAACATAGGGAGACGAAAGTTCACAAAAAAAACATAAAGGGCTGGAGTAACTCAGCGGGACGGGCAGCATGGGTGGGGGGGGGGGGGGGGGGGGGGGGGGGGGGGGGGGGGGGGGGGGGATAGACAGGCGCTGTTTCGGATCCACGGATGCTCCCTGATTAGCTGAGTTACTCCAGCACTTTGTGTTTTATTTTAAATCAGCGTCAGTAGTTCCTTGATTCTCCAAGAAAGTTCCCAAATTTTTCACGGTTTCTTTGAGAAGGCAAGTGCTATTGACGGTCCAACGCCATTCGGACTTTAACACCTTAAAACCTGATTTTATACTTTAAACCGCTCACTCTTTTTGTCAGCTAAGCATTGTGCCAAGGCAACATCTCTGGAGAAAAGGGTCTCTCAGTCTGAAGAAGGGTTTAGACCCGAGACGTCACCTGTCCCTTCTCTTCAGCGATGCTGCCTGATCCGCTGAGTTACTCCAACATTTTGAGCCTATCTTGTGTCAATAGACAATAGGTGCAGGAGACGGCCATTCGGCCCTTCGAGCCAGCACCACCATTCAATGTGATCATGGCTGATCATCCACTCAAGGCAAAGTGAGTTTAGAAACAAGGAACTGCAAATGCTGCTTTATACCAAAAATAAACGCAATGTGGTGAAATAACTCAGCGGGTCGGGCAGCATTTCAGCCAAAAAAAGTGGCAAAAAGTAACCGGAGGCGAGAAAAATGACCAAAACCAGTCAAGGGCACCCACAAATGACTTCTGGTAAACCCATTCTTGGCTGGGGAAGGTGTGATCTCAAGAGGAACACAATGGGGAGAAACTGTGGAACTGGTAAAGCGTCAAGTGGGGGAAATGGGCAAAGGGGGGGGGGGGGGGGGGGGAATCTTGACAATTTCTCAGGGAATGTCTACATTCACCTCCCACTAATCCGGCACTGAGTCTCCGTGCGCCGTTTGCGGCCGGGGAGCCGCCGCCACATTTCAATCCCTGCCACAACTGGTTTACTAACAATAATCTAAACTAAACTAAACTGTCGATCGATTTATGCGTGGGGAATTTCCGAAGATACGGGCAGCCAGGGTGGTTGGACATATCACCAACCAGCAAGTTGCTTTGCTTCGCCCTGCGAGACGCCTTGCTCGGTAGCAATTGAAATGCAGCGAGCGATAGATAGTACAGGCCAATCTTCCCGTTAAACGTAAGGGTTTATTTTGCATTCGGCGATACTTTCAGTGAATTGGACGATTAAAAAGCCGCGTTCTTTGAGCACCGGTGGTTTGGAACAAAGGGCGTAGAAACGGATACAATAAATACCGACTTTCAAACGACATTTGGACCGTTATATGGAAGGACCTGGGCCAAATGCAGGTAAACGGCTCGGAGTGCCACCTTGGTCAGCATGGACAACGTGGGCCGTAAGGTTTGCTTGCGAAATATATAGCTCTACGGCTATTATTCATAGCGTTACAATATTATTCTATTCGAGATTTCTATCAGAGTGGGTGCACAGGGAGGGCGCCTGGGCAGATTCAGAACGCTAGGCACAAAGAAACTGCAGATGTTGGCATCTTGAACAAAACACAGAGTGCTGGAGGGACTTAGCGGGTCAGGCAGCATCTGTGGAGGCAATGGGCAGACGACGTTTCGCGGAAGTATCCAGACCCGCGACGTCCCCTGCCCATTCCCTCACAGATGTTGTGTGACGGGCAGTAAATTCCTCCTGCACTGTGTGTTTACATTCAGAAAATAATCTGCCACACTGAGTACATTATTTAACTCTTTGCTTTAAAATCGCTTCATTAAAACGAAACGCGGTAAATGAAAACCCCAATCCGCACTTATCTACAAAGGCAGGCCAACAGTTCTTTTCCAGAATATTTTTTTTGGGTGGGGATTTTGTATATTTCCCCGCGCCTTTGCCACCCGCAAAAACAACAACTACGCCAAAAACGCCACGGAGAAAACCTCTTCCTCGCAGTTTTCCAATTATATGTAATCGGAAAAATGCTGGGTCTTTCGTAAACTGGTTTGGTGGAAGTTTGACACAAAAAGCTGGAGTAACTCAGAGGGACGGGCAGCATCTCTGGAGAGAATGAATAGGTGACTTTTCGGGTCGAGACCCTTCTTCAGACATTTCCGAAGTTTGTTCCGACCAGGACTTCTGAGGCCACGGCGACTGCAGGTTAAACGCCGAAAACGAGGGCAGCGACATGACCTTTGAGGCACTGAAACGAAGGCGTTGGGTGGGTGGGTGAGAGTGGACAGGAGACTAAGAGACTTTATTAAAAATATTTTGACTTTGCCTAGAGAAGGATCAAGACGCTTGATACCTTGAATATAAAGTTTATTTTTGTATTGGGATGCTTAAAAATAAGATTGTAGTTATTTCATGACTTAAAGGTGAATTTGAATTCCAATAAAATGCGAAGCCGACATAGATAGACAGACAGACAGACAGACAGACAGACAGACAGACAGACAGACAGACAGACAGACAGACAGACAGACAGACAGACAGACAGACAGACAGACAGACAGGTGGGTCAATAGATGGATGGAAAGAAAAAATTCAATCAATAAATCAATCAATCAATCAATCAATCAATAATCTATAAATTGACGTTCAAAACACACTTTTACTGGACGGACTATATATCCCACGATATATATCTTAACTCGAATCTATTTCCGGAGAAGAGCCAACAGTTAATTCCACTCGGGAGAATTTAATGTACAAAATACAGGTTTGTACCTGATGTGGCTGGAGTACATGTGGTCTCCTTGCGTGTTGCCGCGACTGTTGGAGACTTGGTGGGTGCCACCGTTGCCTTTGGAGTCGTTTTGACTTCTGTATTTATGCGATAAAGAAAATGGTGACAATGGTAAACATGGTTAACAAATAAAATATAGGCAACAATATAGATCCAATAAAAAATATATAACTTGGAAACTCACGGCGTGGCGAACATGATATCAACTCCTCTCCCCCGCCTGCACATGATCCATATCTCTCCATTCCCTGTAGATCTATTTGCCTATCTAAAAGCCTTAGATACAATACCTCCATAGTATCTGCCGCCACCAACACCCCTGGCGCTCAACAACTTCTGTGTGAGAAAATAGCGCACACATCTCATTTTCATTTCGCCTCTCTCACCTTAAAGCTACAATATGCCTGCTAATCTTTGATATTTTCGCCCATGGGGGAAAAAAAGGTCTATCTAACTGTGCCTCTCATCATATTATATTATCATGTTATCATTATATTATATCATCTATTATATATTATCATATTATCATCTTATTATATGCGTCTATCAGATTTCCCAAGTAACTGAGAAAACAACCCTAGTTCGTCCAGCCTCTCCTTGCAACTAACATGATCTAATCCCGGCATCATTCTGCCAAACCTTTTCTTGTTCATAAAACTTTGTTCATAAAAACAAAGGCACAGGGTGACTGTTTTTCCATTTAGAATTAATATTGTTGCATCTCAACTAGAACCCACCTTCCAGATAGCGAGCGACCATGTTGCCGAATTCCAAGGTGGGAGTCTTGACCATGACACAGTAATACTCCCCAGAGTCTTGTTTGGTGAATTTTTGGACGACCAGGGAAACCTTACCGGTGGATTTTCTGCAGTCCAATCTCCGGTTCTTACCAAGCGTTATCCTACCGACGCCAGAAATATACAGCAGGTGTTCTAGCTTTTCATTTTCACGCTTCAAGAACCAATGGACCCCCCCAGATACCGCCAGTGAGCAGTCTATGAGCACGTCTGTTCCTTCCTTCACCTTCCCGGCCGATGGAGAGTATTGAGCGGTTCCTGGCAGGAGATGAAGAGTAAATGCTCACAGGGTGACATTATTTTGGACTGAAATACCCGACCCTTCCCCCTAAGATGCCCAAATGAATCGGGAGATACCGAAAGCATCTGACCGAGCGAGCTGTATTATGACCAAGATTCACAAGAGCTTAAAAGTAGATGCATGTGGTCCGGAGAAGCGCCGTAGCCTCAACGGCACCGAAAGGCTCGATCGCCGAAGGAACCGAAAACAGACACAAAAAGCTGGAGTAACTCAGCGGGTCAGGCAGCATAGAAACATAGAAAATAGGTGCAGGAGTAGGCCATTCGGCCTTTCGAGTCTGCACCGCCATTTGATATGATCATGGCGGACCATCCAAATCAGTATCCCATCCCTGCCTTCTCTCCATACCCCCTGATCCCTTTAGCCACAAGGGCCACATCTAACCCTCTTAAATATAGCCAATGAAATGGCCTCAACTACCTTCTGTGGCAGAGAATTCCACAGATTCACCAGCATCTCTGGAGAAAAGGAATTGTTGACCTTTCGGATCGAGACCCTTGTTTACACCGAGAGTCAGGGGAAAGGGACACGAGAGATATAGACGGCGATGTAGAGAGATATATAGAACAAATGGATGAAAGAAATGCAAAACAAAGTAACGATGATCAAATAAACAGGCCATTATTAGCTGTGGCCAAGGAACCATTGGGTTCTTTATCCACCGCGTCCGGCCACCGTGCTCTCTCCCCCCCACAGCCCTCTTGTCCTTATTTTGTGTTTTAACTAAGGCGGCGGAGGAATTGCGGGATTTGGTTTTTATCTATCATTTTATTTTTCGTTGAAATGTCTAACTGCGCTAAGTGCAAGATTCGATCAAAAATCTAATTTTGCTGACAGGGGTTGGGATTCACAGCACAAACCACATGTCGGTTCTCTCACGTTAACCTACCCCGCATAGCCCTCTGCCTTTGGAATATCTA
The DNA here is from genome assembly GCF_010909765.2 of Amblyraja radiata. Classification (NCBI taxonomy): domain Eukaryota; kingdom Metazoa; phylum Chordata; class Chondrichthyes; order Rajiformes; family Rajidae; genus Amblyraja; species Amblyraja radiata. Next base: position 168,714,100 of record NC_045956.1, read on the forward strand.
TAACCCACGAGGGAATGCAAGGTGTTCAAAATTCATCGTGGACAATCGAACTCTCTTTGATCCGACTTTACTGCCTTCACTTTTCATTAAACGTTATTCCCTTTGTCATATATCGAAACGCTGCCAATGGCTCGATTATAAGCGTGGATTGTCTTTCCGCTGGCCGATTAGCACCCCACAAAAGCCTTTCACTGTACCTCGGTGCACACTAAACTAAACTAAGCCTCATGAGAAGCATAATCCGCAGATTGAAATCTGAAATAAAAACAGGCGCTGGAAAGGCTCAGCCGGTCAGTCAGCATCTGTGCAAGGGAAATTAATAGCATTGGCGTGAAAGTTTGAACTGGAAAGCGCTTCGTTCCTAGGTCTCTGACCTGAAACGGTAACTATGTTTGGGTTCTCTCTCCACAGATGTTTCAGTCGCATCCCGCTTTTTGTCTTAATTCAAGGTTAGCACCTACCAGTCAAATGGATGACGAGAAGGAACCCGACAATCTTCATGGTGCTACGGCGGAGAACGACCTGCGACATGCTGCGTTGTTCAGGCGAGGAAGGGCCCCTCTCTGCACCCGTGCCTTCCCACCACCACACACCGTGAAGTCACTGCTTCAGTAGGCGTCGAGATATCTACACGCACCGCGACCCACCCCCTCCCCTGAACATGCATCCCAACCGAGTTTGAACTCTACCACCTGCAGGAAGCTGAGCAACTCTACCCCGAAACAATGACCTCGTATGTTTAGATGGTGGTTAGCTGTAAATTTCATTCTTGAGGCAGAATATAAATACCGCTGTTACGGTGCCAGAATAGAACTAACTAGGTGAAGGAGAGGCAGGTGGAATTTAATTCTGCCGAGTATGAGATGAGGCAGTAACAATGGGGCACGCAGCACAACTGATGTATTGAGGGAAGATGGACACAACGTTAGAGTTACTCATTGGGCCAGGAAGCATCTCTGGAGATAAATAATGGGAATAGGGCAGCGGTAGAGTTGCTGCCTTTACAGCACCAGAGACCCAGGTTTGATCCTGACTACAGGTGCTGTCTGTACGGTTTGTACCGTCTCCCCGTGACCCGCGTGGGTTTTCTCCGGGATCTCCGGTTTCAACCCACGTCCCGAAGACATACCGTTTTGTCGGTTAATTGGCTTGGTGTAATTGTGGATTGTCCCTAATGTGTGTAGGATAGTGTTACTGTGCAGGGGTCGTCTGTCGGAGCGGACTCGGTGGGCCGAAGGGCCTGTTTCCGCGCTACATCTCATAACTAAACTGAAATAAAAACAATCCCTTTCCTCCAGAGACGCTGCCTGGTCCGCTGAGTTACTCCAGCATGTTGTGTCTCTATCTTCGGTGTAAACCAGCATCTGCAGTTCCTTCTTACACATGATGTATTAAGGGAGCGTTCAGGAAGAGAGGGATCTCGGTGTAAGAGCATCGATCCCTATGGCAGTCCAGGTGAATAACTCGTACAGGTCGTTGGCCTTCAACGGCGTTAGATCATGGAGCATGGAGGCCAAGGTACAACTTTATAAATCACTAAGTATACCCTCTATAGCTCTGGGGAACACACTTTAGGAAGGATGCAATTATACTGCAGAAGGTGCAGAAACGACCCACCAGGAAGTTTTTGGGGAAATAATGTTTCAGTCATAAGGAGAGACTCCTCATAATTAAAGAGGTGTCTTAATAATGAAGACCCTTATAATTAAGTTATATAATTATGAGGACTTAACCATAGGAGTCATATAATGAACACAATGTTTGTTTTGCTTTGAGTAAGGGAGGCTTGGGTGAAGGGGAGGGGGGTGGTTGGGTGGGAAGACCCACATATAGATAATTATTAGAGGCAAAGATAGAGTGGCTACCAAGAAACCTTTACCCATTTGATGACATAAAGGGTGTCGTTTAAGGCTAGAAGTAAAGAGGATTGGAAGGGACCTGAAGCCAACTACCTCATCCAAAGGTTATCTGCACTCTTGAATGCATTGCCTGAGTGGTGGGTGGAGCGAAAGACTCACAAAAGTATCTTGACCAGTACTTGAATTAACATTGAATTAACAATCGAAGATTATGGTCCAAATGCTGATAAATGGAATTAGAAAGATACAGACATAGAAAATGGTTGCAGGAGTAGGCCATTTGGCCCTTCGAGCCAGCACCGCCATTTAATATGATCATGGCTGATCATCCAAAATCAGTACCCCGTTCCCACTATTTCTCCATATCCCTTGATTCTGTCAGCCCTACAAACTAAATCTAACTCTCTCTTGAAAATGAATTAATTATTAATATAGATAGGTCACAAAGTGGTGGAGTAACTCAGCAGGTCAGGCAACATCTCTGGAGAACATGGATAGGTGACATATTGGGTCGAGACCCTTCTTCAGATCCGAAATATTACCTATCCTGTTACTTCAGCATTACTCCAGCACTTTGTATCCCTCTGTGTGTTACCCAGCATCTGCAGTTCTTTGTTTCCAATTAGCATGGACATGGTGGGCTGAAGGGCCTGTTTCTCTTTCTATGATTCATTGACTAAAGATCAGTTGGAAAGAGGTACAAAGCAAAGAATGGATGTACGGTATTTTAAACAAACACATATTAAAATATAAAGATTACAGGCAGATTATAAAATTAATGTACACAACAGACTTCAAATAGGCACAAAACTTATGTTTCCTATATACAGTAACAACAATTATTGCACTTGGTAAGTACTTTATAGACGACAAAGCACTTTGGGGGCATTCTGAGGTTGTGTATAGCAGCAAATTCAACTTCATTTTTTTGTGAAAAATCTATATGGTGATTGACAGCATACCTCTAAACCATACACCCGAAACAAAGCTCAAAAGGCCGTGCATTATTTGAACAGGAAACTGTCTGAAAATATCTCATTTTGTATTCGTTTAAGATCAAAGTATTTTTTTCCAATCAAAATAACCCTTTGCAATAGAAACAGTGTTATAAATGTATTGTTTTTCATTTTTTCATATATTATCTGTGTGTATTGCATTTACAGATCCATTGTGCTGTTACAAGTAAGGATTTCATTGTTCTGTTGTCGGTACATGAGACACTACACAACAGCAAGGTCAACTCTTTACTATGGACTGTCTTTGGCTGCACATTTTCTGGCAGCTATGGCTTCAGACCCCAAGATTGCTCCATATATCTGTGCTGTTAAGGGTCATGTCATTAATTATATATTTCCCCCTTACACTTGACCTCCCAAAGTGCAACACCTCACACTTGCTTTGATTAAATTCCATCTGCCATTTCTCTGCCCATTTCTCTAGCCAATCTTTATCCCACTCTATACTTTCACACCCTTCCACATAGTCTACGACCCCAGCATATGATATGCTTGCTATTATGGCCGGGGCTTTGAGTATAAGAGTTAGGAAGTCATGACACAGCTGCACAGGACTTTGGCTAGGACGCATTTGTTGTTTTATGCACAGATTTGGTCACCCCCATTACAGGAAGGATGTGGAGGCTTTCAAAAAGAGTGCAGAGGAAGTTTACCAGGATGATGCCTGGATTAGGGGATATTGGCTACAGGGAAATGTTGGACAGACTTTGGCTGTGTTCTCTGGAATGCCAGAGGCTGCGCAGAAACTGGATAGAAATTGATGAAATTATGAGAGGCATAGATAGGGTAGACTATCAGAAGATAGACACAAAAAGCTGGAGCAACTCAGCAGGTCAGACAGCATCTTTGGAGAAAAGGAATAGGTGATGTTTGTGGTCAAGGCGCTTTTGTTTCTATCTTCGGTTTAATCCAGCATCTGCAGGTCCTTCGTGTACAACTCATAGACTATCAGAATCGTTTTCGTAGAACATAGAAGCATAGAAAATAGGTGCAGGAGGAGGCCATTCGGCCCTTCGAGCCAGCACCGCCATTCATTGTGATCATGGCTGATCGTCCCCAATCGATAACCCGTGCCTGCCTTCTCCCCATATCCCTAGATTCCACCAGCCCCTAGAGCTCTATCTAACTCTCTCTTAAATCCATCCAATGGCTTGGCCTCCACTGCCCTGTGGCAGGGAATTCCACAAATTCACAACTCTCTGGGTGAAAACGTTTTTTCTCACCTCAGTCTTAAATGGCCTCCCCTTTATTCTAAGACTGTGGCCCCTGGTTCTGGACTTGCCCAACATTGGGAACATTTTTCCTGCATCTAGCTTGTCCAGTCCTTTTATAATTTTATATGTTTCTGTAAGATATCTCCTCATCCTTCTAAACTCCAGTGAATACAAGCCTAATCTTTTCAATCTGTCCTCATATGACAGTTCCGCCATCCCAGGGATCAATCTTGTGAACCTATACCTGCACAACAACTTTCAGTGACTGGTGTACAAGGACACCCAGGCCTCGCTGTACCTCCCCCTTACCTAAGCTAACCCCATTGAGATAATAATCTGCCCCCTTGTTTTTTCCGCCAAAGTGGATAACCTCACATTTATGTATATTATACTGCTACTTTTTTTCCTTAACATATCCAAAGAAGTTTTTACTGTCCTTCTTTATATTCCTGGCCAGCTTCCCCTCATACTTCATCTTTTCAGCCTGTATTGCCCGTTTTGTTTCCTTCTGTTGTCCTATGAAAGTTTCTCAATCCTCTGGCTTCTGGTTACTCTTTGCTGTGTTATACAGGATAAAAAAATACAGATGGCATGGTTTTAAAGTGAGAGAGGCTAAATTTAAAGGAGATGTGTAGGCCAGGTTTTTTTACACAGATGGCAGTGCAGAGTGCTGCCGGGGGTGGTGGTTGAGGCAGATACATTAGTGACATTTAAAATATGTCTCATAGGTATATGGATATTGAGGGAATAGTGAGATCTGGATTCTGTGCAGGTAGATAAGTAAAGACCTTGTTGTCATGCTTAGCACAGTCTTTGTGTTCTGAAGAATCTGTTCTTGTGCTGTACAGTACATGTACTATTGTAAAACACAAGAAAAGACACAAAGTGCTGGAGTAAGTTAGTGAGTCATGCATCATCTCTGGTGAACATGGATAGGTGATGTTTCACTTCATACTGATTGTGGGTAGGGGGGTGGATGGGATGCTGGAAGAGAGGAGGGGCAGGGTTAAAGCCTGGCAGATAGGAGGTTGATACAGGTGAGATGGGCGTGATGTGCAGATTGGGGACAAAGGTGAGAGATGGAAAGATAGAAGATGTGAGACAAAAGGATTGAAGAGTTGCGAAGCTGGAGGAAAGAATGTGGGTGGAAGGGGAGGCCGCGGGGAGAAATAGGTGCGAGTCCAGGTGAGGCACAGGGGAGGAGGGGAGGGAGGCAATAAAGTGTTTATGGGACAAAGAACGGGAAGGGGTGAGGTTTTGCAGTTACTTAAAATTGGAGAATTAAATGTTCATACCGTTGGGTAGTAAGCTACCCATGTGGAATATACGGTATTGTTGCTCCAATTTGCGTGCCTCTTCACCATGGCAATGTGGGGAGCCCAGGATATAAAGCTCAGCATGGGATTTGGAAGAGGACTAATGAACAAGGAGGGACTGCAGCCACTTCGTATCTGATCGTCAAATGTTGTTGCATGTAGCCAGCCTTGGAATTCATTTGAGTTATGGTATGGTACCTTATTTGTCACATGTACAGTGAAATTCATTGTTGTATACAGTTCAGTTCAAGTATCACGGTACATAAGCACTTAGATACATCTTAGATAAGCATCTTAAATACTGCCTGACCCGTTGAGTTACTCTGGCACTTTGTATCCCTTTGTGTATAAACCAGCATCTGCAGTTCTTTGTTTCTAATATAGATGGGTATTTGATGGTTAACATGGACACGGTGGGCCGATTGGCCTGTTTCCGCGCATTTATCTAAACTAAACTAAACTCAACTAAACTAAAATGAAAACAGGTCAATGCCGCACGCACTTGTTTACTATTTTACTTCCTGTTCTGTTCACAGAAACCCTCCCAGGCAGTTTTATTTTCCACTTGTTGCTTTCGATACATTTCATTTGTTTTCTCTTAAGTAGTTCCTCAGGTAGAACGGCTATTCTTCTTCACTCCCCCGGCACTCATGTTTCCATTGATATGTAGGTTGACATTTTCCAATATAACATCTCTTGCGATAGTCACGGCACTCGCTGCCTGCCTCTCGTGTTTCCTTCCACATTTGCCGCGTTTTTGTGTGAAAAAGCTGCAACTTCAACGCGATTTATCCCAGAAAGTCGCCGATTGCAGATCAATGTTTATCGCTGCGTGGACTAACAGGTCAAGGACCAACATACATTTAACAATTTATTCTGTGCAAATCAATAACAAAATAACCCATCTCCACCCCACGTCTTTTCACCAGTTAGCACAACCGCTAACACAACCAGTTCCCTCCACAGATACAGCCTGGCCCGCTGGGTTCCCCCAGCACTTTGTGTTTTGCTCAAGATTCCAGCATCTACAGTTCTGTGTGTTTTCAGTTGAAAAAATACCCCTTTCATGACGCCATCGCTGTAATCCGAATTCGCCCAGAGATACTATGCAAATGTATTTTCTTGTTACAATTATACAATTGCTAGATCAATAGCTTTTCATTCTATCTTGCCGGTATATTAAGTGCATTCTCTCAATGTACTGATCTCCTCGAATTGTTTCATTACGATGGTACGGAGTGCACAGGCGGCAATGAAAATGAAACATGACCGTTTTTCTCCGACCCCAAATTCCTATTCCATGCCTTAAATGAGAGAGTATGAGTGACTTGGGGAAAAACTAGAGGGACCTGGGGTAGCGGCAGAGTTGCTGCCTTACATCCACAGAGACCCGGGTTCGATCCTGACTACGGGTGCTGTCTGTATGGAGTTTGTACGTTCTTCCAGTGATCTGCGTGGGTTTTCCCCGGGAGCTCTGGTTTTCTCCCACACTCCAAAGACATACAGGTTTGAAGACACATTGGATTGATAAAATTGTATTGTCCCTAGTGTGGATGGTGTTAGTGCGCGGGGGTCGCTGGTCGGTGCGGACGGACTCCGGTGGGTCGAAAGCCTGTTTCCGCGCTGTATCTCTACTAAATTAGAGGGTTGGCGTTGAAATATTAGAATGCTTGAGATCAGACAAACAAAACATTCAGATGCATGTTGCTGCGCAGTCCCTTAGAAAGAGTTATTCAATTATTCCAGTGCTCCTTGTCTTTTCCGATAAATTAGCTAAACTTGCTGGTGCCACTTTTAAAATTTACAGGTGTGACACTTTGCAATTTGACACTCGGGCGCCTCCTCTTGGATTAATTCAGCATCCGACTGCATTAACCCACCCATCACTCTCCACCTCCATTTACCCACAGCATCCACGCCCACATACACAAACTTCAACCATTAGATGACAATTTTAGGAAATGGTAGATATAAGCATTGGGCGGTTAAACAAAGTTCTGCAGGAAAAATAAAATCAACATGAACAATTTCTCCGATGGAAAGTTCCCAATATTTCGCATTCAATGGTTTACTCTGGTCCCTTTGGCGAACTGGTGGGCATCACGTTACTCCCCACATTGAGTTTGGACTTCTTTGAGATAGGTATATTCCTCCTGTTAATTGTTCCATGATTCGGAAAGTCTACCGTGTTAAATCTGCTGCACACCTGATATCTCCCTCCTGCACAAACACCCACTTGTTTGGTTGGCTAATTAGCTTGGTAAAATTGTAAATTGTCCCCAGTGTGTGTGTGTGTGTGTGTGGGACAGTGCATGTGTGCCGGGATCGCTGGTCGGCCTGGACTCGGTGGGCGGAAGGGGCTGTTTCCACGCTGTATCTCTACTAAACTGGTGCACAGACCATGATCTCTTGCTCAACTCATCAAAAACAAAATAACTCATCATCGACCCAAGACGCCAGCCATCCCCCAAAACTCCTGTGCTCATTAAAGGTGAATCCATCTCCATCACTGACACATTCAAACTCCTTGGAACCCACATCAGCAACAACCTCAAATGGAGGACAAACGCGGACCACATCTATGGAAAAGCCCAGCAAAGACTTTTCCATCTCCGACAGCTCAGGAAGTTCAGAGTAAGGTGTCATCTCATGTTCCGCTTCTATACAGCCATCATCGAAAGCATCCTCACTTCATCCATCACAGTCTGGTTCGGCAGTCTCGACTCACTCTCCCGGAAGAAATTACAGCGCATCATCAACAGAGCATCCAAAATTATTGGCTTACCCCTACCATCCCTTGAATCACTTTACCACAAACGGACACTACACAGAGCCCGCAAGATCATCTCTGATCCCACTCACCCTGCACACTATGCCTTTCAGCTACTGCCCTCTGGGAGGCGTTACAGGACAATTGCCTCCAAAACAAACCGCTTCAAAAACAGTTTCATTCCCACTGCAATTAACATTTTAAACTCTGTACGGTGAGGAATAAGAATAAGCATGGCCCTTATGTATTATGTAATGTGTCTGTTTGTATGTATATCTATGTTATATGTTTAATGTTTGATGAAATGTTGGAACCTGTACCGAGCTGTACTGATAACAAATTCCACCAGCCTGGCTGTGTGGTCATTAAAATACAATACAATACAATACAATACAATACAAAAAAGATGAACGCATGCTTCTACCAACACTGCCAGCAGGCCACGCGGATAACGCCAGGGTTGCCCGGACTGTCGATGCCCTCCAGAGGGCAGGATAACATCTGTAACATTCGCATTCCTGTAGCCTTCTGGTAAACCCCATTCACAGCGGAAATAGACCCATTATTCTCAACCAGAGTCAACGAGCCCACAAAGCCATCTCGTGGCTTAATGCCTTCGCGAATTGTTTCCTGTGAGTGGCCTGCGCAGAAGCAGGTGGTTCTTAGTAGTCCCAGCCTATACATTGTCCAGGAATGACCTGCAGAAATTGTCCACTGGTTAAACCATTGAGTAACATCAAATGTTTCTTCCTAATTTGCCAAGTTCCAATGGGGAACTTTTCACTGTGCCTCGGTTCACGTGACAATGAACTAAACTGAAGGGTCTCCACCCGAAACTTCACCCATTCCCTTTCTCTAGAAATGCTGCCTCATCCGCTGAGTTACTCCAGTTTTTTTTAAATATATCTCTTCAATAAACTCAACTCAACTTTGGGCAAGTGTTGCCAGTCCGTTGGTGTAACTTGTAGAATGGATGTTTAGATGTTTATGGGGGAGGGACTAGCTGTACTCTTGGCCACCCACACAGTAACATCTTCTAATCGGTGCTACTATGGGCGGCATCAGCTGGCGACGGCTAGGTTTAGGTTCATTATTTCAACGTGTACCAGGGTACGATAAAACAGTTTTGTTTTCCAGGCTATTTGATCAGATCAGATATACTATACATAAATACAATCAAGTCTTTGGAATTATGTGAAGTTCTCTGCCACAGAAGGAAGTGGAGGCCGATTCAATGTTTTCAAGAGAGAGTTAGATTTCGCTCTTGGGGCTAACGGAATCAGGGATATGGGGAAAAAGCAGGAACGGGGTACTGATTTAGGATGATCAGCCATGATCATATTGAATGGCGGTGCTGATTCGAAGGGCCGAATGGCCTACTCCTGAACCTATTTTCTATGTTTCTATGTAAGTCAAACTCAAGTACAATAGAGAGAGCAAAGACAATAGACAATAGACAATAAGTGCAGGAGTAGGCCATTCGGCCATTCGGCCATTCCGCCATTCAATGTGATCATGGCTGATCATCCCCCAATCAGTACCCCGTTCCTACCTTCTCCCCATATCCCCTGACTCCGCTAAATTTAAGAGCCCTATCTAGCTCTCTCTTAAAAGCATCCAGAGAACCTGCCTCCACTGCCCTCTGAGGCAGAGAATTCCACAGACTCACCACTCTCTGTGAGAAAAAGTGTTTCTTCGTCTCCGTTCTAAATGGCTTACTCCTTATTCTTATTCTTAAAGAGAACATACAGAGCGCAGATTATAGTTCTCAACTTTGTAGTGGATCAGTTCCATAAACTCCATGTCCTCAATGGGGTACAGGTGATTGGGACAGTACCCTTGCTTTGGAAGGGCCATTATTCCTAAATCTTATGGTGCACGCTTTCAAGCTTCTGTAACTTATGCCAGATGGGAGAAGGAATGACTGGGGATAAAAAAAAATATTGGATTATGTTCGTTTTTCCGAGGCAGTGTGAAGTGTAGATGAGGTCAAGAGTGGGGAGTCTGGTCTGATTGATTGGGCTACATCTACAGCTATGCGATTTCTTGCAGTCTTGGACAGAGCTATTCCCAAACCAAGCTGTGATGCAACCTTAGTATTCTTTAAATGGTGCACATGTAGAATTTTCTAAGAGCCACTGTCAGATGCTGGATTTCCTCATTCTTCTCATGAGGTTGAGGCTTTGCTGTGCTTTCTTGGCAGTCGCTTTAATGGATTTGGTAGACGACACAACATTGATAATATTAATGCCAATGGACTTGAAGCTCTCAACATGTCCACTCGTGCACCGTTGATGCAGGTTGGGGGCATGTAATCCACTATGCTTCCTGATAGCAATAACTAGCTCTTTCAACATGCTGACATTGAGGGAGAGACTATTGTCCGCGCACTATGTCATGAAGTTCTCTAACTCCTTCCTGTACATTATCTCATTGATTCGGCCCACCGCAGTTGTGTCACCTGCAAACTTGTAGATGGAGTTAGAACTGAGGTTTTTGACAGTACAGTCGTGAGCGTTGCAGGTGAGTGAACACTTCCAGTCCCACAAATCCCAATATCAGGTGATGTGACAGGTATAAAGTAAAGGGAAATGTATACGTGATTTTTATTTTCATTATTTATTATTAGTTATTAAATCGTTGTAGCGAAGCAGTGGTGCTGGTTTTCGCCGGGCACGGTGGCGGACGCCAGGTGCTGTATATTTGTGACTATTAAACTACTTTTCATGAGAATACGTCAATATTTGGTAAGAGCATGCTTCTATCAACATTGCCATGTTACAACTTAAGCAACATAAATCTCAAGATGACAGACAATTGAACTACAAAGGGAGTTCCGGCAACGCTCCTCACCTCAGTCAACCATGTTAGGCTCACGATGATGCGGCCTGTCCTTAATTTGGATAGAAATCTGATTGAATGTTGTCACAATAGTCTTGATCTTAACGTTAGCAAGATGCTGGAGATACTTCTAGTTTCCCTCTCCCCCGACTCTCAGTCTGAAGAATGGTCGCGACCTGAAACATCTAGACCTGAAACGGAGAGAGAGGGTTGCAAGGGTTACTTTAAATATTTATGACTCTCGATGACTTTTTCTGCCTGCACATCAAGCAACATCATTCGAACACCCCTCCTGCCCACTGCCTACAATTCAGGGAACCGTGTGAAATCGGTGTATGTAAAGTAAAAAAAGTATCCTTCATTGTCATTCAGACATTTCAGTCTGAACGAAATAACCAAACCAATCAAACCAATGTAGGGTCCACATTTCATCCAAGGCCCGAATGCAGCGGACGTGCACGGCGCTGCAGATTGTATCTAATCTTAAAGATATGATCTATATTCGCATGAAAATTTAAGTCCAATGAGGCAATTACGTTTTTTTTTACATGTTATCAGATCAACACTCACGCGGGCGGAAGGAGTAGATACCCACACAATTCCCACAGCCCTTTTGTGCTTCGGTTACCGTTAGAGGTACACAGTTTTGTTTTACACCAGAAAAATCCCCCATTCCGAGCGACCAAGATGAGGTGACCCCATCCTTTGCCTGAGCAGTCCATATGATCCCCGAATCGCATGGGCCGGTGGAGTCTAGCTGGCCAGCCCTGTAGGGGCGGCATGGTGGCGCAGCGCAGCAGCAGCACAGTTGTTGCCTTGCAGCGCCAGGGACCCGGGTTCGATCCTGACCTTGGGCGCTGTTTGTACCGAGTGTGTACGTCCTCCCTGTGACCGCGTGGGTTTTCTCCGAATTCCTCACACATTCCAAAACGGTTGTAGGTTAATTGGCTTAGGTAAAATTGTAAATTATCCTTAGTGTGTACAGGGTAGTGTTGATGTGCGGGGATCGCTGGTCGCTGCGGACACGGTGGGCCGAAGAGCCTGTTTCCGCGTTGTATCTCTAAATTAAACTAAAACTGCTTCTTTGTCTAATCTGCCGATATTTTCTATATTTGGTCTCTTCTCCTACATCTCACTGCAATTTAAATCTATCTTCCAGGCGCAGGAGCCACACTAAAGAAAGGTCCTGACCCGAAACGGCTTCTGTCCATTTTCTTCCACAGATGCCGCCTCTTCTGCGGAGTTCCTCCAGCACTTTGTTTTTGCTCCTCTGGTTCACTCACTGTAAATACTTCTGGCCGGTGGCGCAGCGGTAGAGTTGCTGCCTCACAGCGCCAGAGACCCGGGTTCGATCCTGACTGCGGGTGCTGTACAGTTTTGGTCTCCAAATCTGAGGAAGGACATTATTGCCATAGAGGGAGTGCAGAGAAGGTTCACCAGACTGATTCCTGGGATGTCAGGACTGCCTTATGAAGAAAGACTGGATAGACTTGGTTTATACTCTCTAGAATTTAGGAGAATGAGAGGGTTTCTTATAGAAACTTACAAAATTCTTAAGGGGTTGGACAGGCTAGATGCAGGAAGATTGCTCCCGATGTTGGGGAAGTCCAGGACAAGGGGTCACAGCTTAAGGATAAGGGGGAAATCCTTTAAAACCGAGATGAGAAGAACTTTTTTTCACACAGAGAGTGGTGAATCTCTGGAACTCTTTGCCACAGAGGGTAGTCGAGGCCTGTTCATTGGCTATATTTAAGAGGGAGTTAGATGTGGCCCTTGTGGCTAAGGGGATCAGAGGGTATGGAGAGAAGGCAGGTACGGGATACTGAGTTGGATGATCAGCCATGATCATATTGAATGGCGGTGCAGGCTCGAAGGGCCGAATGGCCTACTCCTGCACCTAATTTCTATGTTTCTATGTTTCTATGCTGTCTGTACGGAGTTTGTACGTTCTCTCCGTGACCACGTGGGTTTTCCCCGGGTGCTCAGGTTTCCCCCAACACTCCAAAGACGTACAGGTTTGTACGTTAATTGGCTTGGGTAAGAATTGTGAATTGTCCCTAGTGTGTAGGAAAGTGCTAGTGAACGGGGATGTAAACGGCGCGGACTCATAGACGGCACCGCCATTCAATGTGATCATGGCTGATCATCTAAAATCAGTACCCCGTTCCTGCCTTCTCCCCATTTCCCTTGATTCCTTAAGCCCTAAGAACTAAATCTAACTCTGCTTGAAAACAACCAGTGAATGAATTGGCATGCACTGCCTTCTGTGGCAGAGAATTCTAAAGGCGGGCCGAAAAACTTCCGAATCATTCCTCGTCTCTTCTGCTCAATTGGAACGGCCTCAATCCCGATCAACAAGATTGCGTCAATGTACAATATGCATACATAAAAGTAAACTAACCACAGAGTGCGTGGCATTGGGCCGATACTATCTATGTGAGGAAACGTGTAATTTGTTCCAACGCCTCTGTTGTTCATCTACAGCTCAACCCCCTCACTCTTCAATTGGAGATCCAATACTCCACTGCACGCTCCGGTTTACGTTGCATCCTCCAGCCTACTTCTGAATGGACAAACCGCATAAAGAAAAAGACACAAAATGCTGCAGCAACTCAGCGGGTCAGACGGCGGGTCCCAAAACGTCACAGAGATGCTGCCTGTCCCACTGAGTTACTCCAGCATTTCGTGTCTATCTTCGGTATAAACCAGCATCTACAGTTCCTTCCAACGCATAAAGAAAGACGTTGATACAAACGTCTTCTGTCCATTTCCCTCCCTGGATGCTGTCCAGCTTGCTGAATTCTTTTGTGTTTTGGAAAGGGAAACGTTGAGTTAAAAAAAATATATATATATTCTCACGACAGCATTCCGTTTTATGTTCATGGATCTCATCCAGGCCTGAATAATTGGCTATGGAGTTATATCTAGCCCAAATACAAACTGCTGGAGGGAGTAACTGATGGCATCATGTGTGATTACTTTCCCTCACCGCATCGCAGCTATCTACCCTCTATCCCATCAACAACTGGGCATCCTTCTGCCCAGCAACATGAATGTTTAATTTCTCTCATGTCAAGTAACCCATCTCTCTCAGCCCCTCCTCCACTCTAGTCGAGCTGCCAGTCCCACTGTTCGCAGCCATATTTCTCTTCGTTGTTACCTCTTCCAGAGCCAACAATTGAGCATTGTGGGCTCTACCTTTCCTTAGTCATCGGTGCCGGCTCTGATATGTTCTGAACCTTTTAATACTTCTAGTCTCCCTCTCTTGGAGAGAAGGCAGGTACAGGATACTGAGTTGGATGATCAGCCATGATCATATTGAATGGCGGTGCAGGCTCGAAGGGCCGAATGGCCTACTCCTGCACCTATTTTCTATGTTTCTATGGACTCTCAGTCTGAAGAAGTGGTTGGGCCCGAAACGTCCCACATTCCTTCTCTCCAGACATGCTACCTGCCCCGCTGAGTTACTCCAGCATTTTTCTCCAGACTAGATAGAGACGTGAACCGAAGGTTTTTTAAGGATAATTCGATAGTTTTAACAGAACTTTCCGACAGGATCTTTTTACATGCAAATGTTTTTGCTTGCCGCAACAACAAAAAAAAATAGTGTAAATCCAGTGACTGTAGAGAAAATATAAATTTTGGGAGGGCTGTTTCTTCGTAATCCAAGGATGCAATAATAAGATAATTGTTCCAGCGAGGATTGATACCGACTGGAATCATTAGATAACTTTGTCATTTGAGATGTAAGATACCGGTAACGTAAATAGACGGTCACGGTGGCACAGCGGTAGAGTTGCTGCCTTACAGCAAAATGCAGCGCCAGAGACCCGGGTTCGATCCCGACTACGGGTGCTGTCCTGTATGAAGTTTGTACCTTCTCCCCGTGATCTGCGTGGGTTTTCTCCGAGAACTTCGGTTTCCTCCCACACTTGAAAGATGTACAGGTTTGTAGATTAATTGGCTTGATAAAAATGTAAAATTGTCCAAGTTGGCGATATGAAGAGTACTGCCCTGCCGTCTACAACATTCAGAAGGTTCAGAAGGTAGACACAAAGTGCTGGGGTAATTCAGCGGGTTAGTTAGGCCGCTCTCCGGAGAAAAGGGATGGGTGGGACCCTTCTCTAGACTGACGGGTAACGTAGGATTTATTAAAACAACGGGATGCCGAAACAATGGAGAATATTCAATATAAACTGATGAACTACAGTGAGACGCCAAGAAGAATTGTAAAAGGGCAGCGTGTTTTCAATCTGGTCGTGAAAGGCTCCTGACCCAAAAGGTCCATGTTCTCCAGAGATGCTGCCTGACCCGCTGAGTTACTCCAGCACTTTGTGTCTTTTTTTTTGGTAAGGCTCCCCGTGGCAGTTTGAGCTGTTTTGCAAGGACAGGCGGTATCGCACGGTGGAGCAGAGCCTCGGCTTTCGTTCTGACCAAGACTGTGCAATGGAAACCCCGAGGTGACGATGCAAACTGAAACCGGGCGAAGGGAAACACCGATGAGCAAGGCAAGGATCAACATCTTTATCGCTCAACCTTTCACAGGCCGGATGCAGAATTCTAAGCGAGTTCTCGGGTAAACCCTGGAGATGTGTTGCAAGGGGCGGTGGTCCTCAATAGAACTTGGGTTACACAGACACAAGGAGCTGCAGATGCTGGAATCTTGAGCAAAACACTAAGTACTGGAGGAACTCAGCGGGTCAGCCTGCATACGTGGTGGGAATGAACAGACGACGTTATAGGGTCGGGACCCTTCTTCAGACGGATTGGAGAGAGGGGGGGAGGGGGAGCTGGAAAATAGTTCAGTTCAGTTCAGATCAGTTTCAGTTTAGTTTATTGTCACGTGTACCGAGGTAAAATGAAAATCTATTGTTGCGTGCTAGAAAGACAATACATGATTACAATCGATCCATTTACAGTATTTCATACATGGGGGCGGGACAAACCTGGCAATGGAGGGGGGAGGGGGAGGGGGGGGGGAGGAGTATTGGCAAATTAGTGGAGTAAGTGACAAAGGCTAGAGATGAAAAAGAGACGAAGGGTGTGAGATCAGATGCCAGGCAGCACAATGGCTCAGCTGCTAGAGCTGCTACCTCACAGCGCCAGAGACCCGGGTTCGATCCTGACCTCGAGTGCTGTCTGTGTGCGGGTCAGGCAGCATCTATGCTTCTATAAGATACCCTCTCATCCTCCTAAATTCCAGTGAATACAAACCCATTTCGCTCCAGTCCCGCCATCCCGGGAATTAACCTGGTGAACCTACCCTGCACTCAAAAGCAAGAATGCCCTTCCACCCATATCCCAAAGACGTGCGGGTTGGCAGGTTAATTAGCCGCTGTGGGGGTAAGGGGGGTATGTAGGGGGTAGAGGCAATAGTGGCATAACATAGAACTAGTGTGAACAGGTGATCGACGGTCGGTGTGGACTCCAACCACACCGTGGTCTTTCCATACTGCACCCTTCAATCATTCAATCAAGCAAGGACATACGAGGAGGAGTGAAATGCAAAGCCAGAGGGAGCGATATGGGTGGAAGGGGATAGGGAGAGGGGAAAGAGGGAGAATAAAAGGGAAATGAGGAACTCCGGGGATAGGATGTGCGTATAAGAAAGAGGGGAAAGGGGCAGGGTTACTGGGAGGGTGGGAGGTAGCTGGAGTAATGAATGGGTATCGGGGAGGGGAGTACAGGGTAGAGAGAGGGGGGGGGGGGGGGGGGGGGGGTGTCGGAAGAAGGTATTACTTGAAATTGAATATGTAGGAAGGAACTGCTGATGCTGATAGACACAAAATGCTGGAGTAACCCAACAGGTCAGCTAGCATCTCTGGAGAAGAGGAGAGAACCCTCTTAGGTTTTATGGAATAGCCCATGTAGAATGTTTCACAAACAACTGGGGGCAATCTGGGCCTTGTTTGGTTTAGTGCCTCATCACATGAAGGGAACTTCATGTTCATACATTCATAAGAGATAGAAGCAGAAATAGGCTATTCGGCACATCACGTCTACTCTGCCATTCATTCAATGTTGATCTATCTTTCCCTCTCAACCCCATTCTCCAGCCTTCTCCCCATAACCCTCAACACCCTTACTAATCAAGAATCTCTGCTTTAAAAATATTAATTGACTTGGCCTCCAGAGCTGTCTATGCATGAATTCCACAGATTCACCACTCTCTGACAATAGAAGATCCTCCTCATCTCCTTCCTAAAGGTATGTCCTTTTATTCTGAGGCTATGGCCTCTAGTCTTAGACTCTCCCACTAATGGAAACATCCTCTCCGCATCCACTCTATCCAGGTCTTTCACTATTTGGTAAATTTCAATGAGGTGTCCCCCCCCTCATCATTCAAGTAGTACCACCAGGCAGTACTGTACACGGTTTCCCTCACCACTGCACTGAAGTCTTACCCTGGCTCTTGTGCTTAAGTCTCTTGGCAGCTCCTAAAGCCATAGTTGATAAAGTGTTACAACTGACCCTCAGCAAAATTACATGTTTTCTATGATGTAACTAATTTTCCATTAACTGGGACTGGTCAGGTATGTTGCATTTTTCAGGTTAATTGACTGTTTTCCAGTTAATGGAAGATGACAGGAGTGGCTGTAAGTGGATAAACTTGAAGAAATTTTGTTACAAGATCGAATATTCAGGAACATGCAACTCTTGTCAGTGACTGCAGTCTTGTCCTCCTATGTAGTTTTCTCTCCACACTTGGACCCACAGTGGCAACCCAGGTGGCAGGTGAGTCCTGCAATTTACCACTGCTAGTTGGTTCTCAGACATCCACTATTTGGTTTGCTATCCTCCTGCACTCCAAGGAATAAAGTCCTAGCCTGCTCAACCTCTCCATATAGCTCAAGCCCTGGTGTCCTGGAAACATCCTCGTAAATCCTCCCTGCACCCTTTCCAGCTTGAACACATCTTTCCTATAAGATGGTAACTAAAACTGAACATAAGACTCTAAATGCGGTCTCATCAATGTCTTTAAAAACTGCAACATGACCTCCCAACTTCTATACTCAATACTCTGATGTGCCTTTTTGACTCCCTTATCTATCTGCGACACCACTTTCAGGAACTATGTACTTGCACGGAAGTGTGACAATCCTGCATTGGCACATTTTGGCCAGTATTCTCACAATGAACACGATGATCATCTTTGTCAAAACAAGGAACTGAAGACGCTGGTTTATAAAACAAAAGACGCAAAGTGTTGGAGTAACTCAGCAGGCAGGGATGCTGGCTGACCCGATGAGTTGGGTTCACCTGCCACTTATTGAACCGGAAATAGAAACATAGAAACATAGAAAATAGGTGCAGGAGTAGGCCATTCAACCCTTTAATAATAATAATAATAATACATTTTATTTAATGGGCGCCTTTCAGACATCTCAAGGACACCTTACATAGTAATCAGAATAACATATAATCGGAATATAACAAGTAATAAAGACATCACAGAGACACAAATTAAAAACAGAATTCAATCCAAAAACAGAAAATCAAAAACACAGTGTGAAGAGAGAGCAGCGGCAGCCAAAGCGCGCCAGCGTCCACTCTCTCTTCACGGCAGCCATCTTGGACACAGACCTACAGGACTACAATTAGACAAAAAAATCATCCCCCCACAGTGGATAGCACTGTGGAGGAAGGCACAATGTCCAGTCCCCACCCCATGTTCACCCCAAAGTCAGCTATATGATCATGGCTTTGAGCCAGCTTTGAGCCAGCTATATGATCATGGCTGATCATCCAAAATCGAAGATACACAAAAATGCTGGAGAAACTCAGCGGGTGCAGCAGCCCGAAACGTTGTCTATTTCCTTCGTTCCATAGATGCTGCTGCACCCGCTGAGTTTCTCCAGCATTTTTGTGAAACTTCGATTTTCCAGGGTCTGCAGTTCCTTCTTAAATCCAAAATCAGTACCCCGTTCCTGCCTTCTCCCCATATCCATGTAGTCATAGTAATTCTCATCCCAGTACCAAGAAGCAACTCTATTTCCAATGTCCACACTAAGCTCAGAAACTGAAGAAGCCCGTGTTATAAGTAGTATGATTTCCTATTGGTTTCGATCTGAGTGATTCACACCTATTTTCTGTGGAAAGGAAGTTGTCAGATGCAATGTTTTCTAGTTTCTGTATTTGTGAAACTGTTTTCACTTCAACTATTTTAATGTTTCATATATTCATGCACATGACAGTGGAATTGATACATTTTTCGAGAAATCCTATCAAATCTTTTGTAAAACAGTATCATGAAATTTTATTCAGTTGATGGCTAAATGAGGAAATAGCTTCAATAATCTAGTAAAACATGTATTATGTTATCTGAGTAGAAGGCGAGGAAGTGATACATTTTGCATTAATTTGAGCCAGTAATGTTTTATGAGCTGTTTATCGTTTTTGTTTGTTTCTAAACACATTATTTGGGATGTTCAGATCTCTTCATTAAAGAACATCATCAAAAATATAAAACATTGTTTGGATGCTAAGCGATATGTCCAGGAATAGCTTCGGTCAATTTTATATTAAGATGATAAACTTTGCATCAGGGCAACGTTGACAATGACCTTGGATTCCTTGGTGTGAAAAAGAAGATCAAATCCAAACTGATCAACTATCATCAAATTATGCACAGAAACCTAAAAACATAGAAAAATAGGTGCAGGAGTAGGCCATTCGGCACTTTGAGGCAGCACCGCCATTCAATATGATCATAGCTTATCATCTAAAATCAGTACCCCGTTCCTGCTTTTTCCCCATATCCCTTGATTCCTTTAGCCCGAAGAGCTAAATCTCACTCTTTCTTGAAAACATCCAGTGAATTGGCCTCCACTGCCTTCTGTGGCAGAGAATTCCACTGATTTACAACTCTCTGGGTGAAGAAGTTTTTCCTCATCTCAGTCCTAAATGGCCTACCCCTTATTCTTAAACTGTGACCCCTGGTTCTGGACTCCCCCAACATTGGGAACATTTTTCCTGCATCTAACATTTTTCCTGCATCTTAAAATCCTTTAAGAATTTTACATGTTTCTAGAAGATACCCTCTCATCCTTCTAAATTCTAGTGAATACAAGCCCAATCGACCCATTCTTTCATCATATGCCAGTCCCGCCATCCCGGGAATTAACCTGGTGAACCAATGCTGCAATCCCTCAATAGCAATAATGTCCTTCCTCAAATTAGGAGACCGCAATTGGACACAATACTCCAGGTGTGGTCTCACCAGGGCCCTGTACAACTGCAGTAGGACCTCCTTGCTCCTAAAGTCAAATCCTCTCGCAATGAATGCCAACATGCCATTAGCTTTCTTCACCGGCTGCTGTACCTGCATGTTTACTTTCAGTGACTGATGTACAAGCACACCCAGGACTCGTTGCACCTCCCCTTTTCCTAATCACGACACCATTCAGATAATAATCTGCCTTCCTTTACTTGCCACCAAACTGGATAACCTCACATTTATCCACATTATATTGCATCTGCCATGTACCTGCCCACTCACCCAACCTATCCAAGTCACCCTGCAGCCTCATAGCATCCTCATCGCAGCTCACACTTGCCACCCAGCTTTCTGACATCCGCAAACTTGGAGATGTCACCTTTAATTCCCTCGTCTAAATCGTTAATATATATTGTAAATAACTGGGGTCCCAGAACCGAGCATTGCGGCACCCCACTAGTCACTGCCTGCCATTCTGAAAAGGACCCGTTAATTCCTATTCTTTGCTCTCTGTCTGCCAACCAGTTCTCTATCCATGTCAATACCCTACCCCCAATACCATGTGCTCTAATTTTGCACACTAATCTCTTATTTGGGACCTTGTCAAACAGAACTATGATGAAAAATGTTGGTTATATCACTCTGAAGACATCCTTGTTCACCAATATTCAGTATCAGTTCTGCCCTTTGGATTCTAGAAGAACCATTTGGCTTCAGACCTTATTACATTCTTTGTCCAAATGCAATCTAAATACTACGTTCCAGAGGTGGTGACATTGACCATTCTTGATGAACTTTCATCAAAACTATGAAAAGTTAGAAATCAAGGAAGATTAGAGAAGGTGAAGGTTGTATAAAGGGGAAAATATAAAATTAATGGCATGGACCTTAACAGCATTTGTGTAGGAAGGAACTGCAATGGCAGTATCTCTGGAGATAAATTACAGCAGATGTTTTGGGACAGAACCCTTCCTCAGACAGCATTGATGTACAGAGGAATCGTGGGGTCCAAAATTCCCTGAAATTGGCAACACAAGTAGATAGTGTGGTTAAGAATGCATATTATATGCGTGCCTTCTTAGGTTAGGACATAAAATATTAGAGTCGGGAAGTCATGATGCAGCTTTATATGAGTTGAGTTAAGCCGCTTTTGGAGTGTTATGTGCAATCTGGTCACCCTATGACAGGAAGCATGTGGAGTCTTTGGAAAGGGTGCAGAGCAGGTTTACCACTGATGAAGGATTAAAGGGTATTAGATACTGGGAGAGGTTGGACAGACTTGGATAGTTTTCTCTGAAACACCAGAAGTTGTGGGGAGGCCTGTAAGGAGTATACAAAATAATGTGAAGCATAGAGGCATAGATAAGGTAGAAAGTGAGATTTTTTTCCCAGGATGGAAAAATCAAATACTCGAGGACTTAGTTTTAAGGTGAGAGGGGCAGAATTTAAAGGAGATGTGCGGGTGGATGCAGAGGGAGACAGAATGATGAGATATACAATACTGCAGGTGCTGGAAATCTGAAATGAAATAAGTGTGCTGGAAACACTTCAAGCATATTCTGTGGAGAAATAAAACTTGTATACTTACTATATATAAAATCATGAGAGGAATAGATCGGGTAGATGCACAGAATCTCTTGCCCAGAGTAGGAGAATCGAGAACCAGAGGACATAGGTTCAAGGTGAAACGGAAAAGATTTAAAAGGGATCTGAGGGGTAACTTTTTCACACAAATGGTGGTGGGTGTATGGAACAAGCTGCCAGAGGAGGTAGTTGAGACTGGGACTATCCCAACGTTTAAAAAACAGTTAGACAGGTACATGGATAGGACAAGTTTGGAGGGATATGGACCAAGTGCAGGCAGGTGGGACTAGTGTAGCTGGGACATGTTGGCGCTGTGGGCAAGTTGGGCTGAAGGGTCCGTTTCCACACTGTATCACTCTATGATTAGTTAAATTATAGATTGGCGAGCTTTCAACAGGCTGCCCAGTCCCAATACATAGTAGAAAGGCTTGTAATCCGAACTTCAATATCCAGTCCTTATTTTGACCATTCTCACCAATCATACTTATATAATGTTCCCAGTTGGAAGATGACATTCTGTTCCTCAAACTTAAGTTGTGGTGTGTTGACCAAAGCCAGAGAGTTGAGAGTGGTAATGCAATGAAGAATTGGTGAGGGAGGTCATGCAATGAAGGATTAAAACACTGGGCAATTGGGAGGCAGAATCACCCTTGATCAGGCATGCTCTGCAAAGGAGTAATATAATCTGCATTCAGTTTCTTCATTGTGGACGAGACCACGCCATGGGCTTCAATGAAGTCATGATGTCGTCTACTCCACAATGAGAAAATAGAAAGACGTGCAAGTGGAAGGAGAATTTGGAGCTGTGGAAGATGGGACGAGGTGAAAGGGTAAGTGTTGCATCTCCTGTGGTCACGTGTGAAGTGGGTCTTGGCAGAGACGGTAAACCAGGATGGCACAGTCGGCTCAGGGTGCTGGCATGTCAGGGGAGAGGAGAGGAGGAGGAGATGTGTCCGCTAGGAGCATCACATTAAGGAGGGTAAAGGTTATGGATATTCCGTTGATCGTGAAGACGGTTGATGAGGAAGGTGAGGATATGGGGAATCCTATCCTCAATGGATGGGAAGATAGGGGGAGAGAGTCAAAATAAAGGAGATAGCCAGAGTTAAGAGCCCTGTCAACTATGATGGAGGGTGAGAAAGCATGGCAGTTCCAAAGTGTTGGCATGGAAAATCCCAACATCAGAACAAATATGGCAGAACCGGGGGAAATGCAAGAATTATTTGGACTCCTTACAGCAAGCAGGGTGTAAGGACGTCAAGATAGTTATGATAGTATATGGGGTGGTGAATCTGTGGAATTATTTGCCACAGAAGTCTGTGGAGGCCATCAATGGATATATTTCAGGCAGAGATAGATAGATTCTTGATTAGTACAGGTGTCAGGGGTTATGGGGAGAAGGCAGGAGAATGGTGTTAGGAGGGAGAGATAGATCAGCCATGATTGAATGGCAGAGTAGACATGATGGGCCAAATGCCTAATTCTGCTCCGATCACTTCAGATTTTATGATCTTATGGACTAGAACATCAGGCATAGGACAATACAGCACAGGAAGAGGCCCTTCCATGCACAATGTCATTAAAGTAATCTCCTCTAATCGCTGGCAGGTGATTCATTCCCCACATATCTAGCTGCCTATCTAAAATCTCTTGAATGCCACTACCATGTCTGCCTCCACCACCATCCCTGCCCTATTCCAAACACCCACCACCCTCTGCATAAAGAAATTGTCCCACACACAACTTCAAACTTTGCACCTCTGACCTTAAAGCGATGCTCTCAAATCTTTGACATTTCCATTCTGGGAAAAAAAGGTTGTGGTTGTCTACCCTATCAATGCCTCTCATCATTTTATATAGGGAGAAGTAGATATTGGCTGTGAACTGATCAGAGAAGGGGATAGAAACGCCTAAAAAGGAAGGAGAAATGTCAGAGGGAAACCTTCTGAAAGTGAGAGCAGGGTGGAAGTAGGTAGCAAAGGTGATGCAACTGAATTCTGAGCAAGGGGGTGTTGTAACACCAATACAGTCATCTATGTAACAGGCAGGGAGGTGAGGGAGGCTTGAGTTGTTTTGAAACTGTTCTATACATTCTACGAAGAGATATGCGGAACTTGGACCCATCTGTGACCACCTTTGATCTGGAAGAGCTGAATGGAGTTGAATGAGGGGATGCTCAATGTGAGAACAGAGAAGTCCTCAACACAGAACTTGATCTACCAGGCAGTCATGGTCCCTCCCCACTTATATTTTGTAGCGACCTGGACTACCTCCAATTCAGTGAAAGGATAAGCAAACCGATGTGAGAGTTCTCTCCCAGACCAACATTCCCAGCCTGGGGACACTGAATTGAAGAGTTGGACTGGCCATATGCCCACCTTTAGACGGCCGTATCAGGCATTCTACAGCTCCATCATCGGTAAAGATTACCAGGTAGACAGTGGAAAATATTCAAGGATGCACTTAATGCCTTGTTGGAATGTAACATCCTGACCGACTCCTGAGTATCTCTGGCCCATGAAGATCAGTAGAAAGGAATATTTGGAATGGTATTGAGAGCCTCATCTTTGTACTGAGAGCACAAGATGACCCAGGATTAGCAACAAATCCTGGCAAATTAGCAATTGCGTTCCTCCAGTACTTTGTGTTTGGTTCAATATTCCAGCATATGCAGTTTCTCGTGTCTCGATCAATAGCTGGACATTGAGTTTCTAACACCACAGTAATTCCCCACTTCAGAAGCTTTTCACAGATTACAGTGGATAACTAGCAGGAACGAAGCCATCTTGTAATAAGAGCAAACCCGCAGAGACAAAGGCAGTCTTGCAGCGTCAGGGACCCGGGTTCGATCCTGACTTTGGGCGCTGTCTGCACAGAGTTTGCACTGTAACCACGTGGGTTTTCACCGGGTGCTCTGGTTTCCTCTCATATTCCAAAGACGTGCAGGTTTGTAGGTTAATTGGCTTGGTAAAGTTATAAATTGCCCCTAGCATGTAGGATGCATGTTGGACAACATGGAACTGATGGATTGTTGGTCGGCATGGACTCGGTGGGCCGAAGGGTCTGCTTCCACGCTGTATGTCCAAACTAAAGACGAAACTGAACTTTCAGTGGGACATGGTCTAGCTTGACTTGGTATCTTTGTTTCCGATTGTTAAGGAGAACGTAAGGACCACGGCTTTTGTTACAGGCAGACAAACAACTGGACCTATGATCGTTCACATACGTACAAATCAAATGCACATCATATTTGAAGTGGGCTGTTCTTTCCTTTTTTTAAAACGTTTCTAATAATTGTACAGTTGCAATTGGCCATGATGTTGCCATTATATCTAAACTATGCCAGCATTTAAACAGCAGCGTGTGGTATTTAAAAAAAATGTCCTTGAATAACCGCAGATTCTGCAATGTAATCAAATGGAAAGTAATGCAGAGTGAAGAGGCGGTGACACGGGAGATGGTCCCTGAGGAGAGGGCAAATGTCTGCTAAAGTTGCAATGAAGATGATGCAAGGCATATTTCGTACTTGGGCAGATGCACGACTGTCCTTCCTCACCTGCCCTGCACTTCATTGTTAACCTTGCAACGATTTGTCTTCCTTATCTCTTGCGAAACTGGTGTGGGCATCGTCTTTGCGGCTCTAGTGAGGGAAAAGAAACGGAGATCCCTTCAGTTCATGTTCATATGTTCTAGGTGCAGAATTAGGCCATTCGGCCCATCAAGTCTACTCCGCCATTCAATCATAGCTGATCTATCTTTCCCTCTCAACCTCATTCTCCTGCCTTCACCCCATAACCCCTGACACCCGTACTAATCCAGAACAAGGGGTCACAAGGGGCCACAGTTTAAGGATAAGGGGGAAGTATTTTAGGACGGAGATGAGAAAAACATTTTTCACACAGAGAATGGAGAATCTGTGGAATTCTCTGCCACAGAAGGTTGTTGAGGCCAGCTCATTGGCTATATTTAAGAGGGAGTTAGATGTGGCCCTTGTGGCTAAAGGGACCAGAGGGTATGCAGAGAAGGCAGGTACAGGATACTGAGTTGGACGATCAGCCATGATCATATTAAATGGCGGTGCAGGCTCGAAGGGCCGAATGGCCTGCTCCTGCATCTATTTTCTATGTTTCTATGTAATCAAGAATCTGTCAATCTCCGCCTTAAAAATATCCATTGACTTGCCCACAACAGCCGTCTGTGGCAAAGAATCCCACAGATTCACCACCCTCTGACTAAAGAAATTCCTTCTCCTCTCCTTAAGTAAGTTAAGGAGAGTCGCGCCGCCTACGAGAGTAGGCGGCACGACTCTCGTCAGCAGCGGCCTCTGCAGCCCGTCTGCGTTTTTATTATTTTTGTCTATGTTTTTATGTAGTTTTGTTATTTTCTGTTGGGGTGTGTGTGTGTGGGGGGATGGGAGGGAGGGGGTAACTTTTAAAATCTCTCCCTGCACGGGAGACCCGACCTTTTCTTTTTCGGATCTCCGTTGTCGTTGGGGCTGCAACGTGGAGCGGCCTCCAACAGGAACGACCTGGGGCTCCAGTGCCGACTACTCACCGTCGCGGAGCTGGCCAAGTCCGGAGCGGGTGGAGCTGTGGTGGACGCTGCTGCGGCCCGACCCCCGGAGCTTCGGTGGCGGGTCTGGCGGACGGCGGCACCGGGAGCCCGCGGGTCCCTGGAGGGAGACCGCTTTTCGGGGCTCCCGCAACGGCGACTTCTCTTGCCCGAGTTGCGGGGTTGAAGAGCTCCTGGAGCGCGGCTTGGAATGGCCGCGGGACTCTGCGAGCGCACGCCGGGGGCTCTAACAACTAAACCCGGTGTGCGACCTTGCATCACCCAGCGTGGCTTTAATGGCCGCGGGACAATCGCCATTGCCAGCCGGGGGCTTTGACTTTGACTCTGACATGGGGGATGGGGGGGGGGGGGGGGGGGGGGGGGGGGAGTGCAGTGGAGAGATAAGTTTATTTTTGCCTTCCATCACAGCAATGTGATGGATGTTTATGTAAATTATGTTGTGTCTCGGGTCTTTTTGTTTGTAATGTATGGCTGCAGAAACGTCATTTCGTTTGGACCTCAAGGGGTCCAAATGACAAATAAATTGAATCTTGAATCTTGAATCTTAAGCGCCTAGTGAAATATATCGATGTCCTTACCAATATGTAACACCAAAGATCAATAAATATCAGTACTTACTCTTGTTCCGACGATGCATGATGACCAAAAGGATGGAAATAAGAAACAGAAGGTTGCAGGTGATCAGAGATCCCCAGATAGTCCAGTCGCAGGTATACTCTGGAAAAACAGCACCAGTGCACGTTAACAGGGCCCAATACCGATATAAAGCAATGGACACATTTCAGCAACTGCAGGGCAGCACCACCCCCATGCTACCGGGTGAAGTCACACAGAACATGCAGGTTCTGATCCCTTTTTAAATGCCCCTGTCCCACTTAGGAAACCTGAACGCAAACCTCTGGAGACTTTGTGCCCCACCCAAGGTTTCCGTGCGGTTCCCGGAGGTTGCAGGTGGTTGCCGGAGTTTGCAGGTAGTGGAAGCAGGTAGGGAGACTGACAAAAACCTCCGGGAACCGCACGGAAACCTTGGGTGGGGCGCAAAGTCTCCAGAGGTTTCCGTTCAGGTTTCCTAAGTGGGAACAGGGGGTTAGTGTCATGGGCAGAAGAAAGAAGAATGGGTTCAGAGAGAAAGATAGATCAGCCATGATTGAATGACGGAGTGGACATGATGTGCTGATCGGCCTAATTCTGCTCTTATAAC
Source organism: Amblyraja radiata (assembly GCF_010909765.2). Classification (NCBI taxonomy): domain Eukaryota; kingdom Metazoa; phylum Chordata; class Chondrichthyes; order Rajiformes; family Rajidae; genus Amblyraja; species Amblyraja radiata. The sequence goes on from NC_045956.1 coordinate 168,741,690, forward strand.
TTATGAACATGAACTTATGACATGACCAGCAGATCCGGCTGATATAATGGTGAGAGAAAACCTGAGCCAATATCAGAGATGGAAGATGAGGTGCGTTCTAGTGCAGTCAGAGGAAGTGAGTGACTAGAAGTGGTGGAATTCAAACTTTAGTTCAGAAGTTTTTCACTGAGAGGGTGGTGGATGGAACGAGCTGCCAGAGGAGATAGTTAAGGCAGGTACTATAACAACACTCAAAAGACATTTAGTCAGCACATGGATAGGAAAGTTTTAGAGGGATATGGGGCAAATGTGGGCCTAGCATAGATTGGGTATCTTTGTCGACATGGGTAAGTTGGGCCGAATGGCCCATTGCCCCGCTGTATGGCTCTAATAGAAAAAAAATATGGAATGTGCCCGGATGGAAGATGTTGTTGTTCGTCAAGTTTTGATGGACTTTGACGAATGAATGAGTCTTAGAGTCATGCAACACTGAAACAGATCTTTCAATCCAACTCGATCATGCCGACCAAGATGCCCCATCTAAGCTAGTCCCATTAGTCTGTAATTCAAGTGTCTTTTAAAAATTGTCATTGTACTTGCCACAACTACCTCCTCTGCCATCTTATTCCATATACCCACCAAGCTCTATGTGAAAAAGGTTGCCCCTAAGGCACCTATTAAATCCACCTCTCTCTCACCTACGTTATCTAGTTCGTAATTCCCCTAACCTGGGGAAAAGACTCTGAATATTCACCATATCACTTCCTCTCATGATTTTATGCACCTTCATATCATCCAGGGCTCCAAGAAATACTGTCACAGCCTGCCTAATCTCTCTTTAAATCGCATGCCCTCAAGTCCTGGCAACATCCATGTAAATCATCTCTGCACTCTTTTCAGCTTTTTTTTAATTAAAAAAAAAATTTGTTTATAGGGACAGTGCATATTAATGAACATTTGCATGTAAATATGCGAGATTGTAGCCAATCAGTAGCTAATTTCCGTCTCTAGTCCCAGGCAAAGGTAGGTGAAGTGTCTTGCCCAAGGACACAACGACAGTACACACTCCAAGCAGGATTTGAACCGGCCACCTTCAGGTTGCTAGCCGAACACTTAGCCCATTGTGCCATCTGTCGTCCTTAATTACAACCTTCCTTTAGCAGGGTGACCAAAATTGAACTATTTATTCTAAATGTGTCTCCACCAACGTCTTGTGCAACTTCGATACCTAATACACTGACTGATGGCCAATGTACCAAAACCTTTCTTTACCATCCTATCCACCTGTGACGCCCTTTTCGGGGAACTATCCTCGGTACTGCTAGATCCCTTTACCACACTCCCAGGGACCTGCCATTCACTATGAAAGTCCTGCCCTGGTTTGACTTATTTTTAGAGAGATACAGCGTGGAAACAGGCCGCTCGGCGCACCGAGTCCACACCGACCAGCGATCCCCGCACACTAAAGCTATCCTACACACACTAGGGACAATTTACAATTTTATCAAGCCAATTAACCTACAAATCTGTATGTCTTTGAAGTGTGGGAGGAAACCGGAGCTCCCGGAGAAAACCCAGGGAGAACGTACAAACTCCGTACAGACAGCACCCGAGGTCAGGATCGAACCCAGTCCTCGGGCGCTGTAAGGCAGCAACTGAACTGCTGCACCACCATGCCTCCCTTGTTAGTCAGACTTCCTTACACATAGGTAGACATAAAATGCTGGAGTAACTCAGCAGGTCAGGCAGCATCTCTGGTGAGAAGGAATGAGTGAAGTTTCGGGTCAAGACCCTTCTTCCTTACACATATCTGCCTTGCCCTTCACTTTAATAGGAACATGCATGCTTTGAACTATCACCGTCATGTTTTTAAAAGCATCCCACTTTCCAGGCATCCCTTTTGCCTGTAAACAACCATTCAGCTTTTGCAAATATGTGATAAATATCGTCAAAGTTGGCCTTGCGAACAATTCAGAACTTTAACATGTGGATCAGCGTTTTCTTTACCCATGGGGACACAAGGAACAGCAGATGCTGATTTGCAAAAAAAGAAAAAGCACTGGATAACTTAGCGGATCAGACAACATCTCAGTTTAGTTTATTATTGTCACCTGTACTAAGATATAGTGACATTTATGTGCTATCAAGTCAAAGAAAAGACCATACACAGCACAAGTACACATTCCTTGTATGTGAATACTTGGCCAATAAACTTACTTACTTACTTACTTACTTACAATCAAGCTGCCCACAGTGCAAAGTTAACGGTTAAAGGGTATAACATTTAGTGCACAGATAGCATCTGTGAAGCACACGGTTAGGCAACCTTTCAGGTCGGGACGCTTCTTCAGATCTATCCTTATCTATAATTATTTTAAAGTTAATGGGGAGAAGGCAGGCATAGGTTATTGATTCGGGACGATCAGCCATGGTCGCAATGAATGGCAGTGCCGGCTCGAAGGGCCGAATGGCCTCCTCCTGCACCTATTTTCTATGTTTCTAATACAATCATGTTCAATGGTCCCAAAAAACTTGTGCACTGACAATTCAATCTCCTGCTCTTTCCAATTTCCTAAGAGTAGGTCAAGCTCTGCCCTCTCCCTTGTGGGGCCCTCCACATATTGGCTAAGGAAACTTTCCTGAACACATTTGATAAATTCCACCCTATCCAATCCCTTGTTATGACAAACCTACTAGTTTGACATCTATTAGTCTGGCTGTTGCGTGCAATCTCCTGGCATTTTTGTTCCTCTAATTCCCGTTGACTATTTGGGGGCCTTTAGTAAATTCCCAACAAGGTGATCATCCACTTTTTATTTCTCAGCTCCAGCCATATAGCTTGACTGGATGAACCATCAATAACGTCATCATAGACAATTGCCGTGACATTCTCTTCAATCAGTAACGCAAGCTTCCTTCCAACACCATCGCACCCAATGCATTGCACTAATTTTTAAGAAGGTTAAGTGAATCGCTACTTGGTCCAAAGGGACTGTTCGTGTTTGAATCCACTGAGATGACTCGAGATCCCCGTTGTCCCAGTTCTCCTTCCCACTCCCACACTGAATTCTCTGTCAGTGGTCTCACACACTATTCATAACAAGGCCTAACGCACGCCTGAGCAACAACACCTTATCTTCCATCTGGGTACACTGCAGCATTCTGGACCATATACTAAATACTGAAGCTTCAAGTCACTTGCTTTTTCAGTGCATCCAACATTGACAGTATTTTTATTTTTATTTATATTTTCCCATTCTCACTTGGTGTATACTTTCTGCTCGGTAACGATGCGTTAGGCCAAGGTGTTTCTGTGCTGTAAGATTCCATAACGCCATGAGAATTTCTTCAAAAAGGTATTACTTAAAGTTTTAAATGTAGAAACTGAGAGCTCCAATTAATGATTTTTGAACATGATGTGCAGTTGGGTAACAAGTGATTTTAGAAACCCAAAAACATTAAAGCATTTTTCACCAACTCCCTCCATATACAGTACGTACTCGGTTCTCTCTCAGATCTCTCTTGATCCTTCCTCCCCCCACACACACACGCACAAACACACACATGTACACACACCCGCACACATGTACACACACCCTCACAGAAACATACGCACACAATGACAGACAAGCACAAACACACACATATGCACACACACGCACACACGCATATACACACACACGCACACACACACACGCACACACACACACACACGCACACACACGCATATACACAAACACTCACACGCACACACACGTACACACACACACGCACACACACATATACGTGCACACACACGCACACACACACACGCACACACACACACATATACGTGCACATACACACATCCACACATACGCGCACACATACACACACACACACACACACACACACACACACACACACACACACACACACACACACACACACACACACACACACACACACACACACACACACACACACACACACACACACACTCTTCTCTAATGGGTCTCAGGACAATCCACACACAAACCTCTGACTCAATTTGTTCAACAAAACTTGCTCCTACACTTTCCTCTTGGAAGATCACCTCCACATTTCCAGGGAGTGTACACCTACGTCTAGTGACTAATGCCACCATACATTTATATTTTCAAATGAGGCCCATAAAAAACATAACTTTGATGTAAGGATCTTTGATGACCTCACGATGTCTAAAATGTTTTAAGGTAAATTATGTTCTTTCCAAGCGCACACAAGACAAGGCCAATATGTGGTTAAATGGTGCAATCTGTTCGTTTAAGTGTTGGCTGAGTGATAAATATTGCCCAATAAAGCATCTTCCAGTAGCTGCAATAAATTATTTTTGATCCAAAGCAGAAGTAGAAATCTTAGATAGACCAACAGATCAAACAGGTGAAGGAGTTGATTCTGTTGCGTATTCCCCATGCATTCAATCTGCACATGGTGGGAAGTTGGAGATTTGAACAATTATTGATTAAATGTTTTATCTAATTTGTTGAATTATTCATTAATTATTTTAATGATCAGTGCATCACCGGCATGGCCAGCATTTATTGCTACCTCCACCAACCAGTGAATTGGATGGCATGTTAGATCATTTCAGATGCCACGTCTGGGCCTGGAGCCCGGGACAGATGAGGACGGTAAGGTCTCTCCTCGTGGACATTTGAAGCACCAGGCAGGTTCTTACTAAAACTCTTACCATTCTAAGGTCATCATCACTAATAACTAGTTTATTTTTCTTTACTTCCAGATTAGGAATTATAACAAAGATGTTGGCCACAAAATGCTGGAGTAACTCAGCGGGACAGGCAGCATCTCTGGACAGAAGGAATGAGAGGCGCTGCCTGTCCCGCTGAGTTACTCCAGCATTTTGTGTCTATTTTCGGTGTAAACCAGTATCTGCAGTTCCATCCTACACATTAGGAATTATAACAGATGAACCCCTAGCCTCGAGGCTCCAGCTGGAATATACGGGGAGGTGAAAGTTTCACCATGGTCTTTGTGTGTAAAGGACCTCAGGCCCATGGCATTATTGAAGGACATACATTGGTCTCCATCTGCCCTCCAATGAAGCAAATAAGGCTACCTAATTATCCTGACCCTGCTCTCTCCCCATAAACCCAGATTGTTTTTTCCCCCTTAAGAATAAGGAGTAAGCCATTTAGAATGGAGACGAGGAAACACTTTTTCTCACAGAGAGTGGTGAGTCTGTGGAATTCTCTGCCTCAGAGGGCGGTGGAGGCTGGTTCTCTGGATACTGTCAAGGGAGAGCAAGATAGGGTTCTTAAAAATAGCGGTCGGGGGATATGGGGAGGAGGCAGGAACGGGGTACTGATTGGGGATGATCAGCCATGATCACATTGAATGGCAGTGCTGGCTAGAAGGGCCAAATGGCCTCCTCCTGCACTTATTGTCTATTGTCTATTGGCTATTGTTTTCAGTTTGTCTCAAATTCCCTATTTGAACATCTCAACACAACAAATAAATGGATTCCCCCTCTCAGGAATTTATACTTTGAAAATTGGCGAATGGTTTTCGTTTAGCTTACTTTAGTTTATAGTCAACAACTTTTGTTGCATTAGGGTTACGTTTTTTTATTTTTTTATTTTATTTATTAGAAGTGAGTACAATACATTGGTACAAAAATTATGTTAACATATTACATTCTCTGTACAACTTCTATTTTTTTTTAAAGAGAGGTGAGAAAAGAGAGCAGAAAAAGAGGTTGTGAAAAGTGAAGAATAGGCTAGTGAGCGTGAGTGAAAAACAGATAAAGAAAAAGTGAAAAAAAAAACAAGGAATAAGTGAAGAAGGAAAGCAGGAGAGAGATTATTCAGTCGCCACAAGGAGATGATTTTTTAAAATATTCTAAATCATCTTTCACCCATACCTGAAACTTTCAGTTTTCTTGATACTATGTCACCACATGAATCCAAGAAATCAATAAATGGGGACCAACTCCTTAAGAATTGGTCTTGTTTGTCTATTAGGAGGAGTCTCATTTCTTCCAAATGTGCTGTGTCCAGCATATTACTGATCCACATTTTAAATGTTGGTATATTAGCATTTTTCTAAAATTTAAATATAAGTGTTTTTGCTGTTATTAACCCATAATTGAAAAATGAGTTTTGGTGTGTAATTAATTTGTTCCCATCTCCACTTACGCCAAATATAATCATTTCAGTATTAGGTTCCATTTTTGTCTTAAATAGCTTTGAGAATATATCAAATATGTCACACCAAAATTTATAAAGTTTTGTACAAGAGACGAATGAGTGCGTAATATTGGCATTTTGAGAAAGACATTTATCACAAATGGGAGAAATATTTGGATAAAATGTATTCAACCTAGTTTTGGAATAATGTAATCTATGTAATATTTTAAATTGAATTAAATTATGTCTAGCGTTGATCGAACATTTATATATGTATCAAATATTTTTCCCATGTTTCTTTTGAGATTTTTATCATTAATTCTTTTTTCCAGTCAATTCCTAATTGCCTCTGTGGATGGTAATTCTATGTTTAAAATACTGTTATACAAGTATGATATTAATTTTTTTGACTCCGCCTTGATATTCATTACTTCTTCCAGTGGATCTAAAATTATACTTTGGAATCTTGGTATATATTTCTTCATAAAATCACATACCTGTAGGTATTTAAAATATTGATTGTTATTCAATTTAAATTTTGATTTTAGTTGTTGAAATGAAAATAGATTTCCCATTTCATACAAATCACCTACCTTTTTAATTCCCACTCTTTCCCATTGTTTATATGTTTATCCATACCAGGTGGTTTAAATACTGGGTTATTCACTATTGGTGTTAGCACTGATAAGTTTCATAATTTTAAAGTTAATTTTATTTGTTTCCAGATTCGTATTGTATTTTGTATAATTGGATTCTTCTTGTATATTAGGGTTACGGCTAAGGTTAGTTTATGTCTTGTGAAGATAGTTTAAATTATACTCCCGGAGAACAAATTAGATGTCTTTTTGGTCAAGATTTACGTTGGTCAAATTCAGCGTGTTAGACACAGACATTGTGGACCGAAGGGCCTGTTCCTGTGCTGTCCTTTTCTGTAGAAGCAAGGAACAGCAGATGCTGGTTTACAAACAAAAAGACACCAAGTCCTGGATTAACATTAGCGGGTCAGGCAGCATCTCTGATGAACATGGATAGTGACGTTGCGGGTCGGGACCCTTCTTCAGACTGTAGAAGGGTCCCAACCCGCAACGTCGCCTATTCACGTTCTCCAGAGATGCTGCCTGAGCCGCCGAGTTACTCCGGCAATTGTGTGTCTATCTTCGGTATATTACCGGCATTTTCACTTCCTGCCTACACACCGATTTGTTTTTACCAGATTGAATCTATTACCGCGATGACCGCGCATAACTTTATTACTTGTGAGCAGAAATGCAGGGATGTATTTTACAATGAATGTTATTCAGCATTAAACTGGAGAAACTCTGAAAACAATGCGGGCGGCCCAGTCATGTCTTAACTATCGAACCGGCCTCCGCTGTTTCTATAAAGGGGGACCCGTCCCCTAAATAGGAAAGGGGTGAGAGACGCGGGGTTGTGCGGTTGTGTGACCCGAAACGTTGTTCATTTCTCCAGTAAGTATCAACAGAGGCAGAATAGCTCCACTGAAAGCCTTTGGGGTAAGTCGTCAAATCGCCCCGACTGTCCTTTGAAACTAACCCGCAATAAATGTAACGTTCTCATCAATGAAGACTCGAAATACGTGAATCAAATCTTGACGGTTTGTCTCAAATCATACATTTGAGCGCTCTCTTTAAAAAAATAGCGTTTAGATAATTTAGAGCAGAAATCCCTGGGATAAAAATTAGATTTATTTCTCGCGAAGGGTTGTTCAAATGGGGTGGGCGGTGTTGAAACAACCCGAAATAGGGGAATTAAATACAAGAACACAAAGTGCTGGAGTTACTCAGCGGGTCAGGCAGCATCGCTGGAGAACACGGATAGGCGACGTCGCCTATCCACGTTGTCCAGGGATCAGTGGATATGTTGTAAAGCAGAGATACTTAGATTCTTGTTTAGTACAAGCGTCAGGGGTTATGTGCAGGAGAACGTGGTTAGGAGGGAGAGATAGATCAGCCATGATTGAATGGCGGAGTAGACTTGATGGGCCGAATTGCCGGATTCTGGTCAGATCACTTATGGCATGACGTGCTGCCTGGCCCGCTGATGTACTCCAGGACTTTGTGTCCTTTTGAGACTAGGCTTGTATTCACGGGAGCTTAGAAGGATGAGGGGGTTTCTTATAGAAACATATACAATTATAAAAGGACTGGACAAGCTAGATGCAGGAAAAATGTTCCCAATGTTGGGCGAGTCCAGAACCAGAATGAAGGGGATGTCATTTAAGACTGAGGTGAGAAAAAACTATTTCACCCAGAGAGTTGTGAATTTATGGAATTCCCTGCCACAGAGGGCAGTGGAGGCCAAATCACTGGATGGATTTAAGAGAGAGTTAGATAGAGCTCTAGGGGCTAGTGGAGTCAAGGGATATGGGGAGAAGACAGGCACGGGTTATTGATAGGGGACGATCAGCCATGATCACAATGAATGGCGGTGCTGGCTCGAAGAGCCGAATGGCCTCCTCTTGCACCTATTTTCTATGTTTCTATGTAAACCAACATCAGCAGTTCCTTGTTTTTAGGGGGGGGAAACAATGGGAGAGGGCAGGGCAGGATAATTAGATAGCTAATCCCAAACGCATCTGACCGCGTTTGCTACAGTGTAGTGTGGATGGAGACCAATAGGTAGGTATCCGTTTGCAATTGAATCGGCCCAAAGTTCCTTTAGACGCCAAACTGAACTGAATCTTCCCCTTGCCGATATATGGATGGATGGGATTTTCAGACTTATCGCGGAAAGCCTGGTTACATTGTGAAAGGATTGCCAGTATGGATTATGTCAGAAGCTCGGAGATCAAAAACGTCAACCCACCAGCATAATCAAGGACCAGTCTCACTCCGGTCACTCCCTCTTCTCCCTTCTCCCTTCTCCCATCAGGCAAGAGGTACAGAAGGGTGAAAACTCATAGCTCCAGATTCAGGGGCAGTTTCTTCCCAGCTGTTATCAGGCAACCGTTCGGTCATCAACCATCATTTTTGAAGAGGTTACTCGGGAAATTGATGAGGGTAAAACAGTGGATGTTGTCTATATGGACTTCAGTAAGGCCTTTGACAAGGTTCCACATGGAAGGTTGGTTAAAAAGATTCAATTATTGGGTATTAATGGCGGAGTAGCAAGATGGATTCAACAGTGGCTGAATGGGAGATGCCAGAGAGTAATTGTGGATAACTGTTTGTCAGGTTGGAGGCCGGTGACTAGTGGGGTGCCTTGGGGATCTGTGTTGGGTCCACTGTTGTTTGTCATATACATCAATGATCTGGATGATGGTGTGGTAAATTGGATTAGTAAGTATGCAGATGATACTAAGATAGGTGGTGTTGTGGATAATGAAGTAGATTTTCAAAGTCTACAGAGAGATTTAGGCCATTTGGAAGAGTGGGCTGAAAGATGGCAGATGGAGTTTAATGCTGATAAGTGTGAGGTGCTACATCTTGGCAGGACAAATCAAAATAGGACGTACATGGTAAATGGTAGCGAATTGAGGAATGCAGTAGAACAGAGGGATCTAGGAATAACTGTGCATAGTTCCCTGAAGGTGGAATCTCATGTAGATAGGGTGGTAAAGAAAGCTTTGGTGTGCTGGCCTTTACAAATCAGAACATTGAGTATAGAAGTTGGGATATAATGTTAAAATTGTACAAGGCATTGGTGAGGCCAATTCTGGAATATGGTGTACAATTCATGTCGCCATATTATAGGAAAGATGTCAACAAAATAGAGAGAGTACAGGGGAGATTTACTAGAATGTCGCCTGGGTTTCAGCACCTAAGTTACAGAGAAAGGTTGAACAAGATAGGTCTTTATTCTTTGGAGCACAGAAGGTTAAGGGGGGACTTGATAGAGGTCTTTAAAATTATGAGGATAGACAGAGTTGATGAGGAAAAGCTGTTTCCATTGAGAGTAGGGAAGCTTCAAACAAGAGGACATGATTTGAAAATTAAGGGACAAAAGTTTAGGGGTAACATGAGGGGGAACATCTTTTCTCAGAGAGTGGTAGCTGTGTGGAATGAGCTTCCAGCGGAAGTGGTGGAGGCAGGTTCGATTTTATCATTTAAAAATAAATTGGATAGATATATGGACGGGAAAGGAATGGAGGGTTATGGTCTGAGTGCAGGTAGATGGGATTAGGTGAGAGTAAGTGTTCGGCACTGACTAGAAGGGCCGAGATGGCCTGTTTCCGTGCTGTAATGGTTATATGGTTATATGGTTATCCTATCAACAACTACAGAGTGCCCCAGAGTAATTGTCCACCTTATTGGAGAATCTCGGACTATCTTTAATCGGACTTTACTGGACTTTAACTTGACGAAGCGTTATTCCCTTGATCGTGTAATTGTATACTGCGAATAACTCGATTGTAGTCATTTATTGTCTTTCCACGCAACAAAAGCTTTCCACTGTACCTCATACGTTCACACGTTGTAGGTGAAGAATTAGGCAGTTCGGCCTATCAAGTCTACTCCGTCATTCAATCATGGGTGATCTATCCTTCCCTCTCAACCCCACTCTCCTGTCTTCTCCCCATAACCACGGACACCCTATTACTAATCAAGAATCTTTCAATCTCCATTTTAAGATTTCAATCTCCATCTTCGTCAAGTTAAAGTCCAGTAAAGTCCGATTAAAGATAGTCCGAGATTCTCCAATAAGGTGGACAATTACTCTGGGGCACTCTGTAGTTGTTGATAGGATAACCATATAACCATATAACCATTACAGCACGGAAACAGGCCATCTCGGCCCTTCTAGTCAGTGCCGGACACTTACTCTCACCTAATCCCATCTACCTGCACCCATTGACTTGGCCTCCACAGTCGTCTGTGGCAATGAATTCCACAAATTCACCACCCCCTCTCTCTACAGAAGCTGCCTGACCGGCTGGATATTTCCAGCGATTTTAGCTTGTGTTTCCAAATATCCTCGCCTTCTCACGCCATCTCATAAAAACCTCCATACAACCCAAACATGAATAAGACACTTCAGAATTCACTCACTCTAAATCAGGCACAAACTTGAATTGCTCCCCTCGCACTAGCGGGTTATTTAATCCAGATATCTGGCGTTGAGAATTCTCCGACGCAGCTTGGCCACACTCGCTCTCAATATGATCAGCTAGTCATCCAGAGATGCTGCCTGGCCCGCTGGGTTACTCTAGCATGTTGTGCCATTCTTCAGTGTAAACCAGCATCTGCAGTTCTTTCCTACACAGCGAGTAATCCATTGGATTGTAAGGATTGAAATTAAGTTTAAGGTATTTCATCAACCTTGAGCTTCGCATTGAGAGACGGCGCCAGCGAGGTCATGTCCCAGACTCTCTCCACGTCCACAGATAGACAACTCTCACCTTTATTGTCTTGTTCCTTCTTGCCGCGCAACGAAGGTTTCTTGTACACGTTGATTCTGCGGAACCTTGTAGTTGGAGGCGGCAAAGTCACTTTCTCTTTCTCTGGAACTGAATCGATACAATATTTTGTGAATTTTGCGCCACCATGCTGGTTACCGAAGCCAACAAAGGCCGTAATTAATAACACGCTCCAACGCCTGCCTCTGTTAGGAGGCCTGTCAATAACGGCCGGCCAATATACGCCGGGTAATTAGAACAATATTAACACAGGACAAACAATTCTAAACCTCGCCTGGAACCATTTCCAAGTAAACCAAAGCCATCGGAATAAACGGTGGAGTTCCTGGCATATAATGAACGTATAATTTTTCATAATGAACAGCTTTTAATTCCCAATGACTTCAACAAATGCTGAAACGATCCCACGCCTAAGATGGTACTGCCAATGCCCTCACGCCGCCTCTAGAATAGTATTATTTTTTTGCTGTCATCAACTCGAAAGATCTTTCTTTAGTAGCCATTGGTGGCTTTCAGAATGCTTTGACTTTTAAAAGCTATTTAAATTGCATTGGATACGTGTACACGTGTGTGCATGTTTGACTGCGTGTGCAGATGTTGGTTTAAACCGAAGATAGACACAGAACACGAGTCTGTGAGCGGTGTATGTGTTTGAGCGTGTATGTGCGCGTTTGAGTGTGTGCACATTTGTGCGGTGCGTGTTCTAGTGTGTGCGTGTTTGAGTGTGTGCGAGTTCGAGTGTTTGTGCTGTGTGTTTGTGAGCTTGAGTGTGTGCGATATTCAGCGTGTGTGTGAGCGTGAGTGTATGTGTCCTTGAGTGTGTGTGTGTTTGAGTGTGTGCTTGAGTGTGTGTGTTTGAGTGTGTGTATTTGAGTGTGTGTACTTGAGAGTGTGTGTTTGAGTGTGTGTGTTTGAGTGTGTGTGTGTGTTTGTGTGTGTGTGTGTGTTTGTGTGTGTGCTTGCGTGTGTGTGTGTGTTTGAGTGTGTGTGTGTTTGTGTGTGTGCTTGCGTGTGTGTGTGTTTGAGTGTGTGTACTTGAGTGTGTGTGTTTGAGTGTGTGTGTGAGTGTGTGTGTGTGTGTGTTTGTGTGTGTGCTTGCGTGTGTGTGTGTGTTTGAGTGTGTGTGTGTTTGTGTGTGTGCTTGCGTGTGTGTGTGTTTGAGTGTGTGTACTTGAGTGTGTGTGTTTGAGTGTGTGTGTGTGAGTGTGTGTGTGTTTGTGTGTGTGCTTGCGTGTGTATGTGTGTTTGAGTGTGTGTACTTGAGTGTGTGTGTTTGAGTGTGTGTGTTTGAGTGTGTATGTTTGAGTGTGAGTGTGTGTGTTTGCGTGTGTGCTTGAGTGTGTGTGTCCTTGAATGTGAGTGGGTGTGCGCGAGTTGAGTGCGTATGTTGCCACAGCTCATGGCATCAAGAAAGACACAACAAACTGAGTTACTCCAGCTTTTTGTGTTACTCTCAGTCTGAAGAAGGTTTATTGCATCAAGGACGCCCTTACCTACAGTCACCTCACTTCCAGCCCCGAGGTGGACTCTTTGCGATGTCAACATCAGACAGTGGTAGGTCCCGTTGTCCGCCAGGGCCAAGTTTTTGATCACCAAGCTGAAGTTTGGAAGAAAGCTGCTTCTCACCAAAGTGAAGCGGTCGCTTATCCCCGTTCCCCGGCGAAGTTCGCCCATGAAATCGACCGATATGACAAGGTGCGGCACGGCGTTGTCGGCCAGTCTGTACCAGAAGAGCCGGCCGAGTGACCCTTTGCCGGAACACTTGAGTTCCAGGCGCTCTCCTTTGGCGGCGAGGACTTCTGCGGGAGTCTGCTCCAGAATGGATTGAAAATACGCACCTGTTCAGAAAATGCACACTCGTTACACATTTTTATTCCAAACATGCAGTTCATTCTAAAGGCTACCCCTTGCTCTTTATTCTCTGTAGTTGCATAATCTGCTGTTTACATATTCTGTTGCCGTAAGAATGTCATTGTTCTATCTGGGACAATAACACACTCTTCACTCCCTTGACTCTTGACAAATGAATACTGTTGCAATGGTGTGTAGGAAGAAGCTGCAGATGCTGGTTTAAAACGAAGACACACACAAAAAAAGCTGGAATAACTCAGCGGGTCAGACAGCATCTCTGGAGAGAAGGAATGTGTGATGTTTCGGGTCGAGACCCTTCTAGCAATAGTAACGTTCAAGGAGAAGCGTTGCCACTAATCAGTAGATCTTCCTACAGGAGAAAAACATTTTTCACACAGAGAGTGGTGAATCTCTGGAATTCTCTGCCACAGAAGGTAGTTGAGGCCAGTTCATTGGCTATATTTAAGAGGGAGTTAGATGTGGCCCCTGTGGCTAAAGGGATCAGGGGGTATGGAGAGAAGGCAGGTACAGGATACTGAGTTGGATGATCAGCCATGATCGTATTGAATGGCGGTGCAGGCTCGAAGGGCCGAATGGCCTACTCCTGCACCTATTTTCTATGTTTCCATGTTTCGAAGAGCTCACGCGGACACGATGGGCCGAATGGTCAGATTTGTTGTTGTTGTTTTATGACTCCATAATTACACAGGACACGAGGGACAAAGTTTAAAGGAGACTGCGGGGCAAGTATTTTACACGGAGAGAGGTGGGTGCCTGGAACGCGCTGCCAGTGATGGTGGTGGAGTCAGATGCGATATTGGCATGTAAGAGGCGTTTGGACAGGCACATGGATATGCAGGGACTATGGATAATGTGCAGGCTGATAAACGTTAGTGCTGGCATCATGTTCGATGTAGGCATTGCAGGCCGCCGGGCCTGTTCCTGTGTTGTCCTGCTCCATGTTCGATGTTCTAACGGATGCCCCGTTGCACAAACGCTACTCAAGAGAGGTTTTTTTAACCAGAGTAATAATATAACGTGAACACGTTTACTTACCATGTATCCAGCAGTTGAGGATATACATACACCAAAGGAATCTCATTTTGACCAGCTGAGCAGATGTTTCTTGCTGGAAATGGCAGGAGGGGATTTTGCTGTGTGAGGTGATACCAGTCGCCCCTCAGTAACTAGGGAGTCTCTATACCCTCGACAGCATTTAGCCACCGCTACAGGGCCGCGTCATTCATACGCCCATGTCATGCAAATATGACTGCAAAGCTCGCGATTGGAGAACCTAACCCTGCGCTCCAGCATTGGTGTCTCCCAACTACCCCTTTCCTCCCTCCACTCCCCCCTCCTCCTCCCACCCCCTCCAACAAAAAAGTCTGAAAAGGGTCCCGACACGAATCGTCACCTATCCAGAAATGCTGACTGACCCGCTGAGTTACTCCAACACTTTGCATCCATTTGTGCCGACCATTTTGACTGTTCCACTGCGAAATATCTTAAAGGTACGCTTAGATCTCAACCAGATTTCTTCCCCTATCACCCCCCACCCCCCCACCCCCCGAAATCAGCGTGAAGAAGGGTCCCGAATCGAACCGAACCCTCACCTATCCATGTTCTCCAGCGATGCTGCCTGTCCCGCTGACATACTCCAGCACGTTGTTTCATCCTGCTGGAGTCGACAGTGAAACTCCGTGCAAACGAACACTTTGCTGGGTCAGTCATTAGTCTGTATCCGTGGGATATTGGTGGCCTGTCCAACGGGTTATTATAACATTAACATTAAAAAACAAAATATTGTTCAAAATTCAGAACTGTAAACATGTTCTCCGGGGATGCTGCCTGACCCGCTGAGTTACTTACTTGCTGAGTGCCTTGCTTTGCAAATCTGTATCTGAAGTTCCTTTTGTCAACAGAAACGCTGGTGCGGGATTCCCAAAAGGTTCATTTGCAGGTTGAGCCGGCGGCAGGGAAGGCCAATGCAATGCTGAGGCATTGTAAAAGCAAGGATGCAATGCTGATGCTTTATCGAGTACTGGTAGGGCCATGTTTGGAATATTTTGATCAGTTTTGGAACCTATATCCGAGGAACATGTGCTAGCTTTGGAGAGGTTTAAGAGAATGATACCGGGGATGATTAGGTTAACGTATCGTGAGCGTTGGACGGCACTGGGCCTGTACTCGCTGGAATTTAGAAGGATGAGGGGGATTACATTGAAACCTTCCGGATAATGGGTCCAGATAGTGGGCGTGAAAATGATGTTTCCAGTTATGGGAGAATCTAGAACCAGAGGTCACAGCCTCAGAATAAAAAGATATAATTCCAGAATAGAGATGATGAGGAATTTCTTTAGCCAGAGGGCAGTGAATCTGTGGAATTCATTGCCACAGACGGCAGTGGTGGCCGGCATCGGGTATTTTTAAAGCGGAGATCGATGGATTCTCGATTAGCAAGGGCGTCAAAGGTGACGGGGAGAAGGCAGAATGGGGTTGAGAGGGAAAAATAGACCAGCCATGATCGAAGGGCAGAGTAGACTCGATGGGTTGAATGGCCATATTCTCCTCCTATGTCTTATGGTCTTATGATCAGTCAGTTGTGAGTCTGTGGAAATCTCTGCCTCAGAGGGCAGTGGAGGCCGGTTCTCTGGATGCTTTCAAGAGAAAGCTTGATAGGGCTCTTAAAGATAGCGGGGTCAGGGGATATGGGGAGAAGGCAGGAACGGGGTACTGATTGTGGATGATCAGCCATGATCACATTGAATGGTGGTGCTGGCTCGAAGGGCCGAATGGCGTACCCCTGCACCTATTGTCTATTGTCTGTTGTTATTTTCAGCATCTCCACTCTCCCGTTTTATCGATGACCCGGGCGTGGTGCCCTCTTTGGGACACGGTGTCAACGCGCGTTGGGGAGTCCTGGGGCATCTGAGACTGCGAGTGCCTCGGGGAGCCTAGAAACCTTTCCCGGCAAGGTACAGCAGTTCAAATAATAATGATAAATATTGTGATAATCATCCCCTTAAAGAAAGGCGTGATTTTATTTTGCAGGAGACCAAGATCCCAAGGGAGATTGTGGAGGATAAATTCCAGCGGGACAACTGATCCTTAATGATTTACATTTTTTACATTTTTTTGCTTTTTTAACATTTTTTTTTACAAAATTTACATTTTTAAAAGAATCGTGCAAATGGGATATTAGTTTCTGCGTGATTTTTTTGTTTTTCTGCCGCACCTGATTCAGTCGTAGAGTCATAGAGCACAGAAACTGGCCCTTCGGCCCAGCTCGTCCATGCCGACCAAGATGCCCCTTCTCAGCTGGTCCCATTTGCCCGCATTTGGAGCATATCCCCTCTAAACCTTTCCTACTCGGGAATGTTTCACACGCCCTTAGCCACGTTCGAATCAAATACTCGAAGAACGGAAAGGATGCCTCTTTGAAAACAATTAGCCACAGTTGAAAAAAATGGACGTAAAAATACAAATGGACCCATTGCGTGAATGGATCTCCCGAATATATTTGATTTGCTGCCTGCATATGCGAACAATTATTCGGACATAAACGAAGAGGGCGAATTGTCGATGGGATAGGTATTTTGGAGATTAATATTGAGATATCTCATCAGATAAAAAGTATCTTAGTGAAAACGTGCAGGAAGGGGCTGCAGATGGTGGTTTACACCGAAGATAGACACAAAAAGCTGGAGTAACTCAGCGGGACAGGCAGCATCTTGATGAAATTGTTCGGGTAGAATATGAGCCACCAGAGTCGCTGCTGCAGGCAATGTACAATTATCCATAGTCTATGGAGGAATTTCTGATACAGCTAAATGTACCTTCTCCTTCAAAGATTTCCGAACCCAAATTAGACAATAGACAATAGACAATGGGTGCAGGAGTAGGCCATTTGGCCCTTCGAGCCAGCACTGCCATTCAATGTGATCATGGCTGATCTTCTCCAATCAGTACCCCGTTCCTGCCTTCTCTCCATATCCCCTGACTCCGCTATTTTTAAGAGCCCTATCTCGCTCTCTCTTGAAAGCATCCAGAGAACCTGCCCCCACTGCGCTCTGAGGCAGAGATTCCGAATTTAGATTCCGAACATAACCCCAGATTATCAAAAAATCCACTTTCCGTTCGCAATCTTTCCCACCAATCTGTCCTGAAATCGCTGTTCTTGCATACATCTTCCAATGGAAAATGTATTTAGCATCCAGTCACAGCCTTAACTGTTTGGAAGTACAATCCACGATTACACAATTAACTCTGAAACAATCATACATTCAAATTCCCTATACTCTGCAGCGTTCACATCCCGAGCACTAAGAGGTTGGATTCAATGGAGTGATGTGATGTATTCACATGGATTAGTGGGATTTTATGACGACGTTCTGTCACTAAAACATTGAACGTAGAACAGTTCAACACGGGGGGGAAAAGGCCCTTCTGCCCACAATGTTCATGGCGAACATGATGCCGGGTTAAATTAATATCCTCCGTCTAACACGTTATCCATAGGCCTCTATGCCCTGCACGTCCCATTTTAAAAGCCTCGCAAACGCCTGTATCATACCTGCCTCCACCATCACCCCCGTTCGTTCCAGGTCCCCACCATTCTCTGTAAATTAAATTTGCCCCGCACATTTCCTTTAATCTTTGCCACTTTCATCTGAAACCTATGGGGTTTCGGCCCGAAACGTTGCCTATCTCCTTCGCTCCATAGATGCTGCTGCACCCGCTGAGTTTCTCCAGCATTTTTGTGTACCTTCGATTTTCCCGCATCTGCAGTTCCTTCTTAAACCTCGAGTCTTGCGGTTTTCACCCTGGGAAGCAGGTTTGCCATATCCATGTCTCTCATCATTTTATATATTTCCATCAGGTCTCCTCCCAACCTCCGACGCTCCAGAGAAAACAAATCAAGTTTTGTCCAATCTCGCTCTGTAGCTAATACTCTGGAATCCAGGCAGCATTCTGGTGAAATATTTCAACACCCTCTCAAAAAAACTTCGACATTAGAAACAGGCGCTCTTTCTCGTGGACTTTGTAAATTGGATGAGTTTAATTTCGTTTCATCCTGCACGAATATATTGTCATTGTCTGGCATTTTGACGGAACTGCGAGCCTTTAATTAACTTAGCAAATAATTGACAACGTTTGTACTTTGCATTCCCCAGATATAACCGGGGAACATATTCCCGTGGAAACTCGTCTTCTTGGAGAAGGTTTCTCCTCCTCTCCATCTCAAGAGAAATCCCACCTATGTACGAAAAAAACATGAAACTCGAGAAGAAGTGTTCATTAAGTTGAATTTTGCTGTGAGCTCATTATTTAGAAAATGCACAAAGCAGCAACCAGATTTATTTTAAAAATCAAACAGGGTTAGGGATGCGATTACGTTGGAATTCATAGCACCATCTTGTAGACATTACAGAAATAAGCCAGGTGCTGCAAAGTCCTGGCCTTTGATTCTATCGGTCTGAAGAAGGGCCTGAACTCGAAACTTCGTCTGACCATTCCCTCCCCAGATGCTGCCTGACTCGCTGATTTTTGTTTAGCTTATTCTTCTGCATGCATTTTGGACTTATTAAACCGTTCTGTATTTTAACATATTGCTACAGACACATAAAAGTAAGTTGACTGCTAACATGTTGTCAAAATAAAGGGGTTGATTAATCTGCTGTGACCACCTCCGTTCCTGTCGGTTTCTGTTTCATAGTAATAACGACCCGCATTTGCTCTACCCGTGGCGACATTAGTGGCACGATTGCACTTAAAACTTTTGAGTTTTATTTCACAGAGTTTATATAACTAATCCAGACATTTTTGCGAACTCCACATTGCAGCGAGGATAGGCACAACTTGCTGGAATAACTCACCGGGTCAGGCAGCATCTGTGGAGAGAAGGAATGGGTGACGTTTCGGGTCGAGAAGAAGGGTCTCGACCCGAAATGTCGCCCATTCATAGAAATATAGAAACATAGAAAATAGGTGCAGGAGGAGGCCATTCGGCCCTTCGAGCCAGCACCGCCATTCATTGTGATCATGGTTGATCGTCCCCTATCAATAATCCGTGCCTGCCTTCTCCCCATATTCTTTGATTCCACTAGCCCCTAGAGCTCTATCTAACTCTCTCTTAAATCCATCCAGTGATTTGGCCTCCACTGCCCTCTGTGGCAGGGAATTCCATAAATTCACAACTCTCTGGGTGAAAAAGTTTTTTCTCACCTCAGTCTTAATTCCTTCTCTCGCCTGTCCCGCTGAGTTACTCCGGCATTTTTGTGCCTATCTTCGATTTAAACCAGCATCTGCAGTTCTTTCCTCCGCAAAGACTGTGCATTTTTCTCTCTGATGAACATTAGAAAAAGTTAGTGAATTTGTATCTTTCGTCTATATTATTATATTTTGTTTTAGACAATTAGCAACATTTTCCTAATAGCAACTTTTCTTGTCTCTGTTTTGTAATGTGACACATTCATTTCCAAAGTAGACAAAAAATGCCGGGGATACTCAGCGGGAAGAAGGGTCTCGACCCGAAACGTCGCCTATTCCTTCGCTCCATAGATGCTGCCTCACCCGCTGAGTTTCTCCAGCATTTTTGTCTACCGTCGATTTTTTTCCAGCATCTGCAGTTCTTTCCTAAACATTAATTTCCAAATGTCACTCAACGTTATCAAAAAACAAATTATTTGGGTTTTTTTAATCGAAAGCAAAATATCCTCCAGAAAATTCACCAGACCGCGTTTATATCCTCGGTCATTAAAAAGGGAAATATCTGCCGGAATGTTGTTACCCATTTTTGTAGAGCTGTTCTGTGGATATACTGTTTTTAGATTTGCAACCGACCAACGTGATGTGGAATTCATCAGTGGCTTAAGATGGATTCAAGACATTTTCATTATTTGTTCAAGGAACAGCATCACGTCAGAATTTATCCAGAAAACTAGCTTTAATTTAGGGAAAATCCCAGCCATGGATAAAATACATTAAAAGAAGGGTCTCGACCCGAAATGTCACCTATTTCTTTTCTCCAGTGAGAAATCTGTCTGACCCGCTGTTACTCCAGCGTTTTGTGTCTGGGGAGGGAAGGAGTAAGCCATTTAGAACGGAGACGAGGAAACACCTTTTCTCACAAAGAGCGATGAGTCTGTGGAATTCTCTGCCTAAGAGGGCGGTGGAGGCAGATTCTCTGTATGCTTTCAAGAGAGAGCTAGATAGGGCTCTTAAAAATAGCGGAGTCAGGGGATATGGGGAGAAGGCAGGAACGGGGTACTGATTGGGGATGATCAGCCATGATCACATTGAATGGCGGTGCTGGCTCGAAGGGCCGGCATCTGCAGTTCCTTCCTACAGGTAAGATACACGATCCATGTTTTCACAAAACAACACATTTTCGGTGAAGAAAGATTGGCTAAACGGTTGGAGGGAGACACGAGAGACTGCAGGTGCTGGAATCTTGAGCAAATCGCAAAGTGCTGGAGGGACTCAGCGGATCAGGCAGCATCTGTGGAGGGAAGGGGCAGGCGACGTTTCGGATCGGGTTCATTCTTCAGTCTGATGAAGGGTCCCGACCCGAAATGTTTCATGCCCATTCTCTTCGTAGATGATGTCTGACCCGCTGAGTTCCTCCAGCGCTCTGTTATTTTGGGTAAGCATTTCGTACTGTTATCTCACAGCCCTCGGCGACCGGGGCTGGAGGGGGGTCATCGTGCTGGGCGAGAGGCCAAGAATCCTGACACATTGCATGAATTTTTCACTCTGGATGAATTCCGACACACTGCAGGAGTTTTTGACACACTGCAAATTCTGACACACTGCAAATTCTGACACACTGCAAATTCTGACACACTGCAAATTCTGAGGTAAAACGGATGACCCTCTCATCTTTATACAACTGGGTTCAAGGGAATGAAATATAGATTGGGGTGTGCATATGGATCAAGGGAGGGAAACTAAAATATTGCAAGCCGGTTCTTTTAACAATAAATTTTCACCAATGAACTTGTGAACAGAGGAATGTAAATAAGTCACTGGAAAAGAAATGAATGCGGCTAAAAGCTGAAAGTCTCCGAACTTTGCGGGTTTAAGCGGCGACAGAGAGAGATAATATATTGAATTTGATGTCCCAAAATGCCCTAGATTTTACAATGATTGCCACATGTTGGAAGTTGTCCCGTATCCACGCTGTTCAAGAAAGGAGGGAGAGAGGAAACTAAAGGTCGTTGGCCTCATATCAGTAGTTGCAAATAAAAATATTTTATGGAACACAACATATCGAAAACCACATTGTCCCGGGGAAGCCGCGCGGGCCCGATCCACCCACCAGAACGCACCCGGTATGGCCCGACTCACCCCACACACCTCCTAGGGGACTGCAGAGAATTAGGCCATTCGGCCCATCAAGTCTACTCCGCCATTGAATTGTGGCTTATCTATCTTTCCCACTCAACCCCATTCTCCTGCCTTCTCCCCACGACTCCTGACACCCAATGAAGAATCTGTCAATACCTGCCTTCAAAATATCCATTGACCTGGCCTCCACAGCCATGTCAGTGACAATGAATTAGTCACCATGAAGTTATATGCTGATAGGAAGAAGGGAATAATAGTAGTAATTTATGGCAATGGGAATGTTAAACATTGATGTTCAGAGGCAGCCAGATGTTCGTGCAGGAACAGAAATTTACGATTTACGAGGATGTTGCCAGGACTAGGGGGACTGGGCTATAGGGAGAGGTTGAGTAGGCTGGGTCTATTCCTTGGAGCGCAGGAGGATGAGGGGGGATCTTATAGAGGTGTATAAAATCATGAGAGGAATAAATTGGGTAGATGGACAGAATCGCATGCCCATAGTAGGGGAATCCAGGACCAGACGATATAATAGGAAAGATACAATAGGAATCTGAGGGATAGCGTTTTCACACAAAAGGTGGTGGGTGTATGGAACAAGCTGTCAGGGGAGGTAGTTGAGGTTGGTACTATCCCAATGTTTAAGAAACAGTTAGATCGGTACATGGATAGGACATGTTTGGAGGGATATAGACCAAACACAGACAGGTGGGACTAGTTGGGACATGTTGGTCGGTGTGGGCAAGTTGGGCCGAAGGGCCTGTTTCCACACTGTATCACTCTATGATTCTTTAACTCTAGATCAATTAGCTATTCTAATTGTATGCTACACTTTATTATGAAAGGCCTCCATACTAGAACGAATAAGTTGTCCTTCAATTAGGTTGTGCATTGGTGAGACCACTATTGAGTCGTAGACTTCTTGGTCAAGGAAGGTTACACTCGGCCTGAGAATCGGTTCAACAAAGGTTCAATTAATTTGTTTCTGGGAAAGGAAGTGGATGGCATGGTGGTGCAGAGGTAGAGTTGCTGCCTCAGAGACCCGGGTTCGATCCTGACTATAGGTGCTGTCTGTATGGAACTTGCATGTGCTCCCCATGACCTGTGTGGGTTTTCTCCCGGTGCTCTGGTTTCCTCCCACACTCCCAAAAACGTACAGGTTTGTAGGTTAATTGGATTGGTATAATTGTAAACTGTACCTGCTGTGAGCTGGGTAGCATTAGTGTGCGGGGATCACCGATTGGGCCTGAGGCGTAACAAAAGCTATCATTTGAATGGGAGAGCAGGCTTAACGGGCCCGGTGGCCAACTTGTATTCCCATTTCACTGTGTTTTTATGCTCTTGGGAATATTTGGTAAAGGATGAGATACCAGTGAAGCGGGTAAACTGGATGATGTTTGAATTTCCTGAATGTCATCGATTTAATCACATTGAAGCACCTGTATTTATTACAAGTTTAAAGAGGTTCGGCATGTCATCAAATAGTCTCATGAATTTCGAAGTCACGAAAATATCACAACTGGTTACATCATGGCCTGGCAATTCCTACGCACAGGATCTCAAGAGGCTGCAGAGCGGGGAGAACTGATCCTGGTCCACCACAGGAGCTGGTCTCCTCAGCATCCAGAGTGTCACAGTGGCATGGCAGTAGGGTGATCCAAGATTGCGCCCAAACCAGGTGAAGAGTTGTGTGCTTGTCACAGAGGTGGATCTGTAATCACGCACTACAATCGCTCCACACTTGCCCATCATGTATCTGTACGCGGTGGACGGCTTGATTGTAATCATATATTGTTTTTCTGCTGACTGATTAGCACGCAACAAAAGTTTCTCACTGTACCTTGGTACACATAACAATAAACTAAACTAATGTAAACTAAGTTGCTGCTCGGGTTCTATCCTGAGACCCAGGTTCAATCCTGACTATGGGTGCTGCCTGTGTGGAGTTTGTACGTTCTCCTCTGGGTTTTCTCTGGGTGCTCCAATTTCTTCTCACACTCCAAGACGTGCAGGTTTGGAGGTTAATTGGCTTTCTTAAGGTGTAGAATTGTTCCTAAAATGTGTAGGTTAGTGTACGGGGTGATCGCTGGTCGGCGCAGACTCGGGGAGATGAACGCCTTTTTCTGTGCCATCTCTAAAGTATAAAGTATCCATATGGAACCACACACAAACTGGAGGGACCTGGTATTCCCTTTGCATAGCTTACAGTCTAACAGTATGAACACTTTACAGTACGAACAGTATGAACAGTATAAGGGCTCTGGACCACGATCCCTGGAGAGAAGGAATGGGTGACATTTCGGGTCGAGACCCTTCAGACTCAGTCCTCAGTCTGATGAAGGGCCCTGTACAACTGCAGAAGGATCTCTTTACTCCTATGCTCAAATCCTCTCACTATGAAGGCCATCATGCCATTTGCTTTCTTCACTGCCTGCTGTACCTGCATGCTTGAAGGGTTTCAGCCCGAAACGTTGCCTACCTCCTTCGCTCCATAGATTCTGCTGCACCCGCTGAGTTTCTCCAGCATTTTTGTGTACCTTCGATTTTCCAGCATCTGCAGTTCCTTCATAAATGCTTACTTTCAATGACTGATGTACAAGGACACCCAGGTCTTGTTGCACCTCCCCTTCTCCTAATCTGACACCATTCAGATAATAATCTGCCTTCTTGTTCTTGCCACCAAAGTGAATAACCTCACATTTATGTGATTATAAAACCCGGAACTGTGGGCGTGGCTCAGTCTGTCTGCAAGATGGCGAGGTCACGACGCTCTGTCTGAGCTGGGAAACTACAGAACACTGTGAATATGCAATGTACTTGAATAAATGATTTGTTAGCCCTTAATGAAAATGAAATGAGTTGTTTGGCCTGCCCTGTGCTTGAAACTGTAATGGCAATGGAAATGAAGTGAAAATGCAATCATCTGTTTGGCTTGAGCCTGCCCTGTGCTTGAAAGTGTAATGGCAATGGAAATGAAGTGAAAATGCAATCAGCTGTTGGGCTTGGGCCTGCCCTGTGCTTGAAACTGCAATGCAATTGGAAATTAAATGAAATTAGTTGTTTGGCCTGTCTGAAACTACTAATTTCGGCCCACAAGGCCCCTATTAACCGAGAAATCAGTCCCTTGTGCCCAAAATCCCCGTATTAGCACAGGAGGAGCCATGCCAGGCCAGGAAAAGTCCAGAAAAAGTGCCTTTCACTGAGATTTCACTCCAATTTTTTAATAGAGCCCCTTCGGCCCATCAGGCCTGTAGTAGCCCAGGAGTCCCTTCAGCCCATCAGTAAGTATTCCCCTGCAAGTATTAAACCTTGCCTCAGTATTTTTCTCCCTCCCTTCATTTGCTCCGTGTGAGATCCAGGCCAGGATAGACTTTCCTCCTTCATTGCTGTGATCTGCAGAAAACGATGAAAATTTTCTAAAATTGATTCTCCACCCTCTCCCCCTTGTCTCTCGCAGAGTCTCTCACCTGTTTTGGGCAGAATTTCTGGCAGTTTCTGAGCTGCCAGCCCACCAGGCCTGAGGGACTGAGCTGCCAGCCCACCAGGCCTGAGTGACCGAGCTGCCAGCCCACCAGGCATGTGTGACTGAGCTTCCAGCCCAATAATCTATTCGGCCCACAATGTCCATACTAGCCCTCTGGAAACCAGTCCCTTTGGCCCGTGACACCCACACTAGAGCTCCAGAAAGCCCCCCTCCCCCCCCCCCCCCCCCCAGCCAGCAATATTAGAATTGGTGGAGAGGTGGAATATTGCGTTGGGGGACCGGCCCTCCCATGTGAACATGGAACCCAACGGGTCCCACTTAGTCTAGTATATGTTGTAAATAACTGGGGTCCCAGCATTGAACCTAGCGGCACCCCACTAGTCACTGCCTGCCATTCTGAAAAGGACTTGATTATTGCTTTGCTTCCTGTCTGCCATCCAGTTCTCTATCGATGTCAATACACTAACCCCAATACCATGTGCTCCAATTTTGCGCACTCGTGTCTTGTGTGGGACCTTGTCAAAGGCTTTTTGAAAGTGCAGATACACCACATCAACTGGCTCTCCCTTATCCATTCTACTTGTTACATCCTCAAGAAATTCCAGAAGATTAGTCAAGCATGATTTCCCCTTCATAAATCCATGCTGACTTTGACCGATCTTGTCACTGCTTTCCAAATGCGCTGCTATAACATCTTCAATAATCAACTCAAGCATCTTCCCCACTACCGATGTAAGGCTAGCTTGTCCATAATTCCATTTTCTCTCTCCCTCCTTTCTTAAAAAATAGGGTTACATTGACTAATCTCCAGTCCACAGGAACTGACCCAGAATCGAGAAATAATTGGAACATGATCACCATTGCATCCACGATTTCTAGGGGCACCTCCTTGGGATGCAGACCATCAGCCCTGGGGATTTATCTGCCTTCAGTCCCAACAGTTTACCTAACATCATTTCCTGACTAATGTGGATTCCCTTCAGTTCCTCCCTCCCACTCGATCCTCAGTCCCCTAGTATTTCCGGGAGATTGTTTGTGTCTCTTTAGTGAAGACAGAACCAAAGTACTTGTTCAACTGGTCTACCATTTCCTTGTTTCTGACTGGAAAGGACATACATTTTTCTTCACTAATCTGTTCCTTTTTACATATCTAAAGAAGCTTTTACAGTCAGTTTTTATATTCCCTGTAAGCTTTCTTTCATGTTCTATTTTCCCCCTTTGTGCTCCTCTGTTGCATTCTAAATTCGTCCCAGTCCTCCGGTTTGTTGCTTCCTCTGGATGATTTATATGCCTCTTCCTTGGATTTAACACTATACCTAATTTCCCTCGTTAGCTACAGTTGAGCCACCTTCCCATTTTTATTTTTACGCCAGTCTTTGTCATATCCCCACACCTCTTCCAGCTGTCCCAACTACAATAAGTCTGAAGAAAGATGTTAACCCAAAATGTGGTCTATCTATGTTCTCCAGAGATGCTGCCTGACCCGTTGCGTTACTCCAGCACTTTGTGTTTTTTCTTGTGCATTATTTGATGATCTGATCGTGCACTCTTCCTGATTAATTTATGTTTAACCTGAGACAATCCTCTTCCCAGATCTGGGCGATGATTTATAGACCAGGTGATGTTTAATTTAGTTTAGTTTGGTTGCGTATAGTTTAGTTTAGATGGTGGGGTTTAGCTTTCTTTGAGTTTGAGTTTATTTAAATACAGTGAAAAGCTTTTGTTGCTTGCGATCCGGTCAGCGGAAAGAGTATACATGATTACAATCAAGCCTTCCGCAGTGTACAGATACAGGATAAAAGGAATAACGTTTAGTGTAAGATAAAGTCGAATAAAGTCCAATTAAAGATAGTCCGAGGGTCTCCAATAGGGTAGATGGTAGTTCAGGACTGCTCTCTGGTTGCTGATAGGGTGATTCAGTTGTCTGATAGCAGCTGGGAAGAGACTGTCCCTAAATCTGGAGGTGTGTGTTTTCACACTGCTATACCTTTTGCCCGATGGGAGTGGGGAGAAGAGGGAGGGGCCAGGGAGCGACACGTCCTTGATTATACTGCTGGCCTTGCCGAGACAGCGTGAGGTGTAAATACATAGTGGACGGGGGGAACTCAGCAATTCTTCGACAGATATGACAAACATTGATTCTTCAACACTGTAAACGGTGAACAAGGCTCCACTGCACCAAGGGCCAGGAACAGGGGGCAACTCACCCTGGGTAGAGTGTCAGTATTTTTGAGATACCAATCCTCGTCCTCAACTCTACTCCACCAAGATGGTGTAAAGCACTGAGTCCAGGCCACCTGCTGTAGTGAAATAGAGTGAGATTCAAGTGCAGGGTCTAAAATGATCAGACTGACATACGATGAAAGAATGGGTCGACTGGGCTTCACTGGAATTTAGGATGAGAGGTGATCTTATCTATATTACTAAAAGTATGATCATGACCGCTTTTGGCCCACTGTGCTGCGATTTCCGAGAGAACGCCGCCACCTACGGCCATAATTTTTGGCCACCTCGATCAGAGCCCACGTCTGCCTTCCTGGACCAGAGTATTTTTCCCATCGATGAAAAATCAGAGAGAAATTAATGTTTAAAAAAAATCCACCATTCTCTCTGCTGCCCCTGCTGGAGGGAGGGAGAGGGACTATAAAACCAGGAAGTGGCGTGCCTCAATCAGTCTCTGCAAGATGGAGGTCACTCTGAGCTCTGAATGACACTGAACAAATGTCTACACAACGGTGAGTACCCTTAATGTGGTTTGAAAATGAAAATATGGTTAGTTTGAAGTAAAAAAGCACTGCCTGCAAATGGTTGTTTGGGTTGAAGTAAAAAGGCACTCTCTCTCTCTCTCCCCTCCTCTCTCTCCCCACTCTCTCTCTCCCTATCCCTCTCTCTTTCTCTCTCTCTCCCCCCCCTGTCTCTCTCCCTTTCTCTCTCTCTCTCCCCTCCTCTCTCTCCCCACCTCTCTCCTCTCTCCCCCCTCTCTCCTCTCCCCCCTCTCTCCTCTCCCCCCTCTCTCCTCTCCCCCCTCTCTCCTCTCCCCCCCCTCTCCTCTCCCCCCCTCTCCCCTCCCCTCTCCTCTCCCCTCCCCCTCTCCTCTCCACTCCCCCTCTCCTCCCCCCCTCTCCTCTCTCCCCCCTGCTCTCCCCCCCTCTCCTCCCCCCTCTCCTCCCCCCCCTCTCCTCTCCCCCCTCTCCTCTCCTCCCCTTCTCCTCGACCCCCTCCCCCCTCTCCTCCCCCTCCCTCTCCTCCCCCTCCCTCTCCTCTCCCCCTCTCCTCCCCCCTCTCTCTCCACTCCCCCTCTCCTCTCTCCCCCCTCTCTTCTCCAACCCCCTCTCCTCTCCCTATCCTCTCACCCCCCTCTCCTCTCCGCCCTCTCCTCTCCCCATCTCCTCCCCCTCTCCTCCCCCACTCTCCACCCCCCCTCTCCTCTCTCCCCCGTTCCTCTCCTCTCCCCCTCTCTCTCTCCCCTCTCTCTCTCCCCCTCCTCCCCTCCATGCCCTCCCCCACCGTCCCTCCCCTAAACCGCCCTCCCCTCCACACACCCCTACCCCTTCCCTCCACCCTCCCTCCCCCTCCCTGCTCCCCACCTCTCCCCCTCCCCTCACCTCACCCCTCTCTCAGCACACCCTCTCTCCCCCCTCTCCGCCCCTCTCCCCCCTCTCTCCCCCCTCTCTCCGCCCTCTCTCCCCCCTCTCTCCCCCCTCTCTCCCCCCTCTCCCCCCCTTCTCTCTCTCCACTCCTCCCCTCCATCCCCTCCCCTCCCCCACCCTCCCTCCCTCCTCTAAACCCCCTCCCCTCCACAACCCTACCCTCCACACCCCCTACCCTCTTCCCTCCACCCTCCCCCCTCCCCCCTCCCTCTCCCTCCCTGCTCGTCACCTCTCCCCCT
This sequence comes from Amblyraja radiata, assembly GCF_010909765.2. Lineage (NCBI taxonomy): Eukaryota > Metazoa > Chordata > Chondrichthyes > Rajiformes > Rajidae > Amblyraja > Amblyraja radiata. The sequence continues at coordinate 168,770,783 of NC_045956.1, forward strand.
CACCCCCCTCTCAGCACCCCCTCTCTCTCCCCCTCACTCTCACCCTCTCTCTCCTCCCCTCCTCCCCTACCTTTCCCCCCTCACTCACCCTCCCTCTTCTCCTCTCGACCCCCCTCTCCCTCTTGCCCCTCTCTCTGTGTCTCTGTCTCTCTCTCTGTCTCTGCCCCTTCTCTCTCTGCCCTCACTCTCTACCCCCCCCCCCCTCTCTAGATGTGACTGCAAGTTGGGGGCTATGCGTCAGTAGATAGGGTGGTTATGGGGTAAAAGGAGCAAATTAATAATATTAATATAATATCAAGGGGGGTGATTAGCATGAGTGCGGGGGGGGGGGGGGGGGGGATAGTTAGTGTGTGTGACGCTGCATGCCGCCTCCCCCCCCCACAACCGCACGCTGGGGGAACAGACCCAACGGGTCTGCACTTGGTCTAGTAGAAACATAAAATTCTCAAGGGATTGGACAGGCTAGATGTAGGAAAAATGCTCCCCATGTTGGGGGAGTCCAGAACCAGGGGACACTGTTTAAGAATAAGGGGTGGGTCATTTAGGACTGAGATGAGGAAAAACATTTTCACCCAGAGAGTTGTGAATCTGTGGGAGTCTCTGCCACAGAAGGCAGTGGAGGCCGATTCATAGAAACATAGAAACATAGAAATTAGGTGCAGGAGTAGGCCATTCGGCCCTTCGAGCCTGCACCGCCATTCAATATGATCATGGCTGATCATCCAACTCAGTATCCCGTACCTGCCTTCTCTCCATACCCTCTGATCCCCTTAGCCACAAGGGCCACATCTAACTCCCTCTTAAATATAGCCAATGAACTGGCCTCGACTACCCTCTGTGGCAGGGAGTTCCAGAGATTCACTACTCTCTGTGTGAAAAAAGTTCTTCTCATCTCGGTTTTAAAGGATTTCCCCCTTATCCTTAAGCTGTGACCCCTTGTCCTGGACTTCCCCAACATCGGGAGCAATCTTCCTGCATCTAGCCTGTCCAACCCCTTAAGAATTTTGTAAGTTTCTATAAGATCCCCTCTCAATCTCCTAAATTCTAGAGAGTATAAACCAAGTCTATCCAGTCTTTCTTCATAAGACAGTCCTGACATCCCAGGAATCAGTCTGGTGAACCTTCTCTGCACTCCCTCTATGGCAATAATGTCCTTCCTCAGATTTGGAGACCAAAACTGTACGCAATACTCCAGGTGTGGTCTCACCAAGACCCTGTACAACTGCAGTAGAACCTCCCTGCTCCTATACTCAAATCCTTTTGCTATGAAAGCTAACATACCATTCGCTTTCTTCACTGCCTGCTGCACCTGCATGCCCACTTTCAATGACTGGTGTACCATGACACCCAGGTCTCGCTGCATCTCCCCTTTTCCTAGTCGGCCACCATTTAGATAATAGTCTGCTTTCCTGTTTTTGCCACCAAAATGGATAACCTCACATTTATCCACATTATACTGCATCTGCCAAACATTTGCCCACTCACCCAGCCTATCCAAGTCACCTTGCAGTCTCCTAGCATCCTCCTCACAGCTAACACTGCCCCCCAGCTTCGTGTCATCCGCAAACTTGGAGATATTGCCTTCAATTCCCTCATCCAGATCATTAATATTCACTCGATGTTTTCAAGAGTTAGATTTTGCTCTAAGGGGTAAAGGAATCAAGGGATATGGGGAAAAAGCAGGAATGGGGTACTGATTTTAGATGACCAGCCATGATCATATTGAATGACCTCCCCTTAGAAAAAAACTTTTTCACCCAGAGAATTGTGAATTTATGGAATTCCCTGCCACAGAGGGCAGTGGAGGCAAAGTCACTGGATGGATTTAAGTGAGAGTTAGATAGAGCTCTAGGAGCTAGTGGAGTCATGGGATATGGGGAGAAGGCAGGCACTGGTTATTGATAGGGAACGATCAGCCATGATCACAATGAATGGCGGTGCTGGCTCGAAGGGCCGAATGGCCTCGTCCTGCACCTATTTTTCTATGTTTTCCATTCACATGCTGGTGGTGGCATACTTGCTCACAATGTGGAATTGCCATGTTTACTGTTTTCACTGCAGCAACGCACCACGAGCTGACTACAAATGCAGGGCTGGTAATTCCACACCCACACACACCCTCTCTGCGTACCTGTCATCCAACCGCCTACCCACGCTGCTTGTGGCTTGAGTGAAGATTGAGGAACCGTTCAGAAGAAAAGGAGTGGCAGTTTCACTCATGTTGTTGTTTCAGGGTTACTCAAAGACATTTAATATTTAAAATAACGTGGTGTACTGGAGACTGCAACCAACGGTCAAAGGAATCTTAAATCCCCAGCAAATCATCATCAAATGGAACTTCAAAATTGATATTTGCATCAATCTTTGATAGGAAGATAATTTTTTAATGATGAAAACCCAAATGGCACAAAGGAAACTGGGTATCCTGGTTCATCAAACAGGCTGAGTTGACATACAGTACTGGGAAAGCTGGCAAGTGGTAAGGCAAAGAATAGATGAAAATGTACAGACACTGAGGTAACCTGAAGTAAAATAGAACATGCTGGCAACATTCAGCAGGTCTGTCAGAAAGAAACTGAGTTAGTGTTTTAGGTTCGAAGCTTCTTGTCAGAGCAGGGAAAGAGAGCTAAAAAAGGTAATTTTATGTTGCACAGAAGGCGACATGACAGATGGATAGTTGCAAGGCAATTACTGCAAGAGGGTAGGACAGCAATGTTTAAGGAACATTTAGGTGGGTACATGGGTACATGGATCTAGAGAGATATGGACCAAATGCAGGAAGGTGGAATTAGTCTAGATGGGACATGTTGGTTGGTGTGGGCAAGTTGGGCCGATGCACCTGTTTCCATGCTGTATGACAGGTTTAATTGATTAATGGAGCTGTTCAAGAGAGATTATGCTACTTTACTTGTGTTATGTGTTACTAATAACAGGGACATGGCCAGCAGGCCAGGCCTCATCAGGGCGAGAGCAAATCTGAACCATTATCAGGCAAGAATACATTCAACAGATGCAGTATAATGTGGATAAATGTGAGGTTATCCATTTTGGTGGCAAAAACAGGAAAGCAGACTATTATCTAAATGGTGGCCGACTAGGAAACGGGGAGATGCAGCGAGACATGGGTGTCATGGTATACCAGTCATTGAAAGTAGGCATGCAGGTGCAGCAGGCAGTGAAGAAAGCGAATGGTATGTTAGCTTTCATAGCAAAAGGATTTGAGTATATGAGCAGGGAGGTTCTACTGCAGTTGTACAGGGTCTTGGTGAGACCACACCTGGAGTATTGCGTACAGTTTTGGTCTCCAAATCTGAGGAAGGACATTATTGCCATAGAGGGAGTGCAGAGAAGGTTCACCAGACTGATTACTGGGATGTCAGGACTGTCTTATGAAGAAAGACTGGATAGACTTGGTTTATACTCTCTAGAATTTAGGAGATTGAGAGGGGATCTTATAGAAACTTATAAAATTCTTAAGGGGTTGGACAGGCTAGATGCAGGAAGATTGCTCCCGATGTTGGGGAAGTCCAGGACAAGGGGTCACAGCTTAAGGATAAGGGGGAAATCCTTTAAAACCGAGATGAGAAGAACCTTTTTCACACAGAGAGTGGTGAATCTCTGGAACTCTCTGCCACAGAGGGTAGTCGAGGCCAGTTCATTGGCTATATTTAAGAGGGAGTTAGATGTAGCCCTTGTGGCTAGGGGGATCAGAGGGTATGGAGAGAAGGCAGGTACGGGACACTGAGTTGGATGATCAGCCATGATCATATTGAATGGCGGTGCAGGCTCGAAGGGCCGAATGGCCTACTCCTGCACCTAATTTCTATATTTCTATGTTTCTATGTAACAGAAATGACCAGTTCTGAAACAGGCAGAACTATGATTGTTATGTTGAGTCATCTATAGTTGCAGAATTTGACACTGAGGGAAGTTCGCTCGTGGTATTCGGGAGTGTTTAAATGAGAGAGGTAGGGGAGTGGGAACCAGAGTAGGAGGTTTGAGATTGGACTGAGTGATTGGAAGATAGAGGTCAGGACCAGTCGGTCTTAGAAGGACAGGCAGGGAGAGGTGAGGAATATGCTGACGCTGATGGGCCGAAATGTGTTTATTTCATTGCAAGGAGTATTGTGAGGAAAGCAGATGAACCTGGAGTCTGGATCAGTGCTTTGGACTATGATGTTGTGGCCATTGCGGAAACATGGTTGTGAGAGGGACACCACTGTTACATCCAGGTTCATGAACAGCTTCTTCCCCACAGCCATCAGGCTATTAAACTCGCCATCAAACAAACTTTGAACTATAACAGCCTATTGGACTTTATCTGTTTATTTATGTGTATATATATGGTCTATGCTATATAGACACACTGAGCTGTTCTGTATTATGTTTACAATACTCTGTTGTGCTGCAGCAAAGCAAGAATTTCATTGTCCTATCTGGGACACATGACAATAAACTCACTTGACTTGACTTAACTTGATGTTCTGGGGTTCCGATGTTTCAGACGTGATCAAGGGAAGTCACAATAGGTGGAGGAGTTGCGCTACTAATCAGGAAGACTGTCATGGCGGCACTCAGAGGGGACATGATGGAGGTTTCAACTGCTGGGGCGATATGGGTAGAAGTTATAAAAATACGAAAGTGCTCTAGTGGGATTATTCTATAGGCCCCCAATAGAAAGCGGGTGATAGAGGAACAGATATGTGGACAGATTATGCCAGAGTAAAAGGGTGACTTGAACTTTGTTGTTCTCTCCAGAGATACTGCCTGTACCGCTGAGTTACTCCAACATTTTGTGTTTATCTTTGGATTAAACCAGCATCTGTTGGTTTAAACAGTGGAATTGATTGTAACTTTAGGAGAGGTCCCTCTCCCCTCACCCCACTCACCATCAACAACACCACAGTCACATCTGTGGAGTCAAGTTCCTGGGAACCATCATCTCCAAGGACCTTAAGCGGGGGGCTACCATCGACTCCACAATCAAAAAGGCACAACAGAGGATGTACTTCCTACGGCAGCTGAGGAAACACAATCTGCCACTGGCAATGATGGTCTAATTCTATACGGCCATCGTAGAGTCTGTTCTCACCTTCTCCATTATGGTCTGGTTTGGCTCAGCCACCAAGCACGACATCCGGAGGCTGCAGCGAATCGTCCGATCAGCAGAGAAGGTTATTGGCTGCAACCTTCCCTCCATTGACGAACTGTACACTGCAAGGGCCAGGAAGCGAGCGGGCAAGATCATCTCTGACCCCTCTCACCCTGGCCACAAACTCTTTGAATCACTTCCCTCCGGAAGGTGACTCCGGACTGTCAAAGCTGCCACAACCAGACATAAAAACGAGTAGTTGCTCTACTCAATAACCAAAAATCTGTAGCCTCCATTTGCGCTAGTATTTTATTTAATTCACATGTGTAATCAGGCCATTATTATTAGTGTTTAATGTTTTATGTATCATTCCTAACTGTCACTATATATCATGCTGTCACTTGCGGGCGGAGCACCAAAGCAAATTCCTTGTATGTGAATATACTTGGCCAATAAACGTATTCATTCATTCATTCATCTGCAGACCCTTCCTACACATTTTTCCCTCTCCCCTGACATCAGTCTGAAGAAGGGTCTCGACCCGAAACGTCACCCATTCCTTCTCTCCAGGGATGCTGCCTGTCCTGCTGAGTTAATCAGCAGCATTTTGTGTCTATCTTTGGTTTAAACCAGCATCTGCAGTTCCTTCCTATGCAAAGACCGTGCAGATTTTTTCTCTCTGATGAACATTAGAAAAAGTTAGTGAATTTGTTTTTGTTAGTGAAAGATGTCTTTGCAAGGATATATAACTGCCTTGCAAGTTACAGGATACAATGACTAGATTAGGGGAATCATCCTCAATGAAGAGATTGAACAGTTTGGGCTTATTTTCACAAAAATTCTGAAGAATAAGTGGTTGCTACTGAGAGGTTATTTCCTCCACTTGAAAAGCCTAGTAAATATTGGTCTGAGATGAGGATTATGTTCTCTGCACAGACAATTGTGACAGTTTTGAATTTGTGGCACCCCAGATGCCTAGGAATGCCTCTGTGTTCAAAGATGTCATCAATTGATCTGGGGCATTACGCCTCTCCTTCCATAGAAGATGGAGGAGATTTGATATGTTGAACTCTCTTGAACTTCAACAACAGGTGTATGGTGGAGAGTACATTCACTGGTTGCATCATGACTTAGTTAAGCAACCCGAAAGCCCAGGAATGAAGGAGACTACAAAAGGGGGTGAACACTGCTCAGTACATCACGATTACTGACCTCCCCACCATCGGAAGGATCTTAGGATGCGCTGCTTCAACAAGTTCAGCCAGCATCATTAAGGATTCTCATCACCCTGGCCACGCTCTCATTTCATTCCTGCCATCGGGATGAAGGTATAAGTGCCTGCAAACTGTAACATGCAGGTTCAGAAACAACTTCTTCCAGGCAACCATCAGGCCATTACTCACTACGAACGGCAACTATGAACTAACGGTTGCCTCAGGGACTTTGGGCTTTGTTTTGCTTTTGCAATATATTGTATTTTATATTTATTTTATTTTTTTTGTTTTGTTGTATTATTTATTGAATACTGTCTTTGCAAACTGTTGTGCTGCTGCTGCAAGTAAAAATGTAATTGTTCCATTTTGGGATTATATGACGATAAAACACTGTTGGATATTGAGACTGAAAGGGAAGGCGGGGGGGTAAGGTGGTGATTCTTTTGAATAGAGAGCCAGGGATGGCCCAGGGTGCAAAGGTCTTATTTCATCCTATACCTATTCCCATCCCTTTTGTTCTTTTATGTTTTACTGAAGAGATACAGCATGGAAACAGGCCCTTCGGCCCACTGAGTCCATGCCGACCATCGATCACCTGTATACTACTTCCACTTTTATCCCACTTTTCCCCATCGTACACACCAGGAGCACTTTACCGAATTAACCTACAAACCTACACATCTTTGGAAAGTGAGAGGAAACCAGAGCACTCCAAAGACCTACAGGTATGTAGGTAAATTGGCTTGGTAAATGTAAAGATTGTCCCTGGTGTGTGTAGGATAGTGTTAATGTGCGGGGATCGCTGGTTGGTGCGGACCCGGTGGGCCGAAGGGCCTGTTTTGCACTGTGTCTCTAAACTAAACTAAACTAAAATAAAAATTAAAAAAGAAAGAAAACCCACGCTACCACAGAGAGAACGTACAAACTTGGTACATGCCACTTATCCCCACTTTCTTATCCTCTCCCTACACGCTATGGGCAATTTACAGAGGCCAATTGACATACAAACCTGCACATCTTTGGGATGTGGCAGGGGACCAGAGCACCCGGAGAAAAGACACTTGGTCACGGGGAGGTTGACTCCGCACAGACAGCACCCAAGGACATGTTTGACCTCGGGTCGTTGGCGCTGTGCGGCAGCAGCTCCACCTGCTTCACCACTCTGCTGCTCAGTGTTTGTCTCCATTCCACTTCCAGTTGGAAATGTTCTTTTGCAAAGTTAGCGATGAGCTCTCTGAGCTGCAGTGACATTGCACGGCTGACTTTGGGTTGGTTTGAGGTTGGGGAGATTTGCATGAAATCTCTTTAAGATGGTTGGTCTATGGTGGGGTTTGTTGAAGCACGTTTTACAGCACCAGCCTTATCTTTGTGTTTTCTTCCTTTTATCACTGTTCCTAAGTCAACCCTTTCAGGTACCAAGACTCAATGCATTTTGTTGGCTTTCATGTTCCTTAACCCAGATTCTCAGCAGATAATATTGTGGTTTAACTAGATAATGTCTTTCTTGGTAAGTTATTTCATAGAATCGCATGAAATGTAACTAAAAAGCTCAACTCATCTATGCCAGCGCTTATGCTCAACAGGAACCTTTTTCCACCCTGCTTCATTTAACCCCATCGGCATGCTTTAGAGTTTACATTTTAGAGATACAGCGTGGAAACAGGCCCTTCAGCTCACCGAGTCCGAGCTGACCAGCGATCACCCTGTACTCTAACACTATGCGATGTACTCGGGATAATTTTACAATTTTACCAAAGCCAATTAACCTACAAACCTGTACGTCTTTGGAGTGTGGGAGGAAACCAGAGCTCCCAGAGAAAACCCACATGGTCACAGGGAGGACGAACAAACTCCGTACAAACAGCACCCGTAGTCAGGATTGAATCCGAATCTCTGGTGCAGTAAGGCTATAACTCTACTGCTGCTCCACTGTGCTGCCCACAACATAGAATGGCATAGAAAGACTTTCTATTCTTTATCTCATCATGCACTTATCTACCTTTCTTTGAATGCATTGATGCTTTCTAGTTGAACCACTCTGTTTATAAGAGATGTATTTTCAATTATTTGATGGATATATTATAGATATTGTTGTGACTTCTTTCATGTGGTTGTGGTTTCTTTCATAAGTGGACTTACATTACCTACCACCACCAGGTAAAACTCTTCCATACTTTCATTGATCTCTGTCGGCCATTTTGTTTTCTGGACAGAAGAACGTTAAAGTTAGCTGTTGCTGATTGTTGTGTTATTGAGGTAGAACTGCTGCCTCACAGCGCCAGATCCTGACCTCGGGTGCTGTCTGTGTAGAATTTGTACCTTCTCCCTTTGACCGCATGGGTTTTCTCTGGGTGTTCCAGTTTTCTCCCACATTAGCCAGAGGGTGGTGAATCTGAGGAATTATTTGCCACAGAAGGCTGTAGAGGCCCAGCCAGTGGATATTTTTAAGACAGAGATAGATAGATTTTTGATTAGTACATGTGTCAGAAATTATGAGGAGAGTGGGGTTCGGAGGGAGAGATAGACCAGCCATGATTGAATGGCAGAGTAGACTTGATGGGCTGAATGGCCTAATTCTACTCCTATCACTGATGACCTTATTCACAAGGCATGCAGGTTTGTAGGTTAATTGGTGTTCTGTAAATTTCCCCAAGTGTGGAACTGGTGTATGGGTGATCAGTGTGCACTCAGTGTGCTGGAGGGCCTATTTCCACACTGTATCTCTAAACTAAGCTGAAACACTAAATCATTTCTGTTGAAGGAGCATTCTGAATGGAACATAGAACCTTGAGTCTCTGTAGAGGTGGCATATACTTGGCGGGCCGAAGGGCCTGATTCCATGCCGTATACATCTGTGACTCTCAATGACTCTATGGGAGTGACAAGAAGACCTGAGCAATGTTGGAATGAATGTAGCACCTCAAGAACCACCTATGCACCTATTTCATCAGGTACCTCTTGCCATAGAGTCTGCAAATCCCACATTCGCCTCTTCAGTAACATCAGAACACATGGAAATGGGATGGAAAAACAAGTCAACTTCACTTCAAGAAGTTGATGTGCATAGAGACCTGAATAGTGTGAAGTTCAAGGATGGATACCTTTATTTGGTAAGTTATTGCAATCTGTTTCTGTAGTTTATGCCCAAAATATTTTGTTGTAATGATACAAGTAATGATTTAACAGTGAATTATACACAAGGATCCAGGAAATGGCCTTGAATTCACTTGAGGAAAAAACATTTCACAAGTTACAAGTTCACAAGTTATAGGAGCTACTGTGTAGCAGTAGAGATCCCGACTATGGGTGCTGTCTGTACGGAGTTTGTACGTTCTCCCCGTGACCTGCGTGGGGTTTCTCCGCGATCTTCAGTTTCCTCCCACAATCCAAAGACGTACAGGTTTGTAGGTTAATTGGCTTGGTACATGTAAAAAAATGTCCCTAGTGCGTGTGTGATAATATGCGAGGATCGCTGGTGGGCACGGACTCCGTGGGCCAAAGGGCCCGTTTCCGCACTGTATCTCTAAACTAAACTAAAGGAGTGGAATTAGGCCATTCGGCCCATCGAGTCCACTCCGCCATTCAATCAATCTCTGCCTCATAATCTGTTTTAATCTAATTATCATAATCTAATTTATGAGCTATGTTATGAGAATAATTAGTTGAAAGACATGATTACAAAAATGAAGCTTGTGGGGTTTAAGAGGCAGTGGTTAAGTATGTCTTGTGTTGGTTTAAGGGACGAGCCTGATTGTAAAGTGTCCACGTGTGATGGCAACACCAAGGTGTGGGTGGAGCAGTAATTAGTGAGGAGGACACAGAATCCATGAAATCGGGCCAGGTGGCGCCTTTTATATGAAAGTCCATCAAATAAATGTTTGTGCTGCTTCTGTTTCCATAGATGCTGCCTGATCCCCTGAGGACTTGAAGCAATTTCTCTTATTATTGCAGTTTTCCAGCATCTGCAACATTATGGTTTGGTGTCATCTCCCCCCAGATCTTTCAGTTATTGTCTCCTGCTCATTGCATGCGCCCCCATGCACGGGCGGCACGGGCAGCACGGTGGCACAGCGCCAGAGTCGCTGCCTTACAGTGCCAGGGACCTGGAATCAATCTTGACTACCGGGCTGTCTGTACGGAGTTTTACGTTCTCCACGTTACCTCTGTGGGTTTTCTCTGGATGCTCCAGTTTCCTCCCACACTCCAAACATGTACAGGAGTGTAGGTGCATTGGCTCGGAATAATTGTAAATTGTCCCTAGTGTGTGGGATAGTGCTAGTGTACGGGGATCGCAAGTTGGTCCTGGCTGATCTTTTACCTCAGGGCAACTTTTCTGCGATAACTCCATATCCTTTGATTCCCTTAATATCTATTGAATGTGGAAATAATGAGCAGGAGGACCCAGCTCAGTTTCTCCAGCCTGCTCCACCATTTAAATTGATCACGAGTGATCCGACTGTATGTTCATATTTCATAGAAACGTAGAAAATAGGTGCAGGAGTAGGCCATTCGGCCCTTCGAGCCTGCACCGCCATTCAATATGATCATGGCTGATCATCCAACTCAGTATCCTGTACCTGCCTTCTCTCCATACCCCCTGATCCCTTTAGCCACAAGGGCCACATATAACTCCCTCTTAAATATAGCCAATGAACTGGCCTCAACCACCTTCTGTGGCAGAGAATTCCAGAGATTCACCACTCTCGGTGTGAATTTTTTTTTCTCATCTCGGTCATAAAAGATTTCCCCCTTATCCTCAAACTGTGACCCCTTGTTCTGGACTTCCCCAACATCGGGAACAATCTTCCTGCATCTAGCCTGTCCAACCCCTTAAGAATTTTGTAAGTTTCTATACGATCCCCCCTCAATCTTCTAAATTCTAGCGAGTACAAGTCAAGTCTATCCAGTCTTTCTTCATATGAAGGTCCTGCCATTTCAGGAATCAGTCTGGTTCCAGTTTAGCTATTGTAGTCTTTAAAACAAAGTGCTTGAGTAATTCACAATGATGCAAAAAAAAGACACAAAGTGCTGGAGTAACTTAGCAAGTCAGGCAGCATCTCTGGAGAACATGGATAGTCACCATTTCAGGTTGTGAACCTTCTTTAGTCTGTGGAATGCGTGAATAACAGTGTCCTGACCAGAAACTTCACCTATCCATATTCTCCAGATCTGCTGCCTTTTATTCTGTTTGAAGAAGGATATCTCTTCGAAACATTGCCTATCCATGTACTCTGAGATGCTGCCTGACCCGCTGAGGTACTCCAGCAATCTGTGTCTCTTTTGACCTTGTGTCTCTATTCCGGATAACTATGACCCACGCCACGTACCATTTACTAATTTCGAATTCATTGCAATATTTGCAGTGTATAGGAAGGAACTGCGGATGCTGGTTTAAACCAAAGATAGACACAAAAAGCTGGAGTAACTCAGCAGGACAGGCAGCATCTCTGGAGAGAAGGAATGGGTGACATTTCGGGTCGAGACCCTTCTTCAGACACAATATTTGCAATGAATTGTCGATAGGACATCCAGGTCACTCTAAACACCAACATTTCTCAATCTCTCGTCAATTAAAAGCGACTTCCGTTTTCTATCATAATGGATGATAACATATTTTGCCATTTTATACTCATCTACCATGTCCTATCCCAATCTCATAACCTTTCTTAAACTCTTTGACTCCACTATATTTTCTCCTTGCAGCCTACACTGCCACCTAGCTATGTACCATCGGCAAACTTGCACAAGATTTTGAAGGACAGGATTAGTCTATATTTTGAAAAAGCAGGGAATAGTCCTTGCTGGAAGGAAATTTTGTCTGACCATTTCGAAGAAGTATCAAAATGTATTGATGGGGCAGTGTAGTTGATGGAGTCTATACGGGCTTCAGTACGATTTTGGTTAGGTCTTACATGGGAAACTGAGAAGCCATGGGATCCAGCGTAAGTGGTCAGATTGAATCCAAAATTGGTTCAGTAATAGGAAGCAAGGGTGATTGATGGTGGAGGGTTGATTTTGTGGCTGGTATGACATAATGAATGTAGTCCCTGAGAGTGAATTGAGAAACAGAGGGACCTTGGTCTCCATCCAAGGATTCCTGAAAGGGATAGTACAGTTACATTAGGTATTAAAGATGGCATGCAAGATACTTGCTTTTATTAAGTGGGGTCAAGAGTGGCACAGTGGCGCAGCAATAGAGTTGCTGCCTTACAGCGCCATAAACCCGGGTTCGATCCTGACTAGGGGTGCTGTCTGTACGGAGTTTGTACCACCCTGTGACCTTGTGGGTTTTCTCCCCAAGGTAAGGTAGACAAAAAGCTGGAGAAACTCAGCGGGTGAGGCAGCATCTATGGATGCTGCCTCACCCACTGAGTTTGTCCAGCTTTTTGTCTACCTTTGATTTTTCCAGCATCTGCAGTTCTTTCTTAGACGTAAGGTAAAATATTTAGAAGGTGGAATTTTTTTCACCCTGAATGTAATTGCAATCCGGAGCACATTGCCCAGGCGTGTGGTGGAGACAGGTACTCTCACAGCATTTATCTGGACAAGAACTTAAATTGCCAAGACATAGAAGACTATGGACCGAGTGGTGGGAAATAGGATTGGTATAGACAGATACTTGATGAATAGCATGGACATGTGGGTTAGTGGATCTGTTTCTGAGCTGTTCAACTCTATGTTGCACGGTTCTATGTTCAAAGATAGACACAAAATGCTGGAGTAACTCATGTTCAATTCATGCCAGTTTTGGCCCTGGTACTGTGTGAGCTACTCTGTTAATAACCTCTTGCGTGGCACCTTTTCAAAGTACTTCTAAAGGCTGCTCAGTTTAGGGCAGAGGGCTGTTGGGACCATGGTAATGTGCATGAGAGAGTGAAGCGTGTTATAGTGGGTGTTTTGCAAAGTATCTGAGTGACTGCCGGCTGTGGTTGAGCAGCTGCCGGTGCGTAAAATATTGAGGCATGGATTTACACAATCCCATCTTCCAAATCATTGACAGTGATGGTGAAAACCTGAAGCTGCAGCACTGATCCCTGCAACATATCACTCACGCAGCCTCCCAACCTGGAAATGATCTGTTTACTCATATTTGTTGTTTTTTTGTCTGTTAATCATTTCCCAATGTAGGTGAGATACTAAACGAGAACTTAACTTTGCATTGGTGTTCACAAGGGAGAAGGTGTTGGAGGATAGTGAGATCAGTGCGAGGTATGCTAACATGCCGGGGCATTTCGAGATCAAAGATCAGTCTCTTGAGGAGCATTCAGATGGATAAATCCTCAGAGCCTGATGGGGCCTACCACAGGTTGAAAAGAAAGGCAAGAGTGGATATTGTATGGGCCTTGACAGTGATATATCTCCTCTCCAGCCACAGGCAAGATCCTGGAAGTCTGGAGAGAAACCAAATATTGTTCCTTTGTTGAAGAAGGGAAATAGAGATAATCCAGGAAGTTTTAGGGCCTGTTCCACTTGGGCGACCTCTACCGCGAGTTCTGGCGAGTGTGCCCTCGACCCATACTTGCAGCATGGTCGCCACGAGGTCGTAGGAGGTCTTTGTAACTCTCCTTCATGTTTGATAGTGGGCTCCGTGTACTCGAGGCCTCAGCTAGGTCGCAACGCTTTTTTCAAAACGTTAAAAACTGCCCGCGAGTAAAAAAGGTCACCATGGAAAAAATCTATACATTTTTGACTCGTAGGTTTAGTCGTAGTAGGTCGGCATGTTAGTCGTGGGTAGTCGAAGCTAGTAGTAGGTGGTCTTCATCATAGTCGAAGGGAGGTCGTAGGAGATCGAAGGAGATCGTCTTCACTCTCCACTATTCGGTGTCCAATTTTCCCGAAGTTAGTCGTAGCTAGTCATCGCTAGTTGAAGCTAGTCTTCAACATAGTCGAAGGAGGTCTTCAACATGACATTTTTTCAAACTCTCCTAAACTCTTCTAAACTCGCCAATTAGGTTGTCCAAGTGGGACAGGCCCTATAGGCCTCACCTCAGTGGTAAGGGTGTTATTGGAGAGTTTTCTTTGGAATAGGATTTACTCGCATTGGGAATAGAATGGACTACTTTGGCACAGTCTGCTTGGCTTTGTCCAGTTCAGGTCATGTCTTATAAGTTCATAAGTTCATATGTTATAGGAGAAGAATTAAGCCATTCGACCCATTAAGTTTGCTCCGCCATTCAATCATGGCTGATCTGTCTTTTTCTCTCAACCCCATTCTCCTGCCTTCTCTCCCTATCCCCTGACACCTCACATAAAGTTATTCCAGCTGGAGGTCTGTGACGAGTAGTGTTCCGCGGTGATCATCAGACTTTAGAGATACAATGTAGAAACAGGCCTTTTGGCTGACCAAGTCCACGCCGACTAGCTATTACCCCGTACACTAGCACTATCCTACACACTAGGGATAATTTAAAGAAGCCAATTAATCTACAAATCTGTACGTCTTTGGAGTGTGGGAGGAAACGGGGAGCACCCATCCGGAAAAAAACCCCACGCGGTCACAGGGAGAAAGTACGAATTCCACACAGACAGCACCTGAGGTCAGGATCGAACCCGAGTCTCTGGCACTTCAAGACAGTAACTCTACCAATGTGTCAATGTGTCGCCCTATCTGCCCTATCCACCCTGTCCTGATTTGTGCTTAGAATTCTGTTGTTTGCAATATATTAAATAACTTGGGCATCAATGTAGATGTGTTGGTTAGTAAGTTTGCAGATGACATGAAAATTGTTGGAGTAGTGGCGTAAAGAAGGTTAAAGGATACAGTTGGATATAGATTAGTTACAGATCTGGGTTGAGATACGGCAAATGCAGTTTAATCTCGGCCAATGTGAGGTGTTGTACTTTGGGAGGTCAACTGTAAGTGTAAAGTACACATTTAATGGTTGGATCCTTAACTGTATTGATGTATAGAGGGGTCTTGGGGTCCAAGTCTATAGTTCCCCAAATGTAGCAACACAAGTAGATCAACTGGCATATGATATCATTGTCATCATTGGTTGGGACATTGAGTATAAGAGTCAAAAGGTAAAGCTGCAGCTTCATAAACCTTTGGTTATGTGCCGCATTTAGACAATGGACAATAGGTGCAGGCGTAGGCCATTCGGCCCTTCGAGCCAGCACCGCCATTCACTGTGATCATGGCTGATCATCCACAATCAGTACCCCGTTCCTGCCTTCAAACAATAGAGTATTGCTTGCAGACTTGGACCCCTCAAGGATGTGGAGGCTCTGGAGAGGGTGCATAAATAGTTTACCATAATGCCCCTTGGATTAGATTGGTGGGGGCGTGGAACGTGATGCCAGGGGCGGTGGTGGAAACAGATAAGATAGTGACATTCAAGAGATTTTTCCGAGAGCCATATGAATGTGCACGCAATGGAGGTTTCTGGTACACATGCAGGCAGAAAGTAAAGTAAAGTAGCCTTTATTGTCATTTAGACCTTGCAGTCTGAACAAAATTTTGTTGCCTTGCAGTCCTACATATAGTAAAAATGACAAAAACACACAATAAACACAAATTAACATCCACCACAGTGAGTTCACCAGGCACCTCCTCACTGTGATGGAAGGCAAAAGTCTTAAGTCTTTGTCTCTTCCCTTCTTATTCTCCCTCTGCGCCGAGGTGATTCAGGCTTCAGATGTTGTGATGGTATAGAATGTCAGTCCCACGGCTGAATCCAAGCTCCGCGAACGGGCTGGTTCAAACTCCGTGGCCCGGGGTGGTCGAAGCCGCCGAAGCTGCGGCCCTCCAGTCCAGGGGACGAAGCTGTTGTTGCGGGAGCTCCGGAGAACAGGTCACCAACCTGTGACCTGCGAGCTCCCGACGATGTCGTTCAGGGATTCATTTAACTTGGCATCATGTTCGACATTAACTTCATGGTCAGTAAGGTTTGTTATTGCGCTGCACTGTTCTGTGGTCCATGTTCAATTCATGCCAGCTTCTGCCCTGCTACCGTGTGAGATACTTTAGAGATAATCTCTTGTGTGGCACTTTTTCAAAGGACTTCTGAAGGTTGCTGCTGGGTACAGGGCTGGAGGGACCATGGTAATGTGTATGAAAGAGAGAAGTGTGCGAGTGGGCGTTTTGCAAAGTGTCTGACTGAGTGTCTGCTGTGGTTGAGTAGCTGGCAGTGCGTAAAATATTGAGGCAAGGATTTACAACATTGTGCATGAGTGTGTGCTGATGAATATGAAGAATATATAAAGAGTACATTCAGATAGATAAAGAGTAGGAAAGAGGCAAGTGTGGACATTGGACCACTGGAAAATGATGCAGGAGAAGTGATAATGGGGAATAAAGAAATGGCAGAGGAGTTGAATAACGTTTTTGCATCAGTCTTCACAGTGGAAACACCAGCAACGTGCCTGAAATTCAAGAAAGTTAGGGGGTGGAAGTTAGTGGAATGGTTTCTATTAAGGAGAAGGTGCTTGGGAAGCTGAAATGGCTGAAGATGGGTAAATCACCTGGATAGCACCCTAGGGCTCTGGAGATTGTGGAGGCACAGATAGTGATATTTCAAGAATCACTACGGTCAGGAGTTTTCCAGACGATTGGACAATTGCTAATACTATCCCACTGCACAAAATGGGAGCAAAGCAGAATAGTGGAAACAATAGTCCGGTTAGTCTGACTTCAGTGGTTGGTAAGATTTTAGAGTTTTAAAGGATGATGTTGCAGAATACTTAGATGTTCATGATAAAATAGGCCGGTCAACATGGTTTTGTGAAGGGGGGACCTTGCCTGATGAATCTGCCGGAATTCTTTGAAGAAGTAAATAGCAGGACAGACAAAGGATAGTCAGTAGATGTTGTTTACCTGGTTTTTCAGAAAGCCTTTGATAAGGTGCCACACGTCAGGCTGCTGAGGAAGATGAGAGCCCATGCTATCAAAGGGCAGATACTAGCATGGATAGTAGGTTGGCTGGATGGCAGAAGGCAAAGAGTAACAATAAAGGTTTTTTTTTCTGGTTGGCTGCCAGTTACTAGCAGAGTTCTTCAAGGGTCGGTGCTGGGGCCGCTACTCTTCACATTGTATATTAATAATTTGGATGAGGGGATGAAGGCTTTATGGCCATGTTTGCAGATGATACGATGATAGGTGGAGGGGCAGGTAGTGTAGAGAAAGCATGGACTCTGCAGAAGGACTTGGACAGGTTGGAAGAGTGGGTAGAGAAGTGGCAGATGGAATATAGTGTAGCAAAGTGTGGAGTCATGCATTTTGGTAGAAGGAATAAAGGCATAGACTATATTCTAAATGGGGAGAGAATTCAGAAATTGGAGGTGCAAAGGGACTTGGGAGTGCTGATGCAAGTCGAATCGGTAGTAAAGAAGGCAAACACAATGCTAGCATTTATTTCAAGAGAGCTAGAATACAAAAACAGGGATGTAATGTTAAGGCCCTATAAGGCGCTGGTCAGGCCGCATTTGGAGTACTCTGAGCAATTTTGGGCATGTTATCTGAGGAAGGATGTGCTGGCTCTGGATGGGGTTCAGAGGAGGTTTACAAGAATGATCAGAGGAATGAGTGGGTTAACATATGATGAGCGTTTGTTGGCACTGGGCCTGTACTCGCTGGAGCTTAGAAGGATGACAAATGGTGAAAGGCATAGATAGAGTAGATAAGGCATAGATAGAGTAGATATGGAGAGGATGTTTCCGCTAGTGGGAGAGTCTAGGACCAGAGGTCCTAGCCTCAGAATTAAAGGACGTTCCTTTACGAAGGAGATGAGGGGAAATTTCTTTAGTCAGAGGGTGGTGAATCTGTGGAATTCTTTGCCAAAGAGGGCTGTGGAGGCCAAGTCAATGGATATTTTTAAGGTAGAGATACATAGATTGTTGATTAGTATGGGTGTCAAGGGTTATGGGGAGAAGGCAGGAGAATGGGGTTAGAAGGGAGAGATAGATCAGCCATGATTGAATGGCGGAGTAGATTTGATGGGCCGAATGGCCTAATTCTGCTCCCATCACTTATGACCTTATGATGACGATGATATTTCGAAGCTGACCATTAAACTGCTTGAAGGCTTAGCATAATTGAAATGTACAGCATGGTTTTATGGGGTCCAGATTGTCGATGCCGACAGTGATGCCTATCTGTGGTCATCTCATTTGCCTGTATTTGGAGTTTGAGTTTAGTTTATTGTCACGTGTACTGAGGTACAGCAAAAAACTTTTGTTGCGTGCTAACCAGTCAGTGGAAAGACAATACATGATTACAATCGAGCCGTCCACAGTGTACAGATACATGATAAAGGGAATAACATGAATAACGTTTAGTGCAAGATAAGGTCCAGTGAAGTCCGACCACAGATAGTCCGAGGTTCTCCAATGAGGCAGATAGTATCTCAGTACTACTCTCTGGTGTTGGTAGGATGGTTCAGTTGTCTGATAACAGCTGGGAAGAAATTGTCCCTGAATCTGGAGGTGTGCGTTTTTCACACTTCTGTACCTCTTGCCTGATGAGAGAGTGGAGAACAGGGAATGGCCAGGGTGCGACTGGATAGTTAAATGTACAGCATGATGACAACAGGAGCAACACGGTGGCGCAGTGGTAGAGTTGCTGCCTTACAGCGCCGGAGACCCGGGTTCGATCCTGACGACGGGTGCTGTTTGTACGGAGTTTGTACGTTCTCCCTGTGACCTGCTTGGGGTTTCTCAGAGGTCTTCGGTTTCTTCCACACTCCAAAGGCGTACAGGTTTGTAGGTTAATCGGCTTGGTATAAATGTAAATTGTTCCTAGTATGTGTCTATATGGACTTCAGTAAGGCCTTTGACAAGGTTCCTCATGGAAGGTTGGTTAAGAAGGTTCAATTGTTGGGTATTAATGGTGGAGTAGCAAGATGGATTCAACAGTGGCTGAATGGGAGATGCCAGAGAATAATGGTGGATGGCTGTTTGTCAGGTTGGACGCCAGTGACTAGTGGGGTGCCACAGGGATCTGTGTTGGGTGGGTCCACTGTTGTTTGTCATGTACATCATTGATCTGGATGATGGTGTGGTAAATTGGATTAGTAAGTATGCAGATGATACTAAGATAGGTGGTGTTGTGGATAATGAAGTAGATTTTCCAAGTCTACAGAGAGATTTAGGCCATTTGGAAGCGTGGGCTGAAAAATGGCAGATGGAGTTTAATGCTGATAAGTGTGAGGTGCTACTTGGCAGGACAAATCAAAATAGGACGTACATGGTAAATGGTAGTGAGATGAGGAATGCAGTTGAACTGAGGGATCTAGGAATTACTGTGCACAGTTCCCTGAAGGAGGAATCTCATGTAGATAGGGTGGTAAAGCATTTGGTGTGCTGGCCTTTATAAATCAGAGCATTGAGTATAGAAGTTGGGATGTAATGTTAAAATTGTACGAGGCCAATTCTGGAGTATGGTGTACAATTTTGGTGTCAACAAAATAGAGAGAGTACAGAGGAGATTTACTATAATGTTGCCTGGGTTTCAGCAACTAAGTTACGGTGAAAGGTTGAACAAGTTAGGTCTTTATTCTTTGGAGCGCAGAAGGTTAAGGGGGGACTTGATAGAGGTCTTTAAAATGATGAGAGGGATAGACAGAGTTGACGTGGATAAGCTTTTCCCATTGAGAGTAGGGAAGATTCAAACAAGAGGACATGACTTGAGAATTAAGGGACAGAAGTTTAGGGGTAACCTGAGGGGGAACTTCATTACTCAGAGAGTGGTAGCTGTGTGGAATGAGCTTCCAGTGAAGGTGGTGGAGGCAGGTTTGATTTTATCATTTAAAAATAAATTGGATAGGTATATGGACGGGAAAGGAATGGAGGGTTATGGTCTGAGTGCAGGTAGATGGGACTAGGGGAGAATAAGTGTTCGGCACGGACTTGTAGGGCCGAGATGGCCTGTTTCCGTGCTGTAATTGTTATATGGTTATTATATGGTTATATATGTGTAGGGTGCAGGGATCACTGGTCGGCGTGGACCTCTGGTACTTGAGGATAGTAACAAGTTCATGTCAACCCAAACATTCCGTCAGAGACGACAATAACATACCCACCAAGAGCTTGTCTCAGCTGGCGACGTACACTTTCCAACAGTAGACTCCATCTACTGTATACTTCATGCTGCCTCGGCAAGGCCAGCAGTATAATCAAGGACCAGTCTTATCCTGGTCACTCTCTCCCTTCCGCTCCCATCAGGCACGAGGTATTGAAATTTGAAAACGCATATCTCTAGATTCAGGAACAGTTTCTTCCCAGCTGTTATCAGGCAACTAAATCATCCTTTCACCAACTAGCGAGCAGTCCCTGACCTCCCAACTACCTCACTGGAGACCTTTGAACTATCTTTACTTGTTCTTGATTAGTACAGGTGTCAGAGGTTATGGAGAGAAGGCTGGAGAATGGGGTTAGGAGGGAGAGATAGAACAGCCATGATTGAATGGCGGAGTAGGCTTAATGGGCCGAATGGCCTAATTCTACTCCTATCACATGTCCTTATGGCTTTACTGGGCTTTACCTAGCACTAAACCTCATACCCATTACTCTGTAGGTGTATATTGTGGACGGCTTGATTGTAATCATGTATAGTATTTTATCGTGCACTGAATAGCACGCAACCAAAAAAGCTTTTCACTGTACCTTGGCGCACATGCCAATAATAAGCTAAACTAAACTAAACCCAAAGGCATGAACATTGAATTCTCTAATTTTAGGTAACTACTTACCACCATACTTACCTCCCTTCTTCCCCTACAGCCCACCTTTCTCTCCCTTGGTTTCTCACCTCTGAGCCCCACCTGGACTATTTCTCCCCTTGCTCACCCACATACATTCCTTCCTCTAGCTTCACAATTTGCAACTGTTCAATCCTTTTGTCTCACACCTTCTCTTTTCATTTCTAGCCTTTGTCCAACTAGCCTTTGTCTGCTGATCAAAACCCCCCTCACCTGCATCAACCTACTACCTGTCAGATTTTGTCCTGCCCTTCCTCTCTTCCAGCTTTCTTTCCCCCTGCCCTACAATCAGTCTGAAGAAGGGCCCCGACCCGAAATGTCACCACGTTAGTCACGTTATTCCCTTTATCATGTATCTGTACACTGTGAATGCTTGATTGTCATCATGTGTTGTCTTTCCACTGACTCGATAGCATGTAACAAAAGCTATTCACTGTACCTCAGTACACGTGACAATAAATTAAACTAAACCAAACTATCCATGTTCTCCAGTGATGCTGCCTGACCAGCTGTTACTCCAGCACTTTGTGTCTTTTTTTGTAAACCCTCATCTCAATTCCTCGTTTCTACAAGTTTATTTTGATCCACGAAGCCCCTCATTAAAGAAACATGAAAAATATTGATCTTGCTGTTGTTTTATTATTATCTCGTATACCGGCACACAGTTAAAAACATTGTTCTGCAGGTTATCCAGGCAAGCTGCACCATATCCGAGGACAGTCAAACCATATATTAAGTAATCCAAAAATAGAAAGGGAACTGAGTGCAGAATATAATATTACCATTACGGGAGGAGGCCACTCTTTGATCCTGCCCCACTATCCAATATTCTCAGTAGTTTTGTTTTTAGTTTCGAGATATGGCACAGCAACAGGCCTTTCAGCCCACCGACTCGTGCCTACCAGCGACTCCCAAACACTAATAGCCCTGTCCCATGGTACGAGTTCAATCCAAGAGTTCTCCCGAGTTTGCCCTGATTCGAACTCGGAGATTTACGGTAATGGCCACTCGTCGGTACTCTGTTCATCATGTTGAAAAATCTTCACGAGTCTTCCCGTGCTTACCTGCCGTTAGCGCTAAGAGACGTCCCCGAGCTCCGAAGTACCCGCTACGTTCATTCTCCATGCTTACCACGAGTCTGATTGTTTTTAAACTCGGGAGAGCTCTTGGAATGAACTCGTACCGTGGGGCAGGGCTTTAACACTAATCCTACACACTAAGGGCAATTTACAATTTTACCGAGCCAATTAACCTGCAAACCTGTACGTCTTTGGAGTGTGGGAGGAAACCGGAGATCCCTGAGAAAACCCACGCAGGTCACAGGGAGAACGTACAAACACCGAACAGACAGCACCCGTAGTCAGGATTGAAGTCGGGTCACAGGTGCTGTAAGGCAGCTACACTGTCTATTCCACTCATAATTTTATATACCTCAATCATATTCTGTCTTAACTTCTGCTCTATGAAAAACAGATCTAGCCTCTCCAGTCTCCCCTCACAACTGAAATGCTCCATCACAGGTGACATTCTGGTGGATCTCCTCTGCACCCTCTCCAGTGCAATCATACCCTTCGCATAGTGCAGTGAGCATAACTGCACACAGCACTCCAGCTAAAGCCTGACCAATGCATTATAATGCTGGAGCAAAACCTCTGTGCTCCTGCACTCAATGTCCAGACTAAAGAGAGCCAGCATACCATAAACCCTCGTTATCTATCTGTGCTGCCTCTTACAATGGTCTTCGGATCTGCACACCAAGTCCCCCCCTATTCCTCAATGCTCCCAAGACCCCTACAGTTCATGGTGTATCTATGTGCTTGTTGCTTTAGTGCTACCAAATGCATCATCTGACATCTGTATTAAACTCCAGCTGCCATTTCTCAGCCATTTTGTATTAAACTCCATCTACCATTTTAGCCCAATTTCTCATGTGGGACCTTGTCAAAGGCCTTACTTTAACAATGTGTAAACCACATCTTCTGCACTGTCATCATCAATACACCTCGTTGTCAATACACAATTATAAATAAACACCATCAATGCCTCTACTTCCTGAGAAGATTAAGGAGATTTGGTATGTCAAAGAGGATTCTCTTGAACTTCGACAGGTGTACTGTGGAGAGCATACTGACTGGTTGCATCATGGCCTGGTTCGGCAACTTGAACATCCGGGAGTATGTTGTGATCACTGCCCAGTTCATCACCGGCTCTGACCTCCCCACCATTAAAGAGATTTATCGGAGTCGCTGCCTCAAAAAGGCAGCCAACATCATCAGAGACCCACACCATCCTGGCCACACACTCATTTCACCACTGCCATCGGGAAGAAGGTACTGGAGCCTGAAAACTGTAATGTCCAGGTTCCGGAACAGCTTCTTCCCTACAGCCATCAGGCTATGAAATACTACAACCTCAAAGAAGCTCTGAACTACAATAGACTATTATTATTATTATTATTATTATTATTATTATTATTATTATTATTATTATTATTATTATTATTATTATTGCATTACTATCTTTTTTTTAGCATGTGCATGTATATATATATATATATATATGTATAAATATATATATTTATATAGTCTTTTAAGTTCCTGGGAACCATCATCTCCAAGGACACCATCGACTCCACAGTCAAAAAGGCACAACAGAGGATGTACTTCCTGTGGCAGCTGAGGAAACACAATCTGCCACAGGCAATGATGGTCCAATTCTATATGGCCATCGTAGAGTCTGTCCTCACCTTCTCCATCATGGTCTGGTTTGGCTCAGCCACCAAGCACAATATCCGGAGGTTGCAGCGAATCATCCGATCAGCAGAGAAGGTTATTGGCTGCAACCTTCCCTCCATTGATGAACTGTACACTGCAAGGGCCAGGAAGTGAGCGGGTAAGATCAGCGCTGACCCCTCTCACTCTGGCTACAAACTCTTTGAATCACTTTCCTCTGGAAGGCGACTCCAGACTGTTAAAGATGCCACAGCCAGACATAAAAATAGCTTTTTTCAACGAGTAGTAGCTCTACTCAATAACCAAAAGTTTGTAGCCTCCTTTTGCTCTGGTATATTATTTAATTCACATGTTTAATCAATAACAACGGTGCAGACATATAAATACCTTGGAGTGCACCTTGATAACAAACTGGACTGGTCTGTCAACTCTGACTCCCTCTACAAAAAAGGCCAGAGCAGACTCTTTTTCCTCAGAAGGCTCAAATCCTTCAATGTGTGTAATGATATGCTGCACATGTTTTACAACACAGTGGTTGCAAGTGTTATTTTCTACGCTGTTGTCTGCTGGGGCAACAGCATTAGTGCAAAAAAACAACAAGAAGCTGGACAGACTGGTTAAACGAGCTAGCTCAGTGCTGGAGGGGAGAGTAGACTCTGGGATGGATGTGCTTGAGAGGCGTATGAGGCACAAGGTGCAGGTCATCCTGAAAAACCCCGGGCATCCCCTCCATGTAATTCTGGAGAGTCAAAAGAGCACTCGGAACAACAACCGGCTCCTCTCCCTGCCCTGTAGAACGGAGCGGTTCAGGAGATCCTTCACCCCTGCAGCCATTAGATTTTATAATTCGGCTGTAGGGGGATGCATTTTGCAATTTTTAATTTTTAACTGTTAATTATTGGTCTTTTTAAGTATTATTGCTCTCCGGTAGTGTCCACATTGTATTCTATGTATTTTCTGTCTGCGTTCGCTTTGAATCTGTGGGTTTGTTGATTGGGGGCTTCTGGACATCTGAATTTCCCTGAGGGGATCAATAAAGTATTAAAAAAATAAAAATAAATAATAATAATAATGTTTTATTATTAATGTTTAATGTTTTATGTGTCATTCCTAACTGTCACTGTATGTCCTGCTGTCACTTGCGTGCGGAGCACCAAAGCAAATTCCTTGTATGTGAATACTTGGCCAATAAACTTATTCATTCATTCATTCATATATATATGTGTGTGTACTTGTGGGTATGTGTATATATACACACTGAACTTTCTTTCTCTCACGTTTATCATATTGTTTACAATGTACTATGTTTACATATTCTGTTGACATTTTCATTGTTCTATCTGTGACATGATAATAAAACACTCTTGACTCTTGATAAATGGTATTGACCTAAAACATTGACTGTCCATTTTCGAATGCCTGACCCGCTGAGTTCTAGTTCTGAGCATAGACCAGTACAGCATAGAAACAGGCGCTTCCGCCCACAATGTCTGTACTGAAGACAATGCCAAGACCAATTCTTATCTACTTGCACATAATCCATAACCCTAACCTTCCATTCCCTGCATATCCAAATGTCTATTCAAAAGTCTCTTAAATGTCACTATTGTATAGAAACATAGAAATTAGTTGCAGGAGTAGGCCATTCGGCCCTTCGAGCCTGCACCGCCATTCAATATGATCATGGCTGATCATCCAACTCAGTATCCCGTACCTGACTTCTCTCCATACCCTCTGATCCCCCTAGCCACAAGGGTCACATCTAACTCCCTCTTAAATATAGCCAATGAACTGGCCTCGACTACCCTCTGTGGCAGAGAGTTCCAGAGATTCACCACTCTCTGTGTGAAAAAAGTTCTTCTCATCTCGGTTTTAAAGGCTTTCCCCCTTATCCTTAAGCTGTGACCCCTTGTCCTGGACTTCCCCAACATCAGGAGCAATCTTCCTGCATCTAGCCTGTCCAACCCCTTAAGAATTTTATAAGTTTCTATAAGATCCCCTCTCAATCTCCTAAATTCTAGAGAGTATAAACCAAGTCTATCCAGTCTTTCTTCATAAGACAGTCCTGACATCCCAGGAATCAGTCTGGTGAACCTTCTCTGCACTCCCTCTAGGGCAATAATGTCCTTCCTCAGATTTGGAGACCAAAACTGTACGCAATACTCCAGGTGTGGTCTCACCAAGACTCTGTACAACTGCATTAGAACCTCCCTGCTCCTATACTCAAATCATTTTGCTATGAAAGCTAACATACCATTCGCTTTCTTCACTGCCTGCTGCACCTGCATGCCTACTTTCAATGACTGGTGTACCATGACACCCAGGTCTCGCTGCATCTCCCCTTTTCCTAGTCGGCCACCATTTAGATAATAGTCTGCTTTCCTGTTTTTGCCACCAAAATGGATAACCTCACATTTATCCACATTATACTGCATCAGCCAAACATTTGCCCACTCACCCAGCCTATCCAAGTCACCTTGCAGTCTCCTAGCATCCTCCTCACAGATAACCCTGCCCCCCAGCTTAGTGTCATCCGCAAACTTGGAGATATTGCCTTCAATTCCCTCATCCAGATCATTAATATATATTGTAAATAGCTGGGGTCCCAGCACTGAGCCTTGCGGTACCCCACTAGTCACTGACTGCCATTGTGAAAAGGACCCGTTTACTCCTACTCTTTGCTTCCTGTTTGCCAGCCAGTTCTCTATCCACATCAATACTGAACCCCCAATGCCGTGTGCTTTAAGTTTGTATACTAATCTCTTATGTGGGACCTTGTCGAAAGCCTTCTGGAAGTCCAGATACACCACATCCACTGGTTCTCCCCTATCCACGCTACTAGTTACATCCTCGAAGAATTCTATCAGATTCGTCAGACATGATTTACCTTTTGTAAATCCATGCTGACTTTGTCCAATGATTTCACCACTTTCCAAATGTGCTGCTATCCCATCTTTAATAACTGACTCTAGCAGTTTCCCCACTACCGATGTTAGACTAACTGTCTCCACCACCAGCCCCGGTAACACATTCCAGGCACTCACCACCCTCTGTGTAAAAAAACCTGTCCTGCACATCTATCTATATACTATTAAAACTCTGTGGCTGCCGCCTGCCGTCCGGCTGCCGCCTGCCGTCCGGCTGCCTTTCTGCCTTTGATTCATTGCCACGCCGAATCCAGACGCTCAATCGCCGAGATCTTTTCCATTTCGGTAGAGATTTCACTTTTCTTTCTAAGTATCCGCTCCTCATTACATTTCGTCGTGTTTAAGTACACGTTTTTAATCAAATCCTTCTCCCCCCCCCACTCACTCATTTTGTCGCCTCCTGCTGGCCAGCGACCATAACGGCTGCTGGCGCCCGCATCTCGCCTCAAAGACGCCATTTAAAAACAGCCGCACTGCTCATTCCTGAGCCGCTTGAGTTGGAGGACCACGTCTTCCGTGTGGGCTACGGGTAGGGAACGGCTGCATTGGGGGAGCAGACCCAACGGGTCTGCCCTTGGTCTAGTCTATTTTAAAAGTTGTCTCTCCCACCAAATATCTTAGGGCAGCACGGTGGCGCAGCAGTAGAGTTGCTGCCGTACAGCGCCAGAGATCCAGGTTCGATCCTGACCACAAGTGCTGTCTATATGGAGTTTCTACATTCTCTCCGTGACCTGCGTGGGTTTTCTCCGGGTGTTCCGGTTTCCTGCCACACTACAAAGATGTGCAGGATTATGGGTTAATTGGCTTCGGTAAAATCGTAAATGTGCTTCGTGTGTAGGATAGTGTTAGTGTGCAGGGTTGGTGCGGACACAGTGGGCCGAAGTATCTCCAAACTAATCTAAACTAAACTATGCATTATAGTATTTGATCTTTCCAACCTGGGAAAAATCTTGTGTTGGCAAATGTTACATTCGCAAGAAATCTTCTGTCGAAGCAGCTGATGCAAAGAAAATGATTAGAATCGTAATCTTTTATTCAAATAAACATTTTCTTTTTAACATTTTCTTTTCAATATTGTTTGTGAAACACTAGTAGTTGTTAGCTATCTGATGCATTTTACCTTTATGTCGAATACAGTGGGGAGCAACCTGAAGATACGGTAGAAAGATGAGATCTCACAAGAGTCTGTGGTTAGAACTCATCAGATAGCAGCAGCAATGCGGTTACAATTGCTCACTCAAAGCCTGCCTTCAGATGCACATGAGGAAGCTGGTTGCAAGTGTCATTGAAAAGAAAAGAAACACGCAGATGCTGATAATCTGAGGTAAAAACAGAAACTGCTGGAGATCCTCAGCAGGTCAGGCAGCACCCCTGGAGGTGATACAGAATTACGTTTCAGTTTGGTCTGAGGAGGTGTCCTGACACGAAACGTCACCTGTCCCGGCCTGAGTTACTCCGGCAAGACACAAAATGCTGGAGGAACTCAGCGGGACAGGCAGCATCTCTGGAGAGAAGGAATGGGTGATGTTGCGGGTCCAGACCTTTCTTCAGACTGGTTAGGGATAAGGGAAATGAGATATATAGACGGAGATACGGAGAGAGAAAGAACAATGAATAAAAGATATGCAAAAAAGTAACGATGATAAAGCAAACAGGCCATTGTTAGCGGAAAATGAGAAGCTAGTGCGACTTGGGTTTGGGAGGGGAAGAGAGAGAGAGAGAGAGAGAGAGAGAGAGAGAGAGAGAGAGAGAGAGAGAGAGAGAGAGAGAGAGAGAGAGAGAGAGAGAGAATGCCAGAGCTACCTGAAGTGAGAGTGGGCTGTACATTCCAAAATCCTGGGACGATAGGGAAGCACCGCGTGTTACCGCGCATGACTGCATACGCCACCACGCCTCACCACACACCACGCGGGCGTCACGATGTGCCAATGAAATTTTAGGATGTCGCGTAAATGATGCGCAAATGACTCCCAAGTGGGACAGGCCCTTAACTAAACAACATTGGTGGAGGGAATACCACGGGTGAGAGTAAGGTAATGCTTCAGTTCAGTTCATTTTATGGTCATGTACCGAGGTACAGTGAAAAGCTTATGTTGTGTGCAAAGCAGCCTAACCTCAAAGGCTCTGGAGTAAAACTGGCATCATCAGAATGGATGCAATATGGATATATAGAGTCTGAAATACCTGCAAATACAGTGTCTCTGAGACAGTGGGAATCAAGAAATGAAGAGATGTGGCAGAAGTTTGTTGCAGCTACTTGGAAGGAACCTGTGATCTCAAGGGAGAGAGCGTGGTCCAGGTACAAATGTGTGACAAGATCTTCCACGAGATGTCATGTATCTCACTGATGGCAACCTTGCAAAACCTAAGCATTGAAACACTTAGTCGCATTGAGCTAAAAATTAAACTATGATTATGTTGGAAGGTGGAAAAAGGCACACAGAACCAAATGCCCCACTCTTATTTCTTGCCATCTGGTCAGAGAGGTTCACCTTGGCTGTGCATGTCTTTATCTCCTGCCTTGAGATCTTTGACCCATCCTATGTCATTAAGCTGGAAAGAGTTCAGAGAAGATTTGTGAGGATG
Organism: Amblyraja radiata; assembly: GCF_010909765.2. Lineage (NCBI taxonomy): Eukaryota > Metazoa > Chordata > Chondrichthyes > Rajiformes > Rajidae > Amblyraja > Amblyraja radiata. The sequence goes on from NC_045956.1 coordinate 168,800,030, forward strand.
TTGCCAGGACTTGAGGGCCTGAGCTATAGGGAGAAGTTGGCAGGTTAGGACTTTGTATCCTTGGATTTCAGGAGGCTGAGGGGTGATATTATAGAGATGCATAAAATCATAAGGGGAATAGATAGAGAGAATGCACAGAGTCTTTGACCTCGGGTAGGGGAATCAAAGACAAGGTGAGAGGGGCAAGATTTAATATGAAACCGAGGGGCAACGTTTCCATTCAGTGGGAGGTGGGTATATGGAACAAGCTGCCAGAGCTGTAGGGTGGCACAGTGGCACAGCGGTAGAGTTGCTGCCTTGACCAGAGACTCGGGTTCAATCCTGACTACGGGTGCTGTCTGTATGGAGATTGCACATTCTCCCTGTGACCCTGGGTTTTCTCCGGGTGCACCTGCATTCCAAAGACATACAGGTTTGTAGGTTAATTGGCTTTGGTAAAATTGTAAAATTATCCCTAGTGTGTAGGATAATGTTAGTGTACGGGGGGATCGCTGGTCGACGCAGACTCAGTTGGCTAAAGGGGCTGTTTCCACACTGTATCTCTAAAGTCTAAAGTCTAAAGGTAGTTGAGGCAGATACTTCAACAGCATTTTAATGACATATGGACAGGTATATGGATAGGAAAGGTTTAGAGGGATATGGGGCAAATGCAGGCAAGTGAGACGAGCTTCGATGGAGCATCTTGGTCAGCATGGATGAATTGGGCTGAAGGACCTATTGCATGACTCTATGACTATGAATGGCACAGCATGGCCATATCCAAGCTCACCAACAAAACACCCATGGAATGAGCAGCTAAATGCTGGAGCAAATGCTCTCTGTTAATGTGCTTTGGTGAGTGCTGAACTTGTTTGACCATCGTCAGCAGAGTGTCCTTTAAAGTTATCAAGAACACAACAGGTTAGCACAATGTGTTCCTTGAGGGTTCAACAAAGGTCATAGGTAGCATCTTCTCGCTCAAATTTATGTCGATATGGGACTGCTTTTGGCTCAAGATAGTATTAATCGGAAATATAGGACTGTGGATGTGCCCAGAATGGTCATCCTTGTTCTCATCAGCTTGGCTCATATTGACTAAAGAGACATATACATTGATGTATTTCCCAATGGAGAACTATAAACAAAGCTTTTCACTGTACCACGTGACAATAAACAAAACTGAACTAAATAGTTCATTCTTGTACCCAGCGTTGCCAAGAAGGTACAGGGAGGCGTCAGAGTGATTTGGACAGTATGAATGAGTGGGCAACAGCATGCCAGATACAATATGGGGCAAAAAAAACAAGAAGGTAGGCTATTATCTGAGGAAAGGGTTAGGTAAGATGAGTTGCAAGGAGGTTTGATGTCCTTGGGGCCAGTTGATGAATGTAAGCATGCAGATGCAGCAGGTGGTCAAGAAGATAAAGAGTATGTTGGCCTTTGTAGTGAGAGGATCTCAGTGTAGGAACAAGGATGTATAGGAACAGCCAAGTACAAATCTAATTCAATTTTCAAATTCGCAGACGACACCACCATTGTGGGCCAGATATCAAATAATGATGAGATGGATTACAGGAAGAAGATTGAGAACTTTGTGTCCTGGTGTCGAAACAACAACTTTTCGCTCAATGTTAGCAAGACAAAGGAGATAGTGATCGACTTCAGGACCCCAGTTTGCATTGACGGTGCCGAAGTAGAGATGGTTGACATCTCAAATTCCTAGGCGTCAATATCATCCAACAACTTCTCCTGGACCACTCATATTGAAACATCGACCAAGAAAGCACACCAACGCCTCCACCTCCTTAGAAGGCTTAGGAAGTTTGGCATGTCCACGACAACTCTCACCAACTTCTACAGATGCACCATGGAAAGCATTTTGTCAGGATACATCACAGCTTAGTTTGGGAACAGCTGCATCCAAGGCTGCAAGAAATTGCAGTGGTTTGTGGGCACAGTTATACCTCACGCTGCCTCGGCAAGGCTAGCAATATAATCTAGGACAAGTCACACCCTGGCCACTCCCTCTTCTCCCCCTTCCCATCAGGCAAAAGGTATAGAAGTGTGAAAATGCACACCACCAGATTCGGGGACAGTTTCTTCCCAGCTGTTAGCAGGCAACTGAATCATCCTACCACAACCAGAGAGCAGTGCTGAACCACAATCTACCTCTTTGATGACCCTCGGACTATCACTGATCGGACTTGCTGCCTTTACCTTGCACTAAATATTATTCCCTTATCATGTATCTATGCACTGTAAATGGATCAATTATAATCATGTATTGTCTTTCTGCTGACTGGTTAGCACGCAACAAAAAGCTTTTCACTGTACCTCGGTACACATGACAATAAACTAAACTGAAACTGAACTGAACTGAACAAAGGTAGCATCAGAAATGAAGTTCCTCACATGGCAGAGTTTTGCTTGTAAATTTTCTTCCATTCTCTTGAATGCATTTGTTTTATTCCTTTATTCCATATGGCTGCCTCGCCAACAGTCTGTCTGTCCCTTCCTTCCTTGTGTGTTAAATGGTATGTGTTAAATGTATGTTTATAGTGTTCTTTAGCTTGTCTTATGTGGGATGTGGGGTGGGGGGGGGGTTAGGGGAAACTTTTTCCAATCTCTTTTCTCGACTGAGATGCGATTTTTTTCCGTATCCTATCTCCATCCTAACTGCTGCCTATCATCGAGGAGTTGGCGGCCTTCGCTAGAGACCGACTTTTGAGAGCTCCACCGCGGGAAGCCTACGTGACTTTAACATCGCGGAGCCCGCGATCTCTTTGCCAGGGATCGGCCTCGGAGCTCCAGCCGTGGGTGTTTGCAGACTTTAACATCGTGGAGCCCGTGGTCTCTGGTCAGAGGCCGACTTATAACCATATAACAATTACAGCACGGAAACAGGCCATCTCGACCCTTCTAGTCCGTGCCGAACACATAATCTCCCCTAGTCCCATATACCTGCGCTCAGACCATAACCCTCCATTCCTTTCCCATCCATATAACTATCCAATTTATTTTTAAATGATAAAAACGAACCTGCCTCCACCACCTTCACTGGAAGCTCATTCCACACAGCTACCACTCTCTGAGTAAAGAAGTTCCCCCTCATGTTACCCCTAAACTTCAGTCCCTTAATTCTCAAGTCATGTCCCCTTGTTTGAATCTTCCCTACTCTCAGTGGGAAAAGCTTTTCCACGTCAACTCTGTCTATCCCTCTCATCATTTAAAAAACCTCTATTAAGTCCCCCCTTAACCTTCTGCGCTCCAAAGAATAAAGACCTAACTTGTTCAACCTTTCTCTGTAACTTAGTTGCTGAAACCCAGGCAACATTCTAGTAAATCTCCTCTGTACTCTCTCTATTTTGTTGACATCCTTCCTATAATTAGGCGACCAAAATCCAAGCCACAGGAGCTCCGACCGCCCCAACGTGGGAGTTTCGATCGCCCCGACGCAGGAGTTTCGATCGCCCCGACGCAGGAGTTTCGATCGCCCTGACTGCGGGAGTTTCGATCGCCCCGACGCAGGAGTTTCGATCGCCCTGACTGCGGGAGAATAAAGAGGAAGAAGGTTGGACTTTTTTTGCCTTCCATCACAATGAGGAACGTGGGAAATCTGCTGTGATGGATGTATATGTTAACTATTATGTATGGTAGTTGGGTGCCTTGTTGCTTTTTTTTTCGGTTGGCTGTATGGTAATTCGCATATCACTGTACCTTAATTGGTACACGTGACAATAAAAGACCTTTGAAAAGAACTTTGAAGATGTATAAAATGCTGGAGAACATGCTGCAACTGGGACAGGGAGAGTGTATTTGCTTGCTCAGATCGGCTCTGGCAACCACGGTTTGTAAATGACTGATACAGATACACTGTAAGTTTCTGATAAATGAATATTGATACCTGTGTTTAAGAAAGAACTGCAGATGCTGGAAAAATCAAAGGTGGACAAAAATGCTGGAGAAACTCAGTGGGGGAGGCAGCATCTATGGAGCGAAGGAATAGGTGATGTTTCGGGTCGAGACCCTTCTTCAGACTGATGTGAGGGTGGGGGAGGCGGGAAGAAGAAAGGAAGAGGCGGAGACAGTAGGCTGTGGGAGAGGTGGCAAGGGGAGGGGAAGGAGGGAGAAAGCAAGGACTACCTGAAATTGGAGAAGTCAATGTTCATACCGCTGGGGTGTAAACTGCCCAAGCGAAACGGATGTTTTTTACACTATTTAAAAGACATTTGGACAGGTGCATGGATGGGAAAGGTTTAAAGGGATAGTAGTCAAACATGACTAGATAATGAGGGAACGTTGGTTAGCCAAGTTTTCATGACCATTTTGCCTTTCATGAATGGCTCGTCTTTCAAAACATCATGGCTGATTTTTCGTGTCAGCATAATTTCCCTGGCCTTATCCAGTATCATTTGATTCTCCCGAGGCTTCAGGCTTTGTCTCTTGGGCATTTGTACCACTCTCATTGATTGATGTTGACAGCACATTACTGTCAAAGACTTTTGAATGTTTATTAAAATTCTCTGCCAGGGGTAGACGGGAAGTTTCTAACGTTGGCATATTAGTACTCCACTGCTGGAGTCAACGCCTGCTGTGGAAGCCCCTGACTGTCAGGTCAGCAAGTCTCGTCCCAATGTTTAGTTTAATTTAGTTTAGTTTAGAGATAGTGTGGAAACAGGCCCTTCTGCTCACCGGGTCCGCGCCGACCAGCGATCCCCACACATTAACACTATCCTACACACACTAGCGACAATTTACAATTTTAGCAAGCCGATTAGCCTACAAACCTGAACGTCTTTGGAGCTTGTGAGGAAACCGGAGTTCCCGGAGAAAGCCCACGCAGGTCATGGGGAGAACGTACAAACTCTGTACAGAGAGCACCCGTGGTCAGGATCGAACCCGGGTCTCTGACGCTGTAAGGTAGCAACTCTACCGCTGCGCCACGGTGAGGAGATGCTCCGGTCTCTATTCTGCTCCTACTCTTCTTATGAACATACAGGGGGCACTTGTGATGTTACGATACATAGTGAGGTCGGCATTTTTCTCTCCATTACAAGAGATTTTTAGATGAAAATTAACTTAAAAAAATTAATCAAACCAAATGGATTTCAGGAAGGCACTTGATACAGTCCCCCATGGAAGGCTGATCCAGAAGGTTCAGACGGACAGGATCAACAGTGACGCGGCCGTGTGGATTCAAACCTGGTTTACTTATAGACAACAGAGTGATGGAGGGGCATTAGTCTGATTAGGTCCATGACCAGTGGAATTCCGCAGGAATCTATGCTGGGACCTCTGTTGTTTGTGATGTGTATAAATGCCTTGGATGTAAATGTAGATGGATTAGTTAGTTATTAGTTATTAGATTGGAAATGACACCAGGATTGCTGGAGTTGCGAACAGTGAAGGCGGCTGTCAAATTATACAGTGAGATACAAATCAACTACAGAAATGAGAGAGGTTCAAAGGTTATTTTATTGGACACATACATCGAGGTGTAGTGAAATGCTTCTTGCCAATGCAGCACATAAAGAAAGAATACAGACGTAACAGTAATAAAGAAATGTAAACATTAAAACATCCCCCCACAATGGTTCCCATTATGAGGGAAGGCACAAAGTCCAGTCCCCATCCCCATGTCCACCCATAGTCGGGCCTATTGAGGCCTCCACAGTTGCCTTTACGGAGGCCCAATGTTCCAGGCCGTTCTCGCCGGGTGATGGTGCTCCGGCATCGGGAGAATCCTCTCAGCGGCTTGGGAACCCTGGAACGGCCGCCTCCTTACCGGAGTCCGCGGCTTCCGAAGCCAACAAGGCCGCGCCGGATGGAGCTCCACCACTGGCGATCTCGGCGAGAGATCCCAGTCTCCCGATGAAAAGTTCAGCGCCGCCGCCCGCAGCCGGCTGCTCCACAGACCCGCAGCTCCGTGATGTTTTACTCGGCGGTCTTCAGCTCACCGGAGCTCCAGCGCGGCGACCCGGGCAAGGCATCGCCCGCTCCGCAAAAGCGCTCCAGCGCTGTGCCGCCGCTGAAGCCGAGTTTCTGGGCGGTCCCCTCAGGAAACGCCGCTCCAGGCCCGCTGGTAGGCCGCGAGGACGGGTCGAAAGTGCAGCCTGGAGAAAAGCTGCCTCTCCGACCAGGTAGGGACCCTGAAAAGGTGTTTCCCCCTCCCCCCCCCCCCCACCCCCCACATAAAAAAGATTAGAGCTCCAAAAACAAAACACCAAAACTCACTAAAAATGTTTTAAAAGAGTGAAAAACGAACAGCTGCAGGCTGGGCAGCCATACCACACAGGACGGCGCCCCCCGAAGCCCCCCAGAGGAATTGGCAGACGAAGTTTAATCTGCACAAGTGTGAGGTGTTGCACTTTGGGAGGTCAAATACAGTATAAGTGGAAGGTATATGGTTGATGACAAGTCCCTTAACAGCATTGATGTGGAGATGGATCTAGGGGTCTAGATCCATAGCTCCTTGAAAATGGCAACGCAGATAGAGAGAGTGGCAAAGAAGGCGTATGGTACGCTCATTTTCATTGATCAACGCATTGAGTATGAGTCAGGAAATCATGATACATCTCTATAAGACCTTGGTTAGGTCACATTTGGAGTATTGCATGTACTTTAGGTCGCCCCATTACAGGAAGGATGTGGAGACTTTGGCGCGTGCAGAAGCAATTTAGCCCATTGAACATAGAACATAGAAAAAATAAAGCACAGGAACAGGCCCAACAGCCCTTAATTCATGTGCTCAACATGTTGCCAAGATAAACTAATCTCACCTGTTTGATCCGTTATCCATATCTCTCCATTCCCTGCATATCTATGTTCTTAACTATCGTATTTGCCTCCGCCACCTCCTCTGGCAGCGTGCTCTAGGCACCCACCTGAGTAAAAGATTTGTGTAAAAGATTTGCCCAGCGCATTTCCTTTAAACTTTGCATCTTTTAGCTTAAAACTATACCCTCTTGTCTTTGACATTTCACCTTGGAGGAAAAAAAGTTTCTGACTGTCTACCCTATCTAAATCTCTCATTATCTTTTTATACTTCCATCACGCCTCCCCTCAACCGTTGGCATTCCATAGAAAACAATCCAAGTCTGTCCAACTGTAAGGTTTACTAGAATGCTGTTAGGATACGGGGGTATTAGTTCAAAGAAGAACTTGGACAACCTTGAATCGTTTTCTTTAGAATGCTGGAGATTGTGGGGCCCGTTAGCAGATTATAAAGTTATGAGAGGCATTGGGGAGACAGTCAAAACCTTCTCCCCAGGGAGGAATTGTCAAAGACTAGACGGCACAGCTTAAGTTGAGAGGGACCTAAAGTGTAAAGGGCGAGTTTTTTTTTGTTACATAGCGCGTGGTGGATGCCTGGAATGTGCTACCAGGGGTTGTGGTGGAGGCCGATACGATAATGGCATTTGAAAGGCTTTTCCATAGGCAGGGAATGGAGGGATATGGATCGTGTGCAGGCAGATAAGTAGTTTATCTTGGCATCATGTTTGGTATATATATTATGGCCCAAGGAGCCTGTTCCTGTGCTGTACTTTTTATGTTAGATGCAGGCTAGATGCAGGAAGATTGTTCCCGATGTTGGGGAAGTCCAGAACAAGGGGTCACAGTTTAAGGATAAGGGGGAAATCCTTTAGGACCGAGATGAGAAAAACATTTTTCACACAGAGAGTGGTGAATCTCTGGAATTCTCTGCCACAGAAGGTAGTTGAGGCCAGTTCATGGGCTATATTTAAGAGGGAGTTAGATGTGGCCCATGTGGCTAAATGGATCAGGGGATATGGAGAGAAGGCATGTACTGGATACTGAGTTGGATGATCAGCCATGATCATATTGAATGGCGGCGCAGGTTCGAAGGGCCGAATGGCCTACTCCTGCACCTATTTTCTATGTTTCTATGTTCTATGTCTATGTTCTGTAACTTTCAAGTGATAGAGCAAAATGTGTCAGTCTGGAAACTTGTGATGAAAATTCCACCCCATCCCCCTCCGCTTCTATCTAAGTGTATCAAGGGTTAAATTTGAAGTTGCAGGAAAAAAGCCTGTAAATTGCCTTCATACCTGTATATCTTGGCCTACATAATAGCGTTACCACATCACCAGCTGGTTAGAAGGCAACGTTTGTTTTCAAACCAACACGAGGGTGGTTAGAATGAGTGGTTGACAGTACAACCCTTGATGCGATCATATCTTGCTACTTCCTGTTGCTAAACACAAAGCAAAATTTGAAGAAACACAGGGCAAGGGTTGGGGGTGTGAAATAGCAAAAAAAAAATAGTTAACTGAATGTCTTGAGATGAATAAGTTTACAAACTAAGTGCACATATAGTCTTTTTTCATATAATAGTAGATGGAATGGAAAGACAGTAAAATTTATAAATATGGAGTCACAGAGTCTTACAGCATGGAAACAGACCCTTCGGCCCAACTTGCCCACACCAGCCAACATGTCCCATCTACACTAGTCTCACCTGCCTGCGTTTGGCCTATTTCCTTCTAAACCTGTCATCCGTGTACCTGTCCAAATGTTACTTAAACATTGTGATAGCATCCGTCTCAACTACCTCTGGCAGCTCGTTCCATACACCCACCGCCCTTTTTGTGAAAATGTTGCCCCTTTTTCTTAAGAAATATTTTCAAGTTAGTGACAGTCTGGGGGTCTGTGCCAGGAACTAGAATCTAGAATTATGATAAAACCGGAGAATGTTGGAGATACTCAGCAGGTCTGGCAGCATCTGTTTAGGTCATTGATCCTAGCAACTCAGACTAGGAAAGAGGGAACAAAAACAAGCATTTCATGTTGGAAATGCAAAAGGTCTTATAATCTGGAGCAAAGAAAAACCAAACTGCTGGAGAACTTGACAACTGTGGAGGCAGAGGGATGGTCAACATTTTGAGTTGCACAAAAGTGATTGTGATAGAGTTTATACCGAGGTTGTCCAAGTGACAGAATGCTGTTGGCGATGCTTGTCAATCATGGGTTATCTTTCAGGAGGAGTGTAAATAGTGGGTGATGAATGAGAACAGTAAATGAATAAAAGAAGCAATGCTGGAACAGTGAGATGTAGAATGTAGATCTGCTGGAAATTGTGAATACATGTCAAGGCTGGAAATCAGGGAGCATCTGGAGAGGGGAAAACAGAGTTAATGGTATAGATGGTTGACCTTGCATCATAACTGGCCTGGAAAGTTTGGGTATTTGAAGTTGTTGAATTCAACATCAACTCCTGAGGATAGGTGCAAGGTCATGATCGGAAACATTAAGCTGCTGCCTGATCTGCCGAGTATCTGGAGCATTTCTATTGTTGTTACAGAAGCCCTCACTCAAGTCAAGTCAAGTTTTGCACAAGTAGGGGGCGGTACAGACACAATGAAAAAATTGCCTACTGTTACATTACAGGCACAGAGACAACACGTAAAACCATAAATTATACACAAATTATAAATAAAATCTCCAAGACAGTGTACAAAACAATCACCTTAAGGTGTAGGAAAGAATTGCAGATGCTGGTTTAAATCGAAGGTAGGCACAAACTGCTGGAGTAACTCAGCGGGACAGGCAGTATCTCTGTAGAGAAGGAATGGGTGACGTTTCGGGTCAAGACTCTTCTTCAGACTGATTCAGCAGTTTGTGTCTAACTACCTTACAGTCATGTAATCAAACAGCATGGAGAGAGGTACTTCAGCCCACCAACTCCACACTGACCATTGGATATCCATTTACACTCAGGTGACGGTAATCTTATTCACTCAACATTTCCATCACCTACCCCCAGATTCTAGCAGACACTTCAGGGACAAGTACCATTGGCAGATAAATTGCATGTCCTGCATTCTCCTGAAGATGTGGAGGAAACCAAAGCCTTTGTAGGAAAGCCATGCGGTTGTAGGGGGAATGTACACACATTTGATGCACACGGCACCAAAGGTTGGGATTGACCCCAGGACATTGGAGTTTTGAGACAGCAACTCTGCTAGTGTGCCCTCCTCTTCTAATTCCTCCAAACTTGAACTTAACAAATGTTCACCACTCTCTCCTTAAGTTTAAAATGAATCAAACTTTGATAATAGTAAGATTAAACGAGAACTTACCAGTTTAAAGTTTGATCTTTATTTTATGAGGAGTTACGTCGAGGGACTACGTGAAGAAGGCCGTCCAGGAGCACGCGCGTCAAACTTCAAAGCAGCGATGTGAAATCACAGATGATATATACCGAAGCATAATAGTAAGCTACGTGATACAAACTTAACTTACCTTTGATCTTTATTAGGGTGGGAGCGGAGGGCACGTAGTCCTACGACGTAACACCTCATGAAATAAAGATCAAACTTCAAAGTGGTAAGTTCTCGTTTAATCTTACTATTTTACTTCGGAGTCACGTGAGTGACTACGTGAAGATTTCAAAGCTTCTGTGATTTCAGGCAGTAGATTCAATTCCGGCACATCACTTCATTTAGATTGACTCTATGAGTGAAAAACAGTCAATAACATGCAACCATAACATTTGTTAATCAGTTAATGGTTTGTTTTATGATAAACATTATGTCCCATTTTAATCACTGGGAACATTTATTACCGAATCCAAACAGTACCACCAATTACACCAGGGTCTGCAATCTCTTTGTGTTAATATTTGTAAACATTCTTTCATTTGACCATCCTGCGGCCGTGAGGATATGGTCTATTGGAACGTCCAAATCCTTGGCCGCCGATGTTGCCACCGCCCTGGTGGAATAAGATTAAAAAATTTTCAGTATCAATTCCTGAATCCAATAGCACCTTATTCAGCCATCTTGAAATTGTTTGTGTTGTCACTTTTTTGTGTGGTTATTTATGGTTGATAAATAATGCGGATTCTACACCTCTAAGGTGCTTGGTGGTCTCAATGTAGTGTTTCAAATATGTAACTACACCTAGTCTTTTCTGTAGGATATACTGAAAACCAATTTACACCCCGAGACTTTTGGTCTGCTCTGTTTTAGCAGGTCGTAGACATAGAATGTAATTTCCTCTTCTGCCATTCCCATTCTGTCTACTCGTAACTTGTGTAAAGTTTGTACTCTTTGGTCTGAGACTAAAGCCATTAACATGACTACTTTCATAGTGATTTTGTCTAAAGACAAATTTGAGATGGGACTCCAATCCCTAAGTAGTGTGAGTACATCCCAGATTTCCGTATATCTCGGTCTGGGAGGTTTAGCATTAAAGATGCACTTCATATATCTACAAATCAAGGGGTGTGATCCTAGAACTTGGTGTTCCGATGTTCTCGATAAATATGCAGAGAGGCCAGAGAGTAATGGTGGATGGTTGTTTGTCAGGTTGGAGGCCAGTGACGAGTGGGGTGCCACAGGGATCTGTGTTGGGTCCACTGTTGTTTGTCATGTACATCAATGATCTGGACGATGGTGTGGTAAATTGGATTAGTAAGTATGCAGATGATACTAAGATAGGTGGGGTTGCGGGTAATGAAGTAGAGTTTCAAAGTCTACAGAGAGATTTATGCCAGTTGGAAGAGTGGGCTGAAAGATGGCAGATGGAGTTTAATGCTGATAAGTGTGAGGTGCTACATCTTGGCAGGACAAATCAAAATAGGACGTACATGGTAAATGGTAGGGAATTGAAGAATGTAGGTGAACAGAGGGATCTGGGAATAACTGTGCACAGTTCCATGAAAGTGGAATCTCATGTAGATAGGGTGGTAAAGAAAGCTTTTGGTGTGCTGGCCTTTATAAATCAGAGCATTGAGTATAGAAGTTGGGATGTAATGTTAAAATTGTACAAGGCATTGGTGAGGCCAATTCTGGAGTATGGTGTACAATTTTGGTCGCCTAATTATAGGAAGGATGTCAACAAAATAGAGAGAGTACAGAGGAGATTTACTAGAATGTTGCCTGGGTTTCAGCAACTAAGTTACAGAGAAAGGTTGAACAAGTTAGGGCTTTATTCTTTGGAGCGCAGAAGGTTAAGGGGGGACTTGATAGAGGTTTTTAAAATGATGAGAGGGATAGACAGAGTTGACGTGGAAAAGCTTTTCCCACTGAGAGTAGGGAAGATTCAAACAAGGGGACATGACTTGAGAATTAAGGGACTGAAGTTTAGGGGTAACATGAGGGGGAACTTCTTTACTCAGAGAGTGGTAGCTGTGTGGAATGAGCTTCCAGTGAAGGTGGTGGAGGCAGGTTCGTTTTTATCATTTAAAAATAAATTGGATAGTTATATGGACGGGAAAGGAATGGAGGGTTATGGTCTGAGCGCAGGTATATGGGACTAGGGGAGATTATGTGTTCGGCACGGACTAGAGGGGTCGAGATGGCCTGTTTCCGTGCTGTAATTGTTATATGGTTATATGGTTATATGGTTATAGGGCACTCCTTGCAGCGTTGATCGCACTATACTTAAATTAGCATCAAAATGTAATGTTGACAAGAATTCTACAACATCTGACTTGTGTGCAGTATGCTAATAATATTTTGTGTTGAACAAACTGCTCCCATTTCTTAATGTAAGAGATATACTGCTTCTGGGTATTATCCCTCCAGGATCCTGTAATTACATACACACTGCGATCCGTTAGTCTCTTCCAAGATATGGCCTTTTTTGAATCTGCAAATCAATACGATCATGTAAATGATGAAATCACCAGTTACAGGGTGCACGAGTAGGTTTTCTTGTCTTGAGACATGCATTATAGGTTCTGTCATCATTTTTAACACTAGTTGATACCATGGTTGTGTGGCCAGTCTGGAACCACAAACAATCCTGAAGCATTATCTTGTTTGATCTTCTGTAGACTCTACTGATCAGACAAAAGGGAGGAAATGCATATAAACATTCCACCCCAATTTAACGTAAACACATGTACCCTTGTTGTACCTAGGTCTGGTTCCCACAACCACATTGAGGTAACTGGTGGTTCAATCTGGATGCCAACAAGTCAATTTCTGGTTTCACAAATTTATTAACAATCTTATGGAAAATGTCACGGTTTAACAGTATACTGAGTTAGATGATCAGCCATGATCATATTGAATGGCGGTGCAGGCTCGAAGGGCCGAATGCCCTACTCCTGCACCTATTTTCTATGTTCTATGTTTCTAACATCCATTCTGTATTGCCATTAAATTTCCGTGACCTAGTGTCTGCAATATATTGAATTTACCTGGTAGGTAAATTTCAGAACCAAATGTCTCTCTTAATGCACCAGTGCCAATTCCTGTTTGCTAATCTGTCAAATGCTTCTGATTTGATTCCACCCATATGATTGACATATGCTACTGCCGTAGTATTGTCAATCTGAACCTGTACATGCAAATTTTGTACCTTGCGGTAAAGGGCTTTAAGCCCATGAAATACACTTAGTAATTCAAGATAATTAATACCATGTGTCTCGAACAAAGCTTCTTCCTCTGCATACGATCTACCTCCACAGCTTGAGATGGTATCAGCATCTCCCCAATCTAGTGCACTTGCATCGGTTTGTAGGCTGATAGCTGGTGATTCAACCAGAATTTTTCTGTAAGATCAATCAACATTATTAATCCACCATTTTATATCATAATTGCTGTGTTTGGTAGTTACATGGGTCTATCAAATACCCGAAATGTCTTTTAACCTTTGCTCACTGCAGTTGATGGTAATGCAGTGGGCCAAGCTGAACAGCTGGAAAGAAACAATTAGTTTGCCAATTAGGCTTGTCACTTGCCTGATTGATGGTTGTTTGCCTGCAATTAGTTCCTTACAACCCTCAATTCACTGCAGCCTTAGTCCTTGGGTAAATCACTTTCATGTGCTCTGAATTAATAGTGAAGTAATCAATTATATTGTTAGATTAGATTAGATTAGATAGCCTTTTATTGTCATTCAGACCGAAGTCTGAACGAAATTGAAGCAGTCATACATACAATACAATACAATAAAAAACAACTATAAACACATATTAACATCCACCACAGTGAGTCCACCCAACATCTCCTCACTGTGATAGAGGCAAAAGTCTTTGGTCTCCAGTCTCTTCCCTCCTCTTCTCCCTCTGCGCTGAGGCGATACCCCCCGGGTGATGTTACAACTGTCCCACGGCTCAAACACCGCGGCCCGGGGTGGTCGAAGCTGCCGCCCACCAGTCCTGCTGACGCAGCCGTTGGCCCGCGGCCGAACCCCGGTCTCAGGCCACCGCCACCGGAGCACCGTTCCAGCCCCGAGCCGGATCGCCCTCACGTGAGTGCCGTTACCGTCTCAGCCTCGCGCTAGGCCGCCCCGACATGGGTACCGCTTCTCCCTCGGGCTTGGCCGCCCCGACTGGGCACCGCTTCTCCCTCGGGCTGGGCCGCCCCGACTGGGCGCCGCTCCTCCCTCGGGCTGGGCCGCCCCGACTGGGCACCGCTTCTCCCTCGGGCTGGGCCGCCCCGACTGGGCGCCGCTCCTCCCTCGGGCTGGGAGCGCCGTACCTCCCCGAGCTCGGCCATTCCGACGGGAGCACCGTTCCTTCCTCGGACCGGCCGTCCTCACGGGAGCGTCACAGTCCCTCACGGAAGCCCTGTTCCAGCCCCGAGCCGGGCCGTCCTCACGGGAGCGAGCCCAGTGCGAGTCCTGGCGGGCTCTGCCTCCTGAGCCTCGAGGTCGCCAGCTCCGCCATTAGGCCTCAGCGCAGATTGAGGCAGAGAAGGGGAATACGACAAAAAAAGTCGCATTCCCCCGCAGGGAGAGACAGCAAGCCCCGTTTCAACCCCCCCCCCCAAAACAGAAACTAAAAACCAAAACTAGACTAACCAAAACGAAAATAAACAACACAAAAAACACAAAACAAACAGGACTGCCGGAGAGCCGCTGCAGCCAGAGCCGCGCCGCCACTAGGCAAGTGTATTACTCTGTGGCTGTGCAAGGTAAGATCGTAGATATTTGAAATTTATCTGGATGCATCAATTGTGGCAATTCAAAGCATTGCCTGATGATTTTAACCTCAGCCCTAGATTGTTTACTAAACTGCTAAAACCAATTTTAGCATTGTTAAGAGCCCAAGGCCATTTGATAATGGTTTATATGGATGGGACATTTAGTTGTGGCACTGAAGCCATAACGACGGCATCAGTTTTAAAAGTCAAATTAACATTCAAAATCTGGGCTCCTTTATCTCCAGATAAATCTAGATTGACACCTATGTGTTTATAGTTGATTTTTATTGTATTGTATTGTATGTATGACTGCTTCAATTTCGTTCAGACTTCGGTCTGAATGACAATAAAAGGCTATCTATCTATCTATCTATCTTGGAGATCTATGCTTGCCATATAGCCTCTTGTTGAATTTAACTGCAAAGCATAAGTAAATGTCTCCATTTTGAAATGTTTATACTGTACAAAAGGGTTGAGACTTGTACGGTCGAAATGATTCTACTGCCACCATCCTTTTTTAGGTATAGAGAAAATACTAGATATGCACTGGTGGTTTTGATAAGTTGTTTTCTCAATTACCCCTTTTTTACTCAATATGTCAAGTTCTACTTGAATAATTCTAATCTCTTCTTTAGAGAACATGTATTCGTCTTGGAATATGTTGAGTAGGGGAATTTTCATTAGGAAGAATTGTAATTTTCCCCCAATTTGTGAATAGGACACATCTGATTTGTTTGTCTCAGAACCAGAACCACCTACCTCAGGATTTGCTGGTGTCACTTTTTGTACCTTGCCCCTTGTGGGAATAACCATGTCCTCCACATTCTGGGGTCGTACGCCAATATCGTGTATGCGGGTACGAGCGACTTGTTCCTTCACCAGTTCTAGCCACCCTTTAGTATGAATATTGCCTTCGTTATGGCAATTGTCTATTAGATGGTTTACAGAGCCCTGCAAACTTAGGATGTATGTTAGGTCTTATCGTATTTTTACAAATACAGTTTATTTCAAATTGTGCATTACACATCATTCTCATAACATCCTGATGTGACTTTGTCACATTTCCTTCTTCCAGGTCTCTGGCAATGCCGTGATGCTTGACCACATTAATCTTAGTACCCGCTGTAACCTCATTTCTTGAACGCATACTGCAGTGCCCATAACTCCACACTTCACTGTTGACAGATGGGACTACTAGCAGATCGCAATTCTGCGGGATTTCATATATGTTCTCAATCTCATCCATCATTGGTTCTTCCAAATGATGTGAAAGCAGGTATTTATACTTCTGCTATATCCTCTTTTAGAGGTTGTCCCTTTTTTCCTGGGACTAGAGAACTTATGGCCAGCCCTGGTACATTTCTTTTTTGTATGGGCTCTGGTCCTTATATTATTCATTGTCAGAATATTCTGGATATTCCTCCTCATAATGGGTTTCACCTGGATATTCATCATCAGGTATTTCATGTGATGGCGCTCTCATAAGCCTACGCTTTTTTGTCCCTCTTTGGGGTACATCAAGCTCTTCCATTGAGCTGTATATTGGCAGCCCACTTTTGGGTGCTGCTCCATATTCTAGGTCTCCTGTAGACCAACGCCTGTATTGTCTTTCAGACATTTCTGGTGCTGCCTCCGTGTCAGGTCAGCCCATATATTCATCTTTATCATCAGGCATTTCGGTCGCTGGCTCAAATCTGGGCCAACGTTTCCCAGAACCTCTTCTGGGTGTTCCATGCGGTTGCTCTTTAAGCCCGCGTTTTTTATACTCCTTCTGGAGTTTGTTTTACCCATGAGGAGTTCCAGTTTATAAATTTTGTCTGACATGATTTATAGTTCAGACTCCTCCGAGTCTTTCAGGCCTATTATTTCTTTATGGCCTTGCTCCCTGTGGGAGTTTCAACGGGACTTTTTCCCCCGTGTAAAATAGTAATTTCGTTACAATCGACTTTTTAGTCGGGCGCCCGCTACTCTCAGACACTTTGTCTTATTGAGTGCTTACTGCGCTGCGCTTACCATTCTTCCTCCCACCTTTCTCCATACATAAGACTTGCCTGTGTCTCTGCACGCAGTCTCCACGGAGAAAAGCAGCCTGAAATGAAAGTAAAATACTTACGTTCAGGTTTTCTTTCACTCACCGCTTGTGACCCAATGCGTCTGACGAGATGACGCGCGTGCGCCTGGACGGCCTTCTTCACGTAGTCACTCACGTGACTCCGAACTAAAATCTTGATTATCACTAACAATCCCTTCAGTCTCTCCACCTTCCCCTCACAGCATGTTGCTGAATACTGTATTCTGTAGGTGAACAGTATGTGGAGAGCATACGGACTGGTTCCAACATGGCCTGGTCCTGTAATTCTAATGCCCAAGAACAAAGGAGGCTGTAGAAACTGGTGGACATGGCCCAGTCCATCACGGGTACTGACCTCACCACCATCGAAGGGATCTGAAGAAAGCACTCTCTCAAGAAGGCATGTAACATTGTTAATCCTAGACAGATTGGAGAGGCTAGGACCTTAACATTGAGTAAAGCCTTCAGGGCTACAGGGACATTTGGTCAATTTGAAAGTGCTCTCTGTAGAATTGGGACAAGCTGCAGAGTGGTGCCAGTTTGTCTAGAGCCTTGATCCGAGCTGCAGGAAGAGAATGGGAACATCTGCATACCCTGACAATTAGGTGCAAAATGCATAGAATGGATTGGATGAATGCAAACCAGACATACACTTTATAAATAATTGTAAATAATTTTGCAAAGCTTTACTTTGCTGAATGTTGATTGGATGAGGTATTGAGCCTTGTTTGATTTTCTTGCATATCAGGGTAAATGTTGCGATGTTAGTTTCCTCCGAGAAACACTGTTTGAATATAATATATTAGCTACTGTATTATTGGGTTAGGGAAATGTCTGTTATGGATGGGGTTAATCGATATCTGTAACTGGTTTGCAAAGATTGTAAACCCCATGTGGTTCGGCCCCTCGAGGAACCTATAAAAGACCGCTGCCACGAGGTCCTGTGTCGATCTTCTGGAGGAGCGCTTAGGACTGCGTGACCTTCTGGAGTGTCTTTGTTTGAGCGAGGATTAGAGGGCTCGAACAGGCAGATACGAGGATCGAACCCGCGGTGGTTAGGTACAGTGGTGGGAACTGTAATTGTGTTTTGTCAAAATAAAGATTAGTTGCGCAAGTGCTTGATTCAGTGGTTTTTGAAAGAAACTAGACTGCGAGGAAGCTTAGAACGAGCAATTTACAATATCACACTACCCTTATCCCACTCTCATCTCGCTGCTTCCATCGGGAATAAGCTACAGGAGCCTGAGAAACGTTGCCTCTAGGTTCAAGAGCAACTTCTTACCATCAGCCACATGGCTTTTGAACCACCCTTTCAATGTTCAGGCTGACAAGATTTTTTGTTGGTGAATATTCTCACTTGTTTGAAATATTCTTCAACACAGACTATAGATCCATCAACGGAACTGAAGCTTGTAGACTTTATGACAACCAGAGATAATGTTGTGGACTCTCATCGCAACTGCACATCAATGTTCCACCACCTCAAGTGGGTCTGTCCTGCTTGTGAGACTGGATGGAAATTTGCATTGGGCGAGAAATGGTATTGGGTAGACTGATAGGACTAAGGTTATGGTCTGCATCCCAGGTTACTCAAGATGGTGGCTCTAGAAATTGTGGATGCATTGGTGATCATTTTCAAATGTTCTATAGATTCAGGATCAGTTCCTGGGGATTGGAGGGTAGCTAATGTTATCCCACTTTTCAAGAAAGGAGCAAGAGAGAAAACAGGGAATTATAGACCAGTTAGCCTGACATCGGTGGTGGGGAAGATGCTGGAGTCAATTATTAAAGAAGTAATAACGGCGCATTTGGCAGGCAGTGAAGCAAGCTAATGGCATGTTGGCCTTCATAACGAGAGGATTTGAGTATAGGAGTAAAGTGGAAGGACATCCTTGTAATTGAAGCAGTGCAGCGTAGGTTCACGAGGTTAATCCCTGGGATGGCGGGACTGTCAAGAGGAAAAATTGGGCTTGTATTCACTGGAATTTAGAAGGATGAGAGGATATCTTATAGAAACATATAAAATTATAAAAGGACAGGACAAACTAGATGCAGGAAAAAAAAATTCCCAATGTTGGGAGAGTCCAGAACCAGGGGCCACAGTCTAAGAATAAAGGGAAGGGCATTTAAAACTGAGATGAGAAAAAACTTTTTTACCCAGAGACTTGCGAATTTGTGGAATTCTCTGCCACAGAAGGCAGTGGCGGCCAATTCACTGGATGGATTTAAAAGAGAGTTAGCAGGGCTAGAGGAATCAGGGGATATGGGGAGTAGGCAGGTACGGGTTACTGATTGTGGAAGATCAGCCATGATCACAATGAATGGCGGTGCTGGCTCGAAGGGCCGAATGGCCTCCTCCTGCACCTATTTTCTGTTTCTATGGGATTGTATTGGCAGAATCTAGGATGTTAGTGAATTTGTAAGAGTATGACAGACTGTTGCTTGATTAGACTGTAGGGCTGAGCTCCCAAATTTCATTCACCAGGTAAGTCATAGGAACAGAATTAGGCCAATCAGTTCATCAAGTCTACTCCACCATTCAATCATGCCTAATTTATCTTTCCCTCTCAACCCAATTCTCCTGCCTTCTCACTGTAACCTTTGACACCTTTCCAAATCATGAACCTGTCGATATCCGCTTTAAAAATACCCAAAGATTTGGCCTCCACAGCCATCTCTGGCTATTAATTCCACAGATTCACCATCCTCTGGCTAAATAAATTCCTTCTCATCTCCTTTCTAAATGTATGGCCTTTTATTCTGAGGCTATGGCCTCTGGTCCTAGTCTTTCCCACGAGTGGAAACATCATCGGCACATTCACTCTATCCAGGCCTTACACTATTCGGTAAGTTTAAATGAGGTTCCCCCTCATCTTTCTCAACACCAGTGAGTACAGGCCCAGTGCCGTCAAACACTCATCATATGTTAACCCAATGGTACGTGGGATCATTCTCGTAAACCTCCTCTGGAGGTTGCAGGTGGTTGCCAGAGGTTGCAGGTAGTGGAAGCAGGTAGGGAGACTGACAAAAACCTCTGGGAACCACACGGAAACCTTGGGTGGGGCGCAAAGTCTCCAGAGGTTTCCATTCAGGTTTCCTAAGTGGGACAGGGGCATAACTACCAATTTCACTTTCAAATTAACTTTTGGAGAATCTTGCACCAACACTCCCAAGTCCCTTTGATTTCTGAATTCTCTCCCATTTGGAAAACAGCCTATGCCTTTATTCCTACTACCAAAATGCACGACTCTATACTTTGCTATGCTGTATTCAGTAATGCTCTTGATTTTAAAGCTAGGTTCCTAGATTACATGCTCAGAGGCATTGCTGCATGTGTGTAGGTATGAGTTATTTTAACATAATAAAAGTAAATTGTGCTTAGTAAATATTGGGTAAATTAATTGATGTTTAGACTGGAGATTGGAACTTTGCATCATGCAAAAATTAATTAAGAGTGCTATTAATACTGGGATGTTGTCATATTCCGTTGCAGGAGAATGTTTTATGTATCAGAACGCACCACGTTTGCTTCTTTGCACCTTTGATTTTTGCAGTATAGCAGAAATTTGTATGAGATTTTAAACAATGGCCTCTGCAACAGGCAGTGAGTGCACAGGTATTAGTGCATTATTCACAGTAAGTCACAGAATGCACTATTCCCAACAGAAACAATTACATTGCACAAAATATCATTCTGCCTTATGTGTAGATGGACAATCCTTTAAAATTATGAAGTTTAAAAAATGTTAATCCATCAAATAAGCATTGTTTGGGAGCTTGTTACACAATAAATGTTATCTTTATTTCAATATTCTTCACCACACCCCCACCCCTGCCCGCAAAGCCTTCATTCGACAAAAGCTTTCATTAATGTGTGGGCCAAGGGATGTTATAATATCAAGCCATATAGATGGTATGTGATGGCTGTTCAGCATGCCACACAATTAAATGTTCATACAGCAATATTTATTTATGGAATGTAAGCATTGCCTGCTAGAGCTGCTTTGATTGCCCATCCCCAATTGCCCGTGACATGGTGGTGGTGAGCACACCTTCGCAAACCGCTTAAGTTCTTCTGTTGAAGGTATTCCAGTTTTGTTGGGAGGGGACCAAAGATTTGGACGCACCAACAATGAAGGAAATATTTCCTGAAGCTTCCTATCCAACAACATGAGCATACCTTCACCAGCAACTTTCATAGTATCGCAACAACTAAAGCAATATTGTTTAAAAACTCAAAATCATCATCATGCCGTTTATTAATTATTGAATAGGTTTGAATGGCCCAGTACTTCACAATTTACTGTAAATGATCAGATCAATTGTAGATTAGACAAAGCTAACAAAATATGTATATGGACATGTTAAAACAGTGACATACTTCATGACTAAAGGTACTGCTAATTTGAAATATGTCTTGGAACAGCAAACAAAACAATTCCTACTGGGCAGGACAAAAAAAAAAAATCAAACATTCAATTGTGCTATTAACAAAATTAATTTTATTCTCAGTGTGCCTGAGCAAGTTAAAATAATGATCAAGCATCAATGTTCTCACAGTCATTTTTTTTGCATCAAATTCCTAAAATAGATTCATCCCAAAGTTTTTCCTCTTCTGTTCTTATATCAACCTCCTTCTTCTTTTTCTGCCTTTTCTGCCTTTGTTTCAGCTCCTCTTTATCTATATATTGGTCTTTTTTATCTTTTTTGTGTTTCATCTTTTCTTTACTCACATCGAGTTCCTCTTTGTCCCTTTCATCTGGTTTCTGATAAGTATGATTTGTATCTGGTTGCAGTCCCACCGTTTCAACACTCTTCTCCTTCCTGTAGTTCTCGTGCTCGCTATCTCTTTTAGATTCTGCATCCTTGTTTCTTTTGACTCTTCTGCGCTTCTTCTTCCAACCCCTCTTGTCTTTTTTGCACGAACCAGCACTATCATCGGAGCTCACTGGTCTACACTCATCAGCTGAGTCCACGCTGTGCGGATCTGGAACATGCTCGGGACAGGTCCGTTTCAGAGGTGGCAACCTTTCTGTGTAATATGCCATACCAAAGTCACTGCGTTGTACAGATTGGGTTATTGGCCAGTCACCTTGTGAGGAGGGCCATTGTCGTACTTCAGTTTCCACATCCATTGTTTGCTCATCGTGGAAACCACTTGGATTGGGGAGAGTGATGCCTTGCATTACTTCCAACGGGAACTCAGCAGGAGGGAGTGGGTTGTCCATGTGAAAGCTCCACCTCTCCTCCTCTTCCTCCTCTGGATTGTCCTCAAATTTTCTAAAGCACACCTTTGGCACAAGGCCTCTTGCTTTCTGGACTTTAATGAAGTCATCGAGTTCGTCCTGGAACGAGTCGTATTTCTTTGATTTTGTATTCTTCACTAGGTTGGACACTTCATTCTCTCTGCAAGAAAAAGAAAATCCCTGATCAGCTCATCTTACTTTTGGAACAGCCCATTCCTTCTTTTGACAATTTTGGTCTTCAATGGAGCAAAATCTTCTCTTAGGAATAGGCCAGCTAGTTTACTGAATAGGCTGTGATTTTATTGATTACACAGTGCTCCCAGACTATAACCTCGTCACTCAAGTTTCTCACTGTCCCTGATAATTTCACACATTAAATGATGCAGGCAAAAACCATTTCGCCTGTCCCACATGGGTATGACCCATGAAACCTCAAGATCAGGCACCCCTACCCCACCACCTACTATTCCTTCTTTGGTGAGTGGTGTGAGCTGATAAACAGCAGTAAAAATCCTGCCCTTAAAACACATGACATTTTCACCAAATTCGAATTATTATATGTATTAAATCAAAGGGAATTGCGTGAGAAAATGTAAACAGCTTACTTAAAGTGATGTTTGTATCCTTGCAGGTGACTCTGGTACTGCTTAATGGAATTAAGTGTAACGTTGCAGATCACACATGAAAAATTACCTGTTTCCATTATAAAACAGAAAGTGAATTAGTTTTCCAACCATAATTTCTTATTTACAAACATTTAATGCTCAAAATATATTTAATAAATAAACATAAATTAAAATATATTTTATACAATCCATCTAGTTCCTCTCATTTACTGATACTGCTGTAAATAAGTGAACCCCCCCCGAAATAACTGGAAACGTGCAGCAGGTCTGAGAGTGTCTATGGAAAGACAAAAAAGAGTTAACATTTCAGGTCAATTACCTTTCATCAGAAATAGGTAAAAGAAGAAATTGAACATGTTTCAAGTTGCAGAGAAGAGGCAAGGTGGTGAAAACAAAGGGAATTATTAGGGACATAAAATAAGTAAGTAAATCTTTATTCTATGTGATCACCTATGAGAATCAATGCACTGATTTCTTCACACATAAAACTTTGAATTATATCGAAGCTCATTCAATGAAACCATTATGAACCCAATCTCTGGTCTGTTGATGATAATTGCAGAAATGTACAGATTTGTGATTTGCAGATTAGCCTAGAAACGATAACAGCATATTTGCTCTGCTTTTACCATTGTATTGTTCAGATCCTTAAAGGGTTGTGATTGAAAGTTAGTGAAGTCAGTAAAGGTAATCATTTCTGAAGAAGGGTCCTGACCCGAAATGTCACCCATCCTTTTCCTTCAGAAATGCTGCCAGACCTGCTGAGTTACTCCAGTACTTACTCAGTGTCTATCTTTGGTATGAACCAGCATCTGTAGTTCTTTGTTTCTACAAAGGTAATCATTCTCCATATAAGTACAGACTATTACACTTAGAGTCATAGAGTGATACAGTATGGAAACAGGCCCTTCGGCCCAACTCTTCCACATCGGCTAACAATATCCCAGTTACACTAGTCCCATTTGCCTGCGCTTGATCCATATTCCTCCAAACCTGTCCTATCCATGTACTTGTCTGTTTCTTAAATGACAGGATAGTCCCAGCCTCAACTACCTCCTCTGGCAGCTTGTTCCATACACCCACCACCCTTTGTGTGAAAAAGTTACCCCTCGAATTCCTATTAAATCTTTTCCTCTTCACCTTGAACCTATGTCCTCTGGTCCTCGATTCCCCTACTCTGGGCAAATAGACTCTGTGCATCTGCCCGATCTATTCCTCTCATGATTTTGTATACCTTTATAAGATCTCCCCTCATGCTCCTGCATTCCATGGAATAGAGACCCAGCCTACTCAACATCTCCCTATAGCTCACCCTTACACTTGGTGTTTCATAGAAACATAGAAAATAGGTGCAGGAGTAGGCTATTCGGCCCTTTCGAGCCTGCACCGCCATTTATTAGTTATTTATTTCGGACAGAATAAAAGAATAAAAAGCAAATGAGAAACAGCATACAAAAAACAAAACACAAATATTTATAAAGTGTCATAAACAATATCTATAAATAAATGAAATCATATGTGTCCGAAAAGGAGCAGGAAGAAGCCAAAGCTTATTAATTCCCACCCCTTATTCAACTGCTTGTAATTATCTCATACAAATTTAGCAGCTATATGTACACCATATGTACACCAGCCACTATATATATGTACACCAAATTATTTACATTTGAACACTAATCAAATATGTACAAAGCCATACAAAAAAGAAAAAAAGAAAAATAAAATAAAAAACCGCAAATACTATACAGTATCTTAGTCATATTTACAACCCATCACTCTATAATCACCCTTCCCAATACAATCAGTATAACAAATATCCCACTCACCTATCCTCATCCCAATATCCGTTTAAACAAGTGTTTTTGTACATCTTTTTAAACTGAATTATGCTTGTGCTAAGTTTTATCTCCTGTTCCAGACCATTCCACAAATTCACACCACAGATTGCTATGCACATACTTTTAAGAGTTCTGACATTGAGTTTTTTAAAATTATGTTCCCCTCTCAAATTATACCCAGCCATTCAATATGATCATGGCTGATCATCCAACTCAGAATCCCGTACCTGCCTTCTCTCCATACCCCCTGATCCCTCTAGCCACAAGGGCCACATCTAACTCCCTCTTAAATCTAGCCAATGAACTGGCCTCAACTACCTTCTGTGGCAGAGAGTTCCAGAGATTCACCACTCTCTGCGTGAAAAATGTTTTTCTCATCTCAGTTCTAAAGGATTTCCCCTCTATCCTTAAGCTGTGACCCCTTGTCCTGGACTTCCCCAATATCAGGAACAATCTTCCTGCATCTAGCCTGTCCAATCCCTTAAGAATTTTATAAGTTTCTATAAGATCCCCCCTCAATCTCCTAAATTCTAGCTAGTACAATCCAAGTCTATCCAGTCTTTCTTCATAAGAAAGTCCTGACATCCCAGGAATCAGTCTGGTGAACCTTCTCTGCACTCCCTCTATGGCAATAATGTCCTTCCTCAGATTTGGAGACCAAAACTGTACGCAATACTCCAGGTGTGGTCTCACCAAGACCCTGTACAACCTATACTCAAATCCTTTTGCTATGAATGCCAACATACCATTCGCTTTCTTTACTGCCTGCTGCACCTGCATGCCTACTTTCAATGACTGGTGTACCATGACACCCAGGTCTCGTTGCATCTCCCCTTTTCTGAATCGGCCACCATTTAGATAATAGTCAGCTTTCCTGTTTTTGCCACCAAAGTGAATAACCTCACATTTATCCACATTATACTGCATCTGCCATGCATTTGCCCACTCACCCAGCCTATCCAAGTCACCTTGCAGCCTCCTAGCATCCTCCTCACAGCTAACACTGCCCCCCAGCTTCGTGTCATCCGCAAACTTGGAGATGTTGCATTCATTTCCCTCGTCCAAATCATTAATATATATTGTAAATAGCTGGGGTCCCAGCACTGAGCCTTGCGGTACCCCACTAGTCACTGCCTGCCATTCTGAAAAGGACCCGTTTACTGCTACTCTTTGCTTCCTGTTTGCCAGCCAGTTCTCTATCCACATCAATACTGAACCCCCAATACCGTGTGCTTTAAGTTTGTATACTAATCTCTTATGTGGGACCTTGTCGAAAGCCTTCTGAAAGTCCAGATATAACACATCCACTGGTACTCCCCTATCCACTCTACTAGTTACATCCTCGAAAATTCTATAAGATTCGTCAGACATGATTTACCTTTCGTAAATCCATGCTGACTTTGTCCAATGATTTCACCACTTTCCAAATGTGCTGCTATCCCATCTTTAATAACTGACTATCAGTTTCCCGACTACCGATGTTAGACTAACTGGTCTGTAATTCCCCGTTTTCTCTCTCCCTCCCTTTTTAAAAAGTGGAGTTTCACTTCCAATGCACTTATGCTTGTATTTACTCACCATTTTTTTCAGAAGAATCAGCCTCCTTACCCAGTTCGTCCATCAGTTGTCTCCTTGTGTCATTTTTTGTGTGCTTCTTGCCGATGTAATGTTGCTGGGCCATCAGTGGATTGTTAAAGGAGGCGCTGCAAAGTTTGCAGTACCTGTTCGGATCTTCCTGATCCAGAGCTGTAGAGGGTGTTGCAGAGGCTTCCTCGGTCGATTCTTGTGTGATCCTTTCAGATTGCTCACTCTGTACAGATGTATTCAGCTCTGGAGGTGCACTTGCCACACTCGTGGGTACTGTGATAGAAAGCTCCACTGAAATGCAAAGGTATGGCCACATTGATTCAGATTCTGCACTTCACATTGATATTCTGAAATATTATATTTTTTTTAATTACTAAACAGATTCTACAATTGGTAGGGACATTCTGAATTAATTAATACAGAAAATTGACCATCAAAAATAAATTGGAATAAGGGCATAAGTCATGGGGTCGTAAAACATGTCATTTAGAGGCTATTATTTCGCATTTCAAATTTTCTACACAAATTTAAATCAAAATTTAATTCTTAAACATTTCATTCCAATCTTTAGGTAAGCAATGAGATACTGTATTTAATTAATTTCTTTAAAAATTAGTTTATACATGAATATAATTTGTTAAAACATTTATCCAGTGGCCTTGACCCCCTGAAGTCCGCCTACTGCCACAACAGGTCCACGGATGATGCCATTGCCCTCGCCCAACACTCAACCCTAGAACTCTTGGATAAGAGAGACACCTACTATACGTCAGACTCCTATTCATAGACTACAGCTCTGTCTTTAATACCATTATACCATCCTAGCTTATCACCAAACTCGCGGGACGGTGTCAGCACTCATCTCTGCAACTGGATCTTCGACTTTCTGATCCCAACCAGTGAGGATAGGGGACAAATCATCCTCCGCGATGATCCTCAACATGGGTCCTATACAAGGATGCGTTCTCATCCCCTTCTTTACTCCTTGTACACCAATGACTGCGCAGCCAAGTACAAATCTAATTCAATTGTCAAATTCACAGATGACACCACCATTGTGGGACGGATATCATATAATGTTGAGACGGAGTACAGGAAGGAGACTGAGAACCTCGTGTCCTGGTGTCGAGGAAACAATCTTTTGCTCAAAGTCAGCAAGACGAAGGAGATAGTGATCGAGTTCAGGAACTGAAACATAGAAACATAGAAATTAGGTGCAGGAGTAGGCCATTCGGCCCTTCGAGCCTGCACCGCCATTCAATATGATCATGGCTGATCATCCAACTCAGTATCCCGTACCTGCCTTCTCTCCATACCCTCTGATCCCCTTAGCCACAAGGGCCACATCTAACTCCCTCTTAAATATAGCCAATGAACTGGCCTCGACTACCCTCTGTGGCAGAGAGTTCCAGAGATTCACCACTCTCTGTGTGAAAAATGTTCTTCTCATCTCGGTTTTAAAGGATTTCCCCCTTATCCTTAAGCTGTGACCCCTTGTCCTGGACTTCCCCAACATCAGGAGCAATCTTCCTGCATCTAGCCTGTCCAACCCCTTAAGAATTTTGTAAGTTTCTATAAGATCCCCTCTCAATCTCCTAAATTCTAGAGAGTATAAACCAAGTCTATCCAGTCTTTCTTCATAAGACAGTCCTGACATCCCAGGAATCAGTCTGGTGAACCTTCTCTGCACTCCCTCTATGGCAATAATGTCCTTCCTCAGATTTGGAGACGAAAACTGTACGCAATACTCCAGGTGTGGTCTCACCAAGACCCTGTACAACTGCAGTAGAACCTCCCTGCTCCTATCCTTTTGCTATGAAAGCTAACATACCATTCGCTTTCTTCACTGCCTGCTGCACCTGCATGCCCACTTTCAATGACTGGTGTACCATGACACCCAGGTCTCGCTGCATCTCCCCTTTTCCTAGTCGGCCACCATTTAGATAATAGTCTGCTTTCCTGTTTTTGCCACCAAAATGGATAACCTCACATTTATCCACATTATACTGCATCTGCCAAACATTTGCCCACTCACCCAGCCTATCCAAGTCACCTTGCAGTCTCCTAGCATCCTCCTCACAGCTAACACTGCCCCCCAGCTTAGTGTCATCCGCAAACTTGGAGATATTGCCTTCAATTCCCTCATCCAGATCATTAATATATATTGTAAATAGCTGGGGTCCCAGCACTGAGCCTTGCGGTACCCCACTAGTCACTGCCTGCCATTGTGAAAAGGACCCGTTTACTCCTACTCTTTGCTTCCTATTTGCTGGCTTGACCTTGCATAAACATACCCCAGTTTACATTGACGGTGCCGAAGTAAAGTAAAAAACTTCAAATTCCCAGGAGTCAATATCACCAACAACTTCTCCTGGTCCACCCATATTGAAACAACGACCAAAAAAGCACAGCAACGCCTCTACTTCCTTAGAAGGCTTAGGAAGTTTGGCATGTCTCCGACAACTCTCACCAACTTCTACGGATGCACCATAGAAAGCATTTTATCAGGATGCATCACAGCTTGGTTTGGGAACAGTTCCATCCAAAACCACAAGAAATTACAGCGAATTGTGGACGCAGCCCAGGCCACCACACAAACCAACCACCCTTCTACTGACTCCAGTTATACCTCACGCTGCCTCGGCAAGGCCAGCAGCATAATCAAGGACGAGTCGCACCCTGGCCACTCCCTCTTCTCTCCTTTCTCATCAGGCAAAAGGTATAGAAATGTGAAAACGCATACCACCAGATTCAGGGGCAGTTTCTTCCCAGCTGTTATCAGCCAACTGAATCATCCTACCACAACCGGAAGGAAGTGCTGAACTACTATCTACCTCAATGGTGACCCCCAAACTATCCTTGATTGGACTTTGCTGGCTTGACCTTGCATAAACATTATTCCCTTATCTTGTATCTATACTGTAAATGGATCGGTTGTAATCATGTATTGTCTTTCCGCTGACTGGTTAGCACGTAACAAAAGCTTTTTACTGTACCTTGGTACATGTGATAACAAAATAAACTGAACTGAATTATAATTCCAACATGCAAGGCTGCCAAAAACTCTGTAAACATATCAGTGAAAAATCCAATCATCTCCAAGTCAAAGAGCTTTGATTTCTCAAAAGATGGTAACCGGAATATTAATTTGAAAATTATTATTATGGAAATTTAATTATAATTGATTCCGTTTATTAATTATTAGACTAACAAATCCATTAGCTAAAAAAGAATGATAACACTGGTACTATCGCAAAGTAACATTTAGACAGGTACATGTATAGGACAGGTTTAGAGGGATATGGGCCAAATGCAGGCAGGTGGGACTAGTGTACATGGGACAAGTTGGTCGGTGTGGGCAGGTTGGGCCAAAGGACCTGTTTCCACGCAGTATAATTTATAACGCTGAAAATAACTTATGAAAGTTCTCTAAGGAAGTGACGTGTTGGAGACATAAAATAGAAAATAATCAATTTAAAATAAAACAAAGCACCCACCCAGATTACTGGAGATTACAAGGAATGCTGCAACTTGGATTTGAAGAAAGGAAACAGAAATATAGGAACAATTCTACAAAATGATTGAAAATAATATTGTGGCCCCATCATGACTTGGAGGGAAAGGTGGAAGTATCTGCAGACTATACTTAAAGGGAAAGAATTCTAAATGATTCAGAGGAACAAATAAAGCCCAATTAAGATATTGATAAGAATGTGTAACAGGTGGAAGGCTTTGTTGTTTCCTCTCAGTGGATACTGCCTGACCTGGTGAACATTTAAGGGATCTCCAGTATTCATTTAACTAAGATTATTGCTCCAACACACTTTTTAACCAATCTTTCTAATGCCAACATAGCTCCAACACAGACATTCTAACACCAGAACACACAAAGATATTCCAGAACACTCTAAAGAGTGGCCCAGAATAGTTTAGAGACTTGGCATTCATTCTAATCTCCAGTAATCTGGGTGGGTACTTTGTTTTTTTATATTCATAATTAAAATTCTCATAATAAAATTTACACAACAATAACTTTCAAATTAATATTCCAGTTTTGTTTGTTATCTGATCATTTAAATTTAGTTACAATATATCTGACAATGTGCGGCGTGGGTCATCTTTCCAGAGACTGAGCTCAGGGGATTTGTGGCAGCAAATGCTCTTAGACAAATCAGCCAACAAGTACAATGTAGAGAATGGACTAATTGGCATCATGGATTTAGACCTACCAGTCTGTGGCTGGGTTACAGCGGGCTGCTTCCCCACCAGCTGCTTGAGCCGCTTCGCGTGGACTTTGCCATGATAGTGGAATTGAGCAGCTGTGGGGGACGTGAAAACCATATTGCACAAAAGGCAAAATTTATCCTTGTCCACTTTTGTTCCAGTATCCTGTAAATACGCATCAACTACAATGTTAGTCTGTGACGAATGACATGATTTAAAAATAACAATGATAAAGGAAACAGGCCATTGTTAGCTGGCTGTTGGGTGAAAACGAGAAGCTGGTGCAACTTGGGTGGGGGAGGGATGGAGTGAGAGGGAATGCCGGGGTTACTTGAAGTTAGAGAAATCAATATTCATATCACTGGGCTGTAAGCTGCCCAAGCAAAATATTCTTCTTGCTCCATTGGTATTTGTGTGGATGGTCACATGGGGTTTCTGATCAATGGTAACACTTAGGATAATGATGGAAGGGTAATCCCATTGAATATGCCGGGTGGTCTCCCCAGTTTTATTCCTTCTCTGCTTCAATGGAGCAGTCATGGTACAAACAAGTGATTTGCCTGGACATATTAGAAGGCATTAAGAGTCAACGAAAGAGGTGAGTGTGGGTCAATGTAGGCTAAGTTTCCATCCTGACAGACAGCAGGGAATTATTTATTTTTTAAACAGTCTGGTTATTATTATCACCATATTTTTTTTCCAAATTACAGATTCGTAATTAAATTTAAACACAGCTGAAATGGTGGGATACGAATGAAAATTAAAAATCCCTGCAGATGCTAGAAATCTGAACTCAAAACAGAAAATGCTGGATGTACGGAAGAGGTCAGTCTGAACTGGAAAGGAGATAAAACAAGTTAGTTGCCTAACCTGCTGAATGTTTCCACCATTTTGTTTTTATCCCAGTTTCTTTATTGCATTCATACAATTGATCATTCTCATCCTTGGTACCATTCTAGTAAATGTCCTCTGCACCCTCGCTAAGAGATGCCAAAATTAAATGTGAAACTCTGAGTGAGTGGCAAGTGGGCTAACCAGTGCATTGAAAGGTTTAAAATCATAAGAAATAAATAATTGACCAGCTCAACTGTAATTTTAATTTTGATAAGAATCCTCATCAATGTATAACTGCGCACCTGGAATCCAACAGTAACATTCTCTGTTTTGATTCTCTTTAATGGTGTTCCTTCTTCTTTGTGTGTTTGGAAGTAAAACCGCACCTTGTTGGCATGTTTTTTGCTCTGTAAAACAAAAAGGACAGGTGGTGAATTAAAATATTTTCTTTCTTTTCTTTTAAAATCTTTTTATTGTTTTTTTTCTCCAAAAAACAAACAAAAATAAAACATAAAAAGAGCAAAAAGAATAATGATAAACATAACAATGGTATTGATACATAGGGATCAGGGTTACATTAATAACAGGTATAACCTAATATGAGACCAGTGTCAAAATACACAATGAATATAGACCTCCCGGTCTCTATGTAAATATAGTTAAATTTTAAAAAGGAAACTTATAAATGTAAAAAAAACACAAATGATAAAAAGACAAAAAGAAAAAGAAAAAAGGAAAAAACAAAACCCCCTAAACTAAAGAAATAATAAATAAAAAAATTAATAATAATAAAATAAGAATTAAAATAAAATAAATAAATAAAACAAAGCAAAGCAAAACCGAATCTGAACTGAGAATTTCAACAATTTAAGTCTGTTTGTCGTCAAGTCCGTTCCACCCTATAGTGGTAAAATAGTTTTTATAACGGTTAAAGAGGGAGCAATTTATGTTGTATGAAAATGTTCAATAAATTTTCCCCAAGTCTTATCAAATTTAACCAAGGGTTCAACAATGTCACTCCTGATTTTTTCTAAATTTAAACATTATATCGTTTCAGAATACCACTGGAGTGTGGTCGGAGGGTTGGAGTCTTTCCATTTAAATAAAATAGATCTTCTGCCGATTAATGTGCTAAAAGCAATCAACCGATGGGCGGAGCGGGACAAATTAATAGAATCTAACATTGGTAGCCAAAAAATTGCAGTAATAGGATGAGGTTGTAAATCTATACCTAAGACTACAGAAATAGTATCAAAAATGTATTTCCAATATTTTTCCAAAAGAGGGCAGGTGGTGAATTAAACTATTTTCAATTAACTTCACTGGCAAAGAAGTAGTCACTCAAGTCAGTGAACAACAGCACGTCAGGGAGATCTGTGGTGTAGAGAGGAACACACTATGAAAGGGGTTTCTGCTTATTTTTACAATATTTTAACAAAATCTCCCAAACCATGTAAAAGATTAGAGAATTTTAGTCGTCATGGAGGTTAGCCTAATGTGACAACTTATACAGTTTTTATTTGCTCTGCTGATTCAAGATTCCATCTGTCCAGTTCAGGTAAACCAATGCAATTCCCTACTTCTTCGAAAAAATATATATTTATGACTCTGCAAATTAGTTTACTTAGAAACTAACAAGAGTTATGCCGAGTGCATTTTGGGTTCAGTTTCCCAATTCAGATGCCTATATATCTTTGGAAGCAGATACGATAGTACTATTTAATGGCTTTTAAATAGGCACATAGATATGCAGGGAATGGAGGGATATGGATCACGTGCAGCAGATGAAATTAGTTTATCTTGGCATTATGTTCAGCGCAGACATTTTGAGCCAAATGAGCTGTTCCTGTACTGTACTGTTCAATGTTACACATGTTGTTGAACCACTGCAATCGGCAAGATTATAAACCGAGTGTTCTTATCACAATGAAAAAGAAACTTTTTTTTCAAATGAGATTGTCACCTAAATTATGACAAGAGACAGTTAATGGTTGGGTACTATTTGACATTGAAATGGAGTTTGAAGAACATCGCACTTCATGAGCAAGCTTGAATAAATGGTGCTGTCATTCAAACCAAGAACTTCACATTACTACAGGTGTTTTAGAAAATGAGGCAATGAACATAACTGGGTCTTCTAAATTCTATCAAAAAGAAAGTAAAATATGCATGTAAGGGCAAAATGTTGGATAATTACATTCGTTCGTCAAAAACTACAAGGTACCTCGTAGTGTGTGGTCCTTTGAACTTCGGAGATCAACATGGCACAGCAAACCTTGCAATACTTATCCATGAAAAGTTCACTGTCGTGGCCTCCCATTTTATCTGAAAAACATTCAATTTTTTTAAAATCAATGCAGCTTCGTCAGCACACAGTCGATTCCTATCAATTTACACTGCAGTTAGAAAAGAATTACCCAATAATTAAGGAGCTCAGTTTTAAATTATTAAGTGGTAGGAATAGACGGGAGTAAGGAAATACTTTCCCCTCCTAGGATGGTAGGGGACTGGAGATATTTGTCAGAAAGCATGGTGGAGGCAAAAACCTTCATCACATTTGGATAGTACCTGGATATATACCTGAAGAGCCCTGACTGGCAGATAGACACAAAGTGCTGGAGTAACTCAGCAGATCAGGCAGCATCTCTGGAGAAAAAGGATGGGTAATATTTTGGGTCAGGACCCTTCTTGACTGGCAGGATTATGGATAAAGTGTTCAAGTGTCATCACTCTGGCTCTACTTCAGAAAAGGAACTCCATATTTTAAAAGAAAGAAGAAACGCCACACTCTTTGAAAAGTGAAAGCCAAAACCTGCTGGACAAAGCTCGGAGGAATTGTGCTGGGAAGGGAGTTAACGTAAACAAAAAGGAAAGTAACACAATAGCTTGTATTACCAAGGGGGAAAATGAGGCTTTGCAGTCTTCAGCAAAAGCAACCATTAGCCAGAACATTGGTATTACCAGAAGACTGAAGCAAATGTTGCATAACTTTAGCTTACATTTACTATTGAAAAGCCCGGTATATTGTAACAGGCATTGGATAAAATATAGCGTTTGCCAGCACAACTGCATCTTTTAATGGAAGATGACCATGTATTTGAGTTATAGAAATATAGATCATTGTGGGAATTGTTTTGAGATCATTAAACATTTACATCTTTTACTGCTACAAAAAAAGGGTTGAAAAACTTGAATATATTCTTACCAATAAAAATTCAAAAAAAGAACATGACTCAAAATCCATTCCTGAGGCAAAGGCAAGTACTAATCTCTGGTACAACCCTGCCCTGAGAGTGCCCACTAGTGGCAGGAGAAGAGAGCACAGAAAAGTTCAGCTGTGGAGAACTGTGTGTGAGACCGTCTGCAGAATCATCTCAGAGTGATAATTCAGGGAGTTAATGTGTAATCTCAAAGAAAACGGTGAAGAAGATTTTGACAACAGAAATAATTATTTTCAAATTTATTAAGCTGATATACTGTAAGTAAACGTGTATTCTTTGGCTATCTTCCTTTCACAACTCAATATTCAGTGTCATTTTTACGTATGTTATTTGTTAACAAACAATCATGCAACCGTAAACTGGACATAAAGGGATGAAGTCTTTATCACAAACCACTAGAATGGATCAAGAAGGGGCCTTACTATTTTGGATGTAAAGTCTAAAATATAAACATTAAATACTGGATATAATCTGAGGTTAGGTTAAAAATTGTGGAGAGGGAAACAGATAAAGCTCTGAATCTATACCAGTTGCCTTTCAAGCTGAATGATTTGCTTAACAGTTCTGAATCCACTGTTTCTAGTCTTATAGCGCATCGGACAGACCTGGTGAGGGCAACATCCTCCCTAAATGATACCAATTATCTTCTCGTCTTGATACCATCCTTAAGAACTAGATTTATTTTGTTCATTAATTTATTAATTTCCCTGATGCTGCATTGGGATTTGAACTCGCATCAATGGACTATTAATGCATTTCTTTGGATTCCTCATGCAGTATAACAACCTTTGTGTTATTGTACCTCAGTGCCTCTCATACTAAATGAAAATTAAAACATTGTGAAGATATTGGAAACCCGAGGTAAAAATGGAATAT
This sequence comes from Amblyraja radiata, assembly GCF_010909765.2. Classification (NCBI taxonomy): domain Eukaryota; kingdom Metazoa; phylum Chordata; class Chondrichthyes; order Rajiformes; family Rajidae; genus Amblyraja; species Amblyraja radiata. The sequence continues at coordinate 168,835,432 of NC_045956.1, forward strand.
GATTGAAACACAACAGGTTAGGCAACACTGGTGGAAAGAGAACTAGCTAACATTTCAGGTCTGGGACACTTCAATTTAGTTCCGTTCCTGAAGTTAGTTAAGATTATACTGTACCGAAAATGGTGGCAAAATTCAACAAGTCAGGCAGCATCTGTGGAAAGAGAAACGGTTAACGTTTCAGGTTGACCAAAATGTTAACCGTTTCTCATTCCACAGCTGCTACCTGACCTGCCGTGTTTTTTCTGCATGTTTTACTTTAATTTCATATTTCCAACATCCACAATTTCATTGTACACTTCCTGTTAGTTAAGACTAAAGTCAAGTCAAGTCAAGTCAAGTTTATTCGTCACATACACATGCGAGATGTGCAGTGAAATGAAAAGTGGCAATGCTCGCGGACTTTGTGCAAAAAGACAAACAAACAAACAACCAAACAAACTACAAACAGAAGTTAGTGGTGCTAGACTACATATAAAGATTATTACTTTTTTAATGCCTAAGTGAGTGGGAATTGTATCCTGCACTGTACAAGTTGACTGTGAAGTTGGCTGCAATCCAATCTCACATGTGGAGCATAACTTGCTGATAGTCACAGGTGCTACATGGAAATTGGCATAAAATATGTTCAATTAGATATGGTTTTATTTTGGCTCCAGTTCAAACTTGAAGTTGCTTAGTAAACTAGGTCAGCTTCTGTAATCCCTGTTAGACTACATTCAGCAGTTAGAGCTGTAGATAGACTAAACTCTAGGATGTGGCAAATGTCATAGTATGTTTAGCAAATTGGTCCCAACGTAGCTAAAGAGAGAAAGGGGATAGTTGACCTCCAGGAATGGTAGTCAGAGCAGGCAGGCGATGCAGGAATCCCCTGTGGCCATTTCCCTTCCTCGCAGGCACCGTTTTGTATACTGTTGGAGGGAGGTGGCTTCACAGAGGAAAGCAATAGCAGCTGCAGAGTTTGTGGCAACACTGATGGCTCTGGGAGAAGGAAAAGTCCTGGTAGTGGTGGGGGATTCATCAGTGATGAGAACAGACATGCAGTTAGCTGCTAGTTAATATTCCAGGGTACAATAGATTCAGGCATGATAGAGGGTTGCAGAAGAGGACGGAAAATCACACCTCTGATTAAGGAGAACATAATTTCAGTACTTATAGAGGATATCCTGATGGGATCATCCAATGAGGACATATGGGTAGAATTTAGGAATAACAGAAGGGGGACCAATTTGCTGGGGTTATACTGCAGCCTCCCAATTGCAAATCAGCAAATTGCAGAAAGCTGTGAGCAATTGGGTTATAGAAGAGGGGAATTTTAACTTTCCCAATATTGACTGGAATTGCCTTAGTACAAGAGATTTAGATGGAATGGAATTTGTTAAGCGTACCCAAGAAAGTTTTTGTAGTTCAAATCATACTATACATGAGTACATTATTGAGCAAGCAAAAGAGTGAAATAATTGTTAGTAGATCCTCTTCTGGGACGGCATACAGTTGCTATGTTCCAGCGCCATCATGCAACTGAAGCAATGTATTTTAAAAGTTCCCGATTATTTCATTAACTCAAATTAATTGCACAGCTATTTCGGTGGGGATTTGAACTGAATAAAATTTTGGTTCGGCCACATTTGGTGTATTGTGTGTAGTTCTGGTTACCACACTAAGGGAAAGATGTTGATGCTTTGGAGAGGGTGGAGAAGGATTTCACCATGATTGGAGCGTATTAGCTATAATGAGAGGTTGGATAAACTTAGATTGTTTTCTCCAAGTTGGAGGGTTGACCCTAATAGAATTATATAAAATTATGAGAAGCATGGATAGTGTATTAGTTTAGTTTAGAGATACAGCGCGGAAACAGGCCCTTCGGCCCACTGGGTCCGCGCTGACCAGCGATCCCCGCACATTACACCATCCTACACCCACTAGGGACAATTTTTACATTTACCAAGCCAATTAACCTACAAACCTGTACGTCTTTGGAGTGTGGGATGAAACCGAATATCTCGGAGAAAACCCAAGCAGGTCACGGGGAGAATATACAAACTCCGTACAGACAGAACCCGTAGTCGGGATCGAACCCGGGTCTCCGGCGCTGCATTCGCTGTAAGGCAGCAACTCTATCGCTGCGCCACCGTGACCACCTTATAGTCGGAATCTTTTTCAAATCAAATACTAGTGGGCAAAACTTCAAGGTAAGAGCGGGAAAGTTTAAAGCAGATTTGCTGGGAAAATCCTTTTTACACAGGATGCCTGGAACTCATTGTCAGAGGGGTTGATGGAAGCAGATATGATAATGATGTTTAAAAGGCATTCAGACAGATACACGGATATGCAGGGGATGGAAGGATATGAAACATATGCAGGCAGAAGGGTTTAGATTGGTATCATGGTCAGCGCAGTTATAATGGTCTGAAGGACCTGTACTTGTACTACATTGTACTGAACTGCCGTCTGAAGAAGGGTCTCAACCCGAAACGTCACCCCGTCCTTCTCTCTAGAGATGCTGCCTGTCACGCTGAGTTACTCCAGCATTTAGTGTCTATTTGCATTGTTCTACGTTCCATAAACTCATGCCTCTGGTGGTTAGTCCTGGCCTTTGGATTACCTTTCTTGTAATTTAACCCCCACTGTTCCTGTTTTGGCACTTGCACGTTTATTGTGAGATTTTCGTTAAAACTGTTTTTTACCAAATTATCGCTTCCGAACAATTCTGGATGTCAAACATTTGTGCTCATAGCTGCAATACGTCATCTGTTTTAACAAAAAGGAGCAATAATTACATCTATCAAAAGGATTACCATGCCCTCCTCAGGCATACATCTGCTCAGCTGCAAGCTGCTGTTGACTTTAGAGCATAAATGTAGGTTATATAGCTGTATCAAAAGACTTCTGCTTTAGATACGGGTCTTGTATTTGCCAGCAATGTGCATCTGAACATCTGGTGTTACTAAGACTAGTTTATTGACGTGTTGTACAGAGAAAAAGAGGACACATACAGTACAGTACAAAGAACAGGTAATTACTACAGATGGGAAAGTGATAACACTTATTATATATGTAACGTAACCAAAAGGTCAAATTATGTGAGAATGATAAATAAGACCTAGCAGTCATGTGTGCCGGAAGCTAATAATATGCCTATTTTCAGCTGGTACTTCATAATAATTTCACATGATGGCCTTCTCCAAAAACTCAAACTCTTCAAAAGAACTGGTGCCCAACTGCAATTTTTTCACTCCTGACATTGGTAGATAAGATACTCTTCAGCCTGTCCCTCCACATTTGGAAACTCCTCTTTCCTTTGTCTAATTTTTCTGCTCATTTCAGAGATTGTGAAAATTTGTGTAAACCTAATTCAAGGAAGGTCTATAGCTTCCTATAAATTTGCAGCAAACGGTACACCTGCACAGTGTTCCATTATTAAAGCTCTGGATTTATACAGAAGGAATGTGTGGCAGTGGTATTTTTGTGTTTTAGTCTATGCCACCATTTCTTACATTATTTTACAGCTCTTTCACCAAAGAATGTTGTTAATTTATCATCTCACACAAAAACACATCTCATCTAATAATTATCATAGGTGGACAAAAATGCCGGAGAAACTCAGCGGGTGAGGCAGCATCTATGGAGCAAAGGAATAGGTGACGTTTTGGGTCGAGACCCTTCTTCAGACTTACCATAGATCATGTCACTTATGATAGGACCAGAATTAGGCCATTCATGGCTGATCTTATCTCCTAACCCCATTCTCCTGCCTACTCCCCATAACCCCAGACACCCATAGATGAAAGTAAGCATGCAGGTACAGCAGGCAGTGAAAAAAGATAATGGCATGTTGGCCTTCATAACACGAGGGGTTGAGTATCGGAGCAAAGAGGTCCTTCTGCAGTTGTTCAGGGCCCTGGTGAGACCACACCTGGAGTATTGCGTGCAGTTTTGGCCTTCAAATTTGAGGAAGGACATTCTTGCTATTGAGGGAGTGCAGCGTTGGTTCACGAGGTTAATTCCCGGGATGGCGGGATTGTCATATGTTGAAAGAATGGAGCGACTGGGCTTGATGTATACACTAGAATTTAGAAGGATGAGGAGATCTTATTGAAACATAAGATTATTAAGGGATTGGACACGCTAGAGGCAGGAAACATATTCCTGATGTTGGGGTAGTCCAGAACCAGGAGACACAGTTTAAGAATAAGGGGTAGGCCATTTAGAACGAAGATGAGGAAAAACCTTTTCACCCAGAGTTGTGAGTCTGTGTAATTCTCTGCCTCAGTAGGCAGTGGAGGCTGATTCTCTGGATGCTTTCTAGAGAGATCTAGATAGAGCTCTTACGCAAAGAGTAGGAGTAAATGAGTCCTTTTCACAATGGCAGGCAGTGACTAGTGGGGACCCCAGCTATTTACGATATATATTAATGATTAATGATTTGGACGAGGGAATTGAATGCAACATCTCCAAGTTTGCGGATGACACGAAGCTGGGGGGCAGTGTTAGTTATGAGGAGGATGCTCGGAGGCTGCAAGGTGACTTGGATAGGCTGGGTGAGTGGGCAAATGCATGGCAGATGCAGTATAATGTGGATAAATGTGAGGTTATCCACTTTGGTGGCAAAAACAGGAAAGTAGACTATTATCTGAATGGTGGCCAATTAGGAAAAGGGGAGATGCAACGAGACCTGGGTGTCATGGTACACCAGTCATTAAAAGTAGGCATGCAGGTGCAGCAGGCAGTGAAGAAAGCGAATGGTATGTTAGCATTCATAGCAAAAGAATTTGAGTATAGGAGAAGGGAGGTTCTACTGCAGTTGTACAGGGTCTTGGTGAGACCACACCTGGAGTATTGCGTACAGTTTTGGTCTCCTAATCTGAGGAAAGACCTTCCTGCCATAGAGGGAGTACAGAGAAGGTTCACCAGACTGATTCCTGGGATGTCAGGACTTTCATATGAAGAAAGACTGGATAGACTCGGTTTGTACACGCTAGAATTTAGAAGATTGAGGGGGGATCTTATAGAAACTTACAAAATTCTTAAGGGGTTGGACAGGCTAGATGCAGGAAGATTGTTCCCGATGTTGGGGAAGTCCAGAACAAGGGGTCACAGTTTAAGGATAAAGGGGAAATCTTTTAGGACCGAGATGAGGAAAACATTTTTCACACAGAGTGGTGAATCTCTGGAATTCTCTGCCACAGAAGGCAGTTGAGGCCAGTTCATTGGCTATATTTAAGAGGGAGTTAGATGTGGCACTTGTGGCTAAAGAGATCAGGGGGTATGGAGAGAAGGCAGGTACAGGATACAGGAGTTGGATGATCAGCCATGATCATATTGAATGGCGGTGCAGGCTCGAAGGGCCGAATGGCCTACTCCTGCACCTATTTTCTATGTTTCTATATTAAAGATAGCAGAGTCAAGGGATATGGAGAGATGGCAGAACGGGGTACTGATTGTGGATGATTAGCCATGATCACAGTGAATGACAATGCTGGCTCAAAGGTCCGAATGGGCTACTCCTGCACCTTTTGTCTATTGTCTTTTGTCTATTCTATTTTATATAAGCGCCTTGAGTATTCTAGAAAGGCGCTATATAAATCCCATCCATTATTATTATTATTCTGCGAATGAATGCTCATTTTACAAATGTACAATAAGTGGCACGCAATTTTGCAAAGAAAAAATAGAACGGGTCTATTCTGATATCAAATGCTAGGTACATTTAATTTCTAGACATGCCAATGGAGTAGGAATTCTATTAAATATAAAAAATGTATGAGATGGGAAATGTCCCGACCCGAAAGGTCACCTATCTATGTTCTTCAGAGATGCTGCCTGACCCTTTGAGTTCCTCCAGCATTTTGTGAATTTTCCCATTATAAGAATTGCTGTGGGCAATGATAAGGATCAAGTAGCATGCACACTAGAAGATAACCATCTTTGAAAAAGCTTGTAGTATCTCTTCTTTTGATTTTCAGATAAGCATTGAGAGGGAATACTCATCACTTGCCTGAATGAGTGAAGTTCCACCAACATCCAGGATCCTCAACACTATACAGAACGATAGTTGATTGGCCTGAAGACTAGACTATGCTGACTGACAGGATCTCTAAACCTGCTACCTTTAATAAAATCAACAAGCCTAGCAGTGCATAGAAATACCCCCACCTACATAGTGCTCTCCAAGTATGGAAGTTAATAATGATTTAAAAATACAAAATGGATTCCGATGAAACCAAGACAGGCTTTCACCTATTAAATTGCTAGCTAGCAAAAAAGCACTAACCCTTGCTTCAGTACATTAACAAGGTCAGCAGACTATTGATGTTCCTCTTTCCAATAACATAAGCGAGATAACAAGCGCAAGTTTCACGAATGTCTCCTCAATAACATAAATATAGGAATTAACCCTGTTCCAAAAGATTATGATATGCGTCAGAAGTAGAAAAAAACAAAATGCTTGTTCTGCAGAAATATAACCTTCTCATATAACCATATATGGCTAACCCTTCCTCTGTCAGAAGAACCTGTCAATCTTCTGATGCTGTCAATCTTAAGGATCTGTCAATCTTAAGGAGCAAGAGGCTGTACTAAACTTTATAGATAACGTGTTGCCGAATCGTCGAGTAAAGGGGTATATATACATGTACTGAAATCATTGTCCCTTTGTGTAGGACTTCACTGTATAGTCTGTTATCAGCATTCTGTAAAGAGTTTTACCACACCCGCCTGGTGAAATAAAGAGATTACTGCTTATACTGGTTTTATTTGCGTTTCTGTCTGTTTAAGCCTATTTGGGCCATGACAAAAGTCACGAACCATCCAGACTTGGAAATATACAGCCATTTCTTCATTGATTCTAAACTCTGGAGCTGCCTCTGTAAGTATCATGAAAGGAAGGACTACTACCTTCTCGAGAGCAATTAGGGATGGGCAATTAATATTGGCTTTGCCAGCAATATTCCAAATCCTTAAAATATAAAATAACAAAATGCACAGCTGCAAATTGACCAGGTATTTTGAACAGCAATTGCCAATCTGCAATCTTAAGAGTCTGGAAAAGCCACTACTTCAAAGATCTCTTCGATGTCATACGCCAGTCTCATTTAGAAATCTATCACCATTCTTTAAACTTTAGAGATACAATGCGGAAACAGGGCCTTTGGCCACTGAGACCGTGTCCAACAACGATTATCCTGTACATGATAACACTATGGACAATTTACATATTTTTTCACCAAAGCCAATGAACCTAGAAACAAGTACGTCTTTGGAGTGTGGGAAGAAACCGGAGCAGAAAAAATCCACGTGGTCACATGGAGAACGTACAAACAGCACCCGCAGTCAGGATCGAACCTGGGTCTCTGGCGCTGTAATGCAGCAACTCTACCGCTGCACTATTGTGCCACAACCAACATTTCTTTATAGTTACAGGCTCAAAATCCTCAGGCTCAAAATCTTTAGAACTTGCTACCAAAGGTTCTGTGGAAATAGCTTCACCATGTGGATAGAAGTAGCACAAGAAAGCAATTCATCAGTGCAGTGGCAATTAAGGATGAAACTTGTTGGAGCTCATAATACTGAGAAGGAAGAGCCTATCTTCTGCCCGTCAGATGGCAGCAGAGTATTAGCCCTGTGAACTAATAAGGAAACTAAATTATCAAAACAGTTGTCATTTACGAAAAGAAGTGAACCTTTGGTCAATTTTAAACCCTTTTCCAAAATAATTGCTTTCTCTTTCTCTTTGGCAGATCTCTATTTCTAATTTAATTCTAATTGATTTTCTCAGTTCTTATATTTTATTAGTTATATATTTTATTATCTTTTAATCTGGATTTTTAACTTAAGTATTGTGTTTAAAAAATATATAAATTATGATGTTTTTATAAGTGATATCCCAAGATTTTATATGTATTTATGATATTTGATATGCAATGTATTTTTAATGTAATGTTGCCCCTTGTCTGGACCTTGAGTCCGTAATAAAGTTTATTATTATTATTATATTATTATTATTATTAGTAAAGGATATATGCGTTGGTCCCTTCATTCCCAAAGGTCCCCCACAGATTAAGTATACCCTCCACATTATCCACAATCTCACCAAGCTTTGAGCCATCTGCCAACTCACTGATCATGCCTCCTATATCTACATCCACATAATTCACAAATATTACAAACAACAAAGGTCCCAGTAGTAATCTCTGAAACCACCGCTACTCACAAGCAACCAATCACTAAAACAACCTTTTACCATCAGCCTCTGTCTCCTGTCGTTAGGCCAACTTTGATCCAGCTTGCCAAACTGCCATAGGCCCTCACCTTTTCCATCAGTCTCCCATTTGGGACCTTGTTTAATATCTCAAGTCCATATAAACCCCCCTCTACCACTCTGCCCTTATTGGTGCACTTGGAAAGTTGGCATGTCCTCTTGGACCAGTGACAAGGAGGTCTAAGACAATTGGAGACCAGCCTCGCTGTATCACACTCACATGTGGGCATACACATGATCTTGTCCACCACTGTTCCTTGCCCCACTCCCTCCTTCCTCTATCCCTCTTCGCTGGCCTCACTTCATCCCTCCCACCTCCCCCCTCCCAGCTCCCTCCCCATTCACTTGCCTATTAGTGTGTTCTCTCCCCTTCCCTTGCTCCTCCCGCTCTCCCCATTCTGACCTTCCCTAACTCTCCAGCTGCTTATTCTCTTCTCATCTTAAACCCATGTCCTCTAGTATTTGACATTTCCATCCTAGGAAAAAGACTATGATTATCTTAGCTATCTACGATTCACGTAATTTTATAAACTTCTCTCAGGTCGAACTCTGGCCTTTATAATTGATAACATAATTGATAACAATATTGTTAGGTTGTGTTGTGGTGTGAGGAAGGTACAGGACTATTAAGGATAAATAAGGGACTCACGAGTGGGCTCAAAGCCAGTGCAGTAGGACCGTGGGAGTGATCACCAATGACCAACCCACTGTAACAATTTAATCCAAGTTCCACTGCAATGCCACCATAGAGTGCTGCACTGGAATTATAGTGTCCAGTATATCTTGAAAATATAAATTAGGTCTGGGCCATAGGATGACATGCTGAGAAGTATCCACTTGGGTTTCCAGGCTGACATGAAAGCATGGAAATCTTCACTATCATGCTTCACTATGAGGAAAAAAAACCTATTTGAAATGCATAAAACCCAGGCTTTACCCAATTTGATTCCAAGGCACATGCATTTATAGGACCAGTCTGACCTGCATTACAGCAATATTTCAAACATAAAAGAACAATATTCAAATCGGTACACAGTTTAACACTCCCTTCCACTACCCTGAACAAAATTCTATTATGACAGTTATTTCCAATAAGAATCAGACTTGCTGATTTTTAGCAAGTTGATCAGTGCAACACTTTTATGAGCATTAAATGCCTGTAATTTAAGGCAAATGTAATCTAAACCATTGCCTAATGGTTTGAAACTCTTGATTCAATTTAAAAAGGGCTTTCGGTCATTCTTGTGTTATGCTCAAATGCAAAAGCTGCTAATCAAGACGACAGTTACACTAATTAGAAAGCGATATCACTTCGTAATCCCCTTAGAATAGACAAAAAGGAAAATAAGGGGGACAGGGACAAAAATGGCATGCTTGCCATCCACTGCCCCACATGTGTGCTTAAAGTTCCATCTTTTGTCAAAGCCCAGCACCACTCACTTCCAGACATCTGGTGTACTGGGACAGTCCATCACATCATCTCCATTCACCCATTGAGACCTCTTCTTGTGCTTCCTCTTTACCCTTGCTCTTCCCCTTCTGCCTTTCTTAAAAGGCTGCTGAAGCAAACGGGCTACTGCAAACAGCAGTAAAACGTGCATGGTTGAAGCCAGTCTTCAACATAGTCGAAGGAGGTCTTCTTCATAGTCGTGGGAAGTCTTCAACATAGTGGTAGGAGGTCGTACACATAGTCGTGGAAGGTCATAGGAGGTCGTACACATAGTCATGGGAGGTCGTAGGTTACCGCGACCTTGTTTTCTTTTTAGATCGTTTAAGGTCGTCAGAGGTCGCAAATTAGGTCGTGAAAGTAGGGCAGGGGCTTTAGAAGGCTTTGAAAGTTTTGTATGTCCCCAACAACTGTCGCCAACTTCTACAGATGCGCCGTGGAAAGCATTTTATCCGGATGCATCATAGCATGGTTTGGGAACTACTCCATCCAAGACCGTAAGAAATTGCAGAGAATTGTGGACACAGCCCATACCATCATGCAAACCAACCTCCCTTTCATTGACTCCGTCTACAATCCACACTGCCTCGGCAAGGCCACCAGCATAATCAATGAAGAGTCACACCCCGGACCCTCCCACTTCACCCCTCTCCCATCAGGAAAGAGGTACAGAAGTGTGAAAACAGATACCTTCAGATTCAGGGACAGTTTCTTCCCAGCTGTTATCAGGCAACTGAACCATCTTATCACCAATTAGAGACCAGTCCTGAGCTATCATTTACCTCACTGGAGACCCTCGGACAATCTTTAATTGGACTTTATCTAGCACTGAATGTTATTCCCTTTATATTGTATCTGCACACTGCGGACATAGAAACATACAAACATAGAAAATAGGTGCAGGAGCAGGCCATTCGGCCATTCGAGCCTGCACCGCCATTCAATATGATCATGGCTGATCATCCAACTCAGTATCCCGTTCCTGCCTTCTCTCCATACCCCCTGATCCCTTTAGCCACAAGGGCCACATCTCACTCCCTCTTAAATATAGCCAATGAACAGGCCTCAACTACCTTCTGTGGCAGAGAATTCCAGAGATTCACCACTCTCTGTGTGAAAAATATTTTTCTCATCTCGGTCCTAAAAGATTTCCCCCTTACCCTTAAACTGTGACCCCTTGTTCTGGACTTCCCCAACATTGGGAACAATCTTCCTGCATCTAGCCTGTCCAACCCGTTAAGAATTTTGTAAGTTTCTATAAGAGCCCCCCTCAATCTTCTAAATTCTAGCGGGACAGCTTGACTTTGATCAGTATAGTCTTTCTGCTGACAGAATAGCGCACAACAAAAAAGCTTTTCACTGTACCTTAGTACACATGACAACAAATTAAACAAAACAAAACCAATGGAAACTATCTGTACCAATATTTGGCCTTTCTCTGTGGGCCGATTAGCTTCATTTTGTCTCTACCAGGGCTGTTGTGTGTTTTCTGAGGTTGCTGAGGAGATAAATTAGTGTCAAAGAACAGTGTGGGTACAAATGCATATTCAGAATCATGGAACAATACTTAATGACTTTTTGAAAAGATTTCAAAAGCCTGATGACAGGAAGTCAAGTTATTGATGTAATGCTTTTGAGTAGCCGATAAAGCGAAAATTAATACTCAATGTGACTTGTCAATGTTTGCAGCCATAAAAACAAGAAAAGACCACATGGTTGTATATAGATTCTTCTTGATACAGCCTGTGTCTGTCACAGGATATCATTAACAATGTCTATTTAAAAACCATTAAAAGGCTTTGGTGATCCACACAAGATGATAAATTACTGCTCACAAACTGACAGCACTTTTAATGAATCCTCCCACCTCTACATTAGTTTTTCCATGCCTCTCGGGAATCTATAGACAATAACCAGAAAGTAGGCTTCCAGACTAGTCAGTTTTGGTAGCAGAACCTAGTAGGCCCCCCTCGATCATGAATGACCATGGGTGATGCATCCTGGTCGGATGCAAGCCTGGGCGATGTCATATGGAGGACAGGCTGTTGCCCATGCAGCACGTACCCCCTCTCCACATCGCCAATCGATCCAAAGGAACAGCAGGGCCATTACAGTTTGGCACCAGCGCCGTCGCAGAAGCTGCCAGAGCGAGGTTGTAGACAACGACAAACTGCCTTAAGGGCTTCGACTCTGGATTTTCTTGAGGTTTACTCCTGGAGCCTTTTCCATGACTGGAAATGGCCACAAGGCAGTGGAGGTTATAAATCAGAGTTTTCCCTCTCCTAGATGGACTGCCTTCCCAGGCTGGCGAGCCACATCTGCCCGAGACTCGTGGGGGCGGGAGCAACATAATTTGCACAAGCAACATCCATGAACAACAATGACATTAATAATCAATTAACCCATTTAATGATGATGGGATACATTTTAATTGAATGACTGAGATAACAACCATTCTTCGTACAATGCAACTTTCTGTATTTTCCTGAGGGAGCCAGAGACTCAAAAGACCACATAACAGGTGCTCAAATATTCAGATCAATGCAATGTCTAAATATTTTGCTCTTTGTTTAGTCATTATTTTTTAGCTTAGTCCTTCTCTCACCTCCCATTTCCACCATTTCTCCACCCTACCACAATCAGTCTGAGGAAGAGTCCTGACCCAAAATGTCACCTGTCCATTCCCTCCACAGATGCTGCCTGACCTGCCGAGTTACTCCGGCACTTTGTGATCTACTCAGATTCATTGCCTTTGACAACGGGATCTGGATTACAATGGGATGGTTAAGGATTGAATCCCATTGCCTTCAGGTAGAAGGTACAGGAACCTGAAATCTGCAACATCCAGGTTCAGGAATAGCTACTTCCCCACAGCCATATTAAGCTCAACTCAAACAAAAATCTGAACTTTAATAGCCTATTGCACTTTATATGCTTATTTATGTGTGTATATATATATTTACAATTGTATGTGTACACACTGAACTGTTCTGTATTTATTTATGCCCAATATATTCTGTTGTGCTGAAGTAAAGCAAGAATGTCATTGTCCTATCTGGGACACATGACAATACACTCTCTTGAATCTCTTGAATCTTGAATCCATTGGATCTGTCTAGTTTTGTAATGTTAAACCAAAATGTACAATATGCAAAGTACAAACAACAAACAAAAATAACAACAAATCGAAATATTGCAATAAACAAAATGTTGGATGGATAAAAGACGGACCTGTCACATCATGATACCTTTACAAAGGAGATGAGAAGGAATTTCTTTGGTCAGAGGATGGTGAATCTGTGGAATACATTGTCACAGAAGGCTGTGGAGGCCATCAATGGTTATCTTTAAGGTGGAGATTGACAGATTCTTGATTATGATACGATACGATAGAACTTTATTTATCCCAGGATGGAAACTGCTCTGCCAACAGTCATAAAACACTTGTTACGCCCTGCTCCTTTCACCCATGAAGGTCGATGAACTCTACCCCCTCAAGTATATATCTTCTTCTTCTATATTTGCTGTTGAAGAGACCCAGCATTCTTTAAAACCATATAATCTAGATCACAACACAATTATTTAAAAAAAACACTCATCCCCTTTAATGTTTTTTGCTAAATATCTTAAATCTGATTACTGATTCCCCTGTCAGTGGAACGATTCAATCCATCCATTCTGTCATAAACTTGTCAGTTCTAATGAGATGGTGGTGAATCTGTGAAATTCAATGCCACAGAAGGCTGTGGAGGCCAAGTCAAACAATATTTTTAAGGCAGAGATAGATAGATTCTTGATTAGTATGGGTGTCAGGGGCTATGGGGAGAAGGCAGGAGAATGGGGTTAAGACGGAGAGATAGATCAGCCATGAATGAATGGTGGAGTAGACCTGATGGGCCAAATGGCCTAATTCTGCTCAATTATTTATGAACATGAACTCATGAGATTCTCTGGGCCGATCTTCATTCTCCATGCTTACCATGCAATCCTTTTCGATTCCACATGAGTAATGCAACAATTAACGTCACGAGCCTAACTCTTCTGCTGAATCCCACTGCATTTATTTCATCTCGCATATTCTAATCCAACTCTTTAATCCTTGGCTTTTTTTCACTGCCTCATTACAATACCCTCTCAAACCAACATCTAAATCTTGTTCAAACATTTTTCACGTGCAAATCCTGCCGTATGCTGTACAAGACGGACAAGTAAAACTTCAAGATGATAATAGTGTGTATGAACGTGCATACACCTCAATATATATTATGTAAATTTACTTTGGTTTAATAAAAGCTTACACATCTGCCACCTAAAATCCACAATATGCACAGCTGTTACTCGCCAAGGCTACTTTGAACGCCAAATCTATGTCTCTAACACTTAGAAGGACATGGTCAGCAAATGAATTGGAACACTGCCAGGGTCATATGTGTCTTGGAATACCTGAACAAAATATTGTAATTCCATTGTCATCACTGGGTGTAAATTTACAAACTCACAGTCGACACTACCATAGTGAGCAGAATATCAAATAATGACGAGACGGAGTACAGGAAGGAGATTAAGGTTATGTAACCTCTAACCTGGTGCCATAACAACAATCTCTCCCTTAATGTCAGCAAGACAAGGGAGACTGTTATCGCCTTCAGGAAGCGATGCAGTACACATACATTGATGGCACCAAAGTAGAGATGGTTGAACGTTTCAAGTTCTTAGGAATAAATGTCACCAGCAATTTGTTTTGGACCAGCCACATCGAAATAATGGCCAAGAAAGCTCATCAATGCCTCTACTTCCTTGGAAGGCTTAGGAAATTCGGCCTTACCACAACAACCCTCACCAGCCTCTACAGACGCGCCGTAGAAATCATTTTATCGGAATGCATCATAGCTCCATCCAAGACCGCAAGAAATTGCAGAGAGTTGTAGACGTAGCCCAAACCATCACACAAATCTCTCTTCTATAGACTCAATCTACACTTCACGCTGCCTCGGCAAGGCCGCCAGCATAATCAAGGACCAGTATCACTACTTCTTCTCCTCTCTCCCATCAGGCAAGAGGTACAGAAGGGTGAAAACGCATACCTCCAGACTCAGGGACAGTTTCTGCTCAGCTGTTATCAGGCAACTGAACCTTCCCATATCAGCTAGAATCGACCCTTCTACTGCATTGGAGGTTGGACAAGTATTGTAAGTAAAAAGGAGAAAGTGACTTAACTAGCTGCACATAAATTAATGAAAATAAACCATCTTGAAACTACTCAGCTTCATTAGCTGCACAATAATGAAGATATACAGTACTGTCAGCTACATGCATACACACTAATTTTCTCACTTAGTTGAACAGAATTCATTGCACAAACCTTCTTTAATCCACACGCCGTATGACAAATAGTACATTTTAGTGACCATTTACCATAGTTATTTTGAGAAACACTAGTGCAAGTAAAAGTATTTTGGCTCTGATACCACAAAGTTAAAATTGTATCAGAACTTGATGCTGCAACATGTATCAAGTAGATTTCCCCAATAAATACTTTTACTGGCAGGACTGCTGGTGATCAGAGATCACATTTTAAAGGTGTGATGGAGATTTCATTTAAATTTGCCCAGATTGTCCAGATCTTGAATTCACTGCCAGAAATGTTTATGGAGCACACTCAATTGTAACTTATTGTACTAAATCGGATCCTTTATCTAAGTGGAAGATTGGGGAGATAGTGCAGTGTAGGTCAGTTAGACGTTCCAAAATTCTGACACAGGCACAGTAGGGCAAATGGACTAACTGTGCGCTCTGATTCTGTAATTTGGTAACTCACAGGCATCAAATAGGACTTTAATCCAAAATGAGAAAGGCAGACGCAAAAAGCCGGAGTAACTCAGCGGGTCAATAGACAATAGGGTCAGACAGCATCTCTGGAGAAAATGAATAGGTGACGTTAAGGGCAGGTCCACTTTGCTCAAGTGATGCAAAACGATATTTTGATGAATTATTGATGATTTCAATCAAAGTTAACTTTAACAGATTTAATTTCAAGTAGTTGAAATATTGAAGGTGGAACTCTTTATCTGAATTATTTCATTATAATCTTTCCAACAATTTAAATTTTGTAAATATATTCTCCTCCCAAATCCACAAAACTAAGCTATTACATCACAGCGTTCTTGATTCAATCAAATTATTTGTGGTCTTATCCACAACTTTATCTCCCACAATTCTATGAGATCATTCAGTCTTCTGTCTTTACCGTGCACATTACATTTCTTCATATCTTCCAATCTGACAACCAACCTAGCCATTACAGCATGATCTGGCTTGACATCACCTATAAAAAATCACCTCGATTCATCCAAATCTAATCTAGTAATATGCAACAAAAAATAGGTCATTCATTTCTTCAAACCTGTTTCCCCTGTCATAACCATAAACCATCACTCGCCTAAATCCATATACCTGCACATAAACAAATAATAATAATAATAAATACTTTCCCTCAGGGAAATTCAGATGTTCAGAATCCCCCACCAACTAACCCACGCATTCAGAGCGAAAGCAGACAGAAAATACCTAAAATGCAATGTGAACAATACCTGAGATCAATAAATACTAAAAAGACCAATAATTAACAATTAAAAATGCAAAAAGCATCCCCCTACAGCCTATTATAAAATTTAATGGCTGCAAGGGTGAATGATCTCCTGAACCGCTCTGTTCTACAGCGCAGGGAGAGGAGCCGGTTGTTGTTCCGAGTGCACTTTTGACTCTCCAGAATTACATGGAGGGGATGTCCGGGGTTTTCTAGGATAACCTGCACCTTTATCCTCATACGCCTCTCAAGCGCATCCATCCCAGAGTCCACTCTCCCCTCCAGCACTATTACTATTAATATCTTTAGTAATCAAAATTCTACCTGCTTCAGATTTATTTATTTTCACTGTATCTCAGTATACATGACAGTAATAAACCAAAACCTAAATTTAAAAGTAACAACTGCCCCTAGTAACCGCATAATTCTGTGAATCTCAGGTCAACCAGTATCTGTGACAGAGAAGTAGAGCTAAAATTTCAGGTTGACAAGCTTTCATCACACCCAGAAAAAAGTAGAATTCTTTTTTTTTTTTAAACGAGAAAATAGGGAAAGGCAGAGAATAAAAAGGGTCTCTTATAGGGTACAGTCCATGAAAGACTGAATGACACTAGCCTGTATTGGTGCTGGCTGAGGGAGGGTGATAAAAGTTTGTTAATGGTAGTTGACCTGTCTGGAGGAGATGCAATAGCAGATGAATGGGGAGTTAAATTGGGAGGGATGCTAGTAATGATCTTCATAGGAATCTGTGATGGGACAATAATTCCTCTTTTGTTCTGTTCTCATTCATCTTCTATCTGCACCAGCAATAGACAGGTCAAGCTGCAATTAATATGCCTTTATCATTCTTCGTCAGCTGGCACCACCACCACCACTTGAGGCAGTCTGCTATCAAAAACTGGATTAGCTCCAGATCATCCACAACTCCAGACCATCCACAACACCCTCACCCTCATAATACCCTGCAAACAAATCATTGGCATGTTCTCAAATCTCTGCTATGATTTAACGATACAATATAAATACTGGTTGTCTTTGGACGCTGGTTATCCTCCAAAGAGAGTTGTACATTTCTAGTATTCATTGGTTTTATTTAAGATGCCCAATGGTACATTTTCAACTCACGAATTGGCAATTAGTTTTGTATTCAATTACATGGCTGGCTATGGCATTACCAATAGCAATCCAATGTAAAACAGACGATATATATTAGAAAATTGTCTAATTTTCTCAAATTTTTGGAGTCCAAGTTGTATTGTGGTCTTTCTATCACTTTGTAGTCTTATTTATGAATTGGGGGGTTTTAATTGCACTAGTGTATTCTCTTTTGAAGCAGCATAACTAACATATACTACCTGTGCTCATTTTCTGTAATTACCTACAGGGTAAATTCTGGTGTATTTGCAGTGATTACGTTAGTTTTACAACTTCGCTGAGGATGTCATCGTACATCAATTATACCCAGCGTCCTGCTCAGTATCCACCTAACTTAGCAAGAATATAACTGTCCCCACTAAATCCAAACTATAAACAGTAAAGAGATGTTTACATGGCATTGGCTTGCCAGCAGGAATTTCAGCTTAGTACTGACATGGCTGTTATCAACAGACTGACCTTTGTTCGCCCTTTGTGACATAATCTGACCCACCGATGACTCTGCTGATAATAATTATTCCTAGCCATTAATTAGTCTTTCCTGACATGGTTTGGTCTTGAGTTGCAAAAATATGGAACCATTCTCCTTTGTAATGGTAGGGAATTGAAGAATGCAGGTGAACAGAGGGATCTGGGAATAACTGTGCACAGTTCCCTGAAAGTGGAATCTCATGTAGATAGGGTGGTAAAGAAAGCTTTAGGTGTGCTGGCCTTTATAAATCAGAGCATTGAGTATAGAAGTTGGGATGTAATGTTAAAATTGTACAAGGCATTGGTGAGGCCAATTCTGGAGTATGGGGTACAATTTTGGTCGCCTAATTATAGGAAGGATGTCAACAAAATAGAGAGAGTACAGAGGAGATTTACTAGAATGTTGCCTGGGTTTCAGCAACTAAGTTACAGAGAAAGGTTGAACAAGTTAGGGCTTTATTCTTTGGAGCGCAGAAGGTTAAGGGGGAACTTGTTAGAGGTCTTTAAAATGATGAGAGGGATAGACAGAGTTGACGTGGATAAGCTTTTCCCACTGAGAGTAGGGAAGATTCAAACAAGGGGACATGACTTGAGAATTAAGAGACAGAAGTTTAGGGGTAACATGAGGGGGAACTTCTTTACTCAGAGAGTGGTGGCTGTGTGGAATGAGCTTCCAGTGAAGGTGGTGGAGGCAGGTTCGTTTTTATCATTTAAAAATAAATTGGATAGTTATATGGACGGGAAAGGAATGGAGGGTTATGGTCTGAGCGCAGGTATATGGGACTAGTAGCAATGTTACAAAATTTTGAGATTTAAAAAATCAAGTCTGCAATTTATCCCATCAGATAAAGCATAAAAATAAGTTTAATTTGACACCTAATTCACTTTCATATCTCAAGTATTTAAAAAGTTATGGCCATTTTCATACTGGGAAATTAGCATCTTGTTCCCTATTGATTTTCTATGGACATAACAAAAAAGCTGTGATCGTGAACAGTCAAAAGCCCATAACTTTCTTAAAAATTAAGAGAACTGAATGAAATTTTCAGTTATCATAGATTGAAGCATTCTGAAACAAATATAAAATAATCTTACTTGGATGACCTGAAATTAAAGCATATAATTAGTTAGTTACCTAATTGTAGCTAATTTCAGACTTCAATTACTAGATCTAAACATCTATCCATTTCTTAATAAATGATTAACATTTTTAAATAGCCTAAATGTCCAAATAATATTCACAAATAATTCACAATAAAACATGATTTTTAAATCTCATTTACATTAATTTATAGGCCAAATGGAAGGAATTTAGTGTTCAATTGCTGTAAATAAATGCCCATTTAAATCAGCTTTCCAGTGGGTCCCTGTGGAACGCGCTGGTTTAGAACGTTCACATTGCGGTAGATTTGTGCCCTCAAATGCCCAGAAAAATACTGCGGGATATAATAGGCCCAAAATGAGCTACTCGCAATATTAAACTTTGTATAAAGGGATCTTTAGAAGCCCTTTTTAATGTAAAAATATACAACCTACCTTCTGCTATTTGCTTTATGAGACCCTGCGGTTGCTGGTGTTCGCGGGTTTAGAGGTTGATTTTTAAACTACTATAACTATTTTACGAGGCCTTTAAAACTAATAATAGCTTTTGCGACGGGGTCTTCCAGCGATTTTTCGTTAATAATTAACTAGGCTGAACATCTTCGATTTGAACAGCCTAGAGAAAATCGCGTTTTAAACCCGCCCCCTCTAAACGGCGCCAAAATCGCTCACACCCGCAGCGGCAGATTTTCCACGACGCTTCAGGTACGAGGGTTATGGTCTGAGCGCAGGTATATGGGACTAGGGGAGAATACGTGTTCGGCACGGACTAGAAGGGTCGAGGGCCTGTTTCCGTGCTGTAATTGTTATATGATTATATGGTTATATGGTAATGTTAAAGCTATAAAAGCAGAAAATGTCAGAAATTATCAACAAGTCAGGGAGTGTCTAAGGAGAGAGACAAGTTAATGTTTTGGTCGATGACACTTCATTGGAATCAGGTTCTGAAATATTTTCCCCACAAAATCTCCACGACCCAAGTACCCCCAACATTTTATGTTTTTCACTTCAGATTCAAGCAGTGTAATTTTTGTTTGTTATTTGACACTGTTATGGTCAGATGAAACAGACTCAGTGGCGCAAAAAATTCCTTGCAGACCAGTTGGAATAAAGGCTAGACATTACATCACATATTATTTGTAAATTGTATATTCTGCAGAGATCTACACACGTTCCCAAAGTCTGTACTCTGATAGTGACCTGATTTTTTTTTTAACTGATGTTTGAGGAGTCTTTAACAACTTATTGTAAAAATGAGACCTCCAACAATGTAGCAGTCATTACTACTGCTCTGGAATTTTATCTTGATGTTTTGTGCTTCCTTTTCTGGAAAAGGACTTAAAACATAACCTTCTGCCTTAAAGAAGAAGATGCTGTAAAGTGAGCCGCAAAATAAATTACGGGAAATATTCACTTAGGGAATGCACATGTATTGGACACTTCTCATAATCACAAAATGTTTCTGTCTTTTCACAGTGTCTTTTTGCATGTGAAAGGCTTGGATAGAGTGGATGCGGAGAGGATGTTTCCATTAGTGGAAGAGTCTAGGACCAGAGGTCATAGCTTCAGAATTAATGGACGTTCTTTTAGGAAGGAGATGAGGAAAAATGTATTTAGTCAGAGGGTGGTGAATCTGTGGAATTCTTTGCAACAGGAGGCTGTGGAGGCCAAGTCAGTGGATATTTTTAAGGAAAAGATCGATTCTTGATTAGTACAGGTGTCAGAGATGGGGAGAATGGGGTTAGGAAGGAGAGATAGATCAGCCATGATTGAATGGCGGAGTAAATTTGAAGGGCCGAATGGCTAAATTCTACCCCTATTCCTTATGACCTTATGCATTGCCACAATTGTGGACCCTCAGTATGACAATACATTCACAATTTATGTTACTCAATTTGATCAATTACAGAAACAAAGCAACCTAAATACAACAATGTATTTCTGGAAATTAGACAACGATGCTGCAGTCTCGAGAGCACTGATTATGACATCATTATCAAAAGCCTTATCAAGTCACGTCGAATCCAACAAGAATGGTTTACAATTGGGTACCTTGCTCACGCATCAGTATTTACATTTAGGTGCATACACCCAAGCAGTTTACTGATCTGCATGTTTCCTTTTCCCATAATTTTCTTTCAATTGGTTGGTGAAACCCACTATAAGCATGATTTTAACTAATTGAGTAAACGCAATGATGTTTTAAAAGTTTGAATTTTACTCCAAATCTATCTTGCGACTACTCAGTAGCTTTGAGTTTAGGAGGTATATTTTCTATTTATATTTAAGTTACAACGTGGGTTCAGTTTGCAGTTTGATACTGTGAGAGAATATAGGGTGGTCTTTAAGATGTGACATTAATTCAAACCTTTAGTTTTTTATTAGATTTTAGTTTTAGAAATACAGAATGAAAACAGGTTCTTCGGCCCACGGAATCCACGCCAACCAATGATCACCCATACACCAGTGCTATCTTACACACGAGGGACAATTTGCAGAAGCCAATTAAACTACAAACCCTCGCGGTCACAAGGAAAACGAACGTATAGACAGCGTTCATAGTCAGGATTGACCCCAGGTCCCTGGCACTATAAGGCAGCAACTCTACCGCTGCGCCAATGTGCCGGCCACACCTGGATGTACAGGATTCCATAGCAAAGTAATGCAGCAACCCAGGTACAATCCTGACCTCCTGTGCTATCTATGCGGAGTTTGCCCTTTGTTCCTGTGACTCAGGAGAGAGGCCTAGATAGTGGATGTAGAGGATGCTTCCAGCAGTGGCAGAGTCTGGGACAAGAGGGCATACGCACAGAATAAACAAACAGACCTTTAGAATGGATATGCGGAGGAATTTATTTAGCCAGAGTGGTGAATTGATGGAATTCATTGGCACAGGTAGCTATGGAGGTCGTCACTGGGCATTTTAAAGTGGAGATTGATAGGTTCATGATTAGTTATGCCCCTGTCCCACTTAGGAAACCTGAACGGAAACCTCTGGGGACTTTGCGCCCCATCCAAGGTTTCCGTGCGGTTCCCGGAGGTTTTTGGCAGTCTCCCTACCTGCTTCCACTACCTGCAACCTCCAGAAACCGCACGGAAACCTTGGGTGGGGCGCAAAGTCTCCAGAGGTTTCCGTTCAGGTTTCCTAAGTGGGACAGGGGCATAAGGGCATCAAAGGTTATGGGGAGAAGGTAGGAGAATGCGGTTGAGAGGGGAAAAATAGATAGAAACATAGAAAAACAGCCATGATCGAAAAGTGGAGTAGACTTAATGAGCCGAATTGTCTAATTCTACTCCCATGTTTTACAGTCTACTATGTGGTTCCTCCCAGGTGCCCCAATTTCTTCCCACTTTCCAAAGGCATGCGGATTGTTGGGCAATAGACATACAGCACAAAAACGGGCTCCTCAGCCCATCACACTCATGCTGACTTTTTTGCCTAACCTCAGCTGCCTGCATTAGATCCGTATTATTTATGCTTTGCCCACTTAAGTGCCTGTCTAAATTTCTCCTAAATGTGGTGACTGTATACGATTCTATCACCGCCTCTGGCAGCATGTACTAGATATCAAACATGCCGTGTGAAAAATATTCCACTCAAATCGCCTTCATCCTGTTATCTTAAAACTATACCCTCTTGTTTTGTGCCCCTTTTGCACCCCATGCAATAAGATTCTATCAACACTAATTTTATAAAGCTATCAGCTCACCCCACAGCCCCCTTTGCTTCAAAGAAAACAAACTCAGCCTATGTTCTACAATCTGGCCAGATGCTGCTGAATTGTCTACGCTCGCTCTAATCTCACAACATTCTTCCTATATTGTGACAACGAGAAACCGTAGTTGCCCAAGTGCGATATAAAGAGTGTTTTGTGAAGTTGCAAAATGACATCTCGACGTTTATATTCTTTAGAAACATAGAAAAATAGGTGCATGAGTAGACCATTCGGCCCTTCGAGCCAGCATCGCCATTCAATATGATCATGGCTGATCATCCAGTATCAGTACCCCGTTCCTGCTTTCTCCTCATATTCCTTGATTCCGTTACCCCTCAGAGCTAAATCTAATTCTCTCTTGAAAACGTCCAGGTAGACAATGTGGTGAGGAAGGCTTGCATTGTTTGTCTTCATCAGACAGGGCATTGATTACAAGAGCTGAAATGGCATCTTACACTGCAGGGGATGTTGGTGAGACCACATGTGGAGCACTGTGTACAGTTGTGGTCGCCGTATGAGAAAAACAACACAATTAAGCTAGAGAGGGTGCAGCAGAGATTCACAAAGGTATTGCCTGGACTGGAGGGCTTGAGTTATGAGAGATTGGATAGGTTGAGGTTGTTTTCACAAGAACAAAGGTGGTTGAGGGCTGACTTTATAGTGGTTTACAAAATTAAAAGGAGGTTAGATAAAATGGATAGTCACCATCTTTTACCCAGGGTTGCAGAGTTTAAAACTAGAGGGTATAGATTTATGGCAAGAGGGGAAAAAATGAACAGTCATTAGTGATAGTAGAATTAGGCCATTCGGCCCATCAAATCAACTCTATCTCTCCTTCCTAACTACATTCTCCTGCCTTCTCCCCATAACCCCGACACCCTCTGTTCTGGACTTTATAAACTCCACCATCAATAGTGTCACCTCCCTCAAACAGGTGACCATATTCCCGAATCAGAAGCCATGGATGAACAGCGAGGTCAGGCTACTGCTGAAAGCACGGGACACCGCTTTCAGGTCAGGCGATGCTCGAGCCTACAGTTCAGCCAGGGCTAACCTGAAGAGGGGCATCAAGAAGGCCAAGCACTGCCATAAGCTCAGGATTGAGGAGCACTTCAACAACAACTCCGACCCCCGACGCATGTGGCAAGGCATCCAGGCCATCACGGACTACAGACCCTCCAACACCACCCCCACATCCAGCGACGCCTCCTTCCTTGAGGAGCTTAACCACTTCTATGGCCGCTTCGACAGACACAATCTAGAGACAGCCATCAAGGCTGTGCTACCTGCCGATCACCAACCCCTCAAACTCACCCCCTACGACATATTCGTGGCACTGAGTAGGACTAATGCACGTAAAGCTGCTGGCCCTAACGGCATCCCCGGGCGCGTGCTCAGGGCCTGTGCTGCGCAGCTGACAGACGTCTGGACTGACATCTTCAACCTGTCACTTGCCCAAGCAGTTGTCCCCACGTGCCTTAAAACCACCTCCATCGTGCCAGTGCCAAAACACTCCACTGCGGCAAGCCTCAACGACTTCCGCCCAGTTGCACTTACCCCCATCATCACCAAGTGCTTCGAGAGGCTGGTCCTGGCACACCTCAAAAGCTGCCTACCCCCCACACTGGATCCCTATCAGTTTGCCTACCGCAAGAACAGGAGTACGGAGGATGCCATCTCAACGGCACTTCACTCCGCCCTCTCCCACCTCGACAACAGAGACACTTACATAAGAATGCTGTTCATCGATTACAGCTCAGCATTCAACACCATTATACCATCAAAACTGATCACCAAACTCGGTAACCTGGGCATCGACCCCTCCCTCTGCAACTGGATACTGGACTTTCTAACCAACAGACCCCAGTCTGTTAGGTTAGACAAGCACACTTCTTCAACCCTCACCCTGAACACCGGCGTTCCACAGGGCTGTGTGCTGAGCCCCCTCCTCTACTCCCTCTTCACCTATGACTGCACGCCTGTACATGGTGCTAACACCATCATCAAGTATGCAGATGATACAACGGTGATTGGCCTCATCAGCAACAACGATGAGTCGGCCTACAGGGAGGAGGTCCAGCACTTAGCAGCATGGTGCGCTGACAACAACCTGGCCCTTAACTCCAAGAAGACCAAGGAGCTCATTGTAGACTTCAGGAAGTCCAGGGGCGGCACGCACACCCCCATCCACATTAACGGGACGGAGGTGGAACGTGTTTCTAGCATCAGGTTCCTGGGAGTCAACATGCCCGATGACCTCTCTTGGACCCACAATACCTCAACTCTGGTCAAGAAGGCTCACCAGCGTCTCTTCTTCCTGAGGAGACTGAAGAAGGTCCATCTGTCTCCTCAGATCCTGGTGAACTTCTACCGCTGCACCATCGAGAGCATCCTTACCAACTGTATCACAGTATGGTATGGCAACTGCTCTGTCTCCGACCGGAAAGCACTGCAGAGGGTGGTGAAAATTGCCCAACGCATCACCGGTTCCTCGCTCCCCTCCATTGAGTCTGTCCAAAGCAAGCGTTGTCTGCGGAGGGCGCTCAGCATCGCCAAGGACTGCTCTCACCCCAACCATGGACTGTTTACCCTCCTACCATCCGGGAGGTGCTACAGGTCTCTCCGTTGCCGAACCAGCAGGTCCAGGAACAGCTTCTTCCCGGCGGCTGTCACTCTACTCAACAACGTACCTCGGTGACTGCCAATCACCCCCCCACCCCCCGGACACTTATTATCACTTATTATTATTTATTCAAATCATTTGCTATGTCGCTCTTCCAGGGAGATGCTAAATGCATTTCGTTGTCTCTGTACTGTACACTGACAATGACAATTAAAATTGAATCTGAATCTGAATCTGTACTAATCAAGAATCTATTTATCTCTGCCTTAAAAATATCCATTAACTTGGCCTCCACAGCCTTCTATGGCAAAGAATTCCACAGATTTACCACCCTCTGACTAAAGAAATTCCTCCTCATTTCCTTTCTAAAGGAACGTCCTTTAATTCTGAGGCTATGACTTATGGTCCTAGACTCTCCCACTAGTGGAAACATCCTCGTCCACTCTTTCCAGGCCTTTCACTAATCAATAACTTTCTATGAGGTGTCCTCCCCTCCTTCTAAACTCTAGCGAGTACAGGCCCAGTGCTGTCAAACGCTCAACATATGTTAACCCTTTCATTCCTGGGATCATTCTTGCAACTCCTCTGGACTCTCTCCAGAGCCAGCACATCCTTCCTCGGATACATCCCTCAGCTCAAAATTGTTCACAGTACCCCAAATGCGGCCTGATCAGCGCCTTATTGGGCCTCAGCATTACATCCTTGTTTTTGTACTCTATCCCTCTTGAAATAAATGCTGGCATTGAGCTGCTAAACTGATGCATGGTAGAGTAGGCTGGGACTTTATGGCTTGGAGCGCAGGACGATGAGGCGTGATCTCATAGAGGTGTACAAATTATGAGAGGAATAGACAGGATGAATGCACAGAGTCTTTTACCCAGAGTAGGTGAATCAAAAGCTAGAGGACATAGATTTAAGGTGAGGGGGTTCAGATTTAATAGAAACCTGATATATTTAATGAGCTACTATCCACCTGTACAATCAGGACCAATGTTACAGCAGACAATTATCCTACCAACTCAGACATCTTTGGCATGTGTTTGTGAGCAAACCAGAACACCTCAGATAAAATCCCTACGCAGTCACAGGGAGAACATGCAAACTCCACAAAGACAGCACTAGAGGTCAGGATCGAACCCGAGACAACCACTGTGACCTCTCCTGAGGTCAAACAATCTTTGTACTTGTTGATGTTTGACCACCTTGTGGAACAACCTTAGGCGAGTGAAAGAAACACTCAGTTTAGAAATTAGTTTTGCAATCTATTTATGCAACGGAGGCGGATCTGGTTCCTTTGCCTGGACCCATGCCATATGTCTTCTTCACAATTAATATACTCATGTTGCTACTTTCAAGAAACTACAGGTGAATCCCAAGATCTCTCAGTTTAGTAAAATTCCAATGAACCCTACCATTTATTGCATGAATTTTATATTACGTTAATTTTAATAGCATTATTATACAACTGTAGAAGGAATAGTTCAAAGCATGTGCAACAACGACAACTTAGATTTCCTATTTGACTTCCCACTATAAATTTTTCCTAGCAAGTAAAGTTGCTTGTAATAGTTGATGGAGAGAATGAAATAGAATTCATGCAAATGTTTTCTTGATGCTTGGCTCAGAATCGGTGGGCCTGTTTCCATGATGCATTAATTTTTGGCTTTATAACTTGAAGGGTTGTGAAATATTCCTGGCATTATGGCCAATATTTATTCCTATCTTTAAAACAAATGAATGGTATTTGTGTAACTTGCTTGCTGTGATTGCCTATATTACATCTCTGACAAGATGCAGAAGGAATTGCATTGGCTGTGAAATATACCTGGAAACCCATCAACAGAACGAAAGCTGAAGGATTAAAAAAAACTCTGTATGCATGATAATTTGATTGTGATAAGAACTTTGTATTCCTTTAATAGCATTATTAAACTATAGAAGAAATAGTGGCGGTGGAGGCAGATACAATAGTGAAGATTAAGATGCTTTCAGCTAGGGAATGGAGAGTTATAGATCATGTGTGGGCTGATGAGATTAATATATCTTGGCATCATGTTTGACACAGTCTGGACCAAAGGGTCTGTTTTACTTTATGTTCTATGTTTCATCACATTCTTAATTTATACACCTGACCAGATTCTTTACTATTTAGAACCTCGACAAAATCCACTTTGGTGAGATATTTCCTGTTAGCAGGTATCCATGACCATAGGACATACATTTAATAAGAGAAAAAGAGACATGGAATTTATGAAAGATTTTGGTTTCATCGAGAGGGTGGTCGAGTTCCAACAGTTATTGCCAGAGGGTCTAGTGAAGCAGGTACTCTCACTATATTTAAGTACTTAGCTGTGCATTTGAAACATCACGGCATTGAAGGCTAGGGCCAAATTAGTCTTCAGTAGTCAGAAGAAGGGCCCAACACAAATCCTTCAGCAGTTTGTTCAAGATTTTAGTATCTGCAGTCTCTTGTGAATCTAGAATTAGTACTTGATCATTGGTATGGAAGGCCCTGTTTCGGTGCTGCAGAATTCCATGACACATTGTGCTGAGATTACCAGTAAGCCATCAATTGAAAGGTCTCCATTCTGACATCATCTTGCACAACCATATAACCATATAACAATTACAGCACGGAAACAGGCCATCTCGGCCCTTCTAGTCCGTGCCGAACACGTATTTTCCCCTAGTCCCATCTACCTGCGCTCAGACCATAACCCTCCATTCCTTTCCCGTCCATATAACTATCCAATTTATTTTTAAATGATAAAATCGAACCTGCCTCCACCACCTTCACTGGAAGCTCATTCCACACAGCTACCACTCTCTGAGTAAAGAAGTTCCCCCTCATGTTACCCCTAAACTTCTGTCCCTTAATTCTCAAGTCATGTCCTCTTGTTTGAATCTTCCCTAATCTCAGTGGGGAAAAGCTTATCCACGTCAACTCTGTCTATCTGTGTTGGGTCCTTTGTTGTTTGTCATGTACATCAATGATCTGGATGAAGGGGTGGTAAATTGGATTAGTAAGTATGCAGATGATACCAAGATAGGGGGTGTTGTGGATAATGAAGAGGATTTCCATAGTCTACAGAGTGATTTAGGCCATTTGGAAAAATGGGCTGAAAGATGGCAGATGGAGTTTAATGCTGATAAATGTGAGGTGTTACACCTTGGCAGGACAAATCAAAATAGGACGTACATGATAAATGGTAGGGAATTGAAGAATACAGTTGAACAGAGGGATCTGGGAATAACCGTGCATAGTTCCTTGAAGGTGGAATCTCATATAGATAGGGTGGTAAAGAAAGCTTTTGGTATGCTAGCCTTTATAAATCAGAGCATTGAGTATAGAAGCTGGGATGTAATGTTAAAATTGTACAAGGCATTGGTGAGACCAAATCTGGAGTATGGTGTACAATTTTGGTCGCCCAATTATAGGAAGGATGTCAACAAAATAGAGAGAGTACAGAGGAGATTTACTAGAATGTTGCCTGGGTTTCAACAACTAAGTTACAGGGATAGGTTGAATAAGTTAGGTCTTTATTCTCTGGAGCGCAGAAGGTTAAGGGGGGACTTGATAGAGGCCTTTAAAATGATGAGAGGGATAGACAGAGTTGATGTGATCAAGCTTTTCCCTTTGAGAATAGGGAAGATTCAAACAAGAGGACATGACTTCAGAATTAAGGGACAGAAGTTTAGGGGTAACACGAGGGGGAACTTCTTTACTCAGAGAGTGGTAGCGGTGTGGAATGAGCTTCCAGTGGAAGTGGTGGCGGCAGGTTCGTTGGTATCATTTAAAAATAAATTGGATAGGCATATGGATGAGAAGGGAATGGAGGGTTATGGTATGAGTGCAGGCAGGTGGGACTAAGGGAAAAAAGTTGTTCGGCACGGACTTGTAGGGCCGAGATGGCCTGTTTCCGTGCTGTAATTGTTATATGGTTATTAGGTTGGCCTTTGTTAAGAACATGAGGATTGCAGTACTATTAGAATTTTGGTGATGAACATGTTCTACCAGTTTGCAGCCTGGATTAATCTAATGCTGCTGTGCGTATGTCAATTAAAGTTTTAATTTAAAGAAGAAAATTTGAATATTGTAATAAGCTTTGTTCATTTTTATTAGAATGTGCAATTGAGCAGAAAATGTATTGTAGACGAATAGAAACTTTTTGGCAAAAAATTTATATTCATCAAAATATTTAATCGATCAGATAGTATTTGAAAAGATAACATTTTGGAATGTTTCATCGGGCAAGTGCTGCTGAAAGGTAATCAGTCTGAAATGTGATTCCCTTTCCCTTCTCCACAGATATTGCCTGACCTTTTCAACATTTCTGGTTTACATTTACAACAATTGCAGTATTTTGTTTCATTTCATGGTATTTAAAATGTATCTAATGTATTATTTAGAACTAGTTTTGTTTCTATGCTAAAATGCATAAATTCTAGAGTTAGTTGATTTTGACCACCTCCAGTTTAAATTCCATATGGAATATTTTGGAGGGCCAGGAAACCAAGAAACCAAGAATGTTATTGATAAGTTAGACAAGGTGCAGATAAATTAGTGTGATTTATTTTACCTGAATACAATTGAAAGTGTATGAAATGTATTGAAACAGGGATCCTTTCCATCCTTTTGAGACTGAAAGTTCAATTTGCCACCGCCTAGGATCATTCAGTGTTTCTGCATCAGACATGCACTAGGTCACATCATTCCTTATGGACTGCCATGATGGAAATTAACTCAATGGGTCCCAGGAATTACCATCATTGGACCCTTCCAGGACAACATCATGATGTAGCCTTGGTGGGAATCCAACTCGGGTTAAATGCAGTATTTACCTTTCATCATTTGGGCCCTCTCCTCTCATAATTTTCACCCTCAATTGTCCAAGTCCCAGGCACCAGCGCCCTTAGCCACTCTTCTTCCCAATAATCCATACAATTAGCCTAGATCATTGCTGTGGAGATCGCTGAAGAACAAAAGAATGCCGATGATGGAGACCTCAATCTCCACTCAACATTATTCTTAGCTATTTATCTAATAATTACCCCAGGTTCCAATTCTCTCCACTATGGCGCAATGGCAATATCATTGTTGTGCCACTGTTATAACTCTCCATTTTAAAGTAAGTCTTGAAATATCGAATGTCTGATTACTTAACTAAAAACCTCACAAGGACACGGGTGTTATGCTGATTACTGGAAACATTATTTTCCTCTAAAAAAGACTCATGAGTGTTGGATTTGCCTTCAGCAAAATGCCTTTAGGTAGACAAACCCTAGGTTATTTTACAACTCAGATGCAAGGGACTTCACAACAATTCTAAATGATGAAGTTTTGACTGCGTAGCACTCACTCGCAATGCATCCTATGTTCATCTATATTCTTGTGCTCAGAATTTGAAACCTCTAACTTTGGATTCAGTAATTTGCTTTCTCGGTGCCACTGACTACAAATAGAATACCATTACCAGTCGATGAATAGAACTAGCATTTGGATGGTTCCTCAGTATTCTGCAAACTACAAATGTTTTGAAGATGCACGTTATTTGCTGGGGCACCTAGAAGTAACTGATGAGTTGGTGGCTGGGACTAGGTTGAGAAATTTTACACACTTGATTTCTCCACAATTCTTAAACTTACAAAGAGAAAGAACGAATATTGTAACCAACCAAAGGTCCTATTCTATAAGAAAGATCAGATAGACAGATAGATAGACAGATAAATACACAATCGGATATGTATGCATTTATTTATTTATCTATCTATAAATCACTTATCATTAATTGATTAAAGCTTACCTATCTTCTGGCTGAGCCTATAAACGTAACCTGAAAATACTGACACGTATAGCATAATTTAAATACCAGAGGGCCCCATAGCAGGAGCGTCCACGTCGCGGGGCTGGAAACTGGAAGTATCCTGAGTTAATTCTGCTACCACCATCATCTATTGCAACAAGCGATGGCTTCCACTAATCGTCGCCGGAAGCTTGCGTCTTTTTCAGGACGGACGATGACAGCGAGGCCAACATTTGTAACAAGATGGACACGAAAAGAAGAAGAATACCAGAGAATTTTGGGACTGCATCAAACTGCAGCGTAGTGGTAGCGAATTGGCCCATGAGACTAGTGCCTTAGCTCCAAGCTTCCACACCCCCACAGTCATTTATCCATTTCTCATACAACATTTATTATTGATTCATTTGCATGTCTGGTAGGTAGCCATATGTTAACAAGATTGCAAAAAGATTAAAGATGAGCTCAAATCTTTACTTTATCATAAAATTCTAGCAGACTTTCACACTTTTTTCTAGTACTAGTGCACAACAGTTATGGTTTCTTTACATTTCTCTATGACCATTCCTTGTTCCAAACAGTCCTTGTTCCAAACATACACTGGCACCATCCCCCAACGTTCTCCTATACATCAATGACTGCACGGGTTGCTTCCTGCACCTGTGCAAAACTCATTGATTTCATCAACTTCCACCATGCCCTTAAATTCACTTGGACTATCTCTGCTACCTCACACCTTTCTCCATCTCTGTCTCCTTCACGGGATTGGCTATTGACGGACATCCACTATAAACCCACTGAATCCCAGTTATCTTGCCTCTTCCTAGGATGTTTTTGCCAACTATCAATTTCCCCGTCCCTGCCGCATCTATTCTCAAGATGGGACCTTCTACTCTAAGACATCCAAGATGTAATTGAAGGGGATTTTAACTTTCCCAATGTACACTGAGACTGCCATAATGTCAGGGGGCATAAACAGGATGGAATTTGTTAAATGTGTTCAGGAAGATTTCTTCAAACAATATGTAGAGGGAGAAGGCAAAGCTTGATCTATGTTTCGGAAATTATGAAGGACCGGCGACCGCAGTTCTATTAGCTTTAAAATAGTTATGGATAAAGACAGGGCGGGCCCACTGGTAAAAATTATGAATTGGGGCAAGGTGAACTTTGATGGTATTAGACAAGTACTTGCTCAAGTTGATTGGAGTAGGTTGCTGGCAAAGGAACATCCTAAAATTGAATGTTTTTAAAAATGTGATGACAAGTGTTCAGTTCACGCATGTTCTTGTTAAGAGTGAAGGGCAAGGCAGGCATGAGTAAGGAAATCTGGATGACGAGAGAGATTGGGGCTCTGGTCAGGAAAATGAGGCATGGGAGAGGTATAGGCAGCTGGGATCGTATGTTCCTGGAGGAGTTTCGGGACAGAGGAACATACTGAAGAAGGAAAAAAGGAGGAAGGAAGTAGCTCTGGCAGAGAATATTAAGGAGATTTTATGTACATCAAAGGAAAGAGGGTAATTAGAGAGAGAATAAGGCCACTGAAATCAAAGCAGTCATCTCTGTATGGCGCTGCAGGAGATGGGCAAAGTCCTCAATTACTATTCCTCCTTTGTTTTTACTGTGGAGAAGGACACGAAGACTGGGGAACTTGGGCCAGTTAACGGAGATGTTTTGATGACAGTCTATAATATGGTTGAGGAAATTCCGGACATCCTAAGGACACTGTGGGAGGTTACGAAATTGCTGTAGCCCTGACTGAGTTATATATAAACATAATTAGGAACGGGTGAGGTGCCAGAAGACTCGTGGGTGACTATTTAAGCAAGAAAGCATGGGAACTATAGACCAGTGAGTCTAACATCTGTGGTACACAAAAATGTTGGAGAAACTCAGCGGGTGCAGCAGCATCTATGGAGCGAAGGAAATAGGCAAAGTTTCGGGCCGAAACCCTTCTTCAGACATCTGTGGTGGGCAAATTACTGGAGAGGATTCTGAGGAACAGGATATATATGAATTTGGATAGACAGGGGCTGATTAGAGATAGGCAATATGGTTTTGTATGTGGGAGACCATGTCTTATGAATCTGATTGAGTTTTTTGAAGAAGTAACCAAAAAGATTGACAAGAGTAAAGCCATAGATGTTGTCAATATGGACTTCAGCAAGGCATCTGATAAGGTTCTGCGTGGTAGGCTGCTCTAGAGGGTTAGATCACATGGAATCCAGGGAGTGTTAGTTGACTGGATAGAGAATTGGCTTCATGGAAGGGAGCAGAGGGTGATGGTGGAAGTTTATTTTTCAGATTGGAGGCCTATGACTCGAGCTGTGCTTCAGGAATTGATGCTGAGCCCGTTGCTGTTTGTGGTTTATGTCAATAATGTAGACGAGAATGTAGAAGGGATGATTAGTAAGTTTGTAGATGGCACTAAAGTGGGCAGTATCATAGATAGCGAAGATGGTTATCAAAAATTACAACAGGATCTTGTTCAGCTAGGCAAATGGGCCGAGGATTTAATGCAGATAAATGTGAGGTGTCGCATTTTGGGAGATCAGAGCAGAGCAGAGAGATCTTGTAGAGCAGAGAGATCTTGGAGTGATACAAGATACATTTATTTGTCATGTACCAATTGGTACAGTGAAATGTGTGGTCGCCATACAGCCATACGAGTAATAAAGAGCACAGAAAACGATAGTCTTTAACACAGACAACCCCACAGAGCGGGATCAAATTTTCCCACTGTGAGGGAAGGCTAAAAAATTCAGTCATCCTCCTCTGTTGTCCTCCCGTGGTTGGGGGGGCTCCCGAACCCCCCGCTGTCGCCGCTACGGGCGGCCCGATGTTCAGGCCCGCTCGCCAGGGTGATGGAAGTCCGGCGTTGGGACTGGAGGACATTCTCGGCGGCTTGGACATCCAAATTGGCCACCTCCTATCGGAGTCCGCGACTCCTGACGTCCACAGGCCGCGCTGGGCAGAGATTCAACACTGGCGGCCCTCGGCAAAGGGCCCCAGGACGCCGCGATGTTGAAGTCAGTGCCTCCCGCGCTGGGAACTCCGCAAACCACAGCTCCGATGTAGAAGCAGCAGGCCCAACACTCCGGAGTCCCAACACAACGGCGATCCAGGTAAGCAATCGCCCGCTCCGGGATGTATCCAGCGCTGCGCCGCTGCTGCTGAAGCTCTGGTCTGGGTGCCCGGCAGGAACGGCCGCTCCAATCCAGGCTAAAGAAATCTCCAGAACAAACTTTTTAAACTGACTAAAAATAAAAAAAACAGAAAAACAGACAGACTGTGGGCATATAGTTCCTTGAAAGTGGTGTCATAAGTAGATAGGGTGGTCAAGAAGACTTTCGTTACATCGACCTTCATCAGTGAGTATTGAGTATAGAAATTGGGATGATTGACGCAGGTATACATGACGACGGTGAGGCCGCATTTGGAGTGTTGTGTTCAGTTTTGGTCACCCTGCTATATGAAGAATGTTATTATGTTGGAAAGAGTGCAGGGATGCACTCTGGATTTGAGGGCCTGAGCTATAAGGAGAGCTTGGGCTCTCCTTAAAGACTTTATTCCTTGGAGCGTAGGAGGATAAGGGGTGATTTTATAAAGGTGTATAAAATCATGAGGGGGATAGAGTGAATGCACAGTCTTTTACCCTTAGGAGAGAAATTAGGTATCAGAGGACATGTTTACCTTCATGTGGACACCTGTATCCCTATACATTCCCAGGTTTTTCTTTGCAGCCTTTCATAAAAAGAGGCACAACTGTAGCCACACTTGAGTCTTCTGGCACCTCACTCATGTCTAACAATGATTCATGGAACTCCACCAGGACTCCTGCAATTTATTCTCTAGCTTCCCAGTGTCCTTGGATATATCTGATCTGGCCTGGAAAACCTCTCCACCTTCATTAGCCTTAGGACGTCCAGCACCTCTTCGACCATAATATGGACTGTCCTCGTCATCTTCATTAATTATCCCTAGTCTTCATGTCTTTCCGCGCTGTAAAAATGTTTGCATATACTTTGGAAAACAAATCCAAACATTATCTCTGCGTGCAATAATTAACCTTAATCAACAAAATTTGTTTTCAAAATATGCTTTTATATCTTCATTGTTGAAAAAGTTATGTGATTGAGCCAAAATGGTTTTTTTTATCAGTAATCTTTCCTTATTACCTGGAACAGTTTTGTCCCTTAACTGGATCTTGCTTTCTTATGAAAAGAGAAGGTATGAATTGCAGTTATGGCTGAAGGAACTGCCTAAGAGCAGGCAACAGCTGTGCTCTGTTGTCCACTCATCTCCAGAATTTTGTTTGCTCATCTTTCTTGGTTCTTGCTTAGATAGGCCTCTACTGACTAGTCATTTGTTTTCAATAGGGTGCCACAGTGGCATGGCAGATAGTACTCCTACCACAACGCTCCAGTGACATGGCTTTGATTAAGACCTCAGGTCCTGTGTGTGTGGAGTTTGCAGATTCTCTCTGTTAGCGATCAACAAGGGCAAAATGGTATATGGCATAATCATCGCTGGAGACTTCAACCAGGCTAGCTTGAAGGAATATCTGCCTGCCATCAACACATTCCTATCAATACCAGCAAATTGATATATTTGACCACTGATATATCACCATCAGGAACACCAACCTCTCAATCTCTCACTCCTCTCTTTGGAAAATCTGACCACCCAGAAATACTTTTTTGGCAGTGCCATGCTCTGCAGTCTCTTTCTGACTGTGGAGTGCTGGCCAGGGGAGGAAGTGGAACAGTTTACAGGTGGAAACAAAGAACTTTGAATCAGTGTTCAAGGACTTGTCAGCAGACTGGGTGAATATGTCACAGTCATCACTAACTTTGTAAAGAAATGTGTGTACCAGTGTACACCTACAAAACTATTCTATGTCATTCCCAACTGGAACATTCTATGTCTTCCCCAAATGGAATCCCTGGATGAACCAGGGGATTTGTAATCTGTGGAAGGCTAGATCTGTAGTTCAACAGCTGTGGCATAGCTTGCTCCCCATCACTTCCTACAAGGTGGCAAGTGCTTCAAGAGGTTGGTTATGGCACAAATCATGGCCTTGCAAATCACCTGGTTCCACTTCAACTTCCCTATCAGTACAAAAGCTCAATAACTCATTGACTCTCAACTCTGCATCTTGATAACAGGAACTCATATGGCAGGCTGCTGTTCATTAACTATTATCTACACAATTATCCCGTGCAAACTAATCACCAAGCTGCAAAAGACACAATATACTTAAGTAATTGCGGTCACCTGCTGAGTTATTCGAGCGCTTTGTTTTTTTTTGTAAATCAGTATCACCAAACTCCAACACCTGGGCCTCTGTACCTCCCTTTGCACTGGAGTCTTACACATCAGCAGACATCAGTCAGTGTGGATTGGTAATGCCATTTTCCCTCACTGACCATCCACAGAGATATACCTCAATGGTGTGAATGCTTAGCCCCCTGCTCTACTAACTTTACACCCATGATCTAGGGCTATGTACAGCTCCAATTCCATCCATATTTCTGCTGAAGATATAATGGTTATTGGCTGAATCACAGGTGGCAATGAGTCAGAGTACAGGAGAGAAAAGGAATATCTGGTTAAGTGGTGCCACAACAACGACCTCCCGCTCAATGTTAACAAAACCAAGGAATTAATCGTTTACTTCAGAAAGGAGAAATTGGGCCACCACATGCCAATTTTCATTGGAAGGCAGCTAGCTATTTTTAGAGAAGTATAAAGAGATTGAACATTTTGTCAAATACTCTCAAGTTACACAGATGTGCTGAAGAACTTATCCTGACTGGCTGACTCTTGGCCTTGTATGGTATGGCACAGGAATGCAAGAGGCTACAGAGAATGATAGAGTCAGTCTGGTCTATTGTGGGCACCGGCCTCCCCACCGTCAAAAGCATCCACATGAGACTTTTCCTCAAGGAGATTGCAGTTATCATCAAGAATCCCCACCATCCGAGTCATGCCCTCTTCTCACTGCTATCATCAGACAGGAGGTACAGGTGCCTTTTGTTTCACAGCACCAGGTTCAGAAACAATTACTTTCCTACAACAGTTAGGTCTTGAACTGACCTGTATAACTCTGATCATACCTCAGCAATTGAACACTATGGATTTCCTCTTCCACTATCATGGACTTTCTAATTGTGTTTTACATTAATGTCTTGTTTTTGAACCTTTTTTCTTTTCACTGACTTCTATAACATGTATAATCTATGTTTTGTGTGCGGTCTAAGTCGATGTATCTGTGATGCTGTTGTAAAGCAAGATTTTAATTGTACTTGTCCCACATCGTACCTGTGCATAAGACAATGTATTTGACTTGACTATGTGTTTCACACGGGTGTCACTGTTTCCTCCCTGATCACAAGGATGTTCAGGTGGGTTAAATGGCTACAATACATTTTCTGTAGAAAATATATCTTCCAGTAAATATTTTAGTACTTGTATCTACTTGTGGATACTGAAATTGGGGCTAGGAGCATGAGAGAGAGAGAATAAGTTACAGGTAAGAATGGAGGAATGGGTCTCATGCGATTGCTCTGTCAGCACAAACGATGGCCTGAGTAGCCGCTTTCTGAAACAAAATATGAAACATATATATAGACAAAACACCATCCCCACTAATCTATAAACTAACACCATAAACTTTTCACCAGATTAAACCAAGCTGTTTTTCAAAGTTTTTCAAAGGTAATTACCATCACCAAATCAATTAGCATTTCTGGGTAAATGATTTATATTAGATTCCCAGCATCTGTAGCATATTGTTTTTTCATTCAAAATTGTGAATTTATTGATCAATATTTAACCATGACAATATTAGGCAATTGAGTATTGATTAACTTGCCTTAAAACAAGCATCTCATAATAATTATTTTTCAGAAATGAGCATCATAAAATGTGCAAGACAGCCAGTTAATAATTTGTATCCAAGGTCATCAAAGTCACAATATCTACAATGCTGCTTTATGCATATGTTACCTTTTACCCCTAACAGATGCTGGTGAATCTATTGCTCATTGCTGCTTTTGCACAAGATTTCTAATGTTTCATCATGTATATGGCCTGACCCTGAACCCTCCCTGTTACATATACCAACGCTTTCTTTCAACTTTCAACATTTGCTGATGGAAAAACTATTATATTCAATTTCTTGTAAATATACAGCTTAAACACTATTATTTAAATGTAGTTGCTGGTCCAGAATCTCTTTAATTAAAATTACAATCTTTATCATTACCATTTACTTGGTACAATGGCCTTCATCCAATTTCAGTCATTGGTGTGGGGCTACTCATTTTCAATTTACTATTATTCTGAAGATACTGAAGTTTGCAATCTCCAAAAGGAATTTCCCAACCAAAGTTGCAGGAATTGCAGAACAGATTAATTTAAAACAGTTTAGCTGCAAATTCACAGTGTAAACAGGTTTTACCAATTTGGATTACATGTACATTTTCCCAGGGTGGAAATGTCAAGGACTCGAGGGGATAGCTCGAAGTTGAGAGGATAGTTTAAAGGAGATGTGCGGAACAAGATTGTATTTTTTTTTACAGAGAGCGTTGGGTGCCTGTAGCATGCTGCCAGGATTAGAGGCAGATATGATAGTGGCGTGCAAGCTTTTAGATAGGCACATAGATATGCAGATAATGGAGGGATTTGGATCACATGCAGGCAGAGGAGATTAGTTTAACTTGGCATCCTGTTCCGCATGGACATTGTGGTCGAAGGGCTTGTTCCTGTGCTATGTCATAACTAGCTTTCTTACACGTGTATATATTCTTACATAAAGCTTACACAGTTGCTCAGACTTACAAAATCAACATATAGTTGCAGAAAGACGACAAATAATACAGAAACAAAAGATAGACACAAAAAGCTGGAGTAACTCAGCGGGACAGGCAGCATCTCTGACGAGAAGGAAAGGGTGACGTTTCGGGCCGAAACCCTTCTTCAGACTGGTTAGTGATAAGGGAAACGAGAGAGATAGACGATGATGTAGAGAGATAAAGAAAAATGAATAAAAGATATGCAAAAAAGTAACGATGATAAAGGAAACAGGCTATTGTTGCTTGTTGGGTGAAAACGAGAAGTTAGTGTGACTTGGGTGAGGGAGGGATAGAGAGAGAGGGAATGCTGGGCCTACCTG
Source organism: Amblyraja radiata (assembly GCF_010909765.2). Taxonomy (NCBI): domain Eukaryota; kingdom Metazoa; phylum Chordata; class Chondrichthyes; order Rajiformes; family Rajidae; genus Amblyraja; species Amblyraja radiata. The sequence goes on from NC_045956.1 coordinate 168,874,765, forward strand.
AAGTGAGAGAAATCAATATTCATACCACTGGGCTTTAAGCTGCCCAAGTGAAATATGAGATGCTGTTCCTCCAATTTGCATTTAACCTCACTCTGTCAATCGAGGAGACCGAGGACAGAATGGTCTGTGGGGGAATGGGAAGGAGAATTCAAGTGTATAGCAACCGGGAGATCAGGTAGGTTCAGGAGGGCTGAGCGAAGGTGTTCAGCGAAACGATCGACCAGTCTACGTTTGGTCTTGCCGATGTATAAGAGCCCACATCTTGAACAACGAATAGAGTAGATGAGGTTGCAAGGAGGTGCAAGTGAACTTCTGCCTAACCTGAAAGGACTGCCGGGGTCCCTGGACAGAGTTGATGGAGGAGGTATAAGGACTGGTGTTGTATCTTCTGCGGTTGCAGGGGAAGATGGTAAAGGGACAGGTGTAGTACAAGATATTAATAACATCTGCTGTAAATTAATCTCCTACAGAGTTCTGGCCTGAAATCTATTTAAGTCCGTTCACTCAACTAGGTTGTTTGCCTAGTTTATTTATTCATGTGTGTATATATTTATATAATGGTATATGGACGCACTGATCTGTTTTGTAGTCAATGTCTACTATGTTCTGTTGTGCTAAAGCAAGAATTTCATTGTCCTATCAGGGACACATGACAATAAACTAATTTGAACTTGAACTTGCAATGTGTAAACAAACAAAAAGACCAATGAGAAACACTCAATTAAAGGCAATATTCCTTATAAAACAGACTGACTGAAAGAAAAGATGAGACACAAAATTCTGGAGTAACTCAGCAGGTCAGGCAGATCCCTGCAGAACATGGGTAGCTGATGTTTCAGGTTGGGACCTTTCTTCAGACTGATGAAAGACAATATTGGCTCTACAGTTGCAAATTACATTGAATTAGAGTAGATTATTAACCCACCTAAACGAACTCCTCCAAATTAGAGAAAAATATTTAAATGTTTTTTTAAGTTCAGTCAACTCTGCAATGTTCATGCATGCAAATTGTATACCTTTCAGCTGAATATCAACATCACCTGGGAAAGGTGAAGACATATGATTGAAGACTCATTAGTTAGCGGGGACAGACAGATGTTTCTGTAGCAGCAAACAAGATATTTGGCCTCTCACTGACAATGGAGGAGGCCCAGGTCAGAAAAGTTAGTGTGGGAATGGTATAGGGAGTTAAAGTGCTTGGCAACTTTGAGATAATGTAGACCCAGGCAGACTGAGCAAAGTTGTTCATCAGAGGTAGGACTGACATCATAATGTTTCAGGGTACTGTTGCTACAGGTGAAATAGAGGTGGGGTAAAAGACAAGGGGAGTAGTGTTTTATTGATTAAGAAGAATCATAAAAACATAGAAAATAGGTGCAGGAGTAGGCTATTCGGCCCTTCGAGCCTGCTGATCCATCCAACTCAGTATCCTGTACCTGCCTTCTCTCCATACCCCCTGATCCCTTTAGCCACAAGGGCCACATCTAACTCCCTCTTAAATATAGCCAATGAACTGGCCTCAACTACCTTCTGTGGCAGAGAATTCCACAGATTCACCACTCTGTGTGAAAAATGTTTTCCTCATCTCGGTCCTAAAAGATTTCCCCCTTATCCTTAAACTGTGACCCCTTGTTCTGGACTTCCCCAACATCGGGAACAATCTTCCTGCATCCAGCCTGTCCAACCCCTTAAGAATTTTGTAAGTTTCTATAAGATCCACCCTCAATCTTCTAAATTCTAGCGAGTACAAGCCAAGTCTATCCAGTCCTTCTTCATATGAAAGTCCTGACATCCCAGGAATCAGTCTGGTGAACTTCTCTGTACTCCCTCTATGGCAAGAATGTATTTCCTCAGATTAGGAGACCAAAACTGTACGCAATACTCCAGGTGTGGTCTCACCAAGACCCTGTACAACTGCAGTAGAGCCTCCCTGCTCCTACACTCATTGATGTTTCAGGGTAATCTCAGCCTGAGATTACATTACTGATTGTATATCCAGTGAGGCTAATTAGGGATAGCCAGCGCCAATCGCAGATTATGTCTCACTAATTTGATTGTTTTTTGTGGAGATGTAAAGGAGATTGATGTGAGTAGAGTAGTGGACATTGTATACATGGATTTCAGAAAGGGCCTGTCCCACTTGGGCGTCATTTACGTGACAGGCAGGTAGTCACTGACGTACGACAGTCGCGCTAAAATTGTCTAGCAGTACGACAGTTGTGCGCCAAGTGCCCCTGAGGGCCCTGCCCCCTTTGGGAGCCATTTGCGATGTCGTTCATACCTAGTCCAATCTCCATGGCAAGGATTTTCCCAGTGAAAATCAAAGATACTATGGTGAAAATTTTTCAAAACTACGCACGCTTTATACCTAGGTGGTCACGTGGTGCGGCGCTCAAATGACGCGTAAATGGCGTGCCGATGGCGTACGGGCGGCGCATGGATATGGACGTTGACGCACGGTGATGCATAATAAATTAGCAGAGGCAACGTTCGTGCGTCACCGTGTGTAACCGTGTCACCACGCGCTACACGTACGTCAGCCTGCGCAAGGGATACGTCACGTAGGTGACGCGGGAGGATTGTGAGCCTCACAAAATCTTGAGGCGGCGTGCATTTCCGAGCGTCACTGCCTACGCCACCACGCCTCACAACACACCAAACAATTTTTAGGATGTCGCGCAAATGACGCCCAAGTGGGACAGGCCCTTAAGGCTTTTGATAAAGTCCCTCATGGAAGGCTGAACCAGAAGATTAAGTTGTATGGCATTCACAATGACTTGGTCATGTGAATTCAGAACTAGCTCATTCATAAAAGAGAGGGCTGTGGTGGAAGGTAGATATTCTGGCTGGAAGTGTGTGATTAGTGGAATTCCGCAAGGATCTGTGCGGGGAGCTCTGATGTGTGTGATTATATATAAATGACCTTGATATAAATGTACGATAGATACAAAAAGCTGGAGTAACTCAGCTAGTCAGTCAGCATCTCTGGAGAAAAGGAATAGGTGATGTTTCGGGTCGAGACCCTTCTTCAGGCCCGAAACGTCACCTGTTCCTTTTCTCCAGAGATGCTGTCTGACCCACTGAGTGACTCCAGCTTTTCGTGGGTATCTTCTGTTTATCTAGCATCTGCAGTTCCTTCCTACACATCCTAGATATAAATGTAGATGGGTTGGTAAGGTTGCTAATAACATCAAAATTGGAGGAGTTGCAGACAGTGAGGAATGTTGTCAGAAGATAGTGAGATTATAGATCAGCTGCAGAATACGAGGAGAAATGGCAAATGGAGCGATCAGAGACGGGCCGGATCCTCAATCATTTTTCCTCTTTTATTTTAAATTGTGGAGAAAGATATAAAGACGATGAACTTGGGATAATTAATGGAGATGTCTTTAGGATGGAACGTATTATTGCCAAGGAGGTTCTGGACATCCTTGCACATGAAGGTAGATATATTTTCCATGCCTGATCAGATATATCCCAGGACATCGTTGAAACCTAGAGAAGAAATTGTAGGAGCGCTGGCTCCGATACATGAATCTGTTAGATATGGGGAGATGCTGGAAGATTGGCTAATGTTGTGCCTCTATCTAAGAAGGACAGTGAGTTTAACATGTATTGTAGGCAATAGATATATGCAACTGGATGGACAGGGGCTGAGCAGAGATGGTCAGCATGGTTTTGTACCTACGTGTCTTTCAAAATTGAATAAGTTCTTTAAAGAAATACCGGGGGTTGACAAGCATTAGGTTCCACATGGTATGTTGCAGTCGTTTAGATTGTATTTGACCCTGGGAAAGCTAGCTGACTGGATACATGGAAGGAAGCAAAGGATGGTGTGCAAGATTGTTTTTCAGAGTGGAAGCCCGGATGGTGTGCCTCAAAGATCATTGCTGGGTCCATTGCTCTTTGTGGTTTATATCAATGATTTGCATGAGAATGTAGAAAACATGAGTAGCAAGTTTGCAGATAACACTAAAGTGGATGGTCTCGTAGATAGCAAAGATGGTGGTCAAAAATTGCAGCAGGACCTTGATCTTGATCGGTTGGGCAAGAGCGCTGAGGAATGGTTGAAGTAATTTAATACAGAAAAGTGCGAGGTGTTGGATTTTGGCAAGTGAAGCCAGGGTAGGACCTTCACAGTGAATGGCAGGGCCCGAGGGAGTGTTGTAAAGCAGAGGGATCTACGAATGCGGATATATACTTCCAGAAAGTGACATCACAGGTAGACAGGGTTCACAAGAAGATTTTTGGTACATCGGCCTTCATCAGTATTGAGTTCACCAATTTTCCTGCAACTGGTGGTCTGACACCTCTTTTAAATCGGACACAATTACAAGAGCGCACTTGAAATCCACTCCAGGAAGTCCCCCCCCCCCCCCCCCCCCAAAATGTGGTGCCTAGATCGAGTCAGGCAGCCGATCGCAACCTCATCGGTACTTCAGTGAATTACATAGTGCATTGGTGAGACCACATCTGAAGAACAGTGTAAAGAATTGGTCTATTTATTTAAGGATGATGAAAATTGATTGGATGCAGTTCAGATGATTAACTTGTAATATTTCGAATGGGTAGACTGCCCTTCAAGATTAGACAGGCTAGGCTTGTCACTGTTGGAGTTCAGAGGAATGAGACATTTGTAACAGAGGATCCTGAGGGGACATGACAGGGTGGATGTGGAGAGGATGTTTCCCCTTGTGGGAGAATTCAGACCTAGGGATAGGATGATAGAGTCATGCAGCACAGAAACAAACCCTTCAGCCAAATTCAACAGACAACCAAGATGTACCATTAGACAATAGGTGCAGGAGTACGCCATTCGGCCCTTCGAGCCAGCACTGCCATTTAATGTGATCATGGCTGATCATCCCCAATCAGTACCCCGTTCCTTCTCCCCATATCCCCCAACTCCGCTATTTTTAAGAGCCCTATCTAGCTCTCTCTTGAAAGCATCCAGAGAACCTTCCTCCACCGCCCTCTGTGGCAGAGAATTCCACAGACTCACAACTCTCTGTGAGAAAAAGTGTTTCCTCGTCTCCGTTCTAAATGGTTCCATCTGAACTAGTTCCATTTGCCTGCATTTGGTCCATATTCCTCCAAAACTTTCCTATCCATATTCCTGTCAAGTGCATACATCGGCAAGACCAAACGCAGACCGGGCGATCGTTTTGCGGAGCACATTCACTCGGCCCGCCTGAACCAACCTGTTCTCCCGATTGATAGACACTTTAATTCTCCTTTCCATTCCTACAGCTTTCTGTCCTCGGTCTCCTCCACTGTCAGAGTGAGGCTAAATGCAAATTGGAGGAACAGCATCTCATATTTTGCTTGGGCAGCTTACAGCCCAGTGGTATGAATCTTGATTTCTCTCACCAGGTAACCCAGCAATTCTCCTTTCTCTATCCCTCCCCCACCCGTCGCACTAGCTTCTCATTTTCACCCTACAAACAGCTTAAAATGGTCTGTTTCCTATATCATTGTTACTTTTTGCATCTTTCATTCATTGATCTTTCGTTCTCCACATCACCGTCTGTATCTCTCGTTTCCCTTAACCCTAACCAGTCTGAAGAAGACTCTTGACCCGAAACGTCACCCATTCCTCCTCTCCAGATACTTCCTGTCCCGCTAAGTTATTCCAGCTTTTTGTGTCTATCTTTGTTTTAAACCAGTTCCTTCTTACACAAGTCTCTTTTCAATGCTGTTGAAACCAGTCTTTGAGGAAAAGTTCCAAAGGCTTTCAACTCCATGTTTGGTCTGCCTTAAAAATAAGATTGTGACTAAATTGATTGTAAACTCAACTCTATATTTCCACCTATCCACAGCAACCGCCCACCCTCGGTTGCCCCTTGCTTAGTAAGAATCATCTTACTTAAAATGATTCAAATCAGTCTTTGAATATTTCTAAGTAACAGGAAGGAATATTCTTAATAAGAGGTTGAGTGGGAGAGGTTGTTGTGAGTAGGTGGAAATATGGAGTTGAGTTTACAATCAGATCAGCCATAATCTTATTTTTGACAGAACAAACAAGATCAAATGGTTCCTTCTCCTGATTTGTACGCTTAGATGCTGACCAATGCAATAACATCTCCCATTAAGTTCATGCTGCCTTGTTATTGAAATATATTTGTAGTATACAGGGAATTTCAAAGAATGCTGACAATTATTGCCTTGAACCAAGTCTCAATGGGCTTTGATAAAACATTCTGCTGTGAGACTGGAGTTGTAGTTAGACCAGACCTTATTGAACAGTAATTATCCATTCAATAGGTCATTAATAAACTAATTGCAATCTAAAGCCACTTTGACAACTTCACTTTTGTTCATACCAGTTTATTCATCAATCTGTTTTATATATTCAAATTAAAAAACTATCATGGTGCTCAATTACACTACTTTCTCTGAATTAGGCCATTTTACTAGATCACAAATCCAGACCACAATACTCCTGTGCTACTTCTAAATATATTATGGCATTCTGTACGCTTCCATCCCTTCATTCATTTCACCTCAGTTCTCAGAATCACTTATGCTGTTCCCATTGCATCATTCTTCCTCGACACGATACGATAAAACTTTATTCATCCCGGTGGGAAATTGGTCTGCCAACAGTCACAACTCATTACAGGTAGAAAGATGTTTACTGCACAAGTACATATTTGTTCCTTTATATTTCTGTGTGCAAGTTTTAGATTACCAACCTCGAAACTATTTAGCACAGAAACCTTCAAAAGAAATACTAGATGGCACCGTACCCAACCCAGGCGACTCTGAGTGCTAGTCACAGAAGCAGATCTGTAATCACACATAACAATCGTTGCACACTTTTAAATCTCTACCCCTTCCCTTATCATGTATCAATCAAGCCACCGTGAATGGCTTGATTGTAACCATGTATTGTCTTTCCGCTGACTGGCTAGCACACAACAAAAGCTTGTCACCGTACATCGATATATGTGACAATAAACTAAAATTGCAATTGAACTGAGCTGATATGTTTGGCTGGTTAACTATAAAAATGCTGTATTTAAAAGATTGGTTAAGAATAACAGAAAATATAAGGCTGCATGTAGGCAGTAGCTATGGAGAGAGAAAAAAATGTTAATACTGTATTTTGATCTGGATAATCTTTCATCAATTTTGAAAAAACCTTTGACCTGAAACGTTGGGTATTGAGTAATGAGGAAGGGTTAGTTAGCAGTCTTGTTGTGCGTGGCCCCTTGGGCAAGAGTGACCATAATATGGTTGAGTTCTTTATTAGGATGGAGAGTAACATAATTAATTCAGATACAAGGGTTCTGAACTTAAAGAAAGGTAACTTTGAGGGTATGAGACTTGAATTGGCCAAGATAGACTGGCAATTGATTCTTAAAGGGTTGACGGTGGATATGCAATGGAAGGCATTTAAAGGCTGCATGGATGAACTACAACAATTTTTCATGCCAGTTTGACAAAAGAATAAATCAGGGAAGGTAGTGCAACCGTGGATAACAAGGGAAATCAGGGATAGTATCAAAACAAAAGATGAAGCATACAAATTAGCCAGAAAAAGCAGCCTACCAGAGGACTGGGAGAAATTCAGAGTCCAGCAGAGGAGGACAAAGGGCTTAATTAGGAAAGGGAAAATAGATTATGAAAGAAAACTGGCAGGGAACATAAAACCGACTGCAAATGTTTTTATAGATATATGAAGAGAAAAAGATTAGTTAAAACAAATGTAGGTCCCTTGCAGTCAGAAACAGGTGAATTGATCATGGGGAACAAGGACATGGCAGACCAATTGAATAACTACTTTGGTTCTGTCTTCACTTAGGAAGACTTAATTAATCTGCCGGAAATAGCAGGGGACCGGGGGTCAAATGAGATGGAGGAACTGAGTGAAATCCAGGTTAGCCGGGAAGTGGTGTTAGGTAAATTTAATGTATTAGTGCCGATGCATTAGTGATAATTTTTCAAAACTCTTTAGATTCTGGAGTAGTTCCTGAGGATTGGAGGGTAGCTAATGTAACCCCACTTTTTAAAAAGGGAGGGAGAGAGAGAGAAAACACGGAATTACAGACCAGTTAGTCTAACATCGGTAGTGGGGAAACTGCTAGAGTCAGTTATTAAAGATGGGATAGCAGCACTTTTGGGAAGTGGTGAAATCATTGGACATAAGTCAGCATGGATTTATGAAAGGTAAATCATGTCTGACGAATCTTATTGAATTTTTCGAGGATGTAACTAGTAGAGTGGATAAGGGAGAACCAGTTGATGTGTTATATCTGGACTTTCAGAAGGCTTTCGACAAGGTCCCACATAAGAGATTAGTATACAAACTTAAAGCACACGGTATTGGGGGTTCAGTATTGATGTGGATAGAGAACTGGCTGGCAGACAGGAAGCAAAGAGTAGGAGTTAACGGGTCCTTTTCAGAATGGCAGGCAGTGACTAGTGGGGTACCGCAAGGCTCAGTGCTGGGACCCCAGCTATTTACAATATATATTAATGATTTGGACGAGGGAATTGAATGCAACATCTCCAAGTTTGCGGATGACACGAAGCTGGGGGGCAGTGTTAGCTGTGAGGAGGATGCTAGGAGGCTGCAAGATGACTTGGATAGGCTGGGTGAGTGGGCAAATGCATGGCAGATGCAGTATAATGTGGATAAATGTGAGGTTATCCACTTTGGTGGCAAAAACAGGAAAGTAGACTATTACCTGAATGGTGGCCGATTAGGAAAAGGGGAGATGCAACGAGACCTGGATGTCATGGTACACCAGTCATTGAAAGTAGGCATTCGGGTGCAGCAGGCAGTGAAGAAAGCGAATGGTACGTTAGCATTCATAGCAAAAGGATTTGAGTATAGGAGCAGGGAAGTTCTACTGCAGTTGTACAGGGTCTTGGTGAGACCACACCTGGAGCATTGCGTATAGTTTTGGTCTCCTAATCTGACGAAGGACATTTTTGCCATAGAGGGAGTACAGTGAAGGTTCACCAGACTGATTCCTGGGATGTCAGGACGTTCATATGAAGAAAGACTGGATAGACTCGGCTTGTACTCACTAGAATTTAGAAGATTGAGGGGGGATCTTATAGAAACTTACAAAATTCTTAAGGGATTGGACAGGCTAGATGCAGGAAGATTGTTCCCGATGTTGGGGAAGTCCAGAACAAGGGGTCACAGTTTAAGGATAAAGGGGAAATCTTTTAGGGCTGAGATGAGAAAAACATTTTTTACACAGATGGTGAATCTCTGGAATTCTCTGCCACAGAATGTAGTTGAGGTCAGTTCATTGGCTATATTTAAGAGTGAGTTAGATGTGGCCCTTGTGGCTAAAGGGATCAGGGGGTATGGAGAGAAAGCAGGTACAGGATACTGAGTTGAATGATCAGCCATGATCATATTGAATGGCGGTGCAGGCTCGAAGGGCCGAATGGCCTACTCCTGCACCTATTTTCTGTGTTAACTCTATTCTCTCCACAGATACTGCCTGACAAATTGAAAAATTCCAGCATTTTTTGTTTTTAATTCAGATTTCCAACATCCACTGTACATCTGGTAATGTCATTCAAATTGTTTTCACACAGTAACTTAGAGTCATTGCTGTACGGCACAGAAACAGGTCTTTCACCTCATCTTGTCCATTTTGAAACGATTGCTTAACTGAGCTACTTCCACTTGCCTGCACCGGGTCCATATCCCTCCATACTTTCCTATCCATGTTGCTTTCTAAGTGTCTTTTAAAAGTCATTATTATACCCATCTCTATTAGTTCATTTAGCAGCTCAGGCCATGTATACACCACCCTGTGTGAAAAAGTTACTGTTTTTAAATTTTCCCATCCCACCTAAAACCTATACCCTCTAATTGTTGACAACCGAAACCTTATCTGAGCCCCTCCTCATTTTATACATTTCTCTTAAATCACCCTTAACCTCCAGAGAAAAAAAAGATTTATTCAACCTCTATAAGTTAAATATTCCTGTCCCAGTAACACCCTAGTAAATATTTTTTGCATCTTTTCCACTTTGACTTCTTTCCTGTAACAGGGTGATCAGAACCGAATATAGCACTTCAAATGTAGCCTTACTAATCTCTTGCATTACTATATCATGTTGTCCCGATTCTTATATTCAATGCTCTGAACAATGAAAGCAAGCGTGTCAAATGCCCTTCATTACCACCCTGCTAACAAGTGTCACCACCTCTATGGAACTATGTACCACCATCCATTCTCTCTGTTCTTCAACACACTCAAAGGCCCTGTGATTCCCATCTTGGTTTGTCCTACCAAAATTCAACACCTCACATTTATCTGAACAAAACTCCATTAGACATTCCTTGGCTCATTACCCCAGATGAAAAATATCCCATTGTAATCATAGATTGCCTTCTTCATTGTCCACCAATTTTAGTGTAATCTGCCAATTTACTAACTCTGCCATCTAGGTTCACATCCAAATAATTAATATAAATAACAAACAACAGTGGACCCAGTACTAATCCCTGTGGTATACCACTCACCCTCTGCTTCCTACATTCATCAATTTTGCATCCAATTGTGTACAAAATCATGAGAGGAACAGATCGGGTAGAGGCTCAGAGTTTCCTGACCAGAGTAGAGGAATCGAGAACCAGAGGACAAAGGTTTAAGGTGAGGGGGGGGGGGAAGATTTAATAGGAATCTGAGAGGTAACTTTTTCTCAAAAAGAGTGGTGGGTGTATATAATGAGCTGCCGGAGGAGATAATTGAGACAGGTACTATCGCAACATTTACAAAACATGTAGATAAGTACAGGTAAAAGACCCCACATTGAAATAAAAGCACTTTAATTCACAAATCTTCCCCCACTCGCTGCCATGCTGTTGCACTTGTGTATAATTTGATAGTACACATGTATGGTATGATTTATGATTTATGCCTGGATTGCATGCAAAACAACATTTTTAATTGCATGTAGACAAAAGTGCTGGAGAAACTCAGCAGGTGCAGCAGCATCTATGGAGCGAAGGAAATAGGCAACGTTTCGGGCCGAAACCCTCTTCAGACATTTCGGCCCGAAACGTTGCCTATTTCCTTCGCTCCATTGATGCTGCTGCACCCGATGAGTTTCTCCAGCACCTTTGTCTACCTTCGATTTTCCAGCATCTGCAGTTCCTTCTTAAACATTTTTAATTGCATCTTGTTACACGTGACACTAAACCAATACCAATGCTCTGACTAGCATGTAGCACTGGAAGTAATTCAGAGATTTCTACCTTTTAAGGTCCAGATTTTTAATTTCCTGCCCAACTCTCTATATTCATTCTGCAGGATCAATTTCCTTTTTTTTTAACCTTTGCCACAGAAACAATTACATACAATGACTTTTAATTGCTCTGCCCTCCCTCCTCTAATTTGAGAATTTTCTGCAAATTCTCAGAAACATCTTTAACTTTGGCACCCAGGAGGCAACACACCATCCCAGGTGTCCATTTTGTGGGTACAGAATCTATTATCTGTCCCACTAACTATCAAGTCTCCAGCCTTCCCTGTTGTGCTTCAGAACCAGTTGTGTTGCCATTAATCTGGCTGCTCTTGTTGTTCTCCTCTGAACAGTGACCAAAATGATATACTTGCTAGTGAGGGGACTGACAACAGGGAATCCTGCACTCTCTGCTATTCCTAGTGATGGTCAAGCTATCTTGATACTTTTTAAATCCAGCGTTAATATAAAATCAAAAAAGTAATTTAAAATAATTTAAGCCACTTAACTTCCTGCTTTAATCATCACCCTATTTTAGTTTTGAAAGAATTTGTTAAATGATTTGTTAAAAGTATACGTCCAATGATAATGTGAATCTTTCCAATCTGCTCAATTTAAATATTTGCGGAAATTTTAACTGTCATAGAATTAGAAAATCCAATTTTTTGGGAGCATTAAATTAATAGGATTGCACGGTAATTTTTGACTGCCGAAAAAAAGCAACAGTTGTCTGTGTCTCTGAGCAAATTCCACATTAATTTAACAACAACAATTACTAAATTGAACACTTCCAGCAAGATGATAGTTTGGTAGTTTGGTATTTCTAGATTCATTGCTAGAGCATCTGGCATTTTGGAGTCCCGCTCCTGAATCATTCTCATTCAGACACCAAAGTAAAATTAACAACATGATTATTCTTGCAGGAACCCTTTAAAAAAAAATATAAATAGCAGTTTGCCTATAAGGTTAACTGTAACAATATAAAAGCCCTGATTGAACATGAAAATCTTCAAAGGTTCAAATATCCATATTATAGTGTGACACATTCAATCAAAATAACATTAAAGAGGTTTAGCACAAATCTCTAGATATTTGGCAGTAGTTTCACCAATGGGACTCATTCCTCCTGATAGCCATGATAGTTTCATTGGCATGTATTTGGTCTGGTTAACTTTATTGGAGCTGAAACTATGCTATGATATATTAGCAACAAAGACGTTAGCATATCCATTTGTAATCCAACAAGTGACTATTTCTTTAAGTTTATTTTATATGGGTAAACACCTTTGGTAAAGTAACAGAATGAATGTGAACAAATTTGTAACTATTACACAGAACAATTTCAGGACAAAATGTAATTACCCTAATGAAAAATGCAGAGAGAGAAGTCATGAAGTGCAAATACTGTAAGGAAATTGCCACAGGTTATGAATAATCCCTACAATGAATTTGAATGAAATAATATGGAATATTGCTCTACTCCCTCTTCATATTTACTGGTCTCCATTACATAAATTATGTCCTACAGAATGAAAACAGTATTTAAAAATACATTTTCTGTGCAAATTTACATATTGTTTGAAATATTTCTTATGTCATTTTTATCAATGTAGAAATATTTGTTCATTTGCATTTATATAACATGAGATAACATAACATTGTGCTATGCAATAACGTATATCAATATTGCAACAGGCTGTGTTATTAATAAATCTTTATATTTCATAACAGGCTGAGCTTTTAATCCTGAAAAGTAATTTTTTATCGTCCCATAAAAGTTAGCCTAAACATAGACACGTTCCCCTTTAAGGACAATAAAAAAAACAGTTCAGGATTCAAAATCCTATTTTTAAGCATTAATACGGTCTGTAAATCCTGGTGTGAAGTTAGAAGTGTTTAATTTATGTTTTGAACATTCAGTCACTTTAACCCCGAAGAATAAAATGCCATCACGGCAAATTTACTTTAAAAAAAGCTTTTAAAAACTGTCAATTCTTACGAATCTTCATATTACAAATTAAAATTTGAAAAAAACAATTTTTTTTTTAATGCTCTAAAGGTTTAAAAAAACATTTACAAAAAAACTCCAGATAAAAGCCAGGCCCTAGGGGCGTGACAGCTTAATATTTGTAAAATCCAAACCCAACTTCCTTCCTCATTATGTAAATAATTACATGGTTACGTTGTTGGGATCGGCGGAAGCGAGGCCCAATCTCTCGGCAATGGCGCTGCCACCACGCAAATAAAGTTAGGAAGTGGGTGACAGGGCAGGCAACGCTTTGCACTCAGACACACGCAACTCGGCTACTACCCCCAGGCGTCGAGGCAGACCACTAGGCCGCAGCCTCACCGCTCCCATGATCTGGGCTAATTTCTCCCTATAATTGTTTTATTTTCTTGTTTGGTGGTTGTGCTGACTGCTGCTGAACTCACCTTCTCGGTTCGTTTGCACGGAGCTATTAATGTCCCTGATATTACTATTGTCACCCCCTGCCAGACTGTTACATGAATAGTCGGCCTTTTGCTTTCTAAAACTCTCCACTAGCTGCGGGATGGGGCCGCTCATCTCCATGGTGCCAAGTGACCAGCCACTCCACTGCGCATGCGCCTGCGCCACGGCCCGGCCCGCAGAGCGAGGGCTGGCCCGTCTCCATGGCGACATGGCTTCCATCCTCGCCACTGCGCATGCGCCGCGGCCATGCTAGTGAGGGCGGGCCCGTCTCCATGGCGACACGGCTTTCATCCTCGCCACTGCGCATGCGCCGCGGCCATGCTAGTGAGGGCGACACGGCTTCCATCCTCGTCATTGCGCATGCGCCGCGGCCATGCTAGTGAGGGCAGGCCCGTCGCTATGGCGACACGGCCTCCATCCTCGCCACTGCGCCTGCGCCGAGGCCATGCCCATGCGGCTTGGCCCGTCTCCATCCTCGCCAGTGCGCCTGCGCTGCAGCTATGCAAAGTCTCCATAGAGACACGGCTCCATTGCCGCAGTCCTGCGAGTGAGCAAACGGGGTACGTTGGACACTATTCCAGGTCTGACAAAAAGGAAAGAAAAGCAAACAATGTGTAGTGGTACAGTTTTCTAAATTTATAAAAAATGCCTAATGTGCATGAAAAAAGAGCGAGAGACGAATAATTCCTCTCACCGACGGTCCAAGTCCGTCGTCCCCATGCCACAGCCCAGAGCCCCGTGTTGTCAAGCAATCCATCATGTAGGAATGTTACAACATTTTTAGATTTTAAAAACCAATCCTGTAATTTAGCCCATCAGATAAAGCATAAAAAGAAGGGTTTCGGCCCGAAACGTTGCCTATTTCCTTCGTTCCATCGATGCTCCTTCTTGACCTCAGTGCAGCATTTGGCACTCGACCACACCATCCTAATTGACCGTCTCCGGTACGGGGTTGGTATTGATGGCACTGCCCTGAGCTGGTTCATCTCCTACCTCAAAGGTAGGAGTTTCTCGACTAACATAGGCAACTCATTCTCCTCCCCAGCTAATCTCTGCTATGGGGTTCCACAAGTTCCATCCTTGGCCCCATTCTCTTCTCCCTGTATATGCTCCCCTTAGGCCAAGTCATTGAAAGGCATTTCCTTCCATTGCTACGCAGACGATACACAACTCTATCTCCCTCTGAAACCCAAAAAACAATCAAATCTGCTTAACCTTACCCACTGCCTCGAGGATATAAAGTGCTGAATGGCCCAGAACTTTCTCCAACTAAATGAGAGTAAGTCTGAGGTCATCCTCCTCGGCCCCTCGGACTCAATCAAAATGATAGCAGGCAGCCTTGGAAGCCTTACCCCACTACTCAAACCTCACGTCAAAAACCTCGGCGTGATTTTTGACTCAGCACTGAAATTTGACAAACAAGTCAATGCCGTGGTAAAAGCTAGCTTCTTTCAGCTTTGGACGATAGCTATAATAAAACAATTCCTCCACTTTGATGACCTCGAAAAGATCATCCACACATTTATCTCCTCCTGCCTAGAATACTGCAACTCTCTTTACACTGTCATCAGTCAATCTTCCCTGTCCCGTCTGCAACTGGTCCAAAACACCGCAGCAAGACTCCTGACGGGCACCCGAAAAAGGGACCACATCACCCCGATCCTGGCCTCTCTCCACTGGCACCCTGTGCGGTTCCGTATACATTTCAAGACCCTCCTCTATGTCTACAAAGCCCTCAATGGGCTTGCCCCCTCCTACATTAAAAGCCTTCTCACCCACTACTCCACCTCCAGGTCCCTCAGATCGGCCGACTTGGGGCTGCTGAATTTCCATAAGGCATAAGCTTCGGGGCGACTGCGCCTTTGCGGTTGCAGCTCCTAGACTGTGGAACAGCATCCCCATTCCCATCAGAACTTCCCTCTCCATCGACTCCTTTAAGTCAAGACAAAAAACTTATCTATACTCCCAAGCCTTTCCTAACGTCCACTGAACGAGGGCTATATGTATATATGTATGTAGTTTGTTTGTTTATACTATTCTTATAACAAATGTAAAGCACTTTGGCCAACGAGAGTTGTTTTTTAAATGTACTATATAAATAAATGTGACTTGACTTGACTTGACCCGCTGAGTTTCTCCAGCACTTTTGTCTACCTTTAATTTGATACCTATGTTTAAGAAGGAACTGCAGATGCTAGAAAATCGAAGGTAGACAAAAATGCTGGAGAAACTGCTTAATTTTCTCCAACATTTTTGTGAACCTACGATTTTCCAGCATCTGCAGTTCCTTCTTAATCACTTCTGTATTAAAAAGGTTATGGTCATTTTCATACTCGGAAATTAGCATCTTGTTCCCTATTGCTTTTCCATTAACTTAACACAAAAGCTGTGATCGAGGACAGTCAATTGACATAAATGCCCATAACTTTCTTAAAAAATAAGAGAACTGAATGAAATTTTCAGTTATTATAGATTGAAGCATTCTGAAACAAATATGATACGTCTTACTTGGATGACCTGAAATTAAATCATATAATTAGTTAGTTACCTAATTGTAGATAATTACAAATTGACCGTTGTGACGGAAATAGTAATTTGGGCGGTGGAGGCAGGTTCTCTGGATGCTTTCAAGAGAGAGCTAGATAGGGCTCTTAAAAATAGCGGAGTCAGGGGATATGGGGCGAAGGCAGGAACGGGGTACTGATTGGGGATGATCAGCCATGATCACATTGAATGGCAGTGCTGGCTCGAAGGGCCGAATGGCCTACTCCTGCACCTACTGTCTATTGTCTATTGTAAACACCCAGACTGCCTTGAAAATTCAAAAATTTGATATTCCCAAGATCAGAACTTTAATATTGTTGTATGTTGGCGGAAGCTCAGAGGGGACCGTGCCTTTGCTGTGTCGGCACCCAAATTATGGAACGATCTGCCTCTCCACATTAAACAGGCCTCTTCTCTGTCTGTTTTTAAATCTCTTCTTAAAACCCATCTCTTCTCCGTGGCCTTTGATACCCAGTAAGATGTCGACTTTATTTGCTTGATTTAGTTTCTTATTTTGATTGCTTTATTGCATGGTTATTATTTTTACTCATGTTTTATGTCTTTTGATTTATTGTTGTATTTCATATGTGATTTATGCGCCTTATGTGAGCTGTTATGTTATGTTCTGTTATGTTGTCTGTTTATGATGTCTTGTTTATTCTTCTGTACAGCACTTTGGTCAACATTGGTTGTCTTAAAGTGCTTAACAAATAAAGTTGGATTGGATTGGATTGGATTAAAACAAATAGTAAATACCCAACAAAAAAATCATATTCATCAGTCATCAAATCAATTAAATTAATCTAAATTCAATTACTAAATTTAGCATCTATCCCATTCTTAAGAAAAGGCCAAAAATATTTTTTTAAATAGCCACAATTTTTAAATAGACAATAACACAAAATATAGATCAGTTAGATGTTCTTATGACATGATTGTGCAAAAAAATAATGAATTCGGTTATCTTGAGAGTGGATTGTGATAGATCGGAATGATAAGCCCCGCGATATCGGCAGGCAAGACACGGCTGATATCGGGGCCTAAATAACATATTTTCAATAAAATAGATTAAAAAGAAACCACATCAAAAAGCAAGGTTAAGATGTTAAATAAATGATATAGCTTTTGTTTTGTCCTGATGTGGAAGTCCTTGTTGTTGATTTTGATCTGTGATGTTGAAGGCGTTAGAAGTCGAGTTTAACTTCAATCCAGCGAAGCAATCGACCAGCAACTTTATTTAAAAAACGGGACTGGAAGGCAGATTGAATTTTCTTTATCAACTTTTAAGTCCGTGCAAATACCACTCCGATAACCAATACAAACCTGAATTTTAATCCCGCCCCCCACCCCCACAGCCTCAGGAATCGCAGCACATGATAGACTCCAACATAAAACATTCCCACGCAGCAGAATCAAAGTTTCCTACGGTGAGGGAAGGCACCAAAGTTCAGTTATCTTCCTCTGATGTTCACCCGTTGTCGGGGCCTCCCGAGTCCTCCGCAGTCGCCGCTACGGGTGGCCCGATGTTCAGGCCCGCTCGCTGGGATGATGGAACTCCGACGTTGGAACGGGAGAACAACCTCAGCGGCATGGAGCTCTGAATCAGCCACTTCCTACAGGAGTCCGCGGCTCCCGAAGGCCACAGGCTGCGCTGGGCGGAGATTCATGCTGGCGGCCCTCTGCAAAGGGATCCCAGGACTCCGCGATGTTGAAGTCAGCCCTGCCCGCGCTGGAAGCCCCACGAACCACAGCTTCGCGATGTTGAAGCAACAGGCCCAACACTCCGGAGCTTCAAACGGCAATCCAGCCAGGCATCGCCCGCTCCGCGATGAATCCAGCGCTGTGCCGCCACTGCTGAAGCTCTGGTCCGGTCCCCGGCAGGAAAGGCTGCGTCAATCCAGTTGGTGGGCCGCGAGGAGGGGGGCATGGACGCGACTCGGAGAATAGTCGCATCCTCGCCAGGAAGTGACTGGGAAATGGTTTCCCCTTTACCCTACCCCCTCCCCCACATAGAAAAACTAAAGAAACCTCCAAAACATACTGTTAAGCCAGACTAAAATTTAAAAAGATAGAAAAAATAGGCAGACTGCAGGCAGAGGCTGCCATCAATGCGGCGCCCCTAGTAGCTCATTTAGATGAAGGGATTCAAAGTAACATTAGCAAATTTGCAGATGACACAAAGCTGGGAGGCAGTGTGAACTGTGAGGAGGATGCTATGAGAATGCAGGATAACTTGGACAGGTTGGGTGAGTGGGCAGTGCATGGCAGATGCGGTTTAATGTGGATAAATGTGAGGTTATCCACTTTGGTAGCAAAAACAGGAAGGCAGGTTATTATCTAAATGGTGTCAAGTTGGGAAAAGGGGAAGTACAACGGGATCTTGGGTCCTTGTTCATCAGTCAATGAAAGTAAGCTTGCAGGTACAGCAGGCAGCGAAGAAAGCGAATGGCATGTGGGCCTTCATAGCAAGAGGAGTTGAGTATTGACTCCGGAAGTGGCAGCGCTGCCCTGCAGCTGCGGCTCGCCTGCAGTCCATTTTTCTTTTCTTTTTTTGTTTTCTTTTGTCCTGTTGTTTCAGTTTATTTCAGTTTATTTTAGTTATGTATGTGTGGGGGGGGGGGGGGGGGGAGAAACTTGTTTTAGTCGCTTCCTTCGGGGGGATGCGACCTTTTCTTGTCGTATCCTCCATCTCTGTCTTCGTCTGCACTGTGGCCTAATCACAGAGTTGGCGGCCTCCAACTGGGACCGACCTCGAGGCTCCGGAGGCAGAGGCAGGTCTTACCAACGCGACGCTGGCCGACTTCGGGTCTCTGGTGGCGTTGCGGCGGCGGCGACCGGACTTCGGAGCCTCGGAGGCTCGGCCGCGGGCCCAGTGGACTCGCCGCGGGCTCAGTGGACGACAATGTCGGGAGCTCGCAGGTCCCAGGTTGGTGACCTGTTCTCCGGAGCTCCCGCAACAACAGCTTCGTCCGCTGGACTGGAGGGTGGCAGATTCGTCCGCCCCGGGCCGCGGTGTTTGAACCGTCCTGTTCGCGGAGCTCGGATTCAACCGCGGGACTTACCATCACCCGGCGGGGTCACAACATTGGAAGCCTGGATCGCCAAGATCGGGAAGAGACAAGGACTTTAAGACTTTTGCCTTCCATCACAGTGAGGAGAGCCTGGTGAACTCACTGTGGTGGATGTTAAATATGTCTTTATTGTGTGTTTTGTTATTTTATTCTATGTTATGACTGCAAGGCACAACATTTCGTTCAGACTGAAAAGTCTGAATGTCAATAAAGGATACTTTACTTTACTTTACATTATAGGAACAAAGAAGTCCTTCTGCAGTTGAACAGGGCCCTAGTGAGACCACACCTGGAGTATTGTGTGCAGTTTTGGTCCCCTAATTTGAGGAAGGACATTCTTGTTATTGAGGGAGTGCAGCGTAGGTTTACAATGTTAATTCCTGGGATGGCGGGACTGTCATATACTGAGTGAATGGAGCGGCCGGGCTTGTATACTCTGGAATTTAGAAGGATGAGAGGATATCTCATTGAAACATATAACATATTGGGGGTTCAGTATTCATGTGGATAGAGAACTGGCTGGCAGACAGGAAGCAAAGAGTTGGAGTAAACGGGTCCTTTTCAGAATGGCAGGCAGTGACTAGTGGGGTACCGCAAGGCTCAGTGCTGGGACCCCAGCTATTTACAATATATATTAATGATTTGGATGAGGGAATTGAATGCAACATCTCCAAGTTTGTGGATGACACGAAGCTGGGGGGCAGTGTTAGCTGTGAGGAGGATGCTAGGAGGTTGCAAGGTGACTTGGATAGGTTGGGTGAGTGGGCAAATGCATGGCAGATGCAGTATAATGTGGATAAATATGATGTTATCCACTTTGGTGGCACGAACAGGAAACAGTAGACTATTATCTGAATGGTGGCCGATTAGGAAAAGGGGAGATGCAACGAGACCTGGGTGTCACGGTACACCAGTCATTGAAAGTAGGCATGCAGGGCAGCAGGCAGTGAAGAAAGGTATGTTAATGGCAGTAATGGTATGTTAGCATTCATAGCGAAAGGATTTGAGTATAGGAGCAGGGAGGTTCACTGCAGTTGTACAGGGCCTTGGTGAGACACACCTGGAGTATTGCGTACAGTTTTGTTCTCCTAATCTGAGGAAAGACATTCTTGCCATAGAGGGAGTGCAGAGAAGGTTCACCAGACTGATTCCTGGGATGGCAGGACTTTCATATGAAGAAAGACTGGATAGACTCGGCTTGTACTCGCTAGAATTTAGAAGATTGAGGGGGGATCTTATAGAAACTTACAAAGTTCTTGAGGGGTTGGACAGGCTAGGTGCAGGAAGATTGTTGGGGAAGTCCAGAACAAGGGGTCACAGTTTAAGGATAAGGGGGAAGTCTTTTAGGACCGAGATGAGAAAAAACATTTTCACACAGAGAGTGGTGAATCTGTGGAATTCTCTGCCACAGAAAGTAATTGAGGCCAGTTTATTGGCTATAATTAAGAGGGAGTTAGATGTGGCCCTTGTGGCTAAGGGGATCAGGGGGTATGGAGAGAAGGCAGGTACAGGATACTGAGATGGTTGATCAGCCATGATCGTATTGAATGGCGGTGCAGGCTCCTCGAAGGGCCGAATGGCCTACTCCCGCACCTATTTTCTATGTTTCTATGTTTCTATAAGATTATAAAGGGTTTGGACACACTAGAGGCAGGAAACATGTTCCCGATGTTGGGGGAGTACAGAACCAGAGGCCACAGTTTTAGAAAAAGGGATAAGCCATTTAGAACGGAGATGAGGAAACACTTTTTCACACAGAGAGTTGTGAGTGTGGAATTCTCTGCCTTGGAGGGCGGTGGAGGCCGGTTCTCTGGATACTTTCAAGAGAGAGCTAGATAGGGCTCTTAAAGATAGCGGAGTC
The DNA here is from genome assembly GCF_010909765.2 of Amblyraja radiata. NCBI lineage: Eukaryota > Metazoa > Chordata > Chondrichthyes > Rajiformes > Rajidae > Amblyraja > Amblyraja radiata. The sequence goes on from NC_045956.1 coordinate 168,895,916, forward strand.
AGGGGATATGGGGAGAAGGGGAGAAGGGAGGAACGGGGATTGTGGATGATCAGCCATGATCACATTGAATGACAGTGCTGGCTCGAAGGGCCAAATGGCCTACTCCTGCACCTATTGTCTATTGTCTATTGTTCACAGAAATATCGTTACACCCGGCAGCCTTGCAATTTATGTAGCCCTCTGGGGTGCTATCACACCCCTCGTTTGAGGGGTGTCTCCACCACACCCTGCCCCTGAAAATTTAGTAGCATAAGGACCCTGGTCTGTAGTCCTTCCCCACAGAGAGGTCTCGCCTCTGTTCCAGCTTTTTCTCTCCCCCCCCCCATCGCAATCAGTCTGAAGCAGGGCCCCAACCTGAATATGTATATATATATATATATATATATATATATATATATATATATATATATATATATAGCAAAACAGGTCAATCTGAGGACCCTTCATCTTTCTTTCTCAAAAGGTATGCTTTATTCATAACATAGAAACATAGAAACATAGAAATTAGGTGCAGGAGTAGGCCATTCGGCCCTTCGAGCCTGCACCGCCATTCAATATGATCATGGCTGATCATCCAACTCAGTATCCCGTACCTGCCTTCTCTCCATACCCTCTGATCCCCTTAGCCACAAGGGCCACATCTAACTCCCTCTTAAATATAGCCAATGAACTGGCCTCGACTACCCTCTGTGGCAGGGAGTTCCAGAGATTCACCACTCTCTATGTGAAAAAAGTTATTCTCATCTCGGTTTTAAAGGATTTCCCCCTTAAGCTGTGACCCCTTGTCCTGGACTTCCCCAACATCGGGAGCAATCTTCCTGCATCTAGCCTGTCCAACCCCTTAAGAATTTTGTAAGTTTCTATAAGATCCCCTCTCAATCTCCTAAATTCTAGAGAGTATAAACCAAGTCTATCCAGTCTTTCTTCATAAGACAGTCCTGACATCCCAGGAATCAGTCTGGTGAACCTTCTCTGCACTCCCTCTATGGCAATAATGTCCTTCCTCAGATTTGGAGACCAAAACTGTACGCAATACTCCAGGTGTGGTCTCACCAAGACCCTGTACAACTGCAGTAGAACCTCCCTGCTCCTATACTCAAATCCTTTTGCTATGAAAGCTAACATACCATTCGCTTTCTTCACTGCCTGCTGCACCTGCATGCCCACTTTCAATGACTGGTGTACCATGACACCCAGGTCTCGCTGCATCTCCCCTTTTCCTAGTCGGCCACCATTTAGATAATAGTCTGCTTTCCTGTTTTTGCCACCAAAATGGATAACCTCACATTTATCCACATTATACTGCATCTGCCAAACATTTGCCCACTCACCCAGCCTATCCAAGTCACCTTGCAGTCTCCTAGCATCCTCCTCACAGCTAACACTGCCCCCCAGCTTAGTGTCATCCGCAAACTTGGAGATATTGCCTTCAATTCCCTCATCCAGATCATTAATATATATTGTAAATAGCTGGGGTCCCAGCACTGAGCCTTGCGGTACCCCACTAGTCACTGCCTGCCATTGTGAAAAGGACCCGTTTACTCCTACTCTTTGCTTCCTGTTTGCCAGCCAGTTCTCTATCCACATCAATACTGAACCCCCAATGCCGTGTGCTTTAAGTTTGTAAACTAATCTCTTATGTGGGACCTTGTCGAAAGCCTTCTGGAAGTCCAGATACACCACATCCACTGGTTCTCCCCTATCCACGCTACTAGTTACATCCTCGAAAAATTCTATAAGATTCGTCAGACATGATTTACCTTTTGTAAATCCAATGTAAAATCCATAGAAACAGAAAAATAGGTGTCATTTGGCCCTTCGAGCCAGCCAACTTCATAGCTGATCATCTAAAATCAGTACCCCGTTCCTGCTTTTCCCCCATATCCCTTGATTCATTTAGCCCTGCGGCAGAGAATTCCACAGATTTACACCTCTCTGGGTGAAATGTTTTTCCTCATCTCAGTCCTAAATGTCCTACCCCTTTATTCTTAAACTGTGACCCCTGGTTCTGGACTCCCCCAACATCGAGAACATTGTTCCTGCATCTAGCCTGTCCAATCCTTTAAATTTTTTATATATTTCTATAAGAACCCCTCTCATCCTTCTAAATCCCAGTGAATACAAGCCCAGTCGACCCATTCTTTCATCATATGTCAGTCTCGCCATCCCGGGAATTAACCTGGTGAACCTACACTGCACTGCCTCAATAGCAATAATGTCCTTCCTCAAATTAGGAGACCAAAATTGCACACAATGCTCCAGCTGCGGTCTCACCAGGACCCTGTACAACGGCAGTAGGAACTCCTTGTTCCTAATCTCAAATCCTCTTGCAATGAAGGCCAACATGCCATTAGCTTTCTTCACTGCCTGCTGTACCTGCATGCTTACTTTCAGTGACTGATGTACAAGCACACCCAGCTCTCGTTGGACCACCCCTTTTTCTAATCTGACACCATTCAGATAATAATCTGCCTTCCTGTTCTTACCACCAAAGTGGATGACCTCACATTTATCCACATTACATAACATTTATAGCAACAAAGAACATAATTCACTGTACTTACCACACATTACATTTGCTTGTAATATTTGCATTAGGTCAAAACAGAGTAACACAGCGTGGAATCAGGCCCTTTATCATAACTTGCCCAAGCCGACCAGCACTGCAGAACCAATCCCCGTCTACTGATACTCTCCTTTGCCTAGTGGAGCTGGTCCTTACCCTTAAAAACTTTTTGTTTGACTCCTCCCATTTCCTCCAAATCCTAGGCGTAGCTATGGGCACGCACATGGGCCCAAGCTATGCATGCCTCTTTGTAGGGTACATCGAACAATCCTTGTTCGAGGCGTACCGTGGCCCATTCTGGAAGTGGTGGCGCTGCCTAAGCAGCTGCGGCTCACCTGCAGTCCGTTTGTCTTTTTTTCTTTTTGTCTCTTTTTTGTCTAGTTAGGAGTATGTTTTTGGTTTATTTTTAGTTGTGTATATGTGGGGGGGTGGGGAAACTTTTTAAATCTCCACCTTGAACGGGGACGAGACCCTTTCCTTGTGGTGTCTCTGTTTCGCTGGGGCCTAACATTGTGGAGCTGGCGGCCTCCAACTGGAATTGATCTGAGTGCTCCAGTAGTAGAGCCTGCGGACTTACCATCGTGGAGCTGGCTGACTTCGGAGGTTGTGGTGGCACTGCGGCTATGACCCGACTTCAGAGCTTCGGAGGCTTCAGCCGCAGGCCCTGTGGACGTTAACATCGGGAGCTCGCAGGTCCCTTGTAGGAGACCAATTTTCAGGAGCTCCCGCAACGGCAACTTTACCCGCCCCGAATCGTGGGGTTTGAATCGGCCCGTAGCAGGGCTTTACATCGCCTGGCGTGGCTTAATCGGCTGTGAGACTTACCATCGCCCGCCGGGGGTTTTAACATCAAGAGCCTCGATCACTTCGACGCACCAGTTTGACTGCCTGACCGCGGGAGAAGAACAGAGGTGTTTGGAGATTCACTGTAATGGATGTTGGTGTGAATGTTAACTGTGTGGTTTTTTTTTTGGCTATTATGACTGCAGGAACGAAATTTCGTTCAAACCTTTGTTTGTTTGAATGACAATAAAAAATAGGCATTCTATTCTATCCCCGAACTCTACCTCCGCTGCATCGACGACTGCATTGGTGCTACCTCCCTCAGCCATACACAACTCACTGACTTCATCCATTTCACCACTAACTTCCATCCGGCACTCAAAATACACCTGGACCATTTCCGACATCTCCCTAACATTTCTAGACATCACTATCTCCGTCACAGATGACAGACTACTGACCGGCATCTACTATAAACCCACTGACTCCCATGGCTATCTGGACTACACTTCTTCCCACTCTGCTTCCTGTAAGGACTACATCCCCTACTCCCAATTCCTCCGTCTACGCCACATCTGCATCCAGGATGAGGTGTTCCACACCAGGTCATCGGAGATGTCCTCATTCTTTAGGGAACGGGGGTTCCCCTCTTCTACTATAGATGAGGCTCTCACCAGGGTCTCTTCTATACCCTGTAACTCTGCTCTCACTCCCCATCCCCCCCACTCGTAACAAGGGCAGAGTCCCCCTTGTCCTCACCTTCCACTCTACCAGCCGTCACATACAACAAATAATCCTCCGACATTTTCGCCACCTCCAATGGGATTCCACCATTGGCCACATCTTCCCAGCTCCGCCCCTTTCGGCTTTCTGCAGAGACCGCTCCATCCGTAACTCCCTGGTCAATTCGTCCCTTCCCACCCAAACCACCCCCTCTGCTGGCACTTTCCCTTGCAACCGCACAAAATGCTACACTTGTCGCTTTACCTCCCCCCTTGACTCCATCCAAGGACCCAAGCAGTCTTTCCAGGTATGGCAGAGGTTCACCTGCACCTCCTCCAACCTCATCTATTGCATCCGCTGCTCTAGGTGTCAGCTGCTCTACATCGGTGAGACCAAGCGTAGGCTTGGCGATCGCTTCGCCCAACACCTCCGCTCGGTTCGCAATAACCAACCTGATCTCCCGGTGGCTCAGCACTTCAACTCTCCCTCCCATTCCGAATCCGACCTTTCTTCCTGGGCCTCCTCCATGGCCAGGGTGAGGCCCACCTTAAATTAGAGGAGCAAGTCCTCATATTTTGCTTGGGTAGTTTACACCCCAGCGGTATGAACATTAACTTCTCCAATTTTAGGTTGTCCCTGCTTTCTCCTTCTTACCCCTCCCCTTCCCAGCTCTCCCACAGCCCACTGTCTCCACCTCTTCCTTTCTTCTTCCCGCCCCCCCCCCCCCCCCCCCCCCCCCAACCCTCACATCAGTCTGAAGAAGGGTCTCGACCCAAAACGTCGCCTATTTCCTCCAATCCATAGATGCTTATGGAAACTTACAACATTCTTAAGGGGTTGGACAGGCTAGATGCAGGAAGATTGTTCCCGATGTTGGGGAAGTCCAGAACAAGGGGTCACAGTTTAAGGATAAGGGGGAAATCTTTTGGGACCGGGATGAGGAAAACATTTTTCACGCAGAGTGGTGAATCTCTGGAATTCTTTGCCACAGAAGGTAGTTGAGGCCAGTTCATTGGCTATATTTAAGAGGGAGTTAGATGTGGCCCTTGTGGCTAAAGGGATCAGGGGGTATGGACAAAAGGCAGGTACAGGATACTGAGTTGGATGATCAGCCATGATCATATTGAATGGCGGTGCAGGCTCGAAAGGCCGAATGGCCTACTCCTGCACCTATTTTCTATGTCTATGTTTCTATGCTGCCTCACCCGCTGAGTTTCTGCAGCATTTTTGTCTACCTTCGATTTTCCAGCATCTGCAGTTCCTTCTTAAACAGGTTATCTGAGCAAGTCTCTCTGCCTGTGCTTAGCCCATGTCCCTCCAAAGCACTTGTGTTCATATACCCGTCCAATTGCCTTTTAAACATTGTAATTTTATCTGTTTTATGGCTTACTTTGGTAGTTTGTTTCATATATTCACTATCCACTGCATGTAAAAACTGTCCCTTTTAAATATTCCAACCTCCCCTTGAATATATGCCCTTTAGTTTTAGACTAAATAGTATAGTTACCCAACCAGACGCAACTAAATTTAAAGTAGCACTTTCTTCCCAATAACCCTCTCTGGCTTAATTCCTCCCTTCACCACCTCCAGTTTAAATTCCAGTTGGAATATTTTGGAGGACCAAGTAACCAAGAACCAAGAACCAGGAAAAAGACTGCGACTATCTGCCTTACCTACACACATGAATTTATATACCTCTGTAAGATCACCCCTCTACCTCTGGCATTCCTGGTAAAAACTCCCAGCCTATTCAGCCTCTCCATAGTTGTGGAAGTCTGCATAATTCAAAGGTATCAAAGGTATTTTATTGGTCACATTCACATACACCTAGGTGTAGTGAAGTGAAATGCTTCTTGCCATTTTGCAGCACATAAAGAAGGAATACAGACATAACATTAATAAGAGTTTTAAACATAAAGAACATCCCCCCACAATGGTTCCCATTATGAGGGAAGGCACAAAGTCCAGTCCCCAACCCCAGTTCACCCATAGTCGGGCCTATTGAGGCCTCCACAGTTGCCTCTACGGAGGCCCGATGTTCCAGGCCGTTCTCGCCGGGTGATGTTGCTCCGGCGTCGGGAGAGTCCTCTCAGCGGCTTGGGAACCCTGGAATGGCCGCTTCCGTACTGGAGGCCGCGGCTTCCGAAGCCAACAAGGGCGCGCCGGTTGGAGCTCCACAACTGGCGATCTCATCTAGAGATCCCAGGCTCCCGGTGTAAAGTCAGCACCGCCGCCCGCAGCTGGTCGCTCCACAGTCCCGCAGCTCTGCGATGTTTTCCCCAGCGATCTTCAGCTCACCGGAGCTCCAGCGCGGCGACCCGGGCAAGGCATCGCCCGCTCCGCGATAGCGCTCCAGCGCTGTGCCGCCGCCGAAGCCGAGGTTCAGGGCAGTCCCCGACAGGAAACGCCGCTCCAGGCCCGCTGGTAGGCCGCGAGGACGGGTCGAAGCTGCAGCCCGGAGAAAAGCTGCCCCTCCGACCAGGTAGGGACCCTGAAAGGTAGTTTCCCCCTTCCCCCCCCCCCCCCACCCCCCACATAAAAAAGTCTAGACCTCCAAACAAAACACTTAACTAACTAAAATAAAAAATAAAGAGATGAAGAGACAGACAGCTTCAGTCCAGATAACATGTTTGTGAATCATTTCAACACCTTTTCCAGCTTTGTTACATCCTTCCTATGACTGGGCACCAAGAACTATGCACAATACTCCAGGTGTGTTCTCACCAACAACTTGTACAGTTGCAATATTATATCCCAACTCCTATACTTAGTATCATGACAGATGAAGGCACGTGTCTACATCCTGTCTACCTGCATTACTATGTTCTTGTTGCCCAAAGTCTCTCTTTTATACAATACTATGCAGGGCTCTACTATTTATTATGTAATCCTGGACTGGTTTAATTTTCCAAAATGCGACTTGCACTTGTCAGAGTTAAATCCCATCTGCCATTCTTTGTCTTAGCCCATTTCTCTGATTATTGAATATCTTATTCTAATCTTAGGTAACCCTCTTTACTGCCCACTACATCACCGATATTGGCATTATCCGGAAATTTACCATCGTGTTCACAATATTGTCATCCAGATTTTTAATGTAGATGACAGGCAATCTGTCGGGCACACCACTGGTCACAGGTCTCCAACCTGAATAACAGCCCTCCACAACCACCCTCTGATGTGCCTCGGAGCTGAACGACTAGCGGGCCGCAGAGAGCAACCTGGTGGACAGGCTGCCAAGAACAAAGAGGTACCCGGCGGACGGGCCGCCATGAACAAAGAGGGAACCGGCGTGGTGACACTGAGAGCAAAGAGGGACCTGGTGGGGTGCTGCCGAGAGCAAGGAGGGACCTCCAGTGCACCACCGAGAGCAACGAGGGACATAACGGGGACCCGTCGAGATATAGGAGGGACCCGGTGGGCTGCCTGCGGCCACGTGCAATGGCAGGACTGGTTCGCCACTGTGAGAAGATAAGACTGTACTCAGCACTTTTGAAACTTTGTCAGCACCGTAAACATGGTGTATCTTTGTGTACTGCCTCGGTTAAGTAGGCTGTATGATTTTACCAGGATTTAGCTGTACCCAGCCACATGATAATAAAGTATCATTGAATCATTGACTCCTTTCCCCAAACCAATTTTATACAAAATTGGCTAGCTCGCCCTGGATCCCAAATAACCTGATTGATCAGACTAGCCTACAATGCAGGGCCTTTTTAAAGGCCTTGCTAATATCCATGTGGACAACATCCACTTCCCTGCCCTCGTCAATCCTCTTTGTCGCCTCATCAAAAAACTCTACCAAATTTGTGGGATATTATTTCCCACGCATAAAGCCATGTTGGCTATATCTGAGCCGTCCTTGTCTTCCAAATGCAGTTAGATCCTGTCTGAATGCAGTTAGATCCTCTCAGAATCTATTCCAGTAGCTTTTCCACCACTGACGTCAGGCTCACCAGCCAGTAGTTCCCTGGTTTGCAGCCCTTCTTAAATAACAGCATCAGCCACTGTCCAGTCTATTGGAACTTCACTCAATGTTGAAGAATGAAGCAAATATCTCTACCAGGCCCCTTCAATTAATTCCCTAGCTTCCCGCAACGTCCTTGGAAACTTATTAAAGCCCTGGGGATTTATCCACCTTAATATGCATTAAGACTGTCTGGACCTCTTTTCTAATGTTGATATTTTCCAATACATCCTTATTAATTTGCCTTAATTTCTTACCCTCCTCGACCTTTTCCTTGGTAAATGCAGATGAGAAATATTCATTTAACTTTTCGACCATCCCCTGTGACTCCTCACATGGATGACCACGTTGACCCTTCAGACATGGTCACTCCCTTGTTACCCTTTTGCTCTTGTGTTCTATATTTGTAGAATCTCTTAGGATTTCCCTTTACCTTATCTGCCAAAGCTTTCCCATATCCTCTTTTTACCTTTTTTCCCCTTTTTTTTCTCTCTTTCTTTTGTACGGCTTTGCAAATATATGATTAGTGTATAAATGTAAATAATTTGGTGTACATATGGAAATAGGTGTTTATAGCTGCTAAATTTGTATAAGATAATTATAGGCAGTTGAATAAGGGGTGGGAATTAATAAGCTTTGGCTTCTTCCTGATCCTTTTCGGACACATACGATTTCACTTATAAATATTCTTGTTTTTTTTTGTTTTTTGTATGCTGTTTCATACTTGCTTTTTAATTTTTTAGTCTGTTCGAAATAAAGGATTTATTATTATTATTATTATTATTATTATTATTATACCGTCCTTCCCTTTTTTAAGTGTACTCCCTACATCCCTTATACTGCTTGATGGGAGTTCAATGTGCTTCGTCAACCAGGTTTCCCTAATTCTACCAGCTCTTCCCTTCATTCTTTAACAGGAGCATGCTGACCTTGAACTCTCCCAATTATTCATTGAATAGCCTCTCACGTACCTGACGTCCCTTTAGTTTGTCGCCTTCAAATTTGTAAATTGAGTTGTATTGGTATTTGGCTGCACACTCATGAGTGTATAAGTATAGTAGGGGGCTGTGAATGCATCCATGCTGGGCACCAGTGTTGAAGATTATCGTAGATTTATCACCTATCCTCACTGATTGTGGTCTGTTGTTCAGGAAGTCGAAAACAGCCTCTCCCAATCAACTTTTGCCAGTTCCTGTGCAATACCTTGAAAATTTGCCTTGTCGCAATTAAGATCTTAATTTATGGACCTCTCCTATATAATAGAATTATGGTCCGTGGTCCCAAACTGCTCCCACACTGACACTTCAGCCTCTTTCCCAAGAGGAGATCTCTAGTAGGGATATCCACATATTGTTTGAGGAAAAACTCCCAAGGCAGTCCCAGTCAATATGAGGAATGTTGAAATTATTCACTATTACAACACTATTATTCTTACAGCTATCTGTAATCTCCATATCTGTTTCTTCAATTCCCACTGACTCTTGTGGGGGCCTATAATACAACTCTCAAAATGATCATCTATTTCAAAGTTTAATTTAGTTTAGGAAGGAACTGCAGATGCTGGAGATAAGACAAAAAGCTGGAGTAACTCAATACAATACAATACAATACGGTTTATTTGTCACATTGCACATAAAGTGCAAGTGAAATGAATATGTCAGCAGCGATACAATGATAAAGAGCACACACAAAAACACAATAAAAATTTAACATAAACATCCACCACAGCATTCATCACTGTGGTGGAAGGCACACAATTTGGCCAGTCCTCCTCCATTTCCCCCGTGGTCGGGACCTCAACCTTCCGCAGCCGCTGCTGCGGGCGTCCAGATGATAAGGACAAGGTACGAGTCCAGGTAAGTCCAGAGTCGGCTCTTCCCCACCGGAGACCGCGGCTTAAGTTGGTGTAGGCCGCAGGCCGGCGGCCGAAGATTTAATGTTCCCTCCATGTCGCAGCCAGAAGCACCGCAGGGCCGGCGGTCGAAGCTCCCCTCCAGGGGTGATGTTAAGTCCATACCGCGCCCGCGGTAGAAGTTGGCCGCGGGCCGGCAGTGATGGCTTCTTCTGACCCCGGGTCCCCCACGAGGGATCCCGGGCTGTAGACGCCGCACCAGCTGGAACTCTGCAGACCGCGGCTTCAGGCTGCCGGCTGCTGCGGGCCAACAAAACGGAGCGCTCCCCTCCAGCGAGCCCCAGTGAGGGCTCGCCCGCTCAGCGGTACGGGCAGCATCTCTGAAGAGAAGGAATGGGTGACGTTTCGGGTTGACCCTTCTTCAGATGCTGCCTTTCCTGCTGAGTTACTCCAGCTTTTTGAGTCTACCTTTAGTTTAGTTTCATTTATTGTCGCATGTACCGAGGTACAATGAAAAGCTTTTGTTGCGTGCTAACCAGTCAGTGGGTTCCACCCATTTGGCCTCACTGAATGAGATCCTGTGAATATTCTCTCTATATATATATTGTCATGATGTTCTCCCTAATCAGAAATGCAACCCCCTCCTCCTCTCTTATTTCCAGTTTCCACTCATTCATAAAAATGTATGAGTTGGTAGGTTAATTATCCCACTATTAATTGTCCCCAGTATGTAAGGTGGGTTATGGAATATTTTGGGCAGATTATGACAATGTGGGGAGAATAAATATAGGATTACATAAATAGGTGGCTGATGATCAGCATGGACTTGCTAGGCCAAAGCCCCTCTTTCCACACCACTGTTTTCTGTGGGCTATATGTGTCTAAAAGCACAAATGCAACACAAAACATTTTATCCACTTGCATTACAATAATGTCTGCAAACTGGGCGATAGCAAATTGCTGGTCTATAACTCGGCTTTTGATTTACCACCACCCATTTTCATTTTGACACAAAGTCAAAATGTACCTGGAGTTTGCTAAATTGATGTGTGAGCCCATTAAACCAGAAAGGAAATCAGGGATTTCTTCTGTATCAGCTGCATTTGTTTTGGTTTCGATGTTCACCAAACAATTATAAGTTTCGACAGCGAATTCCACAACTTCAGTCTGAAGAAGGGTCTCGACCCGAAACGTCACCCCTTCCTTCACTCCAGAGATGCTGCCTGTCCCACTGAGTTACTCCAGCAGTTTGTGTCTACCTCCACAACTTAAGATCTAGGCAACTGAAAACTTGCTTTGAAAATGGGGCTATGCTGGTGGACAGGAGGAGTGAAGAGTTTTTTAATTATTCTAGTACAGAAAGGTTACAGAAAAAAGCGTGAGGTGAAGACCCTTGGCATTTGAAAGTAAAGATGTATGTAGTATGTCAGATGTGAAGGCAAAACATTTAATACAAAAAATTACATTAATAACCATAAAAGGAAAAGCTAACTATAACATTAAACATTGTGAAATGGAGAAAATATTAGTAATCGCCAGCAGCTGGGTATTTCTCACCAGAATGTTAAATTATTTTTTATTGTCTCTCTGGTGTGGAGCAAGGTACTATATTGATGGGCTAATGTGGAAAAAGTAAACATCGTACTAATACGGATGAATTCCCAATGAATATATTGCAGTGACATAACCTGCAAAAGATGCTGCCTGTCCCGCTGAGTTACACCAGCATTCTGTGTCCATCTTCGGTGTAAACCAGCATCTGCAGTTTCTTCCTACACAATATAAATTTGGTGTTGAAGATAGACACAAAGTTCTGGAGTAACTCAGCGGGTCAAGCAGCATCTCAGGAAAAAAAGGATGGGTGACGTTTTGGGTAGGAAGAAGGGTTCCGACCTGAAACGTCGCACATTCTTTTCCCCCGAGATGCTGCCTGATGACCCACTGAGATACTCCATCACTTTATGTCTATCTTCGGTATGAACCAGCATCTGCAGTTGCTTGATTGTCATTGCTTTTTGCATATCTTCCATTCAGTTCTCCTAAGTACCATCTATATCTCTCGCCCACCTATTCCTTTTCTCCAGAGGCTGCCTGACCTGCTGAGTTATTCCAGCATTTTGAGTCTGTTCTACACATATAAATGTAGTGTTTCTTTGAATCTTGCTATTTTATAGTTCTTGAGAAAAAAAGGCTGCTTAACAATAAACCAGTAGGCAGAGCCTACGTGTGCAAACTCAGTTATTTTTACAGTTATCTTTGGCTGCATAGCGTATCAGCTATTGCTTTAACGTGACCTTCGATATTAATTCTAATTAAAGCACCACTTGCTGGGACAACTGTTTTTGCAGCCGGAGGTTTTTGTTGAAATAGTGTATGCATATTAATTTATTTTGAAGATGCTGAAGTTACTCAGTGGATTAGACAGCATCTCTGTAGAACATAGATGGGCGCCATTTTGGGTCGGAACCTTTCTTCGGACAAATTATAGGGGAGGCGGTAAAGAAAACTGGGAGAGCATAAGGACAGGGCAGAAGGGGTCTGACCTGAAACATTGCCTATCTATGTTCTCCAAGGATGCTGCCTGACCCGCTGAGTTACTCCAGCACTTTGTGTCCATCTTTGGTATAAACCAGTCTCTGCATTTCCGTGTCCAAGGCACTGGTAAGACCGCATTTGGAGTATTGTGAGCAGTTTTGGGCTCCATATCTGAGGAAGGATGTGCTGGCATTGGAGAGGGTCCAGAGGTTATTGCAGCTTACCGAATAGTGAAGGGCCTGGATAGAGTGGATGTGGAGAGGATATTTCCATTAATGGGAGAGTCTGGGACCAGAGACCAAAGCCTCAGAATAAAAGGAAGTGCCTTTAGAAATGAGATGATGAATTTCTTTAATCAGACCATGGTGAACCTATGGAATACATTGCCACTGAAGGCTGTTGTTAGGCGCTTCCCCCCCCCCTGGTGAATGCTATGTACTTACCTCTCTGTTTCTATCCCAAGTACAGGCCTCGTGGCTGTGAGTCTGGAATCGAGGGGTTAAAGGCTCCTGTACCCGATTGGCCCAGCTGCGTCAGGTGACGGGTGACTCATCTGAAGTATAAATACCAGAACTTCCCAGGATTCCTCTCTTCGTCGTAGACTCTGACTGATGAGCAGACTGTTGGTGGGGGCCGAGAAAGCCTGACCACATGGCATAGAACTTTGTGTATTTTCACCATTCCTTGTTAACAGATATTGAGTTGGGACGGATAAGGGCTGACCTTAGAGTTTTCGTGTAGTTTGGTTTCATGGTTGAATCTCTTTGGGCAGGTTTTGGAATCTCCGGTTCGACGGCCCATGGCGTGGCTGGCTGGAGCATTGTTAAATTGTTTGTCGGTTTATCCATATCCCTGACTGGGTTGTTTAAATCAGGTTTGAGTTTTGTGTTCCAATGAATAATTAAAACTGTTTTTTGAACCTGAACCTGGTTTTTGACTTGTGTTACGTGGCTCTGAAGTACTTGCATTCGGGAGTCGTAACAAAATGGGGGCTCGTCCTAAGTTTTGAGGACCCTAGACGTTTTTAGAGGGGTTTTTTGGTAGGCTTCTGGACTGAGGAAGTCTGTGTTGTGAGGGGATTTTTTTTCTTCCCTGTTTGTGGTAGCATTAGTGCCCCAGTTTTAGCTGGAGGTTTGGGGCTACATTAGAAATGAAATTTAAGGTGAAATAATTTGTTGAGGCTCCTAGTCGGGAGTTGTTTGATAGATGTACGAAGGAGCATTTGATTTTGCTGGCTGAGAACTATGCCATTACTATTGACAAGCATTCAAAGAAACACTCCATTAAATCGGAGTTGTGGGCTGCGTTGGTGGAGGGTGGAGTTTTGCCTGGTGGTGCAGACAGTCCCCCACCTTCTGTTCAGCCAGTTCAGAACATGGAGGCCGTCATTAAACTGAAGGAGATGGAGCTTGAGTCACAGAGAATTGCCTCTTTGTTAAAAGAGAAAGAGCTCATGCATGTTCTTGAAATGAAACGGCTTGAGGAGGAAACCAAAAGGGCTGAATTTCAGCTGCGGGAAAAAGAAATAGATAATTCCCGGGTTTCTTCTAGGGAACGGGAGTTTGATATGAGCAAGAACATCCGCCTGGTTCCCCCATTTCGTGAGGAGGATGTGGACAAGTATTTCACAGTGTTTGAACGGGTGGCTTTGTCCTTGAAGTGGCCTAGGGACGTGTGGACCTTGCTATTGCAGTGTGTCCTTGTGGGTAAAGCACGGGAGGTGTACTCGTCTTTATCTGTTGAAAGCAGTCTGGACTATGAGTGTGTAAAGTCTACAGTATTAAGGTCTTATGAATTAGTTCCAGAGGCGTACCGGCAGAAGTTCCGGCGCTTTAGGAAGTTTGATAGTCAGACTTATGTGGAGTTTGCTAGGGAGAAGGAGGCACTTTTTGACAGGTGGTGCGCTTCTCAAGGAGTGAAGGATTTTGAGCTACTGCGGGCCTTGATAATTATGGAAGACTTTAAGAACTGTCTCCCTGAGAGGGTTACTACTTACCTTAATGAGCAGAAGGTGAATGAGGTGTCTAAGGCTGCAGTGTTGGCAGATGAGTATGTATTGACTCATAAATCTGATTTTGTTGGGCGATCCTATAGTTTTGGTGCACGGCCGGTTGATCGTGGTGGTGTCGCCGGTGGCAGTGTCAAAGCTGTTTCTGTGCCTGCAAATGGCAGCACGTTGATACAGGGGGAGGTCCGAGCTGATAAGGTTGACGGAAATGTAAGGACTGATGAAGGTCCTGTGTGCTACTATTGTAGAAGGAGAGGGCACATGTTAAAGTCGTGTCCCGTTCTGAAGCAGAAAAATGCAAAGCCTGTGGCTTTGGTGGGAACACAGAAGGCACCTGTCGTACCTGAGGTGCCTGAGTCTGATGAGTGTAGGAATTATTCTGCATTCATCATGAATGGTTTTGTTTCTCTAGAGGATGGGGGTGACAGAGTTCCAGTATCCATCTTGCGTGATACTGGTGCTACTCAGTCCTTTATATTGGATGGTGTACTGCCGTTTTCTGGGGAATCATCGGTTGGGTCAAGTGTCCCAGTGGTAGGATTCGGGATGGATGACATGGTAGTGCCTTTGCATACCGTGCGTCTCGAGTCCGAGTTGGTTTCAGGCCGGGTAACTGTTGGGTTACGGCCGTGTTTTCCCATTGGGGGAGTTTCTGTGATTTTGGGGAATGACTTGGCAGGAGGTAGAGTTTTAGTCACTCCTGAGGTGACGGCTGTTCCGATGGTGCAGAGTCCTGATAGATTGGCTATGCAGCATCCAAAGGTCTTCGCAGCTTGTGCTGTCACGAGGGCTATGGCTAAGAGCCAGGCGAAGTTTGAGGATGTGGTGGACCTGAGTGAGAGCATTTTTGGGGATCAGGATGATAGATCCTGTGTTGTGAAGGGTGTTTCTCCATCTCAAGATGGGATAGTGTCTGGAAATGTGCCGGTGTCACTGTCACGTGACCGGCTGGTTGAGGAGCAATAGAGTGATCCAGGTTTATCTGATCTGTGCGACTGCGCAGTGCCTGAGGGGGATATGGATTCCACAGCAAAGGGGTATTTTCTAAGGGATGGCTTACTGATGCGAAAGTGGTCTCCCTTGGATATATCTGGGCATGATGATTGGAGCGTGGTTGATCAGATTGTGATGCCTCGTCGGTATAGGGACGAGATACTCTGTTTGGCTCATGATGGTCCTCTAGGTGGACATTTGGGGGTCAATAAGACGTATGACCGCATCTTACGGAATTTTTTTTGGCCAGGGTTGAAAAAGGACGTGAAACAGCACTGCAGGTGTTGTCACATTTGCCAGGTGGCAGGAAAGCCGAATCAATCGATTGTTCCTGCGCCTTTATATCCAATCCCTGTGGTCGGTGAGCCGTTTGAGTGGATTCTAGTTAATTGTGTGGGCCCTCTACCTCGGACAAGGATGGGCAACAAGTTTTTATTAACAATTATGTGTGCGACTACCCGCTTTCCAGAGGTGGTCCCTTTGCGTAGAATTACTGCCCCTGCAATTGTTAAGTCTCTCACTAAGTTTTTTTCGTTGTTCGGTTTGCCCAAGGTTGTGCAAAGTTACCAAGGTACCAACTTCATGTCGAAGGTTTTTAGTCAGGTAATGAAGTTGTTAGATATTAAGCATTGTTACTCCAGCGCGTATCATCCTGAGAGCCAGGGAGCTCTCGAGAGGTTTCACCAGACTTTGAAATCTATGTTGAGGACTTACTGCCTGGAGTTTGAAAAAGACTGGGATGAGGGAGTTCATCTAGTTATGTTTGCGGTGCGTGAGGTCGTGCAGGAGTCTTTAGGGTACAGTCCTGCTGACCTGGTGTTCGCGCATACTGTACGTGGTCCGTTGAGGGTCCTGAAGGAGAAATGGTTGCAGGAGGATACAAAACGTAGTATTTTAGACCACGTCTGTACTTTTCGCTCTAGACTGAGGAGGGCATGCGAACTGGCAATGGGTAATCTTGCCTCTGCTCAGTCTAGGATGAAGGACTGGTTCGACAGGAAGGAGCCTGTGGAGGTTGATGGGTCGGAGCTATGTCCTTCTAAGCCTGTTTTGGCTGCAGTGGTGCTGCCCCCTGACACGGGTGGTGATGTGGGGGAGGCACGCTTGTCTGTGGCAGTAACGCAGGGAAAGCTGAGTAACTCTGAGGCTTTGGAGACGCTTCCCTTGCGGTTGTCTCATTTGACCGGCATATCCGTGGCAAGGATGAGGTATTGGCTGATGCATTGTCGCGCCAGTGATGTCTGTGTTACTGAATAGTTGCTGAAATTTGGTGGTGTTTTTTTAGTTCATTTTCAGAAACTTATTCAGTATCTTTGGGTGGGGGTGTTAGGCGCTTCCCCCTCCTGGTGAATGCTATGTACTTACCTCTCTGTTTCTATCCCAAGTACAGGCCTCGTGGCTGTGAGTCTGGAATCGAGGGGTTAAAGGCTCCTGTACCCGATTGGCCCAGCTGCGTCAGGTGACGGGTGACTCATCTGAAGTATAAATACCAGAACTTCCCAGGATTCCTCTCTTCGTCGTAGACTCTGACTGATGAGCAGACTGTTGGTGGGGGCCGAGAAAGCCTGACCACATGGCATAGAACTTTGTGTATTTTCACCATTCCTTGTTAACAGATATTGAGTTGGGACGGATAAGGGCTGACCTTAGAGTTTTCGTGTAGTTTGGTTTCAGGGTTGAATCTCTTTGGGCAGGTTTTGGAATCTCCGGTTCGACGGCCCATGGTGTGGCTGGCTGGAGCATTGTTAAATTGTTTGTCGGTTTATCCATATCCCTGACTGGGTTGTTTAAATCAGGTTTGAGTTTTGTGTTCCAATGAATAATTAAAACTGTTTTTTGAACCTGAACCTGGTTTTTGACTTGTGTTACGTGGCTCTGAAGTACTTGCATTCGGGTGTCGTAACAAAATGGATAGAGTGGGTGTGGAGAGGATATTTCCATTAATGGGAGAGTCTGGGACCAGAGACCAAAGCCTCAGAATAAAAGGAAGTGCCTTTAGAAATGAGATGATGAATTTCTTTAATCAGACCATGGTGAACCTATGGAATACATTGCCACTGAAGGCTGTGCACACCAAGTCAATGGACATTTTTAAGGTGGAGATTGATAGGTGCTGGATTAGGAAGGGTGTCAAGGGTTATGGGGAGAAGGGATGGGAATGCTGTTGAGAGGAAAAGATGAATGGCCGAGTAGACTGGATGGGCCAAATGGCCTAAGTCAGCTCCTACAACGTATGAACATGAACTTATGAACTTATTGGGTGGCATGATTGTGCAGCGGTAGAGTTGCTGCCTTACAGTGCCAGAGATCAGGGTTCGATCCTGACTATGGGTGCTGTCTGTACGGATTTTGTACATCATCCCCATGAGGTTTTCTCCGAGTGCTCCGGTTTCCTCCCACATTCTGAACACGTACAGGTTTAGGATAGTGTAGGATTGTGCTGGTGTACGGGATTGCTGGTCGGCATGGATTTGGTGGGCCAGAAAACCTATTTCTACACTGTATCTCTAAACTAAACTAAACTATTGCATTTCAATTTATTCTGAAGTGGATTGTAGGTATGCACAAAGGAATGTTATGCCAAAAGTTTTTTAAAAATGTAGACTCCTGCGACATGGAAGTGGAAGGTAAATGACCAAATTAGAATGTTGATTTATTAATAGTTTGAGTGTCCAAAAATTGAGGACATAAGGAGTGGGAAAATAGCAGGTCAGCCATTTGACCCCTCCATACTGTTCTTTCATTCGATAGGATATTTTACTTCAGCTTCACATTCCTACACTGACCCCAGATCAGTTGATCATATTAAAATTTGATGACATTTGTGCAGCTTTCAATGTAATAACCATTGGAGGAAGAGTAATGAAAGAAAAGACAAGGAATTGCAACTGCTGTAATTTTGAGCAGAACACAAAGTGCTGGAGTAACTTAGTGGGTCAGGCAGCAGCTGTGGTGGGAATGGATAGGCGGTATTTCTGCTCAGGATCCTTCCTCAAACTAAGAAGAAAAGACTAAATAGTTAAACTCTCATCTTCATCCTGGCCCCTTGAGGATAGACCAGAAGGCATTGGGTTTTAGTACCTTGTTTCAACTAACATGAAAAACACTTAAATGTCAACAGATATAAAAATTGACAGATGTAAAATGGCAGTCAAATTGCCTTTGATATGAGCACATCCAAGGCATGTTGACTGATGATACACCATGTGCAGATGTTTTCGATTATTTCTGAGATGAAAAGAATTGCTGTTTAAGAAAAGGTTGAGAAGTTGGGGCCTATGCCCATTGAAATTTAGAAGAATGAGAGGTGACCTGAAT
Source organism: Amblyraja radiata (assembly GCF_010909765.2). Taxonomy (NCBI): domain Eukaryota; kingdom Metazoa; phylum Chordata; class Chondrichthyes; order Rajiformes; family Rajidae; genus Amblyraja; species Amblyraja radiata. The sequence goes on from NC_045956.1 coordinate 168,914,661, forward strand.
GAAACACACAGTATATGACTCATAGAGGGGCCACCAGCATCACAAGGTCAGTAGGAGTAGAATTAGGCCATTTAGCCCATCATGTCTGCTCTGCCATTCAATCATGGTTGATCTATCTCCCCCTCCCAACCCCATTCTCCTGCCTTCTCCCCAGAACCTCTGACACCCGTACTAATCAAGAATCTATCAACCTCTGCCTTAAAAATATCCACTGACTTGGCCTCCACAGCCTTCTGTTGCAAAGAATTCCACAGATTTACCACCCTCTGACTAAAGGTGGGTGCTGTGAGAATGCTTCCTCTAATGGGACTGTCCAGAACTGAGTGGCTTAGTTTCAGAATAATGCCTTGCTATTTGGCACAGAATTGAGGAGGAATTTCTTTAGTCATGTGTTCAGTTTTGCTTACCCTGCTCTGGCAAAGATGCCATTAATCTTTAAAGAGTGCAGAGAAGATTTATGGGAATGTTGCCAGAACTCAAGAGCGTAAACTGTAGGGTTGGTTAGGACTTTATTCCTTGAAGCACAAGAGGCCGAGGAGTGATCTTATAGAGGTATATAATATTATGAGGAGAATTGATAGAGTGAATGCTGAGAGTCTTTTACCCAGGGTCAGAGAAACAAAATGAGAGGACATAGATTTATAGTGAGAGGTGAAATTTTTAATAAGAACCCGAAGGGCAACTTTTTCAAACTGAAAAGCCAGCGGTGCTGGCTCGAATGGCCGAATGGCCTACTCCCGCATCTATTTTCTATGTTTTTATGAACACAATACTCCCAAGGCGACTGCTTTTTCGCACAGGATGTGGGTATATGGACTAACTTGCCAGAGGGGATAGTTGAGGCAGGTACAATAACATTTAAAAGAGATATGGACAGGTTTGGAGGGATGTGGGCCAGGAACAGACAATTTGGACTAACTTAGATGGGGCGTCTTGGTCGGCCTGAACAAGTTGCGCCGAAAGGCATGTTTCCTGTGAAAGAGAGAATAAATTACGGGCATAAGTGGAGAGCAGGTCTGATTGGAATGCTTGCTGTGCCAACTGCTCTCCTTCGAAGTGGTAAATCAATATGAGAATAATGTATGGTTAGTAAATCAGGGCTGCCAACTCTCACGCTTTGAGCGTGACACTCACGCATTTCAGCCAATTCTCACGCCCTCACGCTGAAGACAGAATTCTCACGCTGACTTCAGTCCCTGCACAGCAAAGATCCTGTAGCGGAGCCATAGGATCTTTGCTGCACAGTTTGTCTCTTTGCGCCACATGACAGCGATCTGCACGGATTGGGGAAGCGCGTCGGTCCCGGGCAGCGGGTGTCAGCGCTTTTGTGCGCCGTCTGCGAGCGCTGCGCTTCCGGCTGCCGCGGCAACCTCGCTCCCTCCCTCCCTCCTGCCCTTCAACTCACACGGCAGCGCCAATGCCGCCAATCCACGCTACACCGTGCCTGCCAGACGGGCGGCCCGGGAAAGAAAGAGAGGGAAAGAAAAAAAGGGAGGGACGGGGGCAAAGAGAGACAGGGGGATGGAATGTAGTAAGGGATTGAAGGAAGGGAAGGAGAAAGGGGAGAAAGAGGAAGCATGAGGAAAAATAGGGAGGGTGAGGAAAGAGAGGGAGGGGAGGAAAGAGAGGGAGGGGGAAGAAAGAGGGAGGGATGGGGGGAGGAAAGAGGGAGCGATGAGGGGGAGGAAAGAGGGAGGAGGGAGGAAGGGGAGGAAAGAGGGAGGGAGGGGGAGGATGGAAGGGGGAAGGAAAGGTGTGTGTGTGTCTGTTTCTCTGTGTGTGTCTCCTTGTGTGTGTGTGTGTGTGTGTGCCTGTGTGTATGTGTGTGTCTCCCCGTGTGTGTGTGTCTGTCTCCCTGTGTGTGTGTCTGTCTGTCTCCATGTGTGTGTGTCTGTCTGTCTCCGTGTGTGTGTATGTGTGTGTGTGTGTCTGTCTCCCTGTGTGTGTGTGTCTGTCTCCCTGTTTGTGTGTGTGTCTTCCTTTGTGTATGCGTCTCCCTGTGCGCCTGTTGTCACATCCTGGCCTTAGACAGGGCTGCCAACTCTCACGCTTTGAGCGTGAGAATCACGCCCGTGTGTGTGTCTGTCTGTCTCCCTGTGTGTGTGTCTGTCTGTCTCCATGTGTGTGTGTCTGTCTGTCCGTGTGTGTGTGTCTGTCTCCCTGTGTGTGTGTGTGTGTGTGTGTGTCTGTCTCCCTGTGTGGTGTGTGTGTCTGTCTCCCTCTGTGTGTGTGTCTGTCTCCCTGTGTGTGTGTGTGTGTGTGTGTCTGTCTCCCTCTGTGTGTGTGTGTGTGTCTGTCTCCCTGTGTGTGTGTGTGTGTCTGTGTCCCTATTTGTGTGTGTGTCTTCCTTTGTGTATGTGTCTCCCTGTGCGCCTGTTGTCACATCCTGGCCTTAGACAGGGCTGCCAACTCTCACGCTTTGAGCGTGAGAGTCACGCATTGCAGCCAATTCTCACGCTGATGACAGAATTCTCACTCTGTCTTCAGTCCCTGCAGTTTGTCTTTTTGCGCCATATCACAACGATCTGTGTGGTCTGGGGAAGCGCGTCAGTTGGCGGCTGTGAGTGACGTCGCTTCTCTTCTCTTCTCTTCTTTCTTGGTTGGATGTGCAGCCGCTGACAACATGAAGCAGACGGAGATAAAACTAACCAGGTGAATCGGTTGTAAAACATGGGGAGGACCACAATGAGGCGAAACATCTAGGACAGGTTTCGGAAACCTACGGCACACGGGCTGAATCCGGCCCGTAACCCGAAAAACCACGTTTTTTTCCAATTCGTTTTCGCAGGGTCGGGGCAGGCGAGTCGACCTGAGAACTGCAGCCAGTCCCTGGGACGCGAGCTGATCTGGGAATGGCAGCCAGTCCCTGGGCACGCAGAATGCCAACTTGATAATTATGGACAAATTGGGCCAGCCACGTACATGTTGTATAACTCTGACTCTATGAAGATCTGAATGGGCTTAGAATGACCATTTAAGCAAAATTGCCCCCACTTTCCCCATTTTGATTCTTGAGATTAATATTCCTTTGCTCTGTTAACAGCATTAAAGTACTTATGGGGTCGAGTCAGGAAAGGGAACATGTTATTTCTTTTTAGTTTGCTTTAATTCTACGGTGGGGGCGCTGCATTGGCGGCAACCCTGTCAGCAGCGTGTTAGTTTTTTTTCAACCTTTTTTAGTATGTCTTAAAGTATGTGTTTAATGTTTCTTTGTGTGTTTTGTGTGGGGGGTGGTGTGGGGGGGTAAGGGGGAAACCGTTTTGGCCGCCTCCTCCATGGAGAGGCGACTTTTTCCAGGTCGCCTCCCCCGTGGCCTAACAATCAGGATCGGCGCGGCCTTTCCCGGAGACGCGCCCGGGGCTTCAGCGGCGGGCGCAGCGTGGACTCTCGCCGTGGAGCGGGTGAGCCCTCGCTGGGGCTCGCTGGAGGGGAGCGCTCCGTTTCGCTGGCCCGGGGCAGCGGTCTGCACAGCTCCAGCTGGTGCGGCGTCTACAGCCCGGGATCTCACGTTGGGGACCCGGGGGGAAGAAGAAGCTCCATCAGCCGGCCCGCGGCCAACTTTTACCGTGGATCCGGCATGGACTTACCATCACCCGTGGAGGGGAGCTTCGACCGCCGGCCCTGCCGTCTGCGGTGCTTCTGGCTGCGGCGCGGCGGGAACTTTAAATCTTTGACCGCCGGCCTGCGGCCTACACCATCCTGAAGCCGCGGTCTCCGGTGGGGAAGAGCCGATCCTGGACTTACCTTGACTTTACTTTGTTCTTTACCATCTGGACGCCCGCAGCAACGGCTGCGGAGATGGAGGTCCCGACCACGGGGGAAAATGGAGGAGGACTGGCCAATTTCTGTGCCTTCCACCACAGTAATGAATGCTGTGGTGGATGTTTGTGTAAATTTTTTATTGTGGTTGTGTGTTCTTTATTATTGTGCCGCTGCTGACAATAAATCTGAATTTCCCTGAGGGGGTCAATAAAGTATTTATTATTATTATTATTATTATTATTAATTTGTTAGTTGATTGTTTGTTGAGTGCCATCATTTCTGAAATGGTCTTAAAGTAACTTAACTGTTATAAAGCAGTAATAAGTGATTTTTGTCCAAACAATTGGAACTTGCATAAAATGTTTGCATTTTTAGCAGGGCTGCCAACTCTCACGCATTGAGCGTGAGACTCACGCATTTCACAAAATTCTCATGCTCTCACGCTGATCACAAAATTTCTCACGCTCAAATATCTGCGGGTGCTGAAAGTTCAAAATAAAGCAAAAATTGTTTTAGAGGTGAGTAAAAACCATGAGGGGAATATCAGGTGAATGCATAGTCTTTTTCCCAGGATATGTGATTCAAGCACTAGGGATTGGTTTAAAGCAGGGCTATCAAACTACCAGCACCAACCTCCCCCCCTTCCTCCCTGAGGCACAGCACACACCTCCCACCCTCACCTCCGGCAGCTCTATGTCCGTCGACCCCTCTGTCCACACCCCATGGAGTTTGAACCCCGGCCCGGAGCCAGGAGCGGACCGGGTGAGTTGGTGCCGCCTCCGGAGCCTACTATGGGAGGGGGAACACCCCCTCCCCCCCACTCGGTCGCTACGCTCCCTCGCAATTTCTCACTCTCAACTCTCACCCAATGTTGGCAGCCCTGGGTAAATGCAAGCATCACTGAATAGATCTGAACTGACTATTCGTGCTGAAACACGAGGCTCGGTTCATGCCCCACGCCTTTGCAGCATTTGTTATCATTGACCTTCATTTCACACTTCTCAACCTATTTATTTTACCGGTGATCAATGGATCAATAATTTCTTCGCGACCTCTGTGGCATCATCCGGAGATAATCTCACCGCTGTTCCTGGAATCTAGCTGCACACGAGGGGTTGATACATTTCCTCGAATCCCCACCCACCCGCGGATAAACTGCGGAAGCTAGCGGGAACTACCTGGAGCTGTGAGAGGCGATATATGGAGACACCACTTCTTAACACCTGAAGCGTCTGAAGAGACTTTCGTTCGTTCGCAAAGTCTCGAGCAACCGCCAACTTCATTGGATCAAAAGTAAATATACTGCGGATGCTGGATTGGAAGCGTTAAAGGCTGCTGAAGCCGGGTGTGGCGGCACCTGCAGCTGCAGTGAACATCTAGATCCAGCAAAGGAATCATTCTTCCTCAGCCGGTATTGGTGTTGCAAAGGTTGTTAGTTTGGCGTGAACTTCTGACCTCCTGCCATCCACCCGAAACGTCGCCTATTTCCTTCGCTCCATAGATGCTGCTGCACCCGCTGAGTTTCCCCAGCAATTTTGTGTACCATCCACTCAACCTTTGCTGGTTCCCGTTCCATTAAAATCACACGGAAGCCTCGACCCCCCCACCCTCGACACAAACACACAGGTTGACTGTTTCTATGGCAATGCGGTGTAGAGAGTGTTCCTCCGTCATTTAGCCACGGGATATAAAGTAACTTGGAAACACGGACTGGGAAAAAAAAAGAGAGGAAGGTTTTGTTTGTGTCTCCGAAGGAGGAAGGACAAATATGTTAGTAGGGGAACAGATCCCTTTCATGGTGGTGTTTGTGGGGACGATTTTACTGGGCACGACGGGGAATGTCATCGTGCTTTTCGCCTTCATCAGCAACGCGGTGAAACACCGGCGTTTCCCGCCGCTCGACAGGGTGATCGTCAACCAGACCTTTGTCAACCTGTTGCTCTGCTTCTACCAGGGCATCCCGCGAGTGCTGATGTTCTACGGGGTGGAACTTTTCGAGGAGACCGGCTGCATTATCCTGGTCTACCTCAGCTCCTCGCTCAGGTCCATCAGCATCTGGACGGTCTCCAACCTCAGTTTCCTCCACTTGGTCAAGATCAACCGGCCGCGCTGCGCCCTGGCCAGTTACATCAGCAGCCACCAGAGCAGCTATGTCAACGTGACCATCAGCGCCCTGTGGCTCACCAGCTTCATCTTCTATGTCCCCTACACCCTGGACAAGATCATCCACATGTCGCAGGAGAACGAGTCCAACCCGGTGAAGTACATGCCCAGCTCCAGTTGCAACGGCATGTCCACCAGCTCCGCTTCTGATATAGTCACCTACATCTCGGTCAGCCTGGATATCATCGCCATCCTCTGGGTGGTGGTTCTGAACGGGCTGATCATCCAGCTTCTGTGCAAACACCAACGGCGAGTGGCGGCAGCGGGCCAGGGATTAAATTCCGCCAACAAGACCCCACACCAGGCCACCCGCATCCTCGTCTCCTTGCTCTGCATCTACGTGGCTTGCTGGATCTCCAACGATATCGTCTGGATTATGTTGATCGCGAGAATAGCGCCCGGACAAGATCGGAACCAGACACTAAAATACACTTCCAGTTTCCTCTCCTCTCTCTACTACTCCGCCAGCTCATACGTTCTGGTTTTTGGCCACAGGAACGTTAAAGATGTGTTCAACCCTGTCTGCAAACTCTTGAAACAGAGGAAGACCACGCAGTTTCAAGATGTGGAAATATAGTATACTGTTTTGGCGTTTAAAATAAAATAGCAAAATAACGAGGCAATAGAATGTTAACACCATCTGACTGGATAAGCATGGATATCAATATATCACCGGTATTGAATCACTAATAGACTAATAGAAATGGTCATTTGTAATTTTACAGTAGAAAGGAAGAATAACATTAGGACAGATTGATACAGAACAGAAGGTGTGCATTGGGTTATGTGGGTTGGTGTATTTACCCCATTAATCCCATCAGGAGCAGAAGGCCATCAGGATGGTTTGTAGGTAGGAACTCAGTCTGAGCCACTCGAGGCCTGGCCACTGCTCATGCAACCAGGGTACTGAGGCCTCCTGGACGTTGGGAGCTCCCTGGTCACCATGGTAAATCCAACCAGCGGCATCACCTGGGTGGTGAGTCTATGGAATTAATTGTCACAGAAGGCAGTGGAGGCCAAGTCAATGGATATTTTTATGGCAGAGATAGATAGATTCTTGATTAGTAAGGTTGTCAGTGGTTATGGGGAGAAGGCAGGAGAATGGGCTTGAGAGGGAAAGATAGATCAGCCATGATTGATCAGAATGGTGGTGTAGACTTGATGGGCCGAATGGCCTAATTCTGCTCCTATCACATAAACTTATGAAATCATGCAGAAGGTGAACACAAGTTGCAGGCTGGGTTAAACCGGATCCAATCCAGTACTCAGCTGAGGCTCAACAGAAGTTTGTAAAGATTCTGCATTACTTTTATTGTTTATATTCTCAATATTTTTGTTAATAAAGCCAAGATTTCATTTATTTTTAACATAAACTTCTCAATCTGTTCTGTCACCTTTAGCAACATTGTAGATATCATCTCTGTTGCTGAATCCCTTTAAAATGCTCAGATTGCTCACCTCATTATTCTCATGAAAATATATCATATTAAGTTTCATCCACCATGTGAATGCCCATTTGACATCCTCCTGAAGTCTGTCGCTGCTTACCTTACTACTTACTTCATTCCTAGCTTTCGTGCCTGGAAACGTTGTCACCCTTATGGTATACCATTAACACTACTTTCTGTAAAAGACCCGATGAATTAATTAAAATATATTTTATTGGATTATGGTAATTGTTAAACTGTCAATTTTATGTTACTGCAAAGGATGGTACCGAGCTATGAAAGATATATTTGTAATAGAAGGTACACCAGATTGATTCTGAACCATTCATCGAGGATAACATTTACACAATAACCTGATTTTGCAGTTCATGTTTTCCAACCAGACTCGAAGGCTAGAAGGCTGAAGTGGGAGCCTGATAGAATTATGCTTTGTAAATCAGAAATTCTGGTTATGCGTGAGACCCCCTCAACATTCTCCTCCATCAGCCCCCATCTACATGCATGCACACACCCACACACCCAAAGGCTCACCCTCATGCTCACCCACACACACCAGATGATGGACACAAACCAATTTGATGCAACCAGGGGCCACAGTCTTAGAATAAAGGGGAGGTCATTTAAGACTGAGGTGAGAAAAATCTTTTTGTGAATTTATGGAATTCCCTGCCACAGAGGGCAGTGGAGGCCAAATCACTGGATGGATTTAAGAGAGAGTTAGATAGAGCTCTAGGGGCTAGTGGAGTCAAGGGATATGGGGTGAAGGCAGGCACGGGTTATTGATAGGGGATGATCAGCCATGATCACAATGAATGGCGGTGCTGGCTCGAAGGACCGAATGGCCTCCTCCTGCACCTATTTTCTATGTTTCTATCATATGGATGATACCAAACAAGAGGTCATTAAAACAGTTTTAAATGGCACAGGATAGACACAGGATAGATACATTTACTGTTGGTTTGATAGGGTTTAAGATATGGATGCAGCTCTTATCGAGTCCTGAGCATTTAGAACCAGAGAGTTCCATATGGTTCTGTCGGGCGGTATTGTAATCAGATTCAAATTCAGATTGTCAGCATTCTTTGTCACTGAAATAAAAAATAATCGTAAGGTTTCTCCTTAATTGGCTGTGATATTACTTAGATCTTCATTTGTTGAAATACAATTGTTGGCATACACCAAAAAGCAAAATCATGGAGGAACTCAGCGGGTCAGGCAGCCTCTGTGGAGGGAAATGGACAGGCAATGTTCAGTTGAAGACTGAACTGCTGTCAACGATGCTCTTGTGTTGAGCAGGTTGTGCGATGCCCGTAGCTCCCTGTGAGTGGATGGATGTGGGTGACATTTATGAAGCTGACCATCACCACTATGTGGAAGCCAATAAGGATGTGTATTAAACAATGGTCTTTGTAGTCCATGTTCCCAAAATGATTGAATAAAAATTTACATGAAAAATATGATAAAAAGATCACCAAGAACTGCTGTTTGTCCTTTTCAGTGCAAGTAAAATTTTAATATTGTGGTTAAGGGCATGGTAAATGTCCTATAATGTGGAGAAATGTGAGATCATGCAATAAACAATGTGATGAATGATCAGGCAACATCTATGGAGGGAAATGTGCAGTAGAGGGATATTTCTGGTCGAGACCATTCATCTGTTCAGATGAAGGGTTCCTCCAGAAGATTGTTTGTTGCACCAGATTCCAGCATCAACAGTCTCTAGTGCCTCAGTGAGATCAATCATCCACTTTGGTATTAAAAATAGAAAGTCAGAGGTTTATTAAATGATAAATGATTGCATGGTGATTAGTGTGGGTGTCAGAGGTTATGGGGAGAATGCAGGCCAATAGGGTTGAGAGAAAAATAGATCAGCCATGATTGAATGGTGGAGCAGAATTGATGGACCGAATGGCCTAATTCTGCTCTTATGAGCTTATGATCTTCAGAGAGGCTTTGGGTGTCCAAGTGCATGAATCACTGAAGATTAACAGATGGGTTCAGCAAGCAATCAGGAAGGAAAATGGCAATAGACCAGATCTGCCATCATTAATATTTGGAATTAAATTATAAACATGCTAATCTGTGTTAATCGCGTAACATTATGACCCTGGCTAAGAAGGCATCGAGAGGATTATATGTTCTGACCTGTCTTCTGTTCTCACATTGACTCGCCCACACAGGAGAAGGTGGGGTAGAGGTGGGTGTCTATGCTTTAAGATCGTGCCATCTGGTGGCACAATATAAGCCTTCCGTGACCAATAAGTAGTTCAGGGATTGAATTGTTAAGGAGCCCAGGCCAGGAATATTATTGTTTAAATTACGGGTTGCCTTTGTTTTATCATTTAATTTTCAATAGTTGTGATTATTTAAGAGTGACCGTGCTTGTTTAATAACTCTGAGGCACCCCATTGCTCCTTCTTTTTCAATTACTGTTGAATTCACTGCCTTCTTATTGTTCATTTAAAAAAAAAGTTAGCATGACATTTACAAGGCTGTTGCCAGGATTTGCGGGCCTGAGCTATAGGGAGAGGCTAGGCAGGCTATACTTTATTCTTTGGAGCACAGGAGGCTGAGGGGTGATCTTTTTGAGGTGTATAAGATAATGAGGGGAATAGATTGGGTAAATGCACAGTCTTTTACCCAGAGTAGGGGAATCAAGAACCAGAGGTCATAGCTTTGAGGTGAGAGTGAAAGATTTAATAAGAACCTGAGGGGCAACCTTTTCCCACAGAGGGTGATGGGTATATGGAACGAGCTGCCAGAGGAGACAACATTTATAAAATATTTGGACAGGTATATGGAGAGGAAAGGTTTAGAGGGATATGGGCCAAATGCAAGCAGGTGGGACCAGTGTAGATGGGGGCATCTTGGTCGGCATGGGCAGGTTGGGCTGAAGGGCCTGTTTCTGTACTGTATGATTCTATGACATTACTTACGTGTATATAAAACTGCCATTATGTACTTGCTGCTTTTTTGTTATTTTTCTCTGTTGATGTCCATGTACTGATACACCGTTTTTTTTTCCTGTTATAATTCTCCAAATAATGGAAATGTAGTTGTTGATCTACCACTGAAAATTGTGCTACATCTGAAAGATACAGTTTCTCGTTAGTTTAAAATGTATCCAATTTTTAGAGACTTAATTTCATGCTTAATAAGGCACTGCCCATTAGTTTAAAATTCATTGATCTATTGTCTTTGGGAATTATGTAAGGATCTCTGGGATTATAAATAAGAGACACACACAAGAGACACCAGAGACTGGAAACTTTGAGGGAGAAAAATACTGATGGAGGAACTCAGCGGGTCAAGGGCCTGTCCCACTTTCTCGACCTTATTCACGACCTCTGCCGAGTTTGCCCTTGACTCATACTCGCAGCATGGTCGTCACGAGGTCGTAGGAAGTCATAGGAGGTCATAGGTAGGTCGTAGCAGGCCGTGATGCTAGTCGTAGGTACTCGTGGCATCAAGTAGGTCGGGGTGTTTTTTCTAGCCTGATGAAAAATGTCCACGAGTAAAAAAGGTCGTGAATTAGGTCATGAAAGTGGGACAGGCCCTTCAGGCAGCTTCTGTAGCGGGAAATGGACAGATGACTCTTCGGGCCATAACCTTCTCCAAACTGCCTGAAGGAGGATCCCACTCAAAAAGTCTTCTGTCCATTTCCCTCCACAGATGCTGCTTGGCTTGCTGAATTCTTCCAGCAGTTTATTTTTTTGCACTGGAATTTGATAATTGCACAAGGACTGCGGTCAGCTTTTAAATGGAAATATTTATTTTGCACAATTTTTCATCATAACACACTGATTTTAATGCTTTAGACTTAGAAATTATATTGTAGAATTACATTGTACAATTACTTTACCTTGATTTTTTTGACAGGGTGAGATTTGTTTGAAATGTACACAAGTACTGTAAAACCCGACAAATCTTCACTGTACCTGTCAAACTATATTCACATTCATTCATGTAAAAATAACCTTATTAGCCATTGGATCAAATCCTCAGTTGTTGGTTTTTTATGCCGACTACAGTGATATTGTTACAGTGCAGAACTTGTTTTTTACATATTCAATTCTGTCAAATGGTATTACAAAACGATTGTTGATATGAGATGAATGCAACAGAAAACCTTTTACACATTTTTAAGGCAATAAAAATGTATCTTAACATTTCATGAAATATTCATGATTTAACACGAAAATATAGATCTGATCAAAAGAGTTATCTAAAAATACCAATTATATAAAGCTTTGGCTGAGAACACTAAAACTGACATACAAAATTCCTCTTGTCAAATAGTTATTTTTTTCAGTTGATCATAAGGTCTTAAGGAATAGGAATAGAATTAGGCCATTTGGCCCATCAAGTCTACTCCACCATTCAATCATGGCTGATCCATCTCTCCCCCCTAACCCCATTCTCCTGCTTTCTCCCCATAACCTCGGTGTCAGAGGAACTAATCAAGAATCTATCTCTGCCTTAAATATCAACTGACTTGGCCTCCACAGCCTTCTGTGGCAAAGAATTCCACAGATTCACCACCCTCTGACTAAAGAAATTTCTCCCCATCTCCTTCCTAAAAGAACGTCCTTTAATTCTGAGGCTGACCTCTTGTCCCAGACTCTCCCACTAGTGGAAACATCCTCTCCATATCCACTCTATCTAAACCTTTCACTATTCCGTATGTTTCAATGAGGTCCCCCCTCATTCTTCTAAACTCCAGCATGTACAGGCCCAGTGCTGAAAAACGCTCATCATAGGTTAACCGTTAACCTACTAATTCCTGGGATCATTCGTGTAAACCCCCTCTGGACCCTCTCTAGAGCCAGCACATCCTTCCTCAGATACGGTGCCGAAAAATCACAATATTCCAAATGCGGCCGTACCAGCACCTTAAAGAGCCTCAAGGTTACATCCCTGTTTTTGTATACAAGCCCTCTTGAAATAAATGCTAGCATTGAGTTTGCTTTCTTTACTACCGATTCGACTTGCAGATTAAATTTATGGGATTCCTGCACCAGCACTCCCAAGTCCTTTTGCACCTCAGATTTCTGGATTCTCACCCCATTTATAAAATAGTCTACGCCTTTATTCCTATTACCAAAATGCATGAGTCCACTCATTGCTACACGTTATTCCATCTGCCACTTCCCTGCCCACTCTCCCAACCTGTCCAAGTCCTTATGCAGAGTCACTACTTTCTCTACACTACCTGCCCTTCCACCTATTTTTGTATCATCCGCAAACTCCAAATCATTAATATACAACGTGAAGAGTAGCGGCCAATCTGCTAATGAAACTGTGGGAACACCTGTCTTTGAAACACATTAAATCATATCATTATTGAAATAGTAAACGGAAACAAGCCATTTCAAACATAGAACAGTAAACACAGAAATTGGTCCTTTGGCTCACAATGTTTGCACCGATCGTGATGTCAAGTTGAACTGATCTCATCTGCCTGTAACTGATCTATCTATATATTACTAAAACTCTCATCTTGACCACTTCCTGTCTGCGTTGTAATTAAATTTGCGCAAAACGATCGCCACCTCACTCACCATTATTCTCCACCTTACTCACCATTCTCCTCTGCTGCAAGTCGAATAAGTTTGGTGAAATAGTACAAAAGTTATGTTCCCCCTCCCCCACTACCACCCCTCCCCTACCTCCCCTCCCCCACGCCCCCCTCCCCCATGCCCCCCTCCCCCACATCCAAGGTTTTATAAAATTGGAGTCTATCCTCCCTGCTATCAATGCCCTACCGATGAAGATCAGTACTCCATAAGTCTTCCCGACCATGTTGTCCACTAATGCCTTCAAAGATGTATGAACTTATATTCTAAAGTCCCTCTGTTCCTCAATACACTTATGACCCTACCATTCATGGTACATATTCTAGACTCATTTGTGCTCCCAAAATGCATCACCATATTTTGTCTGAATTAAACTCAATTTGCCATTTTTCAACCAATTTCACGAACACACTGATATCTTTGCAGTCTAAAACTACTTTCCACACTATCAACAACTCTACCAATTTTTGTGCCATCTGCAAACTGGCTGATCTTGCCTCCCACATCCACACATTCATGTACATTACATTACATTGCAAACAGCAAGGGTCCCAGCATAGATCTTAGCAGGACACCACTAGTCACAGCCCGTTACCATCACCCTCTGTTTCGAATTGCTTTGTAGCTTTTAGTTTAGTTTAATTTAGGTTCGAGGAACAGCAAGGAAACAGGCCCTTCGGCCCACCGAGTCTGTGCCGACTAGTGATCCCCACACACTAACGCTATCCTGCACACTAGGGCCAATTTACAATTATACCAAACCAATTAACCTACAAACCTGTACGTTTTTGGCGTGTGGGAGGAAATCGGAGCACCCGGAGAAAACCCGGGCGGTCATGGGGAGAATGTACAAATTCCGTATAGACCGCACCCATAGTCAGGATCGAACCCGGGTCTCTGGTGCTGAACGGCAGCAACTCTACTGCTGTGCCACCGTGCCGTCCCATATGTATATGCAGGGAATGGAAGGATAAAGTTTATGCGCAGGCAGATAAAACTTGGTCTTAGCATCATGTTCGGCACAGACATTGTGGGCCTTCCACATTTTCCTTCACTGCATATTTATCCAATTCCCTCTTGAAGGTCACAATAGTATCCACCTTCATACATGTTCCTGAAGTCTATTCCAGATGCCAACACATGCTGTGTAAAGAAAGGAAGTTGTTTCCGATCATGGCACAATGGTGTCACAATACAATACAATTCAATTTATTGTCATTTGGACCCCTTCAGGTCCAAACGAAATGTCGTTTCTGCAGCCATACATTACAAACAAATAGACCCAAGACACAACATAATTTACATAAACATCCATCACATTGCTGTGATGGAAGGCCAAAAAAACTTCTCTCTCCACTGCACTCTCCCCCCCGATGTCAGAGTCAAAGTCAAAGCCCCCGGCGGGCGATGGCGATTGTCCCGCGGCCATTAAAGCCACGCCGGGTGATGCAGGGTCGCACACCGGGTCTTGATGTTAGAGCCCCCGGCGGGCGCTCGCAGTCCCGCGGCCATTCCAAGCCGCGCGGGGCGATGATGTAAGGCCCCGCTCCAGGAGCTCTTCAACCCCGCAACTCGGGCGGGAGAAGTCGCCGTTGCGGAAGCCCCGAAAAGCGGTCTCCCTCCAGGGACCCGCGGGCTCCCGGTGCCGCCCGCCAAACCCGCAGTTGCAGCCTCCGAATCTCCGGGGGTCGGGCCGCAGCAGCGTCCACCACAGCTCCACCCGCTCTGGACTCGGCCAGCTCCGCGACGGTGAGGTGAGTAGTCGGCACCACAGCCCCCGGTCTTCCTGTTGGAGGCCGCTCCTCGTTGCAGCCCCAACGACAACGGAGACCCGACAAAGAAAAGGTCGGGTCTCCCGTGCAGGGAGAGATTTAAAAGTTACCCCCTCCCCCCCACACACATACCCCAACAAAAAATAACAAAAACTACATAAAAACAAAGACATAAAATAATAAAAACGCAGACGGACTGCAGAGGCCGCTGCTGACGAAAGTCGCGCCGCCCGCCGCATGGTGACTCTTGCCTGCTGGTCCCAGAAGGAGGATATACTATCACCTGGTACACAACAATGCTGGAGAAACTCAGCAGGTGCAGCAGCATCTATGGAGCCATCCATATCCTATGGAGCCATTCCAGCATCTGCAGTTCCTTCTTATATACTATCACCTGTTATAATACTCCTCTCCATTAAATCCCTATTGTGCTTGAGTTTGGGTTGATTGCATTTATGTATAGTATTATCTGATTTGATTGGATAGCATGAGAAACAAAGAGTTTCACTGTATCTCAGTACAGGTGAAAATAATATTAAACTTTAACCTAAATCTCATGTCACTCTTCCCCTTTATTATCCATCATTCAATATTTGTTGGTCTTAACTCTTTGCTGCATAATTCCTGTGTTTATTATAATGATACATTTTAAACCAGGATTGCTCATAGTTGCTTGCCAAACCATGATTCATGTTTAAAATGTGATTCAGTATCTTTAATGATCTGTGTAGTGCAGTCCGTCATTGTTAGTGATTGAGAAACAATATAATATAATAAACACAGGAATGATGCAGCAAAGAGTAAAGACCAGCAAATATTGGATAATGGATACTGGGAGTTGTACAAGGAACTAATCCAATTGAGGAGGTCATAAATTGTGAGATGTTGAAAATGTAAACACATTAGTGAGCAGTGGCTTATGCAAAATAAACTTCCAAATGATACACATTGCATTAACTCCCAGGCACTGCATGGATGAGCGAACCATAACACATCATCTTTCATAAATGGCTCTTACCCTCGTCGTGTGTACTTATTTGTACAACCTTTCACTCATTTTTTTTTTTTATTCCGATGAAATCTGACTGTGTTGCTGATTGTGGACATGTTGCAGCAGCAGTTTTTACCAAGAAATCCTGGGATGATGAATGTGGTGTCAAGTACCTGGATGTGAAAACGGTCTGAAAAACAGTGAGAAATAAGTTAACCTGTAAATACATGCTCTCGCATTGTGAAGTATTCTTGAACATATAACATGCTATGGGCACAAAGTTTGTGACCTGGTTTGCAGCAGACCGGGCATAATGTAGTCATTCAATTTTCCTGATTATTCATTAGAATTCCGACCATTTTGGCAAATGAAGTACAAGCTAATTGGAACACATTTGAAAAGTGTGGTAGAAAGGGAGACCTGGACCATCAAGCACTATTTACACAAATCATACAAACATAGAAAAATAAGTGCAGGAGTAGGCCATTCGACCCTTCGAGCCAGCACCACCATTCAATATGATCATCTAAAATCAGTACCTCATTCCTGCTTCCCCCCCCCATATCCTTTGATTCCTTTAGCCCTAAGAGCTAAATCTAACTTGCTCTTGAAAACATCCAGTGAATTGGCCTCCACTGCCTTCTGTAGCAGAATATTTCACAGAATCACAACTCTCTGTGTGAAGAAGTTTTTCCTCATCTCAGTTCTAAATGGCCTACCCCTTATTCTTAAACTGTGACCCCTGGTTCTGGACTCCCCCCACATCGGGAACATTTTTCCTGCATCTAGCCTGTTTGCGATATATATAAATGACTTGGACATAAATTTAGATGTGTTGGTTAGTAACTCGGCAGATGACACCAACGTTGCTGGGGTTGCAGACTGTGAGGAAGGCTGTCAAAGTGTGCAGTGGAATGTGGATCAACTATAGAAATAGGCAGAGAAATGGCTGATGGAGTTGAATCCGAGCAAATGTGAGGTTGCACTTTGTAAGATCGAATGCAAGGGGAAAGTATACAGTTAATGACAAGACCTTCAGTAGCCTTAATATTTAGAAAGATCTTTAGAAAGACCATGCCCATAGCTCCTTGAAAGAGGAAACACAAGTAGATAGATTGGTCAAGAAGGTTGGGGTATTGTGCCTAAAAGTCAAGAAGTTATGATGCAGCTTGATTGGACTTTGGTTAGGCCACATTTGGAATCTAGCATGCAGTTCTGGTTGCCCCATGACAGGAAGGGTGTGCTTGGACAGGATGCAGAAGAGGTTTACCAGAATGCTGCCTGGATTACAAGGTACTGTATTAGCTATAACGAGAGGTTGGGTAGAGTTGGATTGCTTTCTCTGCAATTCCGTAGAGTAAGGTGAGACATGATGAATATAAAATTATGAGAGGCATAGATAGGATAAGCAATCAGAAACTGCTTCCAGCGTGGAGATCTCAAAGACAAGGTGGCATCGTTTAAGGTGAAAGGAGCAAAGTTCAAAGGAGATGTGTGGGGCAAGTATTTTACACAGAGGATGTTGTGTGCATGGAATGTGCTGCCAGGGCTAGTGGTGGAGGCAGATCTAAAAGTGACGTACACGAGGCGTTTAGATAGGCAGATGGATATGCAGAGAACGGAGAGATATGAGTCATGTGCAGGCAGATGAGATTATTTAATTGCAACAGGTTTAGTACAGACATTGTGGGTGGTAGGGCTTATTCCTATGCTGCACTTTTCTATATTCTATGTTCAATTGTGTAAAACTCAAGTTGCTTGGTTGCCTTCTCAGAATTCACCAATGGCAAATGGTGCCTGTATTGTGTCGCAGCCAAGGGATGCAAGTCAGAAATATCTTTAAATTTATCATCCATCCATTCAACTATGATCTTGTGCACTTATGGTTTGCATGGTTTTTCTATTTGCGCAAAAACGGTACACAATAGCGCTATGGTTTTTTGCCACCTTACTCACCATTCTCCTGTGCTGCAAGTGCAACTAATTTTGTTCCGATCGGTGTAGTGAAATGCTTATTGTCATTGCCGCACATTAAAAAGAATACAACTTAACAATAATAAAGACATTTAAACATAAAACCATCCCCCCACAATGGTTCCCCATTATGAGGGAAGGCACAAAGTCCAGTCCCTATCCGCTAGGGGGCGCCACCCTGTATGATATGGCTGCCCAGCCTGCAGCTGTCCGTTTTTTCATCTCTTTTTTTTATTTTTAGTTAGTTAAAGTGTTTTGTTCTGGAGTTCTAGTCTTTTTTTATGTGGGGGGTGGGGGGGGGAAGGGGGAAACTGCTTTCTAGGGTCCCTACCTGGTCGGAGAGGCAGCTTTTCTCCGGGCTGCAATTTCGACCCGTCCTCGCGGCCTACCAGCGGGCCTGGAGTGGCGTTTCCTGTTGGGGACCGCCCAGAACCTCGGCTTCGGTGGCGGCACAGCGCTGGAGCGTTATCGCGGAGCGGGTGATGTCTTGCCCGGGTCGCCGCGCTGGAGCTCCGGTGAGCTGGGACTGCCGATGAAACATTGCGGAGCTGCGGGACTGTGGAGCGGCCAGCTGCGGGTGGCGGCGCTGATTTTAACATCAGGAGCCTGGGATCTCTCACCGAGATCGCCAGTGGTGGAGCCCCATCTCAAGTAAGGAGGCGGCCGTTCCAGGTGTCCCTTGCCACTGAGAGGATTCTCCCGGAGAGGACCCTGAAAAGCAGTCCCCCCCCCCCCCCCCCCCGCCTCATCCTGGGTCCTAATCCTTCCTCTACCAAAGTCCACAATCAGTTCATTGGTTTTACTGATATTAAGAGCCAGGTTGTTGTGCTGGCACCATTTGGTCAATCGGTCAGTCTCACTTCTATACTCTGACTCATAACCCTCTGTAATTCGTGCAACAACGGTGGTGTCGTCGGCGATCTTGAAGATGGAGTTCGCACTATGTCCGGCTACACAGTCATGAGTATAGAGTGAGTAGAGCAGGGGGCTGAGCACACAGCCTTGAGGTGCTCCCGTACTAACAGACTGTGGTCTGTGGATGAGGAAGTCAAGGATCCAATTGCGGAGGAATGCGCAATTCCTCCAAATATGCCCCATTTCCTTACAGGGAATGGCACCTTGGGCGCTCCGATGTCCAGAAAATCACGCCCATCCTGCTGGACACAGAAGCTCCCGTCAACTACATCCTCCCAGTCCAGCATCATCATCAGCTGGCGCCGGAGGGAAAGAACTTTGCGCAGCTCCTTCCTGTGGAACACCTGGGATATCGGGGTAATATCTGTGAATACCGTCCCCAGGGTGTGAGAATGAGGGCCTTGTTTGTGATGCAGGGCGGGACGTTGGACAGGACCACACGCTGCGCGGTGGTCACCAAGGAATCGACCTGCAGGAATGTTCCCCCCACTGAGATCCCTTTACTCACGGACGCCTTCACCCGCTCAACGGACTCGAGGATGAACACGGCGTACCCGAACATCCTGCCCATGTACAGGACGCCTGCGGGCTTGGCTGCCACGGCCACGACAGCCGCGGGCTCACCAGCTCGCTGAACTTCATCGTCTAGGTTCATCTGGGGGGGCAAGTAGCACCTTATACCATGCTTGAAAGGCAGGGTTCCTCATGGGGAACCGGGCCCCCAAGGGGAGCAGCTGAAGCAGCCACCTCTGCATAACTCACGGAAGACCCCGATCCCCAGAACACTGCATGGTATCAGGTGCTACAATTTAAGCAAAGCACTTAAACAAAGTGCCAGACATACATGGACAGTCCAAATAGCCCGGGGCCAAGTCCACACACAAAACAATATGGAACTGTTCAAGGGAGGGAGGCAAGCTGGTGTTGCCTCCAACGTTGATAATGGCGGCTCCCACGAAAAACTGCTCCGTCACCACCTCTTCGCCCGACTATCTTTGCTCTCCTGCGTTCCCTGGCGAGCTGCTAACCTTTGCAGATAAACCCAGTTGGCCTTTACTGCTCCTGCAGCAACTAAAGGGATTTGCCTGCAGTCTTTGTTGTTGGAAGCCTCCTATCTCTGCTGGAGTTGCCGAGAGAAAGGAGGCTTCGTCATCTCCAGGTTCCAAGGCCGCAGAAGGAGGTCGAGACGGTGCGGTCCCACACCGCACGAAAACCAGAACGGCCTGTTCAGCATCGACGAGGCAGTAAGCAGGGGTTGTTCCGGACGCAGGTGTAAAAGTCCAGAAAAGACTTTCTCCCCCTTTTGGTGCGCCACAGTTTCCTAGCAGGTTGCCAGCAACAGGTAGTGGGAGCTACGCAGTTAGCTGATAATACTGCTCGCAGTCCCAAAATATGCACACACTTTAAAACAAATCTCTGCAGCGTCGCAGCGATACATAAAGATGTTTAAATGTACTATTGTACCTCCTCCGAATTACAAAAAGATGTTTAAACACACTCTTTGTTATGTTTGGACAGGAGCTCCGCAATACCACACCTCCTCGCGTAACCAGCTTTTTTTGGTATCAAAAATAATTAATTTAATTACGAACACGATACAAAAACTAAAAAAAAACTAAAAACCGTGGCAACACACCCACCACCACAGTACAAAATCACAAAATTATCCAAATTTTCAAAGAACTATGTTACAATCCTAACAAATATACTACATAACCACTATACAACTATGTCCCTCTCTAACACCTCCCGGGCACGGACGTAACCTCGGAGAAGGGGAAAGCATCTTGCTCGGGCAAAGCCCTCTTCCGCCTGGCGCTGTGACTTGCGGATGGCCAGCTTGACTAAGAGCAACCCAATCAGGACATCTTTGGCCCTGCCCACTCCCTAGAACCCGTCACCAGTCCTTTGGTCGCTGACAGCAGAGCCACTCCTCCCCCTTCAGACCCTAGATGGAGTGGAGGTGCTCTTTGCCCTCCGGACCCTGGCTACAAGGGGGACAACAACAACAATCTGTTTTATTTGTCACATTGCACACAAAGTGCAAGTGAAATGAATTTGCCAGCAGCGGTACAATGAAAAAGAACACACAAAAACACACTAAAAATTTAACACAAACATCCACCACAGCATTGATCACTGCGGTGGAAAGCACAAATATTGGCCAGTCCTCCTCCATTTTCCCCCGTGGTCGGGACCTCAACCCTCCGCAGCCGTCGCTGCGGGCGTCCAGATCTGCAGACAGGGTAAAAAGTCCAGGTAAGTCCTGAAACGGTGCCTCCCCCACCGGAGACCGCGGCTTCAAGTTGGTGTAGGCCGCAGGCCGGCGGTCGGAGATTTAAAGTTCGTGCCGCAGCCAGAAGCACCGCAGACCGCAGGGCCGGCAGTCGAAGCTCCCCTGCAGGGATCCCCGGCGAGGGAACCCGCTCCTGATGGTAAGTCGCCGCCGCGCCCGCGGGCCAGCAGTGGTGGCTACTTCTTCTCCCCGGATCCCCCATGAGGGATCCCAGGCTGCGGACGCCGCGCCATCTGGAGCTCCGCAGACCGCGGCCTCAGGCTGGCTCAGGCCAGCGAACGGACCGCTCCCCTCCGGCGAGGGCTCGCCCGCTCCACGCCGAGAATCCACGCGGCTGAAGTCCCGGGCGCGTCTCCGGGAAAGGCCGCACCGATCCTTGCTGTTAGGCCACGGGGGAGGCGACATGGAAAAAGTCGCCTCTCCGTGGAGGAGGCGACTAAAGCGGTTTCCCCCTCACCCCCCCCCCCCCCCCCGCACACCACCCCCCACACAAGACACACCAAGAAACATTAAAACCATACATACTAAAAAAACAAAAAAAGTAGGGAAAAAACAGACACGCTGCTGACAGGGCTGCCGGCTTGCTGCGCCCCCACCTCTACTGGTCCCTCTACCCTCAACAGGAACGAAGCTGCTCTTAGTCTTGGCATCCTTCTCCAGGTTGTCCAAGAAGGACCTGAGCCGGTCGTTCCCCTTCACCTCCTGCTGCAGCTCCTTCCTGTGGTACCCCTGGGATATCGGGGTGATATCTGTGAATACCGTCCCCAGAGTGTGAAGGTGCGGAATGAGGGCCTCGTTTGTGATGCAGGGCGGGACGTTGGACAGGACCACCCACTGCACGGTGATCGCCAAGGGCTCGACCTGCAGGAATGTTCCCCCCACTGAGATCCCTTTACTCACTGCCGCGTTTACCCCCTCAACGGACTTGAGGATGAACACGGCCTTCCCAAACATCCTGCCCACGTACAGGATGCCTGCGGGCTTGGCCGCCACCGCCACGGCAGTCACGCAGTCCTCCAGGTTTATCTGGAGGGGCAAGTAGCACCTTATCCCATGCTCGAAAGGAAGGTTCCTCATGATGAAGCAGCCGCCTCTGCATAGTTCCCGGAAGGCCCCGCTCCCCCAGAACACTGACCCTGCATGATATCAGGCGCTACAATTTAAAAACATCGCACTTAAACATAATGCCAGACAGTCACAGACAGTCCAAATGGCACAAGGCCAAGTCCACACACAAAAACAATATGGACCAGTTCGAGGGAGGGAGGCAAGGTGGTGTTGCCTCGAACGATGATAATGGCGACTCCCATGAAAAACTGCTGTGTCACCACCCCTTTGCCCGACTATCTCGGCTCTCCTGCATTCCCTGGCGAGCTGCAGACTTTCGCTGGCAATCCCAACTGGCCTTCGCTGCTCCTGCAGCAACGAAAGGGATTTGCCTGCAGTTGTAGTTGTTGGAAGCCTCCTCTCTCCGCCGGTCTTGCCGAGAGAAAGGAGGCTTCGTCACCTCCAGGTTCCAAGGCCGCAGAAGGAGGTCGAGACGGTGCAGAAATCCTCCCACACCACACCAAATCCAGACCGGCCCGGTCTGCACTGACGAGGCAGTAAGGGGGGGGGGGGGGGGTTGTTCTGGATGCAGGAGTAAATGTTCAGAAAGTTTTTCTCCCCCTTTTGGTGCCACAGTTTCCTGGCAGGTTGTGGGAGCTACGCTGTTAGCTGATATGGTGAAACCAAAATGTATAAAAATGGCCTTTAATAATATCTGATAATGTGCACTTTAACTACATGTGATTTTTTTCTATTACAAATCTCAACTCGTGGAGATAACAGAGGCAAATAAATAAATGATGGGTCTTTCCAAACTCACATGAACTTGAACTTGTCCCAAAAGTTATGGAGGGCATTGTATGAACCATAACCAACCTCTCAAAGCGCTTGATCATCACGGATGTAAGTGCCACTGGCCGCTCGTCATTGAGGCGCGTCACCTTACTCTTCTTGGGCACCGGTATTATTGATGCCTTCTTAAAGCAAGTGGGAACCTCAGACCTTAGTAATGAGAGGTTGAAAATGTTGAGAACTCGAAGTAGTATGATTTGAATTGACTGGATGAGGTGCTAATAAAAGCTTTTCACTGTATCACAGTACATTTGACAATAATAAAATAATACCAATACCAGAGGTTCCCCACATTATTGACTATAAGTCTAGATAGCTCACCTAAAATTAAACAGCTTGTTTTCCCTGATCTTCAAGTTTATTTGCCACCTATACCTATAGAAACCACCAGAGGGAGCCACAATGCACATTATAACAAATCTTGCAGGCAGACAAAAATGCTGGAGAAATGCAGCGGGTGAGGCAGCATCTACGGAGCGAAGGAAATAGGCGACGTTTCGGGTTGAGACCCTTCTTCAGACTTATAACAAATCTTGCTGTAAGTTTTCCAGTCGTATCATTAGGTAGACAAAAATGTTGGAAAACTCAGCGGGTGAGGCAGCATCTATGGAGCGAAGGAAATAGGTGACGTTTCGTGTCGAGATTCTTCTGCCACTTTGTAGGGTACGTCGAACAATCCTTGTTCGAGGCGTACTGTGGCCCTATCCCCGAACTCTTCCACCTCTGCTACATAGCCAACTGCTTTGGTTCTACCTCCTGCACCCATACAGAACTCACTGACTTCATCCATTTCACCACTAACCTCCATCTATAACAATTACAGCACGGAAACAGGCCATCTCGGCCCTACAAGTCCGTGCCGAACAACTTTTTTCCCTTAGTCCCACCTGCCTGCACTCATACCATAACCCTCCATTCCCTTCTCATCCATATGCCTATCCAATTTATTTTTAAATGATACCAATGAACCTGCCGCCACCACTTCCACTGGAAGCTCATTCCACACCGCTACCACTCTCTGAGTAAAGAAGTTCCCCCTCATGTTACCCCTAAACTTCTGTCCCTTAATTCTGAAGTCATGTCCTCTTGTTTGAATCTTCCCTATTCTCAAAGGGAAAAGCTTGATCACATCAACTCTGTCTATCCCTCTCATCATTTTAAAGACCTCTATCAAGTCCCCCCTTAACCTTCTGCGCTCCAGAGAATAAAGACCTAACTTATTCAACCTATCTCTGTAACTTAGTTGTTGAAACCCAGGCAACATTCTAGTAAATCTCCTCTGTACTCTCTCTATTTTTTTTAATATCTGGCACTCAAATACACCTGGACCATTTCCGACATCTCCCTACCGTTTCTAGACCTCACTATCTCCATCGCAGGTGACAGACTACTGACCGACATCCACTATAAACCCACTGACTCCCATGGCTATCTGGACTGTACTTCTTCCCACCCTGCTTCCTGTAAGGTAACCATCCCCTACTCCCAATTCCTCCATCTATGCTGCATCTGCACCCAGGATGAGGTGTTCCACACCAGGGCATGTCCTCATTCTTTAGGGAACGAGGGGAGGTTCCACTCTTCTACTATAGATGAGGCTCTCACCAGGGTCTCTTCTATACTCCGTAACTCTGCTCTCACTCCCCATTCCCCCACTCATAACAAGGGCAGAGTCCCCCTTGTCCTCACCTTTCACCCTACCAGCCGTCACATACAACAAATGGTCCTCCGACATTTTCACCACCTCCAACGGGATCCCACCTCTGGCTACATCTTCCCATCTCCTCCCCTTTCGGCTTTCCGCAGAGACCACTTCCTCCGTAACTCCCTGGTCAATTTGTCCCTTCCCACCCAAACCACCCCCTCCCCTGGTACTTTCCCTTGCAACCGCAGGAAATGCTACACTTGTCGCTTTACCTTGCTCCCTGCATTCAAGGACCTAAGCAGTCTTTCCAGGTGCGGCAGAGGTTCACCTGCACCTCCTCCAACCTCATCTATTGCATCCGCTGCTCTAGGTGTCAGCTGCTCTACATCGGTGAGACCAAGCGTAGGCTTGGCGATCGCTTCGCCCAACACCTCTGCTCGGTTCGCAATAACCAACCTGATCTCCCGGTGGCTCAGCACTTAACTCCCCCTCCCATTCCGAATCCGACCTTTCTGTCCTGGGCCTCCTCCATGGCCAGAGTGAGGCCCACCGTAAATTGGAGGAGCAGCACCTCATATTTTGCTTGGGTAGTTTACACCCCAGTGGTATGAACATTGACCTCCAATTTCAGGTAGTCCTTGCTTTCTCCCTCTTTCCCCTCCCTTTCTCAGCTCTCCCACAGCCCACTGTCTCCGCCTCTTCCTTTCTTCTTCCTGCCCCCCTACCCCCCTATCAGTCTGAAGAAGGGTCTCGACCTGAAACGTCACCTATTTCCTTCGCTCCATAGATGCTGCCTCACCCGCTGAGTTTCTCCAGCATTTTTGTCTATCTTCGATTTTCCAGCATCTGCAGTTCTTTCTTAAACAGTCGTATCATTATATCCTTCTTGATAGACATAGAAACATAGAAACATAGAAATTAGGTGCAGGAGTAGGCCATTCGGCCCTTCGAGCCTGCACCGCCATTCAATATGATCATGGCTGATCATCCAACTCAGTATCCCGTACCTGCCTTCTCTCCATACCCTCTGATCCCCTTAGCCACAAGGGCCACATCTAACTCCCTCTTAAATATAGCCAATGAACTGGCCTCGACTACCCTCTGTGGCAGGGAGTTCCAGAGATTCACCACTCTCTGTGTGAAAAAAGTTCTTCTCATCTCGGTTTTAAAGGATTTACCCCTTATCCTTAAGCTGTGACCCCTTGTCCTGGATGTTCTTGTTCCTGTGTTAATTTGGCAGTCATGTCTGTAATGCACCCAGCTCTTTCTCCAATGATTAAACGTCAAACACACACATAGGATACGTTTTCACGAACCTGCACTTGCTCTCCACAAAGCAGTGAAAATTCTGCTTTTCTCTGAATAGGGGGAAACTATTTCAACTGATAGTTGTCAGTAAGATAATTGGCAACGTAATCAAAAGGGAGATTAGAGAACATTTTACATGCCATGTTTATGATTAAATTGAATATTCTACTTGTAAGAATGGAGAAGGTGGTTCAAAATTAACTTTGAAAAGATGATGGGACAGCATAGTTGTGCTTGTGCAGCAGTTAATGCTGCTGCCTCAGACTTGGTTCGATCCTGATCTTGTATGCTGCCTGTGTGGAGTCTGGACATTCTCTTTGTGACCTTGAGGGTTTCCTCTGTGTTCTCTGGTTTCCTTTCACAAACCATAATGTGCTGGTAGGTTAATGGGCCACGATAACTTACTCCTTAATGTAGGTTAATGACAAGGGAATCAAAGGGGAATTGATGCATATGTGAGAGGGAATAAATTGCAGAGGTATTGGGAAATGAGGAAAGGGAAAACAGATTACTCCCCTTGGAGCCAGCATAGACCTATTACACTATTACACTATGTTTGAATTTCCTAATCTTCTAATCGATCTTGTTGCAACTCTTGCATTCTTTTTAAATCCTTGTTTTCTCTGCAGCTTTAATGCCATATTTTGGACTATTTATTTTCTCTTTCGCACCACCGGATGCATAATACGACTTTCCTGGATTGTACACAAAACAAAGGAACTGCAGATGCTGGAATCTTGAGCAAAACACAAAGAGCTGAAGCAACTCGGTGGGTCAGACGGCATCTGTGGAGGCAATGGACAGGCAACGTTTCAGATTGGGAACCCTTCTTTTTCACTGTATTTCTGTACACGTGACAATAATAATCAACCCCAATACTAAAGGGCCAAATGACCTCCTTCTGTGTCAAAATAACTAGAATAATTGAATAATAAATGCTTATGTTGGTATTGTATCTTTCAGGATGTTTTAAAGCTATGAAGTTTGTAATAAGTTGTCAGTTATAATCAAAGAAATAAGCTCACACTAAAATCAACATGGCAATGAGCAAATATTAACTTTTTGCCCGCCTCTAACTCAGCCTGAGATGCTGCACCACCATACTCCGGAACAGCTTCTTCCCCTCTGTTATCAGGCTTCTGAACGGTCCTTCCAAGAGCTAGGATACTGGCCAATTCACCTCTACCACACTTGAGTAATTAATTGTGGACATTGGACTTTGTCTATTTAACTGAAGCACTGCAATGTGTTACTTTGTTCTATCTATTGCACTTGAGTTTGACTTGATTGGATTCATGAATGTACATCTGATCTGTTTGGTCAGCAAGCATGTTACAATAATAAACTTAAACCTATCTAGGGGCCAAGAGCTTGAAAATGGAATGAAGTATAGATAGGTAGTTAATTGCTGGCACAGACACAGAGACACAGAGAACACACCTCTGACATACGTTTATCCATATTTCCCAACAAGGAACCAGCATTTTCTGATCTGGAATTTCCCTTGTGTTGCCTATATGAGTGCATTTATGCTTGGTTAACAGATGTGGTGGATTGTTACGTGTAGGCAATATAAAACATCATAACCACACTTGAGTAATCCTTTCACCTACATTCTGACTCAATTTGTCAATAGTTCATTGTACAAGCTATGGAAACAACCTCAAAAGTCTCTTCCCATATGCCACTTTTTAACCCACAGGCAGTGCCAACGATGGAAGGGCACCCAGAGTAAAAAATCTTGTGTTGATTCTTAAACGTAATTTAAAACAAGATTTTTAAACTTAATTCATTCAAGTGATATGAATGTAGTTTGCATGCCAGCAGTCATTGCCCATTCCCAGTGTGTCCAAAACAGGCAATTAAATGACAGATATCTGGAGTCTCATTTAGTTCAGGAATGATCCAGGAATGAGTAGGTTAACCTATGATGAGCGTTTGTCGGCATTGGGTCTGTACTCGCTGGAGTTTAGAAGAATGAGGGGAGGGGGGGGGAACTCATTGAAACGTACAGAATAGTGAAAGGCTTGGATTCAGTGGATGCGGAGAGGATGTTTCCACAAGTAGGAGAGTCTAGGAAGAGAGGTCATAGCCTTAGAATTAAAGGACATTATTTTAGGAAGGAGATGAAGAGAAATTTCATTAGTCAGAGGGTGGTGAATCTGTGGAATTCTTTGCCACAGAAGGTTGCAGAGGCCAAGTCAGTGGATATTTTTAAGGCAGATAGATAGATTTTTGATTAGTACAGGTGTCAGAGGTTATGAGGAGAAGGCAGAAGGCAGAAGGAGGGGGAGATAGATCAGCCATGATTGAATGGCGGAGTAGACTTGATGGGCCTCTGACATCCATACTAATCAAGAATCTATCTATCTCGGCCTTAAATATATCCACTGACCTTGCCTCCACATCCTTCTGTGGCAAAGAATTCCACAGATTCAACACCAAACAAGATGAGAGCCCATGGTATTAGAGGGAACATACTACCATGGATAGAATATTGGCTGAATGGCAGAAGGCAAAGAGCGGGAATAAAGGGGGCTTTTTCTGGTTGGCTGCCAGTGACTAGCGGTGTTCTGCAGGGGTCCGTGTTGGGTTCGCTACTCTTCACGTTACATATCCATGATTTGGATGATGAAATTGAAGGCTTGTAGCCAGGTTTGCGCATTATTCAAAGATAGGTGGAGGGGCAGGTAGAGTAGAGGAAGCAGGAAGTCTGCAGAAGGACGTGGGCAGGTTGGGAGTGGGAAAAGATGTGGCAGATGGAATACAGTGTAGCCATTGTGTGGAGTCATGCATTTTGGTAGTAGGAATAAAGACTATTTTCTGAATGGGGATAGAATTCAGAAATCTGAGGTGCAAAGGACTTGAGAGTGCTGATGTAGGATTCTGAAAAAGGTTAATTTGCAAGTTGGGTGACAATTACTCCAAAGTGGAGTTGATGGTGACAGTGAATAGATTATGCAGATGCTAAAGTTGCTTGATGAAAACACAAAGTGTCAGTGGGCATCTCCATATAAACTGGCATTGGGCTAGAACAATGGACCTTTATGGCCAAGCTACAACTCTAACATTCCCCCCCTCCCATGGGTACGGAGCTTTTGCATTTTACAGCTTGAAATTGTGCAATCTGGTGCATACTGTAGCGAGTCTTTTAACTTACACTTGAATGCAATATTTATGCTTTAAATTGGATTAGCTATGAATAAGGTTAGGCTAAATTACATTCCACAGTAGAGCCAGGCTCCGATCAACAGATGCAGCACATGAATTATCTTAGTATATTCATGTATGGAAATCAGATTATAATCAAACACTTGGCCCATGTTAATCAACCTGGGTCTCACTGCATACCTGGTACTCCTCCTGCCGCTGACTCCAGTTGCATACCTTCTCTCATTCCTGACCCTGAATCCAGCCTTACACCTGGCTGCCTTTACTACCCTGATCATAGCTGCTTACCTGCTTAGGTTCCCAGTGCTGAACACTCCCATTGTCCCAGCTTTGACTGCACACCTTGTACTATTCCAGACCTTGACTCTGGATGCACACTTGGCCTTACTCCTAGCCCCTCTGCACTGACAATATATTTGGCCCACACATAAAGCCCCATATCTGACACCCTGGACTTAACCTAGTACGTTCGAGTCCACAGGTGCTTATCTAATGATGTAATCTTTTATGGGGTACTTCACAGAATTGTAATGTGTAACAAAATTGTTATCTTCCTTGTTATCTAACATACTAGTTACTTTGTCAAAGAAGTCATCAATCGGTTGAACACAATTTCTCATCCATAAAATTATACTCACTCAGTTGTATAAGTATTCTGTTACCATTTCCTTCATTTTCCTAACAAACGGCCCTGAAATCATTTTCACCCCCAATATTTTCAGTATTCTGCTGTCTTCCTCTCTGCTGGGACTTTTCTGAAATGCAAAGTCCAATAACTATATATTTAAGCAATATTATTCGATTAAATGCGATCTTGAGAGTACATATTTTCTGTGGTATTCATAACACAATGATAAACACATCTTTGTTTTGATTGCACCTACCAACATGCATACATTATTATATTACAGTTAATATGTACCGAGGGCAAATTTTTGTTCCATTGCTCCCCATTCCCAATTACTTTTACATTGAAGTGATTCAAATCCAAGTGAAGTTTAAATGGCATCAGAAAAATAAAACCTCCGGAATGGATGATATTCATTACGTGGTTGGCTGGAGTCAGTATCAGCACAATTACTATATTAAACTTTGAATCTTCAGATGTATCTCTGTCACTCCTTTAAAATATGCCCCTTCTTTGAACAAGCTCTTAAACATCACATCTGAAACAGTTTCCATCTGATTACACTTCTTGAGGATGTTCATCTAGTGTTCAATTAATAAAACAATGAGATTGGGGACATTTCCATTCAACCTGCCAAAGGAATTTGAGGGGGGTTTAGAAATAGTCAGTGAGGTAAACAAACATAATAGTTGAGTGGCAAATGACAATAGTGCTACCTGCCCAATGTTTAACTGAAGGAAATAATGGGTTATCGGAGCTGTATGTTGTGACAGACAGATTGACACCTTGCATGTCATTTTAATATTAAACTTATCCCATCCCCCTGGATATTCCGGATTAATAAATTAAGGTTTTGTCAACAAATTACAAATCAGGCTAATTACATATCAATAATATTAGTCAACTCCGAAACACGAAGCGCTGAGCATTGGGATCCAGACATCACGGACAACCGGCCTCAGTTCCCCGCTCACATCTGGCAGTGTTCTCTGTCTGAACCAGAGGCCACGGAGCGTTTTTGAAAGTGGGGGGGGGGGGGGGGCTGAGCGTCATTGATCACTGGCCTTGGGGGTACCCAGTGAGGGAGTGGAGCAACGGAGTGGGGAGAGGAGCAACCGAGTGGGGAGAGGGTGTGGGAGGGGGGGGAGGGTTGCCCCCCTCCCATGGTAGGAACATTATGAAATCGTGTTTTAGTGCATTGTAGAAGTATGATTTCAATGTTTTTTGTTTGTAGTATTTTTAAGAGGTAACTTTTTACGGGGTAACTTTTTCCACAAAAAGGATGGTGGGTGTATGGAACAAGCTGCCAGAGGAGGTAGATGAGGAAGGGACTATCCCAACATTTAAGAAACAGTTAGACTGATATATGGATAGGACGGGTTTGGAGGGATATGGACCAAAAGCAGGTAGTGTAGTTGGGACATGTTGGCGGGTGTGGGCAAGTTGGGCCGAAGGGCCTGTTTTCACACTGTATCACTCTATGACTACATTAGACCTCCACCATGCATGAATGCTTCTAAATCAAGTGGTTGAGTTTTATTGCCATATACTCAAGCATAGAAACATAGAAAATAGGTGCAGGAATAGGCCATTCGGCCCTTCGAGCCAGCACTGCCATTCAATATAATCATGGCTGTTCATCTAAAATCAGTACCTCTTTCCTGTTTTTTCACCATATCCCTTGATTTCCCTAGCCCCAAGAGCTAAATGTAATACTCTTGAAAACATCCAGTGAATTGGCCTCCACTGCCTTCTGTGGCAGAGAATTCCACAGATTCACAACTCTCTGCATGAAGAAAGTTTGTCCTCATCTCACTCCTAAATGGCCAACCCTTTATTCTTAAACTGTGATCCTCTGGTTCTGAACTGCCCCAACATCGGGAACATTTTTCCTGCAGTTACAGTAAGTGAAAATCTAGCAGGCAAGCAGGATGCTTTCTCCAACCACCCCCATTGGAAGGCCACTATCTTCCACCGTTTCTACCCAGTGTTTGGTACTTACTTCCAGCAGCCACTGATTTTCCTCCAGAATGCACCGAGCCGTAGCCTGGTCCATGCCGGTCACCTGGGCAAATTTGGTGCAGAGACTCTCACGGCAGCAGCACAACGCTTCCGATGCCCCGGGACTCTTGCACTGAGGCTGCTCCATGGCCGGAGTGTAAGCCTTCGACGGCCCCGTGGCTTGCATTGAGGCTGGTCCATGGACGGAGCTGCAGCGAGCGACTCGCCAGCCCGGCAAACACTCGCCAGCCCGACAAACACTCGCCAGCCCGGCAAACACTCGCCAGCCCGGCAAACACTCGCCAGCCCGGCAAACACTCGCCAACCCCGGCAAACACTTGCCAGCCCCGGCTCCCCGTCCGCATCTGTCTCCACTACTGCTTCTGCTTCCATCCCTCATTCAGCCCCGGCTCTCTTAACACCCGCGGCCCATGCAGTTGATATGCGTTTTTAAATTTTCGTTGTTCATAGAATTTCTCACGACATAGCATCAGAAATTTGTGATCAGTGTGAGAATTTGTCGAAATGCGTGATTATCACTCTCAAGCGTGAGAGATGTAATCCCTGCTATACTGACTAATGTCTCATCCCATCTGCCTGCATTTCGCCCATATCCCTCTAAACCTATCCTATCCATGTCTGAAGAAGGGTCTCCACCCGAAATGTCACCCATTCCTTCTCTCCAGAGATGCTGCCTGTCCTGCTGAGTTACTCCAGCTTTTTGTGTCTATCTTCGGTATAAACCAGCATCTGCAGTTCCTTCTTACACACAATCCATGTACCTGTCCAAATGATTGCACCTAATGTATAGCAGGATTGTCACTGATCTGTATGCAAAAAAAAAAGATTTTCGCTGTATTTGGGTACACGTGGCAATATACTATTGAGCCATTGATACTGCTTCAGGTACACACACATACACATTGACAGGTGAGTCTTTGGCCAGAGCCCACAATGATGACAGTTCACTCTTCCAACCGAGCGATGGCGCTGTGAGTGACATCCAGGTTTCTGCCCGCTCCAGGTTGGAACCACGCAGCCTGAGGGGGTTATTAATTTTGTTTAAAATTACTTAATAGCTTTATGCACCCAAAGAAAATACGGCATAAGGCAGATGGATAATTTAGTTGAATGGTATAAAGGAGTTGATTTTATCAATAGCCGGGGCTAATGTTTTTTTGCCACATGGGATTTCCCGCGCTCCTCCCCCCCCCCCGGTCGGGCGCATGGTTTGGCCCAGGGGTAGCTGACGTCAGAGGAGGGTGGGCGGGGCTGGCGCTAGAGGGGGCGGGGCCGGCGCCAGGTAAACATGGATCCCGTGCTGTACGTCCTGGCCGCCGTCATCATCACCGTCTTAATCTTCTTCGTCTCGCAGTTCCGACGGCAGTTGAAGAAAGGTACGAGCTCTGCGCCCATTGTCTGCTCTGTAGGGTTGAGGTGAAGGCGGCCGCTGGCACCAGGCGGCGGCGGCGGCGGCGGCGGCTTCAGCAGCAACAGGCGGCCGTTGTCACCGTCACCGCCACCGCCGGCTGAGGGGAAAATGGCCGCCGCTCCCCGGCCTCTGACCTCATCGCCCCCGCGTCCCTCATTGGAGCAGCGGGGTCGGTGACGGCCGTCCATCCCCCACCTGGACAGAATTCACTCCAACAAAACTCAAAGTGCTGGAGGAACTTAGAGGGCCAGGCAGCATCTGTGGAGGGAATGCAATGCAATGCAATGAAATTAAATTAAATGCAAGGCAAGGAATAAAATGCGATGCAATGAAGATAGACACAAAAAGCTGGAGTAACTCAGCAGGTCAGGCAGCATCTGTGTAGGGAATGCCATGCAATGAAATTAAATTAAATGCAATACAATTCAAGTTCAAGTGAGTTTATTGTCATGTGTCCCTGTATAGGACAATGAAATTCTTGCTTTGCTTAAGCACACAGAAAATAGTAGGCATTTACTACAAAACAGATAAATGTGTCCATATACTATGATATAAATATATACACACATGAATAAATAAACTGATAGTGCAAATAACAGAAAGTGGTTGGTAATAATCAGAGTTTTGTCCGAGCCAGGTTTAATAGCCTGATGGCTGAGGGGAAGTAACTATTCCTGAACCTGGTTGTTGCAGTCTTCAGGCTCCTGTACCTTCTACCTGAAGGTAGCAGGGAGATGAGTGTGTGGCCAGGATGGTGTGGGTCTTTGATGATACTGCCAGCCTTTTTGAGGCAGCGACTGCGATAAATCCCCTCGATGGAAGGAAGGTCAGAGCCGATGATGGACTGGGCAGTGTTTACTACTTTTTGTAGTCCTTTCCTTTCCAGGGCGCTCAAATGAAATGAAATGAAATGAAGATAGACACAAAAAGCTGGAGTATCTCAGCAGGCCAGACAGCATATGTGGAGGGAATGCCATGCAATGAAATTAAATTAAATGCAATGCAATGGAATAAAATGCAATGAAGATGACACAAAAAGCTGGACTAACTCAGCAGGTCAGGGAGCATCTGTGGAGGGAATGCCATGCAATGAAATTAAATGAAATGCAAGGCAATGGAATGAAATGCAATGAAGATGACACAAAAAGCTGGAGTAACTCAGCAGATCAGGCAGCATCTGGAGGGAATGCCATGCAATGAAATGCAATTAAACACAAAAAGCTGGAGTAACTCAGTAGGTCAGGCGGCATCTGTGTAGGGAATGCCATGCAATGAAATTAAATGAAATGCAATACAATACAATGAAGATAGACACAAAAAGCTGGAGTAACTCAGCAGATCAGGCAGCATCTGTGGAGGGAATATAATGCCATGCAATGCAATTAAATAAAATGAAGATAGACACAAAAAGCTGGAGTAACTCAGCAGGTCAGGCAGCATCTGTGCAGGGAATGCAATGAAATGCAATTAAACACAAAACGCTGGAGTAACTCAGCAGGTCAGGCAGTATCTCTGGAGAAAAGGAATAGGTGACGTTTCGGGTCCGGACCTTTCATCAGACTGATGTCTGAAGAAGGGTCTCAACCCGAAACGTCAGATATTCCTTTTCTCCAGAGATGCATTCTGACTCACTGAATTACTCCAGCTTTCTGTGTCTATGGTTTAAGCCAGCATCTGCAATTCCTTCCTACACATGGTTTGAGTTTTGTTTATTGCCACCTGCACTGAGGTACAGTGAAAAGCTTTTGTGGCGTGCTAACCAGTCAGCGGAAAGACAATACATGATTACAATCGAGCCATCCACAGTGTACATAATGATGAAGGGAATAACATGATGAAGGGAACATACATGATGAAGGGAATAACATGAATTATGTTTAGTACAGATAAAGTCCAGTAAGATAGACATAAAATGCTGGAATAATTCAGCGGGACAGGCAGCATCTCTGGAGAGAAGGAGTTTATGACGTTTTGGGTTGAGACCCTTCTTAGAAGTCCCTTCTGAGAAACGGAAAGAATACACATGATTACAATCGAGTCGTCCACAGTGTACAGATACAGGTAAAAGGGCTGCTCAGTTGACAGGATGGTTTAGTTGTTGATAGGATGGTTCAGTTGCTTGATAACATTTGGGAAGAAACTGCCCCTGTATCTGGAGACAGGCAACGTTTCTGGTTAGGACGCTTCTCAGTCCGTTCCACAATCCCCTCCACAAATGCTACCTGACCTGCTGGGTCATATTCCAATATGAAGATATTGGAATATTGAGTAAAACACAAAGTAAAGCACAAAGTGCTGGGTTCCTCCAACAAAAACATAACATGATGGAAACAGTCAGGCAGTTTCTTGGAAAGTGTAGTGGTTAATGTAATGTTTTAAGTTGAACAACCATGTGAAGCTCAATTTGAATAAGGATCCTGTGAATTAAAATATTCCCAATTTTGTAAAGATTTACTTTTCTTAAGAAGGGTCCCGGCCCGAAATGTCACCTATCCATGTTCTCCAGAGATGTTGCTTGACCCACTAAGTTTCTCTAGCACTTTGTGCCATTTTCTTCCTATGATTCTACATGTGTCATGGGAATGTATAAGCAAAAAGTAAGCAACAGCGAGTTTTATTTTGTACAGTATAATTTGTCAGCAGTGGTGTAATTTTTAGAAATATAATGGGGTAAATTGGACAGTCATTCGGAGTGCAAATGCCATGATAGCTAATGCAGCTCTTTTAAGTCATCATGAGTCTCTTGTAAGACTATAAGACATAAGAACAGAATTAGGCCATTCGGCCCATTGAGTGTGCTCCGCCATTCGATCATGGCTGATCTATTTTTCCCTCTCAACCCCATTCTCCCTGTAACCTTTGACACTTGCTAATCAACAATCTATCAATCTCCACTTTAAAAATATCCAATGACTTGGCCTTCACAGATTCACCACCCTTTGGCTAAAGACATTTCTCCTCATCTCCATTTTAAAGGTACATCCTTTTA
Organism: Amblyraja radiata; assembly: GCF_010909765.2. Classification (NCBI taxonomy): domain Eukaryota; kingdom Metazoa; phylum Chordata; class Chondrichthyes; order Rajiformes; family Rajidae; genus Amblyraja; species Amblyraja radiata. The sequence continues at coordinate 168,950,631 of NC_045956.1, forward strand.
TTCCAAGAATGTGCGCTCTGGTCCTAGACTTTCCCATTACTGGAAACACCCTCTCCCCCACCCTATCTAGGCCGTTCATTATTTGGTGGTCATTACACCATAAAAATATAATTGTGTGTTTACTTTTGTTCTGTTCTACACTGCTTTGCTAAGTTATAGTGGAGTGTCCTTAAATAGTGTAATAGAGACTTGTGATGAGCCATTCCTCCTAGATTAGTAAATATCTAAGCTATTTTTCACTTGAGTCACTGCAATGTCATGATACTGAACTTTTTTCTTGATGTCTGTACCTCGAGAATTGAGGGTGATTCTGACGAAGTCAAAAACAGATACACACTCACTCTCAGGATCCTTGCAGGAAATCTCTGCTGAAATATAATACATTGCTGCATTGTGGAAGTTAGATAAAGCTCAACTGACACTTTTGGTAAATGTTTTTTCATCTGCTTCCCGATAGGGCACTGCGTTGCAAATATCACTAAAGTGCAGGCAAAAAGCCCACACAGAAGTCTCCGATATCTATTCTTTCGCAAGTGCCATTCACATAAGGAGGCTCCAATCCAAGGAAGGTTTCAGACTCACGTAGATATGCAGGGAATAGAGGGGTATGGATCACTTGCAGGCGGAGGAGATGAGAATAACTTGGCATCATTTTCAGCACGGTCAATGAAGGGCCTGTTCCTGTGCTCTATCAATATGCACTGTCCTTCAGATTTCGGGTTGGGTTTCTCTACCATCCCTCTCTCATCATTGTAGCATGCACTCATTCCTGACATATTCGAACCAGCCATACAAAATGATCATGGCTGATCATCCAAAATCAGTACCCCATTCCTGCTTTCTCCCAATATCCCTTGATTCCGTTAGCCCTAAGAGATCTATCTAGCTCTCTCTTGAAAACTTCCAGTGAATTGGCCTCCACTGCCCTCTGTGGCAGAGAATTCCACAGATTCACAACTCTGGGTGAAAAAGTTTTTCCGCATCTCAGTCCCAAATGGCCAACCCCTTATTCTTAAACTGTGGTTCTGGACTCCCCTAACATCGGGTACATTTTTCCTGCATATAGCCTGTCCAATCCCTTAAGAATGTTACATGTTTCGATAAGGAATCCCCTCATCCTTCTAAATTCCAGTGAATATAAACCCAGCAGTTGACCCATTCTTTCATCATATGTCAGTCCCGCCATCCCAGGAATTAACCTGGTGAACCTACGCTGCACTCCCTCAATGGCAAGAATGTTCTCCCTCAAATTAGGAGACCAAAACTGCACACAATACTCCAGCTGTGGTCTCACCAGGGCCATATCCAACTGCAGTAGGACTCCTTGCTCTTATCCTCTCGCTATGAAGGCCAACATGCCATTTGCTTTCTTCACTGCCCGCTGTACCTGCATGCTTACTTTCAATGATTGATGTACAAGGACACCCAGGTCTCGTTGCTCCTCCCCTTTTACTAATCTGACACCTTTCAATGCATCCGCTGTTCAAGGTGTGGACTCCTGTATATCGGATAGACCAAGCGCAGGCTTGGCGATTGTTTCGCTGAACAACTCTGCTCAGTCGGCCTAAACCTACCAGATCTCCCGGTTGCTCAACTCTTTATCTCCCCCTCCCATTCCCACATTGACCTTTTGTCCTGGGTCTCTTCTATTGTCAGAGTGAGGCCCAGCTCAAATTGGAGGAACAGCACCTCATATTTCGCTGGGCAACTTACACCCCAGCGTTATGTACATTGAATTCTCTAATTTCAAATAGCCCTTCCTTTCCCTCTCTCTCCATCCCCTCCCCTACCCAGTTCTCCGACCAGTCTTACTGTCTCCGACGACATTTTATCTCTGTACCTCCGACTCCCCTGACATCAGTCTGAAGAAGGGTCTCGACCAAAAACGTCACCGATATCTTCTCTCCAGTGATGCTGCCTGTCCCACTGTGTTACTCCAGCATTTTGTGTCTGTCTACAATTCAGATAATAACCTGCCATCTTGTTCTTGCTACCAAAGTGGATAACCTCACATTTATCCACATTATACTGCATCTACCATGCATCTGCCTATTCACCCAACCTATCCAAGTCACCCTGCAGCCTCGTAGCATCCTCCTTGCAGCTCACACTGCCACCCAGCTTTGTGTCATCCGCAAACTTGGAGATGCTACATTTAATATCCTCGTCTAAATCGTTAATATATATTGTAAATAACTGGGCTCCCAGCACTGAGCCTTGCGGCACCCCACTACTCATTGCAATTCTTAAGGACTAATTCTTCAAGTCCGAGTTGTGAGAGAAGGAGCAGGAAATTCAACACCTAATCCCCATAGTTTTTGACAGAACAAACGTTGCAATAGGCTCCACATATTTAGCAGTTTAAAAAATAGTGTTAATGTTTCTTTCTTCTTTCGATTTCGGATAAACCTAGTGGTGGAGCAAAAAAGGCTTAACTACCACTGAGAAAGAGAATTCCAAAGACTCATTGTTATACAAGAATTTTCCTGAAGTCTGTGACATATAGCGCTGTGGCCATAGTGCTATGTGGAAAGCCCATAGCGCTTTGTTTAAAGCCCGTAGCGCTCCAGCCGGTAGCGTTATTTTTAGAACCCATAGCTCTGTAGCCGATAGTTCGCTTAAATTCCCACGCGTTAAACTGACACCACTCTGTTTAAACCTGGAGCGGGACAGGTAGCCTGGGAGACCAAACTGTATGCTGTACTCCAGGTGTGGCCTTGCCATCATTCTGTAAAATTGCATCAAAACGTCCCTACTTTTATCCTAGTAACAAAGCATTCTGAATCGCTTGTCACACTTGAATGCTTTTTATGGGCTTCGTGTACGAGCAACTCCCTCTCCTCTTGTACCGACCACAACATTTTTGTGGTTTCACTCTCTGTGTGAAGGTGCTCAAATACTGAAAATTTATGTGGGAAAGTAGAAATTGACACGGGTGTTTTCTGTGGGCAATGGATGTCTCTCCAATATTCATTTGATCTCTTTACCAAATTGGTTTTCAATTTCAGTATAAGTTCTCATCACACCAGATAACATGTATTGGTTTCAGGGTAAGAACTTGAATTCCCAAACAAATGACATCTATGTATTTTTTTGTCTTATTTTAAAATAGTATTCACATCCTGTGCTTATAGAAGATACAGTGCCCTCCATAATGTCTGGGACAAAGACCCATCATTTATTTATTTGCTTCTGTACTCCACAATTTGAGATTTGTAATAGAAAAAAAATCACATGTGGTTAAAGTACACATTGTCAAATTTTATTAAAGGCCATTTTTATACATTTTGGTTTCACCATGTAGACATTATACATGTTTATACATAGTCCCCCCATTTCAGGGCACCATAATGTTTGGGACACGTGGCTTCACAGACGTTTGTAATTGTTCAGATGTGTTTAATTGCCTCTTTAATGCAGGTATAAGAGAGCTCTCAGCACCTAGTCTTTCCTCCAGTCTTACCATCAACTTTGGAAACTGTTATTGCTGTTTATCAACATGAGGATCAAAGTTGTACCAATGAAAGTCAAAGAAGCCATTATGAGACTGAGAAACAAGAATAAAACTGTTAGAAACATCAGCCAAACATTAGGCTTACCAAAACCAACTGTTTGGAACATCATTAAGAAGAAAGAGAGCACTGGTGAACTTACTAATCGCAATGGGACTGGCAGGCCAAGGAAGACCTCCACAGCTGATAACAGAATTCTCTCTATAATAAAGAAAAATCCCCAAACACCTGTCCGACAGATCAGAAGCACTCTTCAGGAGTCAGGTGTGGATTTGTTAATGACCACTGTCCGCAGATGACTTCATGAACAGAAATACAGAGGCTACACTGCAAGATGCAAACCACTGGTTAGCCGCATAAACAGGATGGCCAGGTTACTGTTTCCAAGAAGTACTTAAAAGAGCAACCACAGTTCTGGAAAAAGGTCGTGGACAGATGAGCCGAAGGTTAACTTATATCAGAGTGATGGCAAGAGCAAAGTATGGAGGAGATAAGGAACTGCACAAGATCCAAAGCATTCCACCTCATCTGTGAAACACAGTGGTGGGGGTGTTATGGCCTGGGCAGTATGGCTGCTGAAGCTACTGAGTGGCCAAGTCAATCACCTGATCTGAACCCAATTGAGCACGCCTTTTATTTGTTGAAGAGAAAACTGAAGAGCCCCGAAAACAAGCATAAGCTAAAGATGGCTGCAATACAGGCCTGGCAGAGCATCACCAGAGAAGACACCCAGCAACTGGTGATGTCCATGAATGGCAAATTTCAAGCAGTCATTGCAAAGTACATGTGTATTTTTACAATACTGGCACACAATAATGTGACAAGGGGTCAAATTTCAAATTTCTTCAAAAAAGTTGACAAGCACTTTATTGGGTTCATGACTAACATAGCTCAATAAAAAATATAAGAAAAGATAGGATATTGATTGCAAGTTTCCGAAAATAGCATCAGAATACACAAATACATTTTGGTACAAATCAACTCAAATTTCACTACACCAATTGTGACAATAAATGTTCTTTGTCCTTTGTCCTTTGTAATGGCTGTCATGTGGTATCCACCAGTGACCTTGCTGGCACAGTAAGTGCACTTATTTAGACAGAGGTTCACCTGCATCTCCTCCAACCTCATCTATTGCATCCGCTGCTCTAGATGTCAGCTGATCTACATCGGTGAGACCAAGCGGAGGCTGGGCGATCGCTTCGCCAAACACCTCCGCTCGGTCCGCAATAACCAACCTGACCTCCCGGTGGCTCAGCACTTCAACTCCCCCTCCCATTCCCCATCCGACCTCTCTGTCCTGGGTCTCCTCCATGGCCAGAGCGAGCAACACCGGAAATTGGGGTACAGTACCTCATATTTCGCTTGGGGAGTCTGCATCCTGCGGGCATGAACATTGAATTCTCCCAATTTTGTTAGCCCTTGCTGTCTCCTCCCCTTCCTCAGCCCTCGGGCTGTCTCCTCCCATCCCTCAGCCCTCGGGTTCCTCCTCCTTTTTCCTTTCTTCTCCCCGCCACCCCTCATCAGTCTGAAGAAGGGTTTCGGCCCGAAACGTTGCCTATTTCCTTCGCTCCATAGATGCTGCTGCACCCGCTGAGTTTCTCCAGCATTTTTGTGTACCTTCGATTTTCCAGCATCTGCAGTTCCTTCTTAAACACAAGTGCACTTATTTCTTTGTTTCTATGTTTATGAAAATCACATGGAACAATAAAATTGCAAACACGGTTTGCATTTCATTCACCTGATCATGTAGTAAAATACTGCATCCATCTGAGTGGACACCGCAACGCGCGTTACACGATCGTACATACAAACGTACGTTGCGGTGGACTCGCAAAGGTTTGGTGTCCCAGAAAACGAACGTTACATTATTAGAGAAAACCAAATTACATCCATAGATAGAAAAAACGGTACATTACCTTATGGATTTGAGCTATATCGATGGCCGATGATTCGTCGGAAGGTTTGATTTGGGATGATTTTTTAGTAAAGTTAAATATCTCTGTAACGGTCGTTGTGGAGCTTCCAGAGGATGACACGAAGGAATGAAGTAAGCGACTTGGTCCGTACGAAACGTAAACAAGAGATAGTGTGATGCCAAATATAAGATTGGCTCAGTTCTTAGTTTGGATGACCAATTTATGCCCCCAAATTTTTTTTTATCGACTTTAAGATGTCGTTTTTGACACCACGATGTTTTTCATATATTAAATGTGAATATAAGAAAATGAATTAACTCGCCCAAAAATCACTACTACCATAGGATATATTGTTCGGGTTTGTGAAAAGCAGTAGAGGTTTGGAGCCTCCGTGGTTTAACTTACGGAGATACCGTCCCCGATAACGGTTGTTGTGACAAAGGACACCAAGCACAACTACCGTTACAGGTTCTTTGCTGGGTGGAATACCAGACATGTTACTGCATTTTTCTTCTGGTATTGATGAAGATACTTCCCTAGATCAATTTCAAAACATATATGCACGAGGGGCCATATGAAGTTTATTTATGAATTAAATATTCATGACTAAATGTGGCAGAGTTTTTATGTCACATTTTTGGTGTCCAAAATGGTGGTAAAACGATGAAAATTTGTCTGTTATGAAATTAATTTTGACTTTCGGTCTTGAAGTTATCTAATTTATATCTGTTATTTGTAAGCTTTCAGATGATGGGTAGATTTTTGTTAAGAACAGTGTATTGGTGTAAAAACCTGAATAATAATCTTGTTCCTCAAAATCTCTCCAGTATTGTAAAAATACACATATGCAACAAAATACTAAACATGACTACTTTCATTTACATTATATTGCTGTTCCAAACATTATGGTGCCCTGAAATGGAGGTCTATGTATAAACACTGCTGTAATTTATACATGGTGAAACCAAAATGTGTAAAAACGGCCTTTATTAAAATCTGACAATGTGCACTTTAACCACTTGTGATTTTTTTCTATTACAAATCTCAAATTGTGGAGTACAGAGGCAAATAAATAAATGATGGGTCTTTGTCCCAAACATTATGGGGGGCACTGTACTTTGGTTAAGATAATTTCTAAAAATAAATCGGGAGCTACCATGGATGTTTTGCTTCTCCTTCTGTAAAGTGCACAGGTTGCTTTAATCTTTAGAAATGATTGTATCCAGTACTACCTGTCAATTACACATTTTGAAAATATGCTTCAAAGAATTAAAAAAAAAACTTGTAGATGACTCTTAACACAACCAAAATCATTTTGAAACCATGAGGGGGAAAAAGCTGAAAGTCCTTGGTTTTGAGGGAGGGTGATTACATCGTACCATTGTTGAGAATGACGCTCCCTGTTCCCCCACAATGGCAGTGGAAACGAATTTAGCTTTACCTTGTTTTTGATAAATCAAGGGGGTAAAGGAACAATAAATCTGTGGTGAGCTTTGTTTTAAGGCTCATGTCTAATTTGCCAGGCTTTCTTGGAAATTCTTATTTTTGAGTCACCGCCTAAATATAGGTAAGTTGCAATGATACCGGCACGCTAAAAATAAGGGGACATTTTACTGCACAGGATGGTTAAAAAGAAACCATGTAATGGAACATGTAATGTCCCTATAGACTAATCATGATTGAAAACTACATTACTGGTTAGGCAAAAAGTTTCATTCACCTTGGGTAATCAAATGACTAGAGCTATACATCATGAAAACGATCTCTGGCCTAACTTGCCCATGCCGACTAAATTGCTTAACGAACTTCCTGTGCCTGGGCCATATCCTTCCAAATCTTTCTTATCCATATATCAGTCTAAGTGTCTTTCAAATGTTGTAATTTTACCTGTCTCTGGTAGCTCGTTCCATTTATGCAACACCCTCTGTGAAACAGTTGCTTCTTAAAAATCTGAATTGGATCAATTAACTTATCTGATTTTTTTTTAACGTATTCATTCTTTATATGAGAAACCCAATGAAATGTGAGATATGGAAACATTCTATAAATCAAACAAAAATAAGTGATAGCCACATGAGTGAACATAACTACAGAATCCACGTAGAAACAAGGATCTGCAGATGCTGGTTTATACCAAAGATAGACATAAAGGGCTGGAGTAACTCAGCAGGGTCAGGCAGCAACTCTGGAGAAAACGGACGGATGACGTTTCGGGCCGGGATCCTTCAGAATCGATTTCAGTTGCATCCTGGAAACTAGAGCATCATTCTTTTTTTTATTGTTGGTTGAGTTTTTGCATCTGTTTAGCAATTTGTGCACGATTATATCACTCTTATTGCAATTTGCAAAGTTCTCAGGAAAGCTGTCGTCATAATTACTAATTAAGAAATTAATAACTAATTAATGTTATTAAGTTTCTTCACTGGAACTTTTGCCTTCTTGCCACTAATTCCGATACATATTTTCTTCTGAATTCTGTTTTCATACGGTACGTTCCTGCCAACTGTTTTCTTGGCTGTCACTGTGTTGTAATATTTTAAGTATCAATCTCATCTGTGGTTTCAGAACTGATTACTGTTATTAATTTAAAATAATCTCTTGCTTTTTGGCTTGATTGTATAGAATTACCTGATCTGATTAGATAACAAACAAAACAAGCTTTTCACTGTACCTCGGTGCACGTGACATTCATAGAAACATAGAAAATAGATGCAGGAGTAGGCCCTTCGGCCCTTCGAGCCTGCACCGCCATTCGATATGATCATGGCTGATCATCCAACTCAGTATCCCATCCCTGCCTTCTCTCCATACCCCCTGATCCACAAGGGCCACATCTAACTCCCTCTTAAATATAGCATAAATCTAAATCTAAGAAAGGTCAGGGCGGCACAGTGGCGCAGCGGTAGAATTGCTGCCTTACAGCTCCAGAGACCCAGGTTCGATCCTGACTATAGGTGCTTTCTGTATGGAGTTTGTACTTTCTCCTGGATAGACGATACCTGCATTACTGATAAATGTGAGATTAAATAAGTAATGATGAAGCCACTTAATGAGGGCGAAACTGAAGTAAGTTTATCTGGAAGATTAAATAATTAAAAACTTTGGAAAATAGAGCTGTGTAAAGAAGCATTCAGATATAACCCTTCCTTCACAGCACTCCATGCAATGAGCCAAGATCAAGAATAATTTGCATGTCATGTTGATTTAGGAGGTAGGGATTTAACTGGACCCAGATCTGAGAGGCAAAAGAGAAGAATGTAGATGTGCAGATGAGGATGGGTAAGGAGGGGCAGATGAAACGTGTTGCAAGAACTAAGAATGGTGGATTGTGGTATGCCAGGACTGATTTCCTTTTCTGGAGTTCTCATTTAATAATCCTTCCCTTAATTATCTAATAAACACATGTTGGCAGGCACTTCGCATGAGAGCACATGGACCAACCCTTTTTCCTTCATGTTATTTTTAGATTGGATTTACATTGACAATCATGACTATTCCCTTGGGTTGTCAAATGATCTCACATTCAGAAAACCGATCACATGAACCGCAAAGTACTTTAAATACTTTTTGCAATGGGTTCTTATTTAGTTGAGGAAGTAAAAAATATATCTAATATGTATTTTTCAAGACCACAACAGTGTAGCTGTATCACGTACAGTGTATTGTATAGAATAGAATAGAATAGAATAGAATGCAATTTATTGTCATTCAAACCTAGGTTTGAACGAAATATTATTTCTACAGTTTTTTACATTACAAAACAATCCAAGACCCACACTTAACACAGTTTACATAAACATCCATCACAGTGAGTCTCCAACATCTCCTCACTGTGATGGAAGGCAAAGTCTTTATCTCTTCCCTTTGTTCCTTCTCCCGTGGTCCAGCAGTCCAACTGCAGTGTCGAGGCGAACTGGGGCTCCAATGTTAAAGGCCCCGGCGGGCGATGGTAAGTCCTGAGGCCGTTTAAGCCACGCCGGGCGATGTTAGGCCCCGGCTCCATGTCCTTAAACCCGCGATTCCAGCGGGAGAAGTCGCCGTTGCGGAGCTCGGAAAAGCTGTCTCCCACCAGGGAGCTGCGAGCTCCCGATGTTCCCGTCCACCGGGCCTGTGGCTGGTGCCTCCGAACTCCAAAAGTCGGGTCGCAGCCGCGCGCCACCACAGCTCTTCCCGCTCCGAAGTTGGCCCGCTCCGCGATGTCAGTTCCGCAGGCTCTGCAACTGGAGCCCTCAGGTTAGTTCCGGCCGGAGGTCGCCGCCGGCTCCACGATGTTAGGCCCAACGACATCCGAGACCCGACAGGGAATAGTCGGGTCCCCGCACAGGGAAGAGATTTAAAACGGTTTCCCCCACAGCCCCCCCACCACCCCCAACATATACACAGCTAAAAAAAAAATAAAAACTAACTCAAGACATAAATTTAACAAGACAAAAATAAAAAAAGACAGACGACTGTAGTCGAGCCGCTGCCGTTAGGCGCCACCACTAACCCAATTATAGTGCAGCTATATGTGCACACTAATAATGAATAATAATGGATGGGATTTATATAGCGCCTTTCTAATACTCAAGGCGCTTTACATCGCATTATTCATTCACTCCTCAGTCACACTCGGTGGTGGTGAGCTACTTCTGTAGCCACAGCTGCCCTGGGGCAGACTGACGGAAGCGTGGCTGCTAATCTGCGCCTACGGCCCCTCCGACCACCACCAATCACTCACACACATTCACACACAGGCAAAGGTGGGTGAAGTGTCTTGCCCAAGGACACAACGACAGTATGCACTCCAAGCGGGATTCGAACCGGCTATCTTCCGGTTGCCAGCCGAACACTTAGCCCATTGTGCCATCTGTCGTCCCACTGTAATTGAAATTTGAGCTATATGTCCACATATGAAGTTTGAATGCAATGTTTTGTATTTGAAATTAGCATGCATGCATTGTATGAAAGCAATGAGCCCTTCTTGGGAGATTTCAAATTTGCATTAATTTTCTTTCCATGCGTATGCGGAATTTATATAAAACATGGGGGCATGAAATTTGCAGGAAATAAGGAAAACAGAAGGCATTGACTGTGCTGCATAGAAATAGCTGCTTGGTTGATCTATAGAATGGAGAAGTAAATCCATATCTTTTTACTCCTTTAAATTCTTCTTCAGAGGAAGGCAATCTTTTGAATATGGCCCAGGCATTCCTGAATTTCATCTACATGGCATTCTTCATGGTTCGAGTAGCCTGTTATTCAGCTGTATCCTATTTATCGCTAAATATGCAGTTCCATTTGGATTTGTCATCAAAGAAGTTTGGCTGCATTGTTCGTTCACATTTTAACCTCGTAGCCAAGTGCTCTTCTGAATGAATTCAGCAAATATAGCTGAATATGTCAATATACAATCTTTTAGCAATAGTTGCAGCTATTAAAAAATTGAAGTATTATTAAACTCTGGATTAGACACGTTTTTTTCATATGGTTAATGCAAAGTGGATGGATGACCTTTAAATTTCCCTGTTGCATAGTTGGTGGTAGACGTGTGGTTTTTATCAAGCATACTATCAGGAACCACCCATCTTCAGTTAAATACTTTGTTTTCTCCCAACAATGACACTTAATTCATACAATGACAGAGATCAGCTTGTGAGGGCTAGACACAAAGCTGAAGCATTCACAAACATGTTTAACCAGATGTATCCATCTTGATCAGACTTTACTGGCTTGATCTTGCGCTAAACATTATTCTTCCCTTATTATACGATACGATACGACAACACTTCTATTCATCACCAGATGGAAATAGGTCTGCCAACAGTCACAACACACAGCGAGGTACACAAAAACTTGAAATTAAAAGTGAAAAAAAAGGAAAAGGACAAGTGGCTGTTGGTTGGTTGCCACGTGTACAGTGCCTTCACCGGAACAAACTGTAATGACCAAACGAATGCAGACTTATCCCCTGGGTAGAGGATTCTAAAACTAGAATGCCACCCCCCCCACACCGGGTCCCCCTTTGTTCACCCACCGTCCCTCACGGCGGTCCCCTCACGCTGGGACCTTCATTGTCTTCCCCATCCCCCCCCTCACGCTCCACCACCGCCGAGGCTCCCGCCGCCGCTGAGCGTACCGCTGTTGCCGAAGCTCCCGTTGCTGCCGAGGCCCCACCACCGTCGAGGCTTCCGTTCCCATCGAGGCTCCCACTGTCGTCGCTGAGGCTCCTTCGGCCCAGGCAGACCTTCGCAGTCCCCTGGGAGGCCTGTGGGGCGAGGCGTGTTCTGTTCGGCGCCGAGATTGTTTGGCGTATGGATCGGGCCCACGTTGCTCTTCGGGACACTCCCGCCGATTGCGTGACTCCGCGGGACACATGTATCTGCACGCTGTGAATGGCTCAACTGTAATCATACAGATCCTTTCTGATCTTTTATGACCATTAAATGTTTGGTGCCTCGAATTTGCTTGTGGAAGTTTTGAGATTGGGGAGGTGGGAGAAGAAGCAATCAAGCTGAGTTATTTGAGCTATATCAGAAAATTCGACTATTTTGATTCAGCTTTTGTTGTAAGTTTAAGTTACCTATGAAACAAGCAATACCAAGAAGTGACGCATTAGTAATATATCAAATTGATTGAGAAAAAGCAAATGAAACCTCAATGAGATTATTGTATTACTGAATTTACTAATGTAACCCACATCGAGAATTACAAGTTTCATACAGGAAAATGAATTTTGTTATGGTGTATTTCTTAATAATTGCAGTGGATATTTTATCTTTGACTTGTAAGAGCGCGGTGCATAATATTTCATTAGAAGTAGACATGCCGTAAACTAATACCCAAAACAATGCATTTGCTTTGAACAACTTGAAGTGAAAATGTTATAGCGGCGCATTTGGAAAGCATTGACAGGATTGGTCAAAGTCAGCATGGATATATGAAGGGATAATCATGCTTGACTAATCTTCTGGAATTTTTTGAGGATGTTACAAGTAAAATGGATAAGGGAGAGCCAGTGGATGTGGTGTATCTGGACTTTCAAAAAGCCTTTGACAAGGTCCCACCCAAGAGATTAGTGTGTAAAATTAGAGCACAGGGTATTGGGGGTAGGGTATTGCTAAATTTTGTAAGGTGTCCTTGAGACTCTTGAAAGGCGCCCATAAATAAAATTTATTATTATTATTATTATTATTGACATGGATCGAAAACTCGTTGGCAGACAGGAAGCAAAGAGTAGGAATTAACGGGTCCTTTTCAGAATGGCAGGCAGTGACTAGTGTGGTGCCGCAAAGCTCAGTGCCGGGACCCCAGTTATTTACAATATATATTAACGATTTAGACGAGGGAATCTCCAAGTTTGCAGATGACACAAAGCTAGGCGGCAGTATGAGCTGCGATGAGGATGTTATGAGGCTGCAGGGTGACCTGGATAGTTGGGATGAGTGGGAAGATGCATGACAGATGCAGTATAATGTGGAGAAAAGTGAGGTTATCCACTTTGGCGGCAAGAACAGGAAGGCAGTTTATTATCTGAATGGTGTCAGATTAGGAAAAGGGGAGATGTAACAAGACCTGGGTGTGCTTGTACTTCAGTCACTGAAAGTAAGCATGCAGGTACAGCAGGCAGTGAAGAAAGCAAATAGCATGTTGGCCTTCATTGCGAGAGGAATTGCGTTTAGGGGCAAGGAGGTCCTACTGCAGTTGTACAGGGCCCTGGTGAGACCGTACCTGGAGTATTGTGTGCAATTTTGGTCTCCAAATTTGAGGAAAGACATTATTGCTATTGCGGGAGTGCAGCGAAGGTTCACCAGGTTAATTTCCAGGATGGCGGGACTCAAGAGGGGATCTTGTAGAAACATATAAAATTCTTAACGGATTGGACAGTCTCGATGCAGGAAAAATGTTCCCGATGTTGTCCAGACCAGGGGTCTCAGTTTAAGAATAAGGGATAGGCCATTTAGGACAGATGAGGAAAAACTTCTTCACCCAGAGAGTTGTGAATCTGAAGGTAGTGGAGGCTAATTCACTGGATGTTTTCAAGAAAGTGTTAGATTTAGCTCATTGTGCTAAATAAATCAAGGGATATGGGGTAAAAGCAGGAATGGGGTACTGATTTTAGATGCTCAGCCATGATCATATTGAATGGCGGTGCTGACTCGAAGGGCTGAATGGCCTGCACCTATTTTTGTAAGTTTGTTTCATCACTTTCTATCTTTATTTTATGTTTTTATTGTCAACAATTTTTTTAATCTAGGTGGTTAACTAGACTATGCAATTTAAATTTAAGGAATAAGCCTTTTGCTAAAAGTTAAAACTCAAGCCAATTATCAGCTATCTTAAAATCTACTCTATATAGAATTGATTTAATTTCTCATTTCATTGATGCAAGAATTTAAATCCTGCCATTTTTGGTTATTAAAAGATCAATATTTCAATCTGATGCATTGCTGTTATATAGTTGTGATCATAGAAGAAAGAATAGTTTAGCACAGGAACAAGCCCTTCAGCCCACAAGGTCTGTACCGAACATCATGCTAACACCAATTTTTTCCAATGTGCTTGCAATACTCTGTGAAACTGCAGCAAGAATGTTAAGAAATAAGAAATTAATTTTGCAGCAAATGTCAATATCAAACAGTCTCTGGGAGGAACCAAGCATTCTGGAAAGCTGCCAAACGCAATGCTGAATATAAAAATATTATGTGTAAAAATTGTTTAAAAAAAATGTCATTAATTGAGAAACAACAAAAAAACACATCTTGTCCAGAAAGATGGGGGACAATTATTGGTATTGCTATATTATTGTGACGGGTACTGAGATACAGTGAGAAATTTGTTTGTTTGCTGTCCACAGTTTAGTTTACTTTATTGTCATGTGTACCGAAGTACGATGAAAAGCTTTTTGTTTTGTGCTAACCAGTCAGCCAAAAAAGACTATACACGATTAAGGTCGAGCCATCTACAAGTGTACATGTATATTATAAAGGGAATACCGTTTAGTGCAAGATAAAGTCCAGCAATGTCCAATTAAGAATAACCCAAGGCTCTCCAATGAGGTAGATAGTAGCTCAGGACCGCTCTCTAGCTGTTGATAGATTGGATCAGTTGCCCGATAAACAGTTGGGAAGAAACTGCCCCTGAACCTGGAGGTGTGCGTTTTCATACTTTTACACTTCTTGCATAATGGGAAAGAAGAGAAGAGGGAGCGATCGGGGTGAGACTTGTCCTTGACTAAGCGTGAGTACAATCGAGCCATGCACAAGTAAAATTAGTCGCTAAATAGAAAAACATACTAGAGTGTAGAATATAGTGTTACAGCATTAATCACTTAATGGGAAGAGGAGGCTCCTTGAATACCCCTAACCCCAATAATAACAATGCCTAGCATGTGATTTCCAGGTATAATTCAGAACCATGTTCAGCCAGATGTATCCATCTTGCTTTCTCTTGAGATTCCCCACCCTCACATAAGCCAGTCTTCAGCCAATATCATTCATTCCATATAATGTCAAGAAACGGCTGAAAGCATAGGATGCAGCGAAGGTTATGGAATCAACCACCAGCTGTTGTACTAAATACATATACTGCAGAGCTTGTTGTGCCTCGAGTCAAACTGCTCCAGCACAGTTACAACAGATATTTACCCGACCATGTGGAAAATTAT
Organism: Amblyraja radiata; assembly: GCF_010909765.2. Taxonomy (NCBI): domain Eukaryota; kingdom Metazoa; phylum Chordata; class Chondrichthyes; order Rajiformes; family Rajidae; genus Amblyraja; species Amblyraja radiata. The sequence continues at coordinate 168,965,708 of NC_045956.1, forward strand.
CCTGTTCACAAGAAACACGACAGATTAAATAGAGCTAATTAGTGTCCAATCGTTTTCCTGATCATCAAAAAATCAGAAAGTACAGCTCTTTGCATCAGCCTGCCTGTGCCAAGCGTCAAGGCAAAAACACTCGAGTGGTCGGAGTCCTTCCTTGCACAAAGGATGTTGGCTGGAGCTAACGAAATGCCTGGATAAATTGGATGTTGGGAGGATGTTTCCAGTCGAGGGAGAGTCTAGGACCAGAGGGCACAATGTCCGAATAAAAGGGTGTGGCTTTAGAATGGAGATGAGGATATCTTTGGCCAGAGGATGGCAAATTTGTTGAATTCATTGCCACAGATGCCGTGGAGGCCAAGAGTCATTAGGTAATTTTAAAGTAGAGATTGATAGCTTCTTGATTAGTGAGGGCATCAAAGTTATGGAGAGAAAGCAGGAGAATGGGGTTGAGATGGAAAATATATATCTGCCATGCTCGAATGGCAGAGCAGACTTGATGGGCCAAATGGCCTAATTCTGCTCCTATGATTTATAGGACATATTATTGTTGCCTTTTTTAAAATTCAATAATAGTGAGAGCACTTAGCACTCCTTAAGAGTTTTTCACTGTTTTCATCTCAGGCGGTCATTGAAAACTGATGCCACTATTGTCTCCATAAACATTTCTTGATTTCTCTCTTATTTTAAGATACTTCTCTGACCAACTATTTTGACATCATCTGTGAGTAGTTTGGCACTAAATTTAGTTTGATTGCATTCCTGTGTTAAAGATGTCTTTATGAATGCAGTGCTTTGTAACACTTGGTTGCACACCACTTGTGTTATGATGAATTTTCAACTTTTAGTTCTGGTGACATTTAGTGACATTTTGTGAATTTTATCTCTATAGTGGGAGACTTGGCTATCCCTCAGTACAGCAACATCAAGAACGATGTTGCTGTACTGAGGGATAGCCAAGTCTATCCCTCATTGCTGGCAGCTGATGGGAAGCAGCTGTAAAGTGGGCCTGGTCAGCACCGCCTGAGCGGCACAAATTGGCTGGGCCACCAGGGGTAAAGTTGCGGGGAGGGCAGGAGCGTTGAGAAGAAGGGGTCGGGGATCATGCCAGCAACTCACTCACTCGCCGCGGCGCTCCGAGCGCGGAGCCACCGCATTGTGGCCGGGGAGGGAAGTAGCTCGGGTGGCTGCGAGTGGCCGCCGGGACTGGACAGCGGAACCGGCCGCCACCTCCGTGCCTTCTGCCGGCCGGCCAGCCACGGTGTCCTTCGGCACAGGCACAACTGGTTCTCTCTTTCTATCTCTCTTTCTCTCTCTCTCTCTCTCTCTCTCTCTCTCTCTCTCTCTCTCTCTCTCTCTCTCTCTCTCGCTCTCCCTTTCTCTCTCTCTCTCTCTCTCCTAGTCCCGGGGCGGGCGACCTGGGCGCGACAGCCCGTCCCGAGGCTCGGAGGCGACCTGGGAACTGCAGCCTGTCACGGGGCACGCAGGCGATGTTGCCGACCCCTGGACTAAACCAAACCCTTGATTCTGTCCCGCAATCCTTTTTTCAAAATGTAGCAACTTAAATTGGGGGTGCGTCTTCGACGCAGGTGCGTCCTCATTGCCGGGAAATACGGTACTTCAAAACACGTGACAATAAACTAACCTCGGTACACGTGACAATAAACTAAACTAAAACTAAACTGAACTGCAGGTGCGGGTTTACAACAAAGGACATAAAGTTGTGGAGTAACTCAGTGGGTCAGGCTGCATCTCTGGAAAACATGGAGGGGTGGCGTTTCCGATCGGGACCCTTCAAAGACGCTTCTTTGTTTGTACATTTTGACTGCTCCTCTACAAAATATCCTAAGGGTATGCCTACTTTGAAGAGGTTCTCCAGGAAGAAGGGTCCTGATCCAAAACGTGCCCTATCCATGTTCTGCAGAGATGCTACCTGGTCCGCAGAGTTACTCCAGCAATTTGTCTTCTTAATTTGTATTCACTATTTCACATATAATAGAGCTTCATGTTGATATAGTCTCTGCCATCTATGTCAATTATGACTGAATAATGCAGGCCAACTAAAATGGCACTTCAGGCAAGAAAGTACTTGAAAGTCAGGTTTGCCAAAATGTCTTCAAGAAATACTACAATTTGACTAAGAAATAACATTGGTATGTGTAATTAGAGGAGCATTAGATTTGCTAATCAAAGCAGTTGCACATGGACTCAAACGCACAGTGTGAAAATGGCAGGTGTACAGAGAGGCAGAAAGATATGGGAGGTGCACAAATGAGTGTTGTTAGCTTGTTTTATTGTGCATCATTGCTGAGCTATTCTGGTCTTACTAAGTATCCGTGCATGTCTGTTTCCAGCAGTTTCATTCCGTTTTTATCTTTTTCCTGTGCTGTGTCCATATAGGGTTAAATAAAATAATGAAGTAGACAGGTTATGTTTCAGTTGCCATGTAGCTCTGTGTAAGATAATAAAAACCTCAGTACGATAAGTAAAGCAAAATATATTAAGATTGTACAAAAAAATGTTGTTATCCAATCTAACTTAATTCAAACCCACTAGATAGATATTCGATTGACATCGACATGTAACCATTTCCATTGGGCACCATTACATTATGTAATGAAACATCAGTTCATGTTTCCTTACGACATATAAAGTGCAACTCAGCCTATTGAGTCTATGCTGACACACAAAACAATCCCATTAATCCCATTCCCCCACATATTTCCCTGTAATCTATTCTTTTACACACCCCGCACCAATTCTCCTATCACCCACCCACACTAGCGGCAATTTATTGTGGTGAATTGACCAGCCTTACAAGTCTTTTGGATGTGGGAGGGAATCCTTGCAGTCCCAAGGATGTGTAGGAATGAACTGCAGATACTGGTAAATGCCGAAGATGGACACAAAAGATTGGAGTAACTCAGCGGGTCAGACAGCATCTCTGTAGAAAAGGAATAGGACATTTCGGGTCGAGACCCTTCTTCGGTCTGAAAAGGAATAGGTGACATTTCGAGCCAAACCCTTCTTCAGACTGAAGAACAGTCTCGACCCGAAACGTCACCTATTCCTTTTCACCAGAGATGCTGCCTGACCCGCTGAGTTGCCCCAGCAGTTTGTGTCGTAGCTTCAGTTACAGGGATGTGCAAGCTCTGTGATTACTGCACCAGAACCACTTCATAACAAGAGGATTTCAGTATAGGAGTAAAGAGATTCTTCGGCAGTTGTATAGGGCTCTGGTGAGACCACATCTAGAGTATTGTGTACAGTTTTGGTCTCCTAATTTGAGGAAGGACATCCTTGTGATTGAGGCAGAGCAGCGTAGGTTCACGAGATTGATCCCTGAGATGGCGGGACTGTCATATGAGGAAAGATTGAAAATACTAGGCTTGTATTCAGTGGAGTTTAGAAGGATGAGGGGAAATCTTATAGAAACATAAAATTATAAAAGGACTGGACAAGCTAGATGCAGGAAAAATGTTCCCAATGTTGGGGAAGTAGAACAGGAAAGTAGACTATTATCTGAATGGTGGCCGATTAGGAAAAGGGGAGATGCAACAAGACCTAGGTGTCATGGTACACCAGTTATTGAAAGTAGGCATGCAGGTGCAGCAGGCAGTGAGGAAAGCGAATGGTATGTTAGCATTCATAGCAAAAGGATTTGAGTATAAGAGCAGGGAGGTTCTACTGCAGTTGTACAGGGTCTTGGTGAGACCACACCTGGAGTATTGCGTACAGTTTTGGTCTCCTAATCTGAGGAAAGACATTCTTGCCATAGAGGGAGTACAGAGAAGGTTCACCAGACTGATTCCTGGGATGACAGGACTTTCATATGAAAAAAGACTGGAAAGACTCGGCTTGTACTCGCTAGAATTTAGAAGATTGAGGGGGGATCTTATAGAAACTTACAAAATTCTTAAGGGGTTGGACAGGCTAGATGCAGGAAGATTATTCCCGATGTTGGGGAAGTCCAGAACAAGGGGTCACAGTTTAAGGATAAGAGGGGAGTCTTTTAGGACCGAGATGAGAAAATCAATTTTTACACAGAGAGTGGTGAATCTGTGGAATTCTCTGCCACAGAAGGTAGTTGAGGCCAGTTCATTGGCTATATTTAAGAGGGAGTTAGATGTGGCCCTTGTGGCTAAAGGGATCAGGGGGTATGGAGAGAAGGTAGGTACAGGATACTGAGTTGGATAATCAGCCATGATCATATTGAATGGCGGTGCAGGCTCGAAGGGCCGAATGGCCTCCTCCTGCACCTATTTTCTATGTTTCTAGTTTCTATGAACTGAATTAAAACATACAGTAGCTGTAAAGGGGGACATAGCGTCACTTAGTGATTTAAGACTGAAAATGGATAGTTTCTTTTTTTTTAGTAACCAAAGTTATCAACGTATAATTTTTTGTGTGTTGGAAAACAGAATATAGTGGCACAGCTGGTGGACTTGCTGCCTAACACGCCAGAGATCTGTATTCGATCCTGTTCTCGACCACCGTCTGCATTGAATTTGCACATTCTCTCTGCAAGTGTATGGGTTTCCTCTCACATCCCAAAGACACATTGGCTTTGTAGGTCAATTTGTCTCTGTAAAATTGCCCCTAATGTGCAGGGAGTGGGATAACAGAACTTGTGTGAATGGATAGATAAAAATGCTGGAGAAACTCAGCGGGTGAGGCAGCATCTATGGAGCGAAGGCAATAGGCGACGTTTCGGGTCGAGACCCTTCTTCAGACTGATGTGCGGGAAGGGGAGGGGGGGGCGGGAAGAAGAAAGGAAGAGGTGGAGACAGTGGGCTGAGGGAGACCTGGGAAGGAGAGGAGAAAGCAGGGACTACCTGAAATTGGAGAAGTCAATGTTCATACCGCTGGGGTATAAATTTCCCAAGCGAAATATGAGGTGCTACTCCTCCAATTTAAGGTGGGCCTCACTCTGGCCATGGAGGAGGCCCAGGCCAGAAAGGTCGGATTAGGAATGGGTGGGGGAGTTGAAGTGCTGAGCCACCAGGTTGGTTATCGTGAACCGAGCGGAGGTGTTGGGCAAAGTGATCGCCAAGCCTACGCTTGGTCTCACTGATGTAGAGCAGCTGACACCTAGAGCAGTGGATGCAATAGATGAGGTTGGAGGAGGTGCAGGTGAACCTCTGCCTTACCTGGAAAGACTGCTTGGGTCCTTGGATGGAGTCATGGGGGGAGGAAAAACGTCAAGTGTAGCATTTCCTGAGGTTGCCAGGAGTGGGGGTGGTTTGGGTGGGAAGGAACGATTTGACCAAGGAGTTACGGAGGGAGCGGTCTCTGCGGAAAGCCGACGGGAGGAGATAGGAAGATGTGGCAAGTGGTGGAATCCCGTTGGTGGACAAAAAAGCTGGAGAAAATCAGCGGGTGAGGCAGCATCTATGGAGCGAAGGAATAGGCGCCGTTTCGGGTTGAGACCAGTCTTCAGACTGATGTCGGGGGGGGCGTGAAAAAGAAAGGAAGAGGCGGAGACAGTAGGCTGTGGGAGAGCTGGAAATGGGAGGGGAAGGAGGGAGAAAGCAAGGACTACATGAAATTGGAGAAGCCAATGTTCATACCGCTGGGGTGTAAACTACTCAAGTGAAATATGAGGTGCTGTTCCTCCAATTTACGGTGGGCCTCACTCTGGCCATGGAGGAGGCCCAGGACAGAAAGGTCTGATTCGGAAAGGTAGGGGGAGTTGGAGTGTTGAGCCAACGGGAGATCAGGTTGGTTATTGCGAACTGAGTGGAGGTGTTGTGCGAAGCGATCGCAAAGCCTGCGCTTGGTCTCACCGAGGTTGATCATACGCTGAATAATCCAACCACATTTTTGTTTGAAAGTGGAAAGAAATAATAGAAATTGCATTCATTGCAACGTGTAAAAAGAGTTGAGATACTGTATTGTAATTTTGCTGCGTATATATCATGTCTTGATTGATGAATATGTTGTTTGTGACTTTATTTGAAGCAGAAATAATATGTGAATGCTTCATTGGGCATAATTCCAACTGGTAACTAGGCACTTCGTCCGAGCACATTGTCGCACGCGTCAAGCAAGCAGTCTTAAATAACCACCTGAACTGTCATTTGGCAACCTAAAAACCTGCCGAGGTTGCCCGGCTGGCAACAGGGAAAAGAAGTTAAGTGAGAGCCCTGAAACAGGGCTTTGGTTCTGTCTTCACTAAGGAAGACATAAACAATCTCCCAGATGTACTGGAGGACAGAGGATCTAGGGAGACAGAGGAACTGAAATAAATTTGCATTAGGCAAGAAATAGAATAAGTGGGACTGAAGGCTGATAAATCCCCAGGGCCAGATGGTCTGCATCCTAGCATACTCAAGGAGATGGCTCTAGAAATTGTGGATGCATTGGTGATCATTTTCCAATGTTCTATAGATTTAGGATCAGTTCCTGTGGATTGAAGGGTAGATAATGTTATCCCACTTTTCAAGAAAGGAGTGAGAGAGAAAATGGGGAATTATAGACCAGTCAGCCTGACATCGGTGGTGGGGAAGGTGCTGGAGTCAATTATTAAAGAAGTAATAACGGCGCATTTGGATAGCGGTAAAAGGATTGGTCCAAGTCAGCATGGATTTATGAAGTGGAAATCCTGCTTGACTAATCTTCTGGATTTTTTGAGGATGTGACAAGTAAAATGGATGAAGGAGAGCCAGTGGATGTAGAGTATCAGAAAGCCTTTGTTAAGGTCCCACACAGGAGATTAGTGGGCAAAATTAGAGCACATGGTATTGGGGGTAGGGTATTGACATAATTGACAGAATTGGTTGGCAGACAGGAAACAGAATAAACGGGTCCCTGTCAGAATGGCAGGTTGTGGCAAGTGGAGTGCCGCAAGGCTCGATGTTGGGGCCACAACTATTTACAATATATATTAATGATTTAGATGATGGAATTAAAAGTAACACCAGCATATTTGCAGATGACACAAAGCTGGGTGGCAGGGTGAACTGCGAAGAGGTTGCTAGGAGGTTTCAGGGTGACTTGAACGGGTTGAATGACTGGACAGATGCAGTATAATGTAGATAAATGTGAGGTTATCCACTTTGGCAGCAAGAATCAGGAGGCAGATTATTATCTCAATGGTGTCAGATTAGGAAAAAGGGAAGTGCAATGAGACCTGGGTGTCCTTGTACATCAGTCACTAAAAGTAAACATGCAGGTACAGCAGGCAGTGAAGAAAGCTAATGGCATGTTGGCCTTCATAACAAGAAGATTTGAGTAAAGGAGCAAAGAGGTCCTTCTGCAGGTGTACAGGGCCCTGGTGAGACCACATCTAGAGTATTGTGTGCAGTTTTGCTCTACTAATTTGAGGAAGGATGTCCTTGCTATTGAGGCAGTGCAGTGTAGGTTGGGATGGCGGGACTGACATATGAGAAAAGATTGGAAAGACTGGGCTTGAATTTACTGAAATTTCAAGGGATGGGAGGGGATCTTATAGAAACATATAAAATTATAAAAGGACTGGACAAGCTAGATGCAGGAAAAATGTTCCCAATGTTGGGGGAGTCCAGTACTAGGGGCCGTAGTCTAAGAATAAAGTGGAGGCCGTTTAATACTGAGATGAGAAATAACTTTTTCACCCAGAGAGTTGTGAATTTGTGGAATTCTCTGCCACAGAAGGCAGTGGAGGCCAATTCACTAGATTAAATTAAAAGACAGTTAGATAGAGCTCTAGGGGCTAGTGGAATCAAGGGAAATGGGGAGAAGGCAGGCACGGATTTACTGATTGTGGATGATCAGCCATGATCACAATGTATGGCGGTGCTGGCTCGAAGGGCCAAGTGGCCTCCTGTACATATTTTCTATGTTTCTATCACAATGAATGGCGATGCTGACTCGAACGGCCAAATGGTCTCCTCCTGCACCTGTTTTCTATGTTTCTATGGGTTTGCTCTGCAGCAAATAAACAAACTCTCTGCCGGCTTGCAGTGTGCAGAAAATTTCCCACCTCCGACTCCTGCACCCGACTTGGCTCACTGATTGGCTTGAAGAAGGATCGCGACCCGAAACGTCACCATTCCTTCTCTCCAGAGATGCTGCCTGTCTGCTGAGCTGCCTGTCCCGCTGAGATACTTCAGCTTTTTGTGTCTATCCTCGGGTCAATGCAGACATTGGCCTGACTTACTACCCGAGACCTAGACCTAGCCCACGTTCCAGCCTTGGCTTCCAGAAACTGGCCTGTTGTCCCAGGTGGCAACTCTGTGCCTTTGACCTGCTTGATGTAGATTTATCCAGATGGAATGGGCTGGGCCCTCAGTTGCAACATGTTCAACCAATCTGGTAGCCATTACCAACAGCTTGGTAAGCAATGACAAAATGGTTCTTAATAACCTTTAGGAAATTTAAAAAAAACAGATGAGTTTGAAAGCCTCTAACCCTTTTCTTCTACTGTCAGCGCTTATATGTGGGAAGGAAGAACACAAAGAAACACTGCAAAAGAAATGCGTGGGACAAAAGTGTTTTGAAACAGACGCTCTCCAATATTTATCATATTTTTTAAAATTTTTTAATTTGTGTCGCCCATTGTTCAGTATTCACAAATACTCCTGTTTGACTCAGTATAACAGGCAATAATTTACTTTTTCAGAAGAGGCAAATGCTCACTTTTAATTTATGGTTGGAGCTACATTCTTGACTTGTGACATATGTGGTTGATATATTAGCAGCATTTGCAGCCCCACTTTCTTATCCTTCTCATATCCAGCAAGCAACATTTGAAAGCTTTGTAAACTGATGATGAGCGATTTCGTTTTTCCAGACAGTCCTGAAGATTTGAGGAAAACCTGTGTACGCTTCAGTTTGTGGGTTTTGCTGTGGCTCACAGGGCCATTTTGGGACCTGTACAACTTAGACCTTGGGACTAAAGAGCTGCTTGAGCGGGGAGGGCAGGAAGTTGATAGTTTAGCTTAGTTCAGTGATACAGCGCAGAACTTGTCCTTCGGTCCACCGACCAGCAATCCCCGTACACTAGCACTAAGCTGGTTACCAAACTCGCAGAACTGGTCTCTGCGCATCCCTCTGCAATTGGATCCTCGACTTCCTCATCCACAGACCACAGTCTGTTCGTATTGGTGGAAATGTGTCAGACTCGATAACAATCAGCACGGGAGCACCTCAAGGCTGCGTGCTCAGCCCCCTGCTGTACTCACTCTATACTCATGACTGCGTAGCCGGTCATAGTGCGAACTCCATCATCAAGTTCGCTGACGACACCACTGTCGTGGGACGTATCACTGATGGGGATGAGTCCGAGTATAGAAGAGAGATTGAGCAACTGTCCATATGGTGCCAGCACAATAACCTGGCCCTCAACACCAGCAAAACCAAGGAACATGATTGTGGACTTTGGAAGGAGTAGGATGGGGACCCACAGTCCCGTTTATATCAACGGGTCAATGGTTGAAAGGGTCAAGAGCTTCAAATTCCTGGATGTGCACATCTCTGAAGATCTTTCCTGGTCCGATAACACTGATGCAATTATCAAGAAAGCACATCAGTGCCTCTACTTCCTGAGAAGATTACGGAGAGTCGGTTTGTCAAGGAGGACTCTCTCTAACTTCTACAGGTGCACAGTAGAGCATGCTGACCGGTTGCATCGTGGCTTGGTTCGGCAACTTGAGTGCCCTGGAGAGGAAGAGACTACAAAAAGTAGTAAACACTGCCCAGCCCATCATCGGCTCTGACCTTCCTTCCATCGAGGGGATTTATCGAAGTCGCTGCCTCAAAAAGGCTGGCAGTATCATCAAAGACCCACATCATCCTGGCCACACACTCATCTCCCTGCTACCTTCAGGTACCTTCATCTCCCTGCTACCTTCAGAGCCTGAAGACTGCAACGACCAGGTTCAGGAATAGCTACTTCCCCACAGCCATCAGGCTATTAAACCTGGCTCCGACAAAACTCTGAACATTAATAACCCATTATCTGTCATTTTGCACTTTATCAGTTTTTTTATTCATGTGTTTTGTAGTCAATTATGCCTATGTAGTGCCTATTATGTTCTGTGTGCTGAAGCAAAGCAAGAATTTCATTGTCCTATCAGGGACACGTGACAATAAACTTGAACTTGAACTTGAACTATCCTATACATTAGGGACAATTTACAAATCTTACCAAAGCCAATTAACCTACAAACCTGTATGTCTTTGGAGTGAGGGAGAAAACAGGAGCACCCGGAGAAAACCCACGCAGTCACGGGGAGAACCTCCATACAGCCAACATCAAACAGTCAGTATCAAACTCAGGTCTCTGGTGCTGTGAGGCAGGAACTCTACTGCTGCGCCTTCATAGAGTGGTGCATTTGTTCCCTCATTTATCAATGCTTTATTGTGCTCCCAACGAAGGAAATGAATGTTGTCAGTGCCATCCTGAATGATCCATTTCCACTTTGTGGGTGGTCTTGAGCAGAAATTTCCACATACCAGTGAGAACATTGCATTTTTTCAAGGGATCTTTGAGAATATGTATAATTATTTTCCTCTGTCTAATTGTAATCTCTTGCCTTGATGGTTACTGCAAACATCAAAAGAAAACTGCACAAGCAGTAGGAGGACCAGAGGCAATAGCCTCAGAATAAAAGGACGAACCTTTATAAAGGTGATGAGAAGGAATTTCTTTAGTCAGAGGGTGGTGAATCTGTAGAATTCATTGCCACAGATGGCTGTGGAGGCCAAAGGCGTGGTGGAGATTGACGGATTTTTGATTAGTAAGGGTGTCAGGGGTTATGGGGCAAAGGCAGGAGAATGGGGTTGAGAGGGAAAGATAGATCAGCCATGATTGCACGGCAGAGTAGAGCTGATGGGCCAAATGACCTTATTCTGCGCCTGGAACTTATGAACTTTTGAGGCGGGAAATCTAAAAAATAAACTGAAAATGCTGGAAATTCGTAGCAGTCAGCCTGATGAAACAACCTGATAAACACTCTTCGACCTGAAACACAACTCTGTTTCATTTTCCACAGATGTGGCCTGACCTGTTGAGTATTTTCAGCATTTACTCTTTTGATATTGGAATAATGTGACTGTTTTAAGAAGCCTGGCATTGGAAATGGCAGTTACTTTCCTTGTCCCAATAGAACCAACTGAACATAATTAGTGTCTCAATCACTAATCGCAACATGACCCCAGACTTAATATCCAGTCAGCACCACAAGAATTAAAATAGATCCTTAGTGTATCTTGATTGCAGTCTAACGATTCTTTGTGTGGGGAACTCCATATGTGGGTGTGAATGTCATGCAAGTGTAGGGTTATATCTCTTGTGATGCCTCTGATGGTTGAATTGTCTTTTGACTGTCTGGCTCCTCATTTGAATAATGTCTACTTGACGGCTTAACTGAAGAGCATTAGGTGAATTGCAATATTTTTCGTCAATGAGGCGATAAAATAAATTATTAAAAGAATTGTACGATTCTTTCCTGAAATTAAGCATTTCATTCTTACTGCAGTAGAACGCTGGAATACAAGCACTTTGCTGAAGTGTGTGTTCTAAGTGTAGGTCATACATAATGTGTGCAATACACAAGAGCTGAAAGTCATCAGTTTTCCAGCTTCACCGACTGCATTGTGTGATTTCACGGCAGTGGGCCACATGGGTGGCAAGGGTGGGGGATAAATTTGTGTAATTTGTGTAAACAGTAATGAATGTATGCATAGCCTCCAAGAATGTTGGATGGAGTCGTGTAAAGATCGTGTATTGGATATCTTTATTTCTCGAATAAAGTATATTTTGAAATTTTTTTAAATTAAAAAATGCATAGTGTGATATCCAGAGAACTGGTACCATGATTTTCAGCCCCTTCTGGTGTTGCCCCGTAAATATCCATGGAGGGACAGTCTGATGATCTGATCCTTCACTTGAGCAGAGCTCAATCATGGAGTCATAGAGCATGGAAACGGGCCCTTCAGCCCAACTTACCCATGCTAACCTATACCAGTCCCACTTGCTCGCATTTAGCTCATATCCTTCTAAACCTTTCCAATCCATGTACCTTTCCAAATGTCTTTTAGATGTCAAAGATAGACACAGAAAGCTGATCACACAGCATCTCTGGAGAAAAGGAATAGGTGACGTTTCGGGTCTCATTGGTTTAAACCAGCATCTGCTGTTCCTTCCTATACACTCCTTTAAATGTCACCTGCCTCAACTACCTCCTCTGGCAGCTTGTTCCATTTACTCATCATTTTCATAACCCACATCAAGTTAAGAAAATAATTATGAATAAACTGGGATCTACAGCTTTAAAATGCCTTCGCCGTTGAGTTGTCACACTTTACATTGTGGTGATGTTAATCTTGAATATTAATTCAAGTTGTGTCCACCAGCCACTGATGTGTTTGAAAGGATAAAATACATGGTAAGAATGGGCCATTGAAATATAATTTCAAAAAAACAAAGCTAAATTCCATGGGCATGAGGTATATGAGGTAGTTTTAAAATTCTGAGCCAGACCTCTTAAACACTGCTTGTGTTTGCTGTGCAGGAACACAAGTGAAGTATTGCGATGTAGAGATGTAGAACATTGTAATAGGCCTTTCTCATGGGGCGACTTGACGCAAGATGTAACCAGAGTGAAGTGGTCGTGGTCTAGCACGATATCACACGATATAACGGGGGGTAGATAAAGAGTTCCCACGGGTACTCGGCATTTCTGTTATTTGTGCGAGTGACTTGTCCGTCTCCCGAGCTTTCCCGTTAAATCTTGAATAAACATTGTGAACTGTGAAGTGTTGTTAAATCATCACGTGGCACAAATTATGTCCCTTTTTTTTTCACACACTATTATCCTCCCTTGGTTGAATTGGCTTATTTGGAGAAGTAGTTTCGAGTACAGGATGGTGGTGTTTTTAATTGACGCGCTGTATGCAGCAGCCCTCTATGTGAATCGAGGACGCTTGCGTGAAGGCAGAAGGGTGAGATTAATTAAAAAGAGAATTAAGAGGAAGTCTCACTGGGTGAAGCCCATCTTTCAACGGAGACCTCTATTTGGACAATATGATAAACTGCTTAATGTGCTTAATCCACAGAGGAATCTAACTAGGGAACAGAGGATCTTCAATTACAGGCTGTCAAGGGCTAGGAGGGTTGTAGAAAATTATTTTGGCATCTTGGCAAACAGATTTAGATGCTTTCTCAAGACAATGGAGCAGAAGCCCAAGAATGTTGAGACTATAGTATATGCAGCATGTGTTCTGCACAACCTGATCCGAATGAGAGGTGCAGCTGCAGGATCAGCAACAGCCATCCAGGACGGTGACCTAGTGGATAGTGACACAGGGGGAATAACACTAGGTACATCGAGAAGTGGTGCAACCAAGGCGGAAATGGTCCCACTACAGCGTTTCAAAGGTAACTCGGGCACATACAGTGGGAAAGAGCAAAGAGGCCATCTCTGCGCTTACTACAATTCACAATTGGGGAGTGTGCCGTGGCAGGACAGCTCTATTGATGGGTAGCCGACCACAGGAACACTACTGCATGTTAGCAGACATGCATAGAAAATAAGCTGATAATAATGTCCCGTTGTAATCCTGCTTACTTCTCTTTGTTTCACTTTCTAGTGTTGTCCTCTGAAAAGTGCTTCCTATAAGATGGTCGTCCGCAAAACCTGCCATTTAGCACATTGCATTGTCCCTTTTATTGCCTGAGTTTAGGCTTGTTGCGGAGGTTAATGAATAGAATCTGTTTTAAAAAATCTAGCGTGCCTCATTTGTTGATTTTCATGTTTGCGAAGCCCTTTTTTAGACAAATGTTGTTTGGTGTGATGCACCTTCTCTCAATATGTGCAAGAAGTCGTCTTTTTATATTGTCAAATAGGAATAAAGACTTTGTCTCACATTGACCGTGATGATTGTCTTATTTAATTACCTACTGAGAGGTGAAACTTTCAAATGTTTAAATAGCTCAGCAATTGAGGGACATGAACACTCAAAAATGAAAAAGAATGAAAATGTGATTATATCACCTCCCTTCAACTATTTTGTGTTTCAACATGAGAGGGATTATAACATTAGAGACATTCATCTTGTAGTGATGTGTTAATGCAGAATTGCAGACATCAATCTGATAGTAAAAAATATATTTATTTAACATAGAAACATAGAAATTAGGTGCAGGAGTAGGCCATTCGGCCCTTCGAGCCTGCACCGCCATTCAATATGATCATGGCTGATCATCCAACTCAGTATCCCGTACCTGCCTTCTCTCCATACCCTCTGATCCCCTTAGCCACAAGGGCCACATCTAACTCCCTCTTAAATATAGCCAATGAACTGGCCTCGACTACCCTCTGTGGCAGGGAGTTCCAGAGATTCACCACTCTCTGTGTGAAAAAAGTTCTTCTCATCTCGGTTTTAAAGGATTTCCCCCTTATCCTTAAGCTGTGACCCCTTGTCCTGGACTTCCCCAACATCGGGAGCAATCTTCCTGCATCTAGCGTTTAACAATGAGGTAAACAAGCACTGACAATCAAACTGCTGAGTTAAAAGCTTTATCACACTTCAGGCTATAATAAAATGTGGAGCCTCCAACAGAAACAAAGTAATGCCCAAGAGGAAAAAACACACATTAACATACAGACATTTATAAAGGACTCTAGATGTCACACCAAATGGTGAGTGGCCAACAACTAAAATAAACTAAAACTCAAACTTCCGGGTTCACCGTTCGCAGGAGTTCCCACGGTAAACGCAAGAGTTATTACGGATATCGCACTGGCCACTACGTCCATATAATGTTTCAATGTTCAACCACAAGTGTACAAGTCACTCTTAGAGAAGTTCAAGCTTGCTTGAATTTTCTCCCGAGTCGACAAGTTACACGAGTACCTGCCGTTAGCGCCACGGTGGTCCACGAATGCCGTACGGTTATCGTACGAGGTTCCCACGATGTTCAACTCTGGTTACCTCTTGCGCCAAGTCGCCTCGTGAGAAAGGCCTATAAAGATGTTACAATTTACACATAGTTCTCTGAGCAAATGAGGAAAACCGTATGAAATTGCAACCTGCCACTTTCATTTGTGGTTTCAGGGCTTTGAAGAGATCTGGCACCGTTTTGCCCTCCTGAGTGACCTAGGATTCATCACCCTTAAAGTCTGAAATGTTGATATATGTCTGTGCTTCATCATGACTTCGAACATGAGCGCATTGACATTTTGAATGAATGAATGAATGATTGTCACATATACCTTGGTACAGTGCTGAGTGATTCTCCATCTAGAGCTTTTCAGCGTATTACATCCAGATCCAGATCCAGTGGAATTTTTTGTTTTGCAGTAAGTAAGTGTCGCCATGTGTTGGCGCCGACAAAGTTACAAAAGTACCGAACAGTCCTGTCTATCGCATGCAGCCTCTCGTGGCAGCAGCCTCCCCCACCATGCTGGGCCCCCCTCTGTTCTCAGTCCATCCCCCCCCCCCCCCCCCCCCCCCCCCCCACACCGGTTCCCCCCATTGTTCTCGGCGGCCCTCCGATTCCCTTTCCCAGTCTTTGGCAAAACGCCGATCCCAAGGGATTGCTTAAGAAGACCAGGAAGGAGAATCCACACTACGTTTATTTCCATTAATAATCTTCACTCTCTAGCAACTTATCATGATATGGTCATGGAGAAGAATGTTCCATGTGAAGGCCAATCAACACCTAATTGGCCCAACAATGTCCATGCCAATCATGATGCTCAGTTAAATTAATTCCATCTTCCTGCACATGATCTACAGCCTTCCATTCCCTACATATTTGTGTGCCTATGTAAACGTTTTCTAAATGCGACCATCATATTTGCCCCTGCATCCTGGCAGCGAGCTTTATGCACCCACCATTCTTTGGGTAAAAAAAGATGCTGCACACATCTCCCTGAAACTTTGCCCCTGTCATCTTAAAGCTCTGCCCTCTAGTCTTTGACATTTCCACCCGGGGGAAGAAAAGTTTTGTCAACCTTATTTTTGCCTCTCACAATTTTTATAAATCTCCACCAGGTCACACTCTGACACTCCAGGGAATGCAATTCAAATTTGTCCATCCTCTGTAGCCAAAACTCTCTAATCCAGGCAGCCCTCCTGCACCCTCTCCAAAGCCTTCATATCCTTCGTGTAATGGGGCAACCAGAACTGCATTCAGTTGTCCAAATGTGGTCTAACCAAAGTTTTATAAAGCTGCATCATATCCTCCTGACTCTTATATCAATGCCGACCCATGTAGGCAAACTCTTCTTGCAGCTCCCTGAAAGTAGCAACACAAAATCTATGTATTATTAGTTAGTAAAATTATTCAAAATTCTATTAAAGACATTAGTTATTTCAGAATAGAATCCAATGCCTTATTGGTCCTTTTATAAAAGCATTTGTTTCCAAATTATGGGTAAAAAGTTTTGCTTTGGTTTCTTGGTGACCATTAGAGTGCACAATAGGCTAGCTTTGGCATTTTCTAAAGCTGAACTTTTGCAAGCTGCTTAAATGTCAAAATGCTGCAATCTTGCATATCTTGGTGCACAGCTAACTGGTAAATTGTTTTGTAGACATTACCAAAATGAGAACACTCATGGCTCCCATCAGTCATGTCAGCCATTGTATGTAATTGTTTGTGAGCTAACATAAAATAAAATTCAATTAAGTTTAGTTTTGAAATACAATGCGGAAACAAGCTACCGAACCCATGCCGACCAGAGATCCCCGTACTATAGCACCATCCTATACACTAGGGACGACCGAAAGCGGTTCCCCCATTCCCAAGACACAAGACACACCAAGAGACACCTAAACTAACTTTTAGACTGATTTACCTCTATCCCATTGTGGACATTGGACGTGGTTGATGGAACTGATACAAAGCTGAGAACTATATTCTGCAACTATCGATTGTACGTGAGTTTGGGTTGATTGTATTTATGTATGGTATTATATGATTTGATTGGATAGCATACAAAACAAACCTTCTAACTGTTCCTCTGTACGTCAATAATAAACCTAAACAAACCAAGGCCTGAGATGATACCGTACTTCGGCAGTTAAACCCTCTCATAAGAAAGGCTCATGTACTATTTATGCTCATGATCACTTGCTTTGCATGTTGATCTTCTGAAACTTGTCTGCAATTACACAAAGATCCCTTTAAATATCCATACTAACCAATCTATCACAATTTAAAAATAGTCTTCAGTTCTGTTGTGTGCAAACTGCCTTTTAATTTTAAAAAGGCGGTCACGGTGGCGCAGCGGTAGAATTACTGCCTTACAGCGAATGCAGCGGCAGAGACCCGGGTTCGATCCTGACTATGGGTGCTGTCTGTACGGAGTTTGTACGTTCTCCGCATGACCTGCATAGGTTTTCTCCGAAATCTTCGGTTTCCTCCCACACTCCAAAGATGTACAGGTTTGTAGGTCATTGTAGGTTAATGTAATGGCTTGGTAAATGTAAAAATTGTTCCTAATGGGTGTAGGAAAGTGTTAATATGCGGGGATCGCTGGTCGGTGCGTACCTGGTGGGCCGAAGGGCCTGTTTCAGCGCTGTACCTCTAAACTAAAACTAAACTGAACTAAACGATTGCATATATTTCCTCTCTTCCTTATACCTTATATTCTATCTTCCGATAAAAATAGTTTTCAAAAAGTCAGTATCTTGATCTTCTGGGTAGGTACTGAATGTTTTCGAGTGAGAGTTAGATTTAGCTCTTCCGGCTAACGGAATCAAGGGATATGGGGAAAAAACAGGAATGGGGTACTGATTTTGGATGATCAGCCATGATCATATTGAATGGCGGTGCTGGCTCGAAGGGCCGCGTGGCCTACTCCTACACTTTTTGTATGTTTTTATCTTTTTACTAGAATGACAGTGTTTCTGAATACTCCTCTTTAAGCAGTTCTGATCTGACTAAGATTGATATGGTGATCGAAGAAAAAGTAGGTGGCAGCAGCCACCTGGTTCTAGCGATCTGAGTATGTTTGTGACCTTGGATGCTGTATAAGTGTGGAGTTTGCTTGTTCTCCCTATGACCCATCTGAGTTTCCTTGGAGTGCTCTTTTCTCTTTCCACATCCGAAAGGCTAATTGGAATTTGAAAATTGCCCCTTGTGCAGGCAAAAGAAACAAAAAGAAATTAATGGTCATAGAGTGTGGAAACAGGCCCTTTGGCCCAACTTGCCCACACCGACCAACGTGTCCCATCTACATTAGTTCCACTTACTTGAGTTGGCCCGGACTACAATTTTAAAAACAGCTTCTTCCCAATTTATGTTGCTTGAATGTGAGAGATGAACCTGTACTTTAGCCTGAAGGAAACATTTATAAATCTCATTTTTTAAGGGATTTACGAAAGCAATGGGAATAGAGTAATATTAACCCACTTTCACAGAGACAATCCCATCTCCAGGCTTAATGCTCCCAGTCCTCTCTCAAATCTTACCCCTATAATCTCCAGTTAATTTCTTGCAGGAAGGGTTTTTGCCCATGTTTTCACATGCAAGTATGATTTTATTGTGGAGTTTGCCTTATGTCTTGTTTATCATAAGATCATAAGTGATAGGAGTAGAATTAGTCCATTCGGCCCATCAAGTCTACTCCATTCAAATATGGCTGGTCTATCTTTCCCTTCTAATCTCATTCTTCACATCCCTATACTTATAAAACTCTGATCTTGGATGTGAATTTATTTGTGTGATGTTCATGTGCGTTTCACATCTCCTCGAAAACATGATGCGCTCACGGCAAAATTTTAAATATTCTGATAGAGAATTACGGCACAATGTCAAAAATTAATATATTAATATAATATCAATGGGGGTGGTTAGTGTGTGTGGGGGATGGTTAGTGCGTGTGTGTGAGGAGCCAACGGGTCCCACTTGGTCTAGTATCCTCTAAAACCCGTACTAATCAAGAATCTATCTCTGCCTGAAATATATCCACTGACTGACTCCACTGCCATGTGTGGCAAATAATTCCATAGATTCAGATTAGATTAGATTAGATCCTTTATTTGTCATTCAGACCTTTCGGCCAACCTATATGACAGTATATAGCTATATAATAGTATATAGCTGCTAAAGAGCCTTAGATTAGACTTTCAGTGTTTGATATGCACGTTATTTTGTCTTTTTAAGCACTGAAGACTTCCCTTTTCTCTCCCTTAGCTAGGTGTGCAGTTGGAAAGTAAATACAATTGAATTTCATGAGTGTTTGAATGTGTTTATTTGACATAAACACCGGATATGAACCAGAACAATTAAATTCATACTTGCTGAAGCCTCACAGGCTTATCAGTTTCAACAAAGAAAATGCAATGTTATGTTATTCTAAGTTAACTAGATCATGATAGTGTAAAACCAAAGACATAGAGCATCCATACTAGTGCAAATCCATAGTGGTTCAGTGGGGTTGTGGTTAAGGTTGTGCAGGGTGGTTCAAGAAAGCAGCTACGATCAATAGTGCATATCGTACTGGTTGCATTCTCCCTCTCTTGCTGCTACTTTTGGGAAGAAGGTCGATGGCCAACCCTGATGGTCAATGGGAGGAAGCTGTTCTTGAGCCTGGAGTTAGCAGTTCTCAGGCGCCTGTACCTTTTTTTCCAACAGTAACAGCAAGAGAGAGAGTGCAACCAGTGTGATGTGCTTTATTGATATTACCTGCTTTCTTGAGACAGCATTTCCTGTAGAACCTATTGATGGTGGGGAGGTCAGTACTTATGATGGTCTGGGTTTTCTTCAGCCTCCTTCATTCATGAGCATACAAACCAGGCCGTGATGCAACCAGTCACAATATGTTCTCCATGATATACTTGGAGAAGCTCGATACAGTATCTGGCGAAATGCTGCATCTCCTCAAATTTCTGAGGAAGTCGAGGTGTTGGTGAGATGTTTTGTAATTGTTGGGCCCAGGACAGGTCACCTGATTGTGTGGCAAAATATGCAGAGTGCCAACTATGGTGCTGCTGAAATTGAAAACTATTTTAAGAAGTAATTGCTTGAGCCTGAAAATTTGCTGACTAAAAGGGATTTTTAGAGCCTAGTGTGAGGAGCAGTAATTTGCAGAATGTAAATGTTCTGAATGTTTTGGACTTGCTTAGTTCCTGACGGTTTCCTCTGCTGTAGTTTATTATTATCTTAGTTATATGTGGTGTTAATTTTATCTAGTGGAAATTTGCATTCTTGTTTCATAGCTTTATTATTTTAAGAATTATCTATTTGTGTCAACTTTTCAACAACAAAACTCATGCTAATAATGTATTAGTCCAGACTTAAAGCATGGGCCAGTATATCTTTTATTATATCTACTTCTGTTTTATGTTGAAAGCTGCCAAGATACTCGGGAACAAAAGTAGAAAGAAAAAAGGACGCTTGAGCCAAATAAAAGCTTAGCTAAAGTGATTTTCTGGAGGGTCTTAAAAATGGAGCTCGAATTGTGGGACACTTGGAAATTTGGGAGTTGATTTTTTAAGGAGCAGATTACAGAAGAAGGGAAGGATAAGACTTGTGAAATTTTCAAGAAGTTCCATTCTACCCTACTGAACGATTTCACATTGACCAGTACAATGTGGCTCTAAAAGCTGGAGTAACTCAGCGGGTCAAGCAGCATCTCCGGAGAAAAGGTGATGTTTTGGGTCAGAACCCTTCTTCAGACCCTTGTTCTGACCTAAAACGTCACCTATTCCTGTTCTCCAGAGATGTAGCCTGACCCGCTTTTTGTGTCTCTCTTCAGTGTAAACTAGCACCTGCAGTTCTTTCCTATACAATGTGGCTCTAGTTTCTTATGAATAACTAAACCTGTAACTCCAGAGTGCTCATTCTAATTAGTGGAATTGACGTGCTGCCAACCATACCTTTGTACCTTTGTGGACAAACACCAGTCTGCAAAATGTAGGAAACACCAACTGAAGGAACAAAATCCACATGGTGCAATTTTGTTTTAATGCCTTGTTTTGGGGGATTACTCCAGAAATTGAACTTAAATTAGAAATTTAGAAGAGGGCAGAAGTAACGTTTCAATTTGTAAAATCTAGAAAACGTTGAAAATGTGAATTGTCCACCAGCAAATGACAATGAATATCAGTTTAATCCAAAATAGACACAAAATGCTGGAGTAACTCGGCGAGACAGGCAGCATCTCTGGAGTGCAGGAATGGGTGACGTTTCGGCTCAAGACTCTTCTTACATAGATATATAGACAATATGATTTGGACGAGGGAATTGAACGCAACATCTCCAAGTTTGCGGATGACACGAAGCTGGGGGGCAGTGTTAGCTGTGAGGAGGATGCTAGGAGGCTGCAAGGTGACTTGGATAGGCTGGGTGAGTGGGCAAATGCATGGCAGATGCAGTATAATGTGGATAAATGTGATGTTATCCACTTTGGTGGCAAAAACAGGAAAGAAGACTATTATCTGAATGGTGGCCGATTAGGAAAAGGGGAGATGCAACGAGACCTGGGTGTCATGATACACCAGTCATTGAAAGTAGGCATGCAGGTGCAGCAGGCAGTGATGAAAGCGAATGGTATGTTAGCATTCATAGCAAAAGGATTTGAGTATAGGAGCAGGGAGGTTCTACTGCAGTTGTACAGGGTCTTGGTGAGACCACACCTGGAGCATTGCATATAGTTTTGGTCTCCTAACCTGAGGAAGGACATTCTGGCCATAGAGGGAGTACAGAGAAGGTTCACCAGACTGATTCCTGGGATGTCAGGACTTTCATATGGAGAAAGACTGGATAGACTCGGCTTGTACTCGCTAGAATTTCGAAGATTGAGGGGGGATCTTATAGAAACTTACAAAATTCTTAAGGGGTTGGACAGGCTAGATGCAGGAAGATTGTTCCCGATGTTGGGGAAGTCCAGACCAAGGGGTCACAGTTTAAGGATAAGGGGGAAATCTTTTAGGACCGAGATGAGAAAACATTTTTCACACAGAGAGTGGTGAATCCACAGAAGGTAGTTGAGGCCAGTTCATTGGCTATATTTAAGAGGGAGTTAGATGTGGCCCCTGTGGCTAAAGGTATCAGGGGGTATGGAGAGTAAGGCAGATACAGGATACTGAGTTGGATGATGCCATGATCATATTGAATGGGCAGGCTCGAATGGCCTACTCCTGCACCTATTTTCTATGTTTCTATGTGCAGGAGTAGGCTATTCGGCTTTGGGCCAACACCGCCATTCAATGTGATCATGGATGATCATCCACAATCAGTACCCCGTTCCTGCCTTCACCCATATCCCTTGATTTTGCTAGCTGTAAGAGCTCTATCTAACTCTCTTTTGAATGTATCCAGTGAATTGGCATCCACTGCCTTCTGAGGCAGAGAATTCCACAAATTCACAACCCTCTGGGTGTAAAAAGTTTTCTACTTCGCAGTTCTAAATGGCCTACCCCTTATTCTTAAACTGTGCCTCCTGGTTCTGGACTCCCCCAACATCGGGAACATGTTTCCTGCATCTAGCGTGTCTAATCCCTTAATAGACAATAGACAATAAGTGCAGGAGTAGGCCAATCGGCCCTTCGAGCCAGCACAGCCATTCAATGTAATCATGGCAGATCATCCCCAATCAGTACCCCGTTCCTGCCTTTTCCCCAAATAGACTAATAATAATTTTATTTGTTTCTATAAGATATCCTCTCATCCTTCTAAATTCCAGTGAATTCTTCAGACTGAATGTCACTGGAAAGGGGAACGAGAGATATACACAATAATGTAGAGAGCTATAGAACAAATGAATGAAAGATGTGCAAACAAGTAACAATGTTAAAGGAAACAGGTCATTGTTAGCTGAAGTTAGGTGAGAACGAAAGACTTGGTGGGAGAGGGATGGAGAGAGGGAATGCAGTGGTTACTTGAAGTTAGGGAAATCAATATTCATACCCCTGGGTTGCAAGATGCCCAAGCGAAATTTGAGATGCTGTTCCTCCAATTTGCATTTAGCCTCACTCTGACAATGGAGGAGGCCTAGGACAGAAAGGTCAATGTGGAAATGGGAAGGGGAATTAAAGTGTTTAGCAACCAGTTAGAGACGCAAAGGACTGCAGATCCTGGAATCTTCATCAAAACTCAAAGTGCCAGAGTAACTTGGCAGGTCAGGCAGCAGAATTCTTGAGACTAAGAGTCTGATGTCTTTAGACTTTAGAGGTACAGGCTGTTCGGCCCACCGAGTTCGCACCGACCAGCAACCACCCTGTACACTGGTTGTACACTAGTTGTACACTGCAAACCTCATGTCCATATTGATGAGGTAAACTATACCTGAAGATTTCAGTTGAAGAACATTTTGGTTACTTCTCACATTCACATTGCACCCTTCAATTTGAAAATGCCTGTTTGTTCGCTAACATGCTCATTGCGACAGGAGGAGACCTTTTGATGAATCAGGTGGAGTCTGGCTCCAATAAACATTTTAAAGTAGGTAGAATAATTCAATCTTACTTACAAGTGACTGATCCTTTGAGAAATTTAGGAATCTCGATAACATTCAGCTCTGGCTCTGTTTTGTTTTATTGCGCCTCTATTGTTTAATGTGATTTATAATAAAATATATATTTTTCTCATTTTGCCACCTCAGCAGATCAGAATCAACAACAAAATGTGGCAGCTGCTGTTGGAAGACCACGGCCTCTTAATGAAGATCGGGCAGCAGGTGCTCCCAGGATACGGCGCAACCTTCGATACAGGGTGATGGCTCGGAGATTGCAAGAAGCTGAACAGGAAGCAGAAGGTGACTTACTAAATTATAAACGTTGTGTAGTCTCCCATTTAAAAATCAAAATTTCTTTTCACCCACCTCAAATGTTAGCAGGAAATCTGACTATTTTTATGCTAAAGTCATTTGGAAGGGTAAAATCTTTTCAGTGAAACATTATGAAACAGGAAAGATCAGATCAGATCAGTGCAGGAAGGAACTGCAGATGCTGATTTACACCGAAGCTCGACACAAAATGCTGGAGTAACTCAGCGGGGCAGGCAGCATCTCTGGAGAGAAGGAATGGGTGACGTTTCGGGTCGAGACCCTTTTTCAGATTTAGCCACCGCCAAAGTTACAAAGTACCCCTTTTTTGCCCCAATGGTCCATCCCCCCCCCCCCCCCCACCTCCCTGGAAGAAATCTTGCTTTCATACTTAATCTACATAGAAATTAGGTGCAGGAGTAGGCCATTCGGCCCTTCGAGCCTGCACCGCCATTCAATATGATCATGGCTGATCATCCAACTCAGTATCCCGTACCTGCCTTCTCTCCATGCCCCCTGATCCCTTTAGCCACAAGGGCCACATCGAACTCCCTCTTAAATATAGCCAATGAACTGGCCTCAACTGCCTTCTGTGGCAGCGAATTACAGAGGCTAGGGCTACTTGTTGATTCCCTGCATTATGTGGATAATTGTTATGTCCTTAGGGCAATGGAAACAAACTTGATTGTAATTAGAATTGTACTTATACTTAAATTTTGGAAAAATACATCCATACCAACGTTGAAAATGTGGATTTCAAACACGTCGGAAACCTCACATCTTGAAGAAATGCGACTCCTCCTAACAGACAAAGCAGACCAATTCTTAATGATTTGGTCTCCATTTATCGACATCTTACAAGCATATGGTGCAACATGACCGTAGAAATTAACTGTTTCAGGATCGGGTGGTCAAGAATAATAAATAGCTATTTCTCCTTCAATC
The DNA here is from genome assembly GCF_010909765.2 of Amblyraja radiata. Classification (NCBI taxonomy): domain Eukaryota; kingdom Metazoa; phylum Chordata; class Chondrichthyes; order Rajiformes; family Rajidae; genus Amblyraja; species Amblyraja radiata. The sequence continues at coordinate 168,990,349 of NC_045956.1, forward strand.
TCCTGTTTTCTATTTCTTCTTTTTCTCTCTCTATTTTCTCTCTTTTCTTCTTTCCTACTTCTCACTGTTCGGTATCACGCACTTCTCTATTTTTCTACTATTCTCTTTCTTTTCTTTCTTTTACTGCTATAAAAAAAAAAAAAATAATAAGAAGTTGTACATAAAATGTAACATATCAATATATATTAGGTATCTACAAGGTACCACATTATTGTACTTCTAAGAAAAAAAAGAAAAAAAAGGGGGAAAAATAAAAAAAAAGTAATTAGAATAATCTTTATTCTATCAAATTTGGATCAAATTTAAGAAAACTATTAAAACATGTTTCAAGCATGGTCAGAGTTTAAACAAACTTTGTCTCACCATATGGAGCAAATACCTGACATAGATAGTGGACTTGGAATAAAAGGGTTTCTGATAGACATTTGTCCACGGGCCATTCATAATCCACAGTCTGAAGGAGATTATTTGCTGAGGCTGCTGGTAGCCAGATGACTCTTTTGCCTCAAGGTTTCAAAGTTGGTTAAAAGCTAAGTACAGTAGGTATATTTGCATATTGCCAAGGTTTGTGTGCAGCCTAATTTCTATATATGTTGGATGATCTGTTATTTTAGCATCTGATGTGTGGCATCAGCACCTTTCAAGATTTCAGATTTTTAAAAAGATATTTAACTTGCTCCCTCAAAAAGAATGCATGGTTTATTTTTCACTTCCAATTTTTTCAGTTGAAATCATGGCATTCGGTAAAACAAAAATGGGAATTTACTTTAATTTTAGAAACCAGAGACCCTGCTCATAGCCGATGATGTACATAGAGAATGCACATCTGAAATTAGTAGAATAAAGTAGATACTAGCTGTAGCAGTTTGAAAAAGGGGTGTTGTTTAGATCCATGTGTGTTCACAAAAGAGAGGAACTGTGATACTTTGCTGGAGGCTTGTAAAATTACAGACCTGGGCCTACCTAGGCTGACATCTAATTCCTTCTGATTATCAGTGATCCCTCTGCTCTACAATACTCCTCAGGGGTCTGCCATTTACTTTGAAGGTCCTGTCCTGGTTTGACTTCCCAAAATATAACACTTTGCACATATATGTATTAAACTCCATTAGCCAAGACCCCTTGCGCAGCTGATCAAAATCCTGCTGTAATTTTTTGATAACTATCTTCACTGTCTACAATACTACCTACTTTAGTATCATCTGCAAACTTACTGATCAGGCCTTGTTCATTTGTGCCCAAATCATTGATATAAACTACAAACGGTAATGCGCCCAGCACCGATCCCTGAGGCACACCACTAGTCATAGGCCTCCAGTTCAAGGAACAACCTTCGACCACCACTCTCTGCTTCCTTTCATGGAGCCAATTCAGTTGGCTAGCTTCCGTCGATCTAACCTTCCAGAGCCGCCTACCATGCAGAACTTTATCATGGGGCTTGCTGGTCCATATAGACAAAGTATATGGCTTTGGCCTCATCAACCTTTTTGGCTACTTCTTCAAAAACCTCCAGTAGATTTGTAAAACCCACGCACATATCAATGCTGACTATCGCTAATCAGCCCCTGTTTATGCAAATGCATTTTTATCTTATTCCTCAGAATCCCCTCCAGTACCCTCCCTACCTCAGACATTAGGTTCACAAGTCCCTGGTTTTTCCTTGCAGGTATGATTTTATCCTTAAATCATAGCACAGCATTCACTGTCTACAATACCTTCCAATCTTCTGGCACCTCACGCATGTCTAATGATGATGCATATATCTCAGCCAAGGATCCTGCAATTTCTTCTCTAACTTCCCACAGTGTCCTCATATACATCTGATCAGGCCTGGGGGATTTATCTAACTTCATACGTTTTAGGAAGTCCAGCATCTCCTCGCTGTAACAGGAACTGTCCTCAAGACATCTCATGAGGCACACCACTAGTCACGGTCTGAAAATCCATCATCAGCCTCTGATTCTTTCCATGAAGCCAATTTTCTATCTAGTCAGCTAGCTCTCCCTGGATCGAATGCGATCAAACATTCCAGAGCAGCTTACCATGCGGAACCTAGTCAAATGCCTCGCTGAAATCATATGTTCAATGTCTACGTTCAAAGCTTCTTTATTATCACATGTACTGAGGCACAGTGAAATTGTTTTTTTGCACAGTTCAGTAAATTATTATTATACATAGGCACAAACTCAGATTAAGTGCAAAGTATATAGAAATAGCCTGCTGAGACCTTATACCAATCAATTTTTTGGCACCATTTTCAAAGTCCTAGTTGCAAATGGCCATATTTCAGTAACTAAGGCAATGATGAATGAATTAGAGCTAGCAGCTGATGTGATACTGTACAGTGTTAATAGTCACATCTAGAGGATGTCCTGTGCTTCTAACAGCTACTTCAACACATATTTTCCAGGTGATGATAGATGAGATTGTAGGCTTGCCAAATGAGCATGTGGAACTGCTGAGTAAAGAATCTCCACTGATGCATTTTCATTATATGAATATGATATTTACAGGCGGTACTTCTGAGTAATTATTGACTGTTGTTTGTAAAACAAGGTCACGCAAATTGATTATTAACTCTTATGTTGCCTTTTCATTCCACCAACTGGAAACAGCAGTGGGTAGTTCTTAGCTAAGGAAATGTTTACTGAAATTTGTACAATGCTATATTTTTGGATGAATTACTCGTAAGCCAACTTCCAGCCCATGTCACACGAGGATTCTCATTTACTTTTTTTAGTAAAATGACCGCAATAGTTGCCTTCATTTGCAACCCACCCATTCTCACACAGCTGTGCGCTAACTGTGGGTTTTGAAACCATTTGTAAAGGTGGGACCTAATGTCAGCTTCTCAGCCTTGTGTTTCATGCTGAATGCCCACTGTCTCTTTGAGCTCTTTTACTTAGGTTAGTTATAAACGCTGAATGCATTCCTTATGACGCTTTAGTTTTTTTCAATTTTGCACAAAAGACTCCAGGGAGGTTATGCATTCTGCAGTTGTAGGTTGTGATAATTGTTTATTTTCCACTTGTCACAGTTGGTCACATTTACTATTAATTTTGTAGACAATTAATGAACATCCAATTTCATTGTTTAGCATGTTATAATTGGTTTAATAAGTTGGACTGGAAGTTAGATGATAATTTCTGATACATGGTATTGACAACAGCATCAACAGCAACACCTCTGAAGTGTTTCTTATCTTGTAATGTATACTTGATGTATCCTATTTTACATTACCACACACCAATGTAAAATCTCCATGGATGAGTAATCTTAAGCATTTAACTGATCAAGTTATTTGGTTCTCTTATTGTGGAAGTTATTGAGTCTCCCAGGACAATGCACTTTAAGCCTCTCTCGTGTCAGTAAAATTTAATTCTGTACAAATTACAATATATATGTAATAAAGAGACAAAATGCTGGAGTAACTCAGTTGGTCAGGCAGCATCTCTGGAGTAAGATGGCTAGGTGATGTTTTGGGTCAGGACCCTTTCTCATTGCTCCAGAGATGCTGCCTGACCCGCTGAGTTACTCCAGCATTTTGTGTCTTTCTATGGTATAAACCAGCATCTGCTGGTTTACATATATATATATGTTTACATACATGTATGTTTACATACATAAATGTGTCAAATATATCTAAAAATAAACAGCAAACACTAGCCTAACAGGTAATTAGTGTAAAGCATTTGACAAAAGCAAATTAGAAAGGCTACCACTGTGATCTTCATATAAAGTAGGTCATCATACTTTTATGCATAGTTCAATCTTCCCAAATTACAAATTGAAAGGGGCGGTGTAAACAGCTATTAACAAAGTGTATTTATACAGACCATGGAAATGAGAAATCCCTTTTTTTCTTTTTTTGTGCAGATACAAATTCATAGGTGGTAATTTTACACTATCAATAGTTTCTAATGAGCCGTGTTATTACTGATTATGATCTGGAAATGCTGCACATCCAATTGAAGTGAATAATATTTTGCTCAATCTTCCAAAATCATGTGCTTTACATTTATATATTTTTTATGTTTACTTCTATTGTCCAAAGGTCACATTTGTCGTCTTTTTTTTATAGTGCTTAAAAAATGTTAATCGTCCTCATTTGTCTTGAACTATGGCAGAGAACATTTGGATGTTTGTAAGTTTATTTTGTTTCTAGTTTGACAATTAGATCATGCGTATTTATTTTGACTTTGATTAACAGTTGATGAAGGGGATGCAGAAAAAGTCGATTCTGAATTTCATGCACAGGGCAAAATTGGAGCGAAGAAGCAGCGGAAATTGGATGAAAAAGAACAACGTAAAACACAAAGAGAGGTAAGAAAATATTTTTAATAAAGGATAACACAGAAACTCAATGCTGTTACAACAAAATGTAAATTCAGCAGTTTTCACAGGTTCCTATAAGTGATCTGTTGATAACCTCATTGCTTGGCCTAAAGAAGGGTTATGGAAAAAACAAAGATCGTCTGATTCTGTCAGTAGTTTTTGACCTTGGTACGGCCAGGCACGGAAATCGCTATCAAAGCATGGGGGGGACTGGGGGAACACAATTTCTCACACACACACACGCGAGACTTCGGAGGCTTCAGCCCTGTGGACGGTAATTACCGGAACGACGGCCCAGGCTTACGGCCAGCACGGAGAAGCAGCGCTAAATCCAGCTCAACTCTGCCTGCCTCGCCGGGTTAACCTACCTGGACTGACGGGACACCAGTCCGGATCCGTGGTGCTAGCGCTGCTTCTCCACGCTGGCCGTAACCCTGGGCCCTCGTTCCCGTAAGTCCAGGCAGGGCTGTAGGTTAACTTGGTGGGACAGGCAGAGTTGAGTTGGATTTAGCGCTGCTTCTCTGCGCTGGCTGTGGGCCTGGGAGCACCGCTTCCGTGTGACTACCGACGTCTCTAGCCACCCCCGGGCGTGGGGTGGGGGGGGGGGGGTGTCACTTGGGCGGGGATGGTCTAGTGGCGGTTCGACAGCGATTGCAGCGCCGGAGAGCCGGGATCGATCCTGGCTGCGGATGAGGCGCAGGTCTGTGTCCATGGCTGCCGAGATTGTTTTTCGCTTGTGACCCTATGACCTGGGCAAGCAATTTAAGCTCCGCTCCATGATCTTTGCTCCACCAGGACGTCTCCCTCCTCCAATCACCGCGTTCTATCGTCAGTCCCACCCCCCTACTTCCGCCTCTGACCGATACCTCCCTCCTCCAATCATCGTGCTGAATCATCATGTCCCGCCCCATTGCCTGCTGACTGCCGTCTCTCTCGTCCAATCGCCGCCCTCGATTATCAGTCCCACCCCCACTGTCTCGCGGAAAGCGGAGATTTCACCGAGTTTTAAAATCCGGATTACAAAAAATGGGGGGGATCGTCCCCCACCTCTCAAAACAGGGTCTTGACATGCGAATCTGGTAATGATATAAACACAGTGAAGTGCTATGTAATTGCAATTAGTTTTGCTGCAATTGAAGTTAAATAAGCACTGATATGTAGCCACCTGCAGAACATTTAATTTATCTTCCGTATTCTGTGATAAACCCGATAGGTTTTTCATTGTTTAAAGTTTTCATTGTCCAAAGACTTACTGGGTTGTAGGCTATGGCTTCGGTAAAAAAAAATGTAAGTTGTCCCTGGTGTGTAGGATAGTGCTAGTGTGCGGGCTGGTCGGAGTGGACTGTTTTTTGATGTTCAATCCAAGGGAATATTTTACAAGTACTGTAACGGGCACAAAGAAATACCATGATTCTCAGCTATTAGTCTGAATTAAGTTAAAGATTTGGGGGAATTTACTGAAAGAGAGAATCCTAGTGCAATCCAATTCATAATAGTTCTTTAGAAGAACAATTGGTACACCACACCTTTTGATATTAGGCGAGGGGGAGGATATTATAGTAGTATTCAAAGAGGATGAAAGGACACTTTGGTAAAAGTATGTCTCACGATTGGTAAAAAAAATATTTTCCTCGGGTTAGACAATAGACAATAGGTGCAGGAGTAGGCCATTCGGCCCTTCGAGCCAGCACTGCCATTCAATGTGATCATGGCTGATCATCCACAATTAGTACCCCGTTCCTGCCTTCTCCCCATATCCCCTGACTCTGCTATCTTTAAGAGCCCTATCTAGCTCTCTCGTGAAAGTATCCAGAGAATCGGCCTCCACCTGAGGCAGAGAATTCCACAGACTCACAACTCGGTGTGAAAAAGTGTTTCCTCATCTACGTTCTAAGTGGCTTACCCCTTATTCTTAAGCTGTGGCCCCTGGTTCTGGACTCCCCCAACATCGGGAACATGTTTCCTGCCTCCGGTATGTCCAAACCCTTAATAATGTTATATGTTTCAATAAAATCCCCACATCCTAAATTCCAGAGTATAAAAGCCCAGCCGCTCCATTATCTCAGCATATGACAGTCCCGCCATCCCGGGAATTAACCTTGTGAACCTATGCTGCACTCCCTCAATAGCAAGAATGTCCTCTTGTTCCAATACTCAAATCCTCTTGTTATGAAGGCCAACATAACATTCGCTTTCAGCACTGCCTGCTGTACCTGCATGCTTACTTTCATTGACTGATGAACAAGGACCCCCCAGATCCCGTTGTACTTCCCCTTTTCCCAATTTGACACTATTTAGATAATAATCTTCCTTTTTTTGCTACCAAAGTGGATAACCTCACATTTATCCACATTGAACTGCATCTGCCATGCATCTGCCCACTCACGGCAGGAATTATTCTTGTTCAAATACCATTGTGCACTTTTGTGCCCTGCTCATTGAAGTAATGTTTTCCTTATGCAAAATGTGCTGATGCTAACCTTGCTAGTTTAGAATTTCCATTGGCAACCTGTGACCATTGTAGTTTAGGTTTAAGTTTATTATTGTCATATATCAAGGTTCAGTGAAAACATTTGTTTTGCATGCTATCCAAACAGATCATGTATACCATACACAATGCAATCATCAAGCTCAAGTACAATAGATATGGCAAGTGATACGCCGTGCTTTTTAAATTATATTTTTGTATTTATGAAGGGCACCCTGCTGAGAAAAGGATATAATGCGAGGAGTAGAAGCAGTTAACCAAAGGTTTCTTATGCACAATCTTGTACCTCAGTACTACTTTCCTGCACTGCTCTTATTGTCCAGCAACTTATTGATCTGTCCTGAAAATCCTAATTGACTGAATCTCCGCTGCACTTTCGAATAGAGAGAATTTCAAAATTTGCTATCTTCAGGGTGAAAAAAATTCTTCTCATTCTGTCATCCCCGGAATGACTGACCCATTATTTTGAGACAGTGACCCCTGTTCCTTTTATCTCAGCCAGGGGAAACATGATCCCCACGTCCACCCAGCTTAATCCTGTAAAAATTTTCAATGTTTCATCAAGGTCACCTCCCATTTTTCCAAATGTAAGGGAGCATAAATCCAGTCTGCTTAATCTCTCCTCATATGACAGAACTACCATCCCTGGGACTAATCTGATCAACCTTCGCTGCACTCCTTCTAATGCTTCTTCCGTGGGATGGGAGAACAGTGCTGTGCACAGTTGTCTAAATTCAGCTGTATCAGGCCGCTACACTTGCACGCAATGCTTCATGCAATATAGACTAAAATCCTGTTTGACTTCCTAATACCTTGTTGTACTCATAAATTCATAAGCGATAGGAGCAGAATTAGACCATTTGGCCCATCAAGTCTACTCTGCCATTCAATCATGGCTGATCTATCTTTTCCTCTTAACCCCATTCTCCTGCCTTCTCCCTATAACCTTGACACCCGTACTAATCAAAAACCTAACTATCTCTGCCTTAAAAATCTACATTGATTTGGCCCCCACAGCCATCTGCGACAGTGAATTCCACAGATTCACCACCCTCGGACTAAAGAAAATTCTCCTCATCTCCTTCCTAACGTAACATTGTTTAATTCTGAGACTGACCTCTGGTCGTAGACTCTCCTGCTGGTGAAAACATCCTCTCCACATCCACTCTATCCCGGCCTTTCGCTATTCGTTAAGTTTTACTGAGGTTCCCCCTCATCCTTCTAAACTCCAGCGAGTACAGGCCAATGCCGTCAAACCTTCATTATATGTTAACCCACCCATTCCTGGGGTAATTCTTGTAAACCTCCTCTGTATCCTCTCCAGCGCCAGCACATACGTCCTCAGATATGGGGCCCAAAATTGCTCACAATACTCCAAAAACTTGTGTGTTAACTTTCAGTAATTTGGGTATCAATTCATCCAGGTCCTTTCGAACACCAACATTTTTCAGTTTTGCCACTTCAAAGATATTCTGTGCTTCTGTCTACCCTGAGACCAATTTCTGATGTGGCATCGGTTTAAACAACTGTGGCCTCTCCATGAAATATATTTTTGTTGACTCAACTCTGCAAGTGTAAATTGTGGTTGAGCTATTGATCTCACTGGACTCCAGTTTAACGTTGTTTGTGGTCAGGCAGCATTGTAGTTGCAGCAGCTGAAAGTAATGCACGTAACAACCAAATGATCAGACTGCCATTCAGTTGTTAGGGAGATGCATTGAGAGGCTGACATTCAACACAGTGAAGTGTATGATTATTCAGCAACATGAGACTACAGCTGAAGTTGATTGTAAGCTCTGCACCTATTGATCTTATCAAGGAACATAATATGGTACAACCAGTGATGCGTCATCATTTGATTAGTAAAGGTGTCAGGGGTTATGGGGCGAAGGCAGGAGAATTGGATTGAGAGGGAAAGACAGATCGACCATGATGAAATGGCAGAGTAGACTCGAATGGCCTAATTCTTCTCCTAGACCTCAGGAGAATCGCTGCTTGAAACAAATGGACCTGTTCACTCTCTTATGCAGCTGATCATGCTCTCTTATGCAATCTGTCATTTTCAATTCCCTGCATTACCAATGGGGTGAAGGGTGAGTTTCTGGGGAAAAAGTTGCATACATCTGTCATCTCAACATGACACCAGTCACGAATGTCTCTGCCATTTATTGACATCCCATAATCACTACCCAGAGCAAATCAAGCAGAAATAAGGTCATAAGGTTATAAGTGATTGGAGTAGAATTAGGCCATTTGGCCCATCAAGTTTACTCTGCCATTCAATCATAGCTGATTTATCTCTCCTTCTTAACCCCATTCTCCTGCCTTCTCCCCATAACCTCTGACACCTGTACTTATCAAGAATATCCACTGACTTGGCCTCCACAGCCTTCTGTGACAAAGAGTTCCACAGATGCACCACCCTCAAACTAAAGACATTTCTCCTCATCTTCTTCCTAAAAGAGCTTCCTTTAATTCTGAGGCTATGACCTCTAATCCCAGACTCTCCCACTAGTGGAAACTAGTGGAACAAAGAATTATGTATTGCACGATAATAATCAACTTCCCAGTGGGTGTTAGATGCTATCTGTACCTGAACAACATTGCCGATACTGCACAAATTTAAAAAAAAATCTTTGATTTACTGCTATTTTTTTGTAAGGGAAATGCATCGTTCAATGTGTGGACAATCAAGATATAGTTTGAGCACGCTATCTGCAACCTTTCAAGGTGAAGCTGGACAGAGTGTCGAGCAAGTAGCTGCTACAACACCACATAGTTGGCTATGAAATGCATGTGAATGCATTGCACCAGTGCTAGTACCATGGCACAACTTTATACAATGGATAATCAAAACAAACATTTCTGGTGGTGTGAACATGGGGGCTTTGGTTAAAGAAATAGGGTCTGTCCAAGCTGTAGTTTGTATATGTGTCTGACTGAATGACTGAGAGCTTGTGAGAAGAGTCTTCATATTTGTATAAATATCACTACATAGAAACATAGAAAATAGGTGCAGGAGTAGGCCATTTGGCCCTTCGAGCCTGCACCGCCATTCAATATGATCATGGCTGATCATCCAACTCAGTATCCTGTACCTGCCTTCTCTCCATACCCCCTGATCCCTTTAGCCACAAGGGCCACATCTAACTCCCTCTTAAATATAGCCAATGAACTGGCCTCAACTACCTTCTGTGGCAGAGAATTCCACAGATTCACCACTCTCTGTGTAAAAAATGATTTTCTCATCTCGGTCCTAAAAGACTTCCCCCTTATCCTTAAACTGTGACCCCTTGTTCTGGACTTCCCCAACATCGGGAACAATCTTCCTGCATCTAGCCCGTCCAACCCCTTAAGAATTTTGTACGTTTCTATAAGATCCCCCCTCAATCTTCTAAATTCTAGCGAGTACAAGCCGAGTCTATCCAGTCTTTCTTCATATGGAAGTCCTGCCATCCCAGGAATCAGTCTGGTGAACCTTCTCTGTACTCCCTCTATGGCAAAACTACACTATCTTGGATCATGACATTTCTTTTAGCATTAAGCCATTAAGCTAGGATTCACATTCTTGGCCAGTACCACAATGGTCCTAGAGCACTGTCCGATTCCTTTTTGAGCACAGGACCTCTCCTGGCATTTATTTCACTCAGCAGGACTCCATTATCATATTCTGAATATCTTTCCCTTTGAGGCAAACAAAATATAACAAATAATTAGGAGGACTGTTGGAATGTTGGCCTTTAGTGCAAGGGGTATTGTGTATGCATATAGGGAAGTTTTGGAGCAATTTTACACACCATACCTGGAGTACTGGATATAGTTTTGGTGACCATATTTAAGGAAGGAAATACTTGCATTGGAGCAGATACACTAGCTTGATTTGTAGGATGAAGGGGTTCACGCAGAGAAAAGTTTATCAGATTGGACCTGAATCATTGGAGCTTAGAGGAATGAGAAATTATCTTAATGTAACATACGATTCTGAGGGAAATTGATAGGAAGAAAGTTGAGAGGATGTTTTCTCAAGTTACAATACTAGAACTTGGGTTTTGGGGGGGTGGGGATTACTATCAGAGTAAGGGGATATATATCTCAGATTACTCAGAGCTGAGGGAATTAAATCTAGACACGGCATAAATTGACAGACCTTTGAAGTGCATGAGAGTGTGGGTGCATGGGTTGAGAATCAGAAAATGGTGTTAAGGCCAAGTTTAGATCAGGCATAGATCTTGATAACATCATAAAATGCTGGGGTAACTCAACAGGTCAGGCAGCATCTCTGGGGGAAAGGCGTGATCTTAATGAATGAAGAAGCAGACTCGAGGTGCCGGGTGGCCTATTCCTGCTTCTTGTGTTCTCCTTGATGCTGTAGTGTGGCTACCATGAGGAATATGCTTTAAAAAGTTTACACACTTCTGAGATAGGTGCACACCAATGTGTTCTTTGCTAAATTGGGTGATGGCCCATTGGTAACAGTGCAGGTCATTATTTGGTCCATGATTTTGTGCGCAGATTTCATAATTTTTAATGGGGAAACTAAGTTGGCACTATCGTCATACCTTCTGAACCCTCTGAATTTGTAGTCGGCAGGGCAGTAATCTGCATATCGCCAACTCATATGCAGCCTACTTAGTTCATCATGAAAGGTGGAATCCAATTCTAGGTAAAACATTCATATCTCAACTGCATTAATATGTTGAAGAATAGGAAGTGGAGATGCGTGTGGCAGGGTGACTAGTTTGTTAACTAATTACTTACTCAGAAATTTGATTCTTTGTCCAAAGTTGTAATCTATTTTGGAAACCCCCCAATCATAATTTTGGATTTTTTGGTCCCTTCGGCCCCTTCAAGTATTTTTTTTTTAATTACGCAAAATTAGTATTGATTAAACAATTGACTTAACTCAAGAATATTTATGAGAATGCTTTTACTTTTATTCTATTTGCTTCTTTGCCAACCTGTGTGATATCCCAGTGTATAACACTAAATGCACTGAAAACTAATTTAGGGCAGCATAGTGGTGCAGCTGGTATAGTTGCTGCCCCATGGCGCCAGGGACCCGGGTTCGATCCTGATATTGGGTGCTGTCTGTGTTGAGTTTGCACGTTCTCTCTGTGACATTGTGGGCTTCCTCCAGGTGTTCCGGCTTCTGTCCACATCCGAATGACGTGCTGATTTGTAAGTTAATTAATCTCTGCAAATTGCCCCTATTTTGTAGGGAGTCGTTAGGAAAGTAGAATGACAGAGAACTTGTGTGAACGAACAATGGATGGTCGACATGAACTAAGTGGGCCGAAGGGCCTGTTTCCATGCTATGGCACTAAACACCAAATAAAAACATGTATTCTTGCTGGAATAAAATTAATAGCAAAATGAAAGACCAAAATGCTATCTGCCTGCATTATGGTAGATTTCTTTAATAAAACTACATGTGGATTAAAATGTCACAAGATACAGGATTTTGTGAAGTGAAGTTCCATTTTGAAAACTATTGAATTCTGCAGTAATCTTTTGATTATGTATCCGATTTAAAATATAACACATAAAAATAACTGAATTATCAAACATGTATTTACGATGCATTGTACAAGAAAAATTAAAACTTTCAATCAATTTTATTGGGCTAGAATGTACTGGGAAGTAATTTGAATTTGAATTGATTTCACTGTTTTTGTGTTCCTTCAAACAAAGGCTGAAGAAGCAGACAGAGATGAACGCCGAAAATTGCAGCATCAGCGAGATGAAGACAGGAAGAAAGATGAGGAACGGCTTCGACTTGAAGAGCAGAGGAAGGTATAGAAACTGTTTTGCTTTTTTAAAATGTGTTTTAGTTGGTTCAGCAAACTACACATTTCGCAGATTAGTGTGCAAAGCTGATGCAACACATGTAGTTGGGCATAGAAAATATTCTGCTGTTTGAAATAGTTTGTTGCTGTGCAGAGAGACAAAGCAGAGCGGCTGCAAAGCCGCTAACAGAGTTACATTTGGATTATTGATAGGCTAGAGCAAAAATATATTACATCAATTTACATGTTTTGTTGCACAGATGGACAATAGGCACCTTATGAATGCAGTTCAACTCTAGTGGGGGAATTGGATGGACAATGGCCTGAGAGCAAGATGCTTACACTTTAAGCTGCTTCACATTTAATTGGAAGTGGTGGATAATTTAGCAAGTTCTGTAATGAACTCGGGAAATGGTCAGGCATGGCAGGTATATTGACTACCTTCATTGTGAAAGTCTAGCCATGACCACCTTTAATTACTCAGAAAATGTGTTCATCAATCATAGATGGCCATGGCTTGAAATGGACACAGATGCTTTCCTAAAATAGGGAAGATGTTGTATGTCCTCTCACTTCTTCTGCAAGTTATCTCAAACACCATTGACCCAGTGTCTTTTGGGGAAATAATTCGAACTAGGAAATCTTAGGGAGATTAAGGATAAGGACCATCGATCAATTTGGAATGCTAATTTTGTTTTGTCATAAACACTGCTTGACCTTCAAAGTATTTATAGCAGTTTGTTTTTAATATTAGTTTTCTAGTATCAGCAATCTATTTAGCTACAGTTAAGTTCTTGGATGGCAGGAATAAATTCTGGTATAGATTATCAATTTAATCAAATAATTTTTGTTTGCAATATCTTGCAGTGTGTCTCAATATGTACAAGTATCTAGCTTGGGCAGGTGGAATTTTAAGGAAGACTAGACCAAGTGTGACCCGTTTTGGGGGGGGGGGGGGTGGCCTGCAGGTCACACATACATTCTCCACCCCTCACACACACACTAACCACCCCCCCCCCCCACAGACACACACACATACTTACCCCCACACACACACACCCACAGACGTGCAGAGAGAAAGCGGGCAGCGGGGCGCGCGTCAACCAAAGGACTGGGAATTCAGCGGCTTTAATCCAGAGCCTGGGGAGAGGAGGGGTCGTCGCAGGGGAGGGCTGGTTCCCGAACGCAATACTTGCTCTCTCCTGGCTTCAGGGCCCGAGTACGGGGGGGGGGGGGGGGGGGGGGGGGGGGGGGGGTAGTGGTCGGTAGTGATTTTTGATCATTTTGATAAATAATGAGAAATAAAGCAAGAATCTTTCAGGTAAGACGATTTCGGAGTACACGGGATAAATCTCTACCAGAATATGTAAAACATTTACCGTTAGAGCATCGTTTTTTTCGAGCAGATGTGATTTTACACCCACACACACATCCAAGATCAGAGTTTTATAATTATAGAGATGATAGCGCTACAATGACAAAACTATGCATTTTCAGATGCATTTTTTGAGCCATCTTTGAATACCTAGACTTGCACACGTGCACTTCTGCTTAAACAAATGACCACATATGGATAATTGAAACCAGGCCAAATTCATTGCCGTGCTAAAGCCAGGAATTCAGCCAGACAGTCCAGCTGTCATTAAATGTTCTTATTTCCTAATATGTTTACATTTAACCAGGAGGGGCCTTCTCTTAGATCTAGAAGATAGATACTAAATGCTTGGCTGACAAAGGAAATTGAGACGTTAGTCAAAAACAAGAAGGATGCATGGGACAGGTAAAGGCAGCTGGGATCAAGTGCATCCATGGAGGAGTTTTGGGAACTAAGGAGTAAACTAAAAAAGGAAATCAGAAGGGCAAAAAGGGGCCAGGAGATAGCTCTGGCGGGTAGCATTAAGGATAATCCCAAAAGATTTTATAAATACATAAGGGGAAAAAGAGTAACTAGAGAGAGAGTGGGACTTCTCAGGAATCAAAGAGGTCACCTCTGTGTGGAGCCACAGGAGATGGGCAAGGTCCTAAATTAGTATTTCTCCTCTGTATTTACCGAGGAGAAAGACAGTAGGATGGAGGAAATTGAGGTGTCTTGAGAGCAGTCAGGGTTACTGTCGAAGAAGTGCTGAAGGTACTGTCGTGTTTGAAGGTAGACAAATCACCAGGGCCTGATCCGATATATCCGCGGACATTGTGGGAAACTAGAGAGGAAATTGCTGGAGCCCTGGTTGAAATTTACGAGTCGTCCTTAAATACAGGAGAGGTGCTGGAAAACTGGAGGGTGGCAAATGTTGTGCCTCGTTTCAAGAAGGGCTGCAGGGAAAATGCTGGAACTAGAGGCCGATGAGCTTAACATCTGTAGTTGGTAAGTTATTGGAGAGTATTTGAAGGGATAGGATATATAGGCATTTGGATGGGCGAGGGCTGATTAGGAACAGTCAGCATGGTTTTGTACGTGGGAGGTCGTGTGTGATAAATCTGATTTATTTTTTTGAAGACGTGACCTAAAAGGTTGATGAGGGCAGAGCTGTAGATGTTGTGTACATGGACTTCAATAAGGCGTTCGGTAAGGTGCCGCATGGTAGGCTGCTCTGGAAGGTTAGATCGCATGGGATCCAAGGAGAGATAGCTGAAAGGATAACGAATTGGCTCCATGGAAGTAAGCAGAGGGTACTGGTGGATGTTGCTTCTCAGACTGGAGGCCTGTGAGTAGTGGTGCGCCTCAGGGTTCGGAGCTGGGCCCGTTACTGTTTGTCACCTACATCAATGATTTGGATGAGAACTTACAGGGCAATATTAGCAAGTTTGCTGATGATACAAAGTTAGTGAACTAAGTTAGTGAAGATAGTGAAGATGGTTGTGAACGATTGCTGCAGGATCAGGATCGATTGGCCAGGTGGGTCGGAGGAATGGTTGATGGAATTTAATTCAGAGAAGTGTGAGGTTTTGCATTTTGGGACGTCGAACAAGGGCTGGACCTACACAGTAACTGGTAGGCCTCTGGGGAGTGTTGTTGAGCAGAGGGATCTAGGGGTACATGTGCATGGTTTCCTTGAAGGTCGAGTCGCAGGTAGATAAGGTGATCAAAAAGGCTTTTGGCACTTTGGCATTCATCAATCAGCGTATTGAGTATAGAAGTTGGGAGGTCATGTTGCAGTTGTATAAGACGTTGGTGAGACCGCATTTAGAATATTGTGTTCAGTTCTGGGCACCATGTTATAGGAAAGATATTGTCAAGCTTGAAAGGGTTCAGAAAAGATTTAGGAGTATGTTGCCAGGACTAGAGGGTGTGAGCTATAGGGAGAGGTTGAGTAGGCTGGGTCTCTATTCCATGGAGTGTAGGAGGATGAGGGGAGATCTTATAGAGGTATACAAAATCATGAGAGGAATAGATTGGGTAGATGCACAGAGTCTTTTGACCAGAGTAGGGGAATCGAGGACCAGAGGACATAGGTTCAAGTTGAAGGGGAAAAGATTTAATGGAATCCGAGGGGTAACTTTTTCACACAAAGGGAACAAGCTGCCAGAGTAGGTAGTTGAGGCTGTGACTTTCCCATTGTTTAAGAAACAGTTTGACAGGTACATGGATATGACAGGCTTGGAGGGATATGGGCCAAGCCCAGGCAAGTGGGACTAGTGTGGCTGGGACGTTGTTGGCCTGTGTGGGCGAGTTGGGCCGAAGGGCCTGTTTCCATTCTGTATCACTCTATGACTCTATGAGAGAAATCTATATTCATACCACTGGGCTGTAAACTGCCCAAGCGAAATATGAGCTGCTGTTCCTCCAATTTGCGTTTAGCCTCAATCTGACAATGGAGGAGACCGAGGACAGAAAGGTCTGTGTAGGAATGGGAAGGAAAATTAAAGTGTCCAGCAACCGAGAGATCAGGTTGGTTCACGCGGGCTGAGCGAAGGTGTTCCGCGAAATGATCACCCAGTCTGCATTTGATCTTGCTGATGTTTAAGAGTCCACATCTTGAACAACGGATACAGTAGATGAGATTGAAGGAGGTGCAAGTGAACCTCTGCCTAACCTGAAAGGACTATCAGGATCCCTGGACAGAGTCGAGGGAGGAGGTATAGCAACATATTTTGCGGTTGCAGGGGAAGGTACCTGGGGAGGGGGTGGTTTGGGTGGGAAGGGATGAGTTAACCAGGGAGTTTCGGAGGGAACAGTCGCTGCGGAAGGTGGAAAGGGGTGGAGATGGGAAGGTGTGGCTCGTGGAAGGATCCTGCTGGAGGTGGTGGAAATTTCGGAGGATTATGTGTTGCATGCGACGGTTGATGGGGTGGAAGGTAAGGACTAGGGGGACACTGTCTCTGTTGCGACGGGGGGGAGCAATGGTGGAGCTGCGGGTTACCGAGGAGGCATGAGTAGGGCCTCGTCTATAATGGCAGAGGGGAACCCCTGTTCCCTAAAGAATTAGGACATTTTGGATGTTCTTGTGTGGAACACCTCATCTTGGGTGCAGATGCAGCGTAGATGGAGAAATTGGTAGTAGGGGATAAGAGTCTTTGCAGGAAGCAGGATGGGAAGAAGTCTAGTCGAGATAGTTGTGGGAGTCAGTGGGTTTGTAATAGACGTCAGTCTATTTCTTGTGATGGAGACTGTGCGATTAAGAAAGGCGAGGGTGGTGTCGGAGAAGGTCCAAATAAATTTGAGTGCAGGATGAAAATTGGTGGTGAAGTTCAAGTTCAAGTTCAAGTGAGTTTATTGTCATGTGTCCCTGTATAGGACAATGAAATTCTTGCTTTGCATAAGCACACAGAAAATAGTAGGCATTTACTACAAAACAGATAAATGTGTCCATATACCATGATATAAATATATACACACATGAATAAATAAACTGATAGTGCAAATAACAGAAAGTGGTTGGTAATAATCACAGTTTTGTCCGAGCCAGGTTTAATAGCCTGATGGCTGAGGGGAAGTAACTATTCCTGAACCTGGTTGTTGCAGTCTTCAGGCTCCTGTACCTTCTACCTGAAGGTAGCAGGGAGATGAGTGTGTGGCCAGGATGGTGTGGGTCTTTGATGATACTGCCAGCCTTTTTGAGGCAGCGACTGCGATAAATCCCCTCGATGGAAGGAAGGTCAGAGCCGATGATGGACTGGGCAGTGTTTACTACTTTTTGTAGTCTTTTCCTTTCCAGGGCGCTCAAATTGCCGAACCAAGCCACGATGCAACCGGTCAGCATGCTCTCGACTGTGCACCTGTAGAAGTTAGAGAGAGTCTTCCTTGACAATCCGACTCTCCGTTAGCTTCTCAGGAAGTAGAGGCGCTGATGTGCTTTTTTGATGATTGCATTAGTGTTCTCGGACCAGGAAAGATCTTCAGAGATGTGCACGCCCAGGAATTTGAAGCTCTTGACCCTTTCAACCATCGACCCGTTGATATAAATGGGGCTGTGGGTCCCCCTCCTACTCCTTCCAAAGTCCACAATCAGTTCCTTGGTTTTGCTGGTGTTGAGGGCCAGGTTATTGCGCTGGCACCATATGGACAGTTGCTCGATCTCTCCTCTGTACTCTGACTCATCCCCATCAGTGATACGCCCCACAATAGTGGTGTCGTCAGCGAACTTGATGATGGAGTTCGCACTGTGGTTCGCTACGCAGTCATGGGTATAGAGTGAGTACAGCAGGGGGCTGAGCACGCAGCCTTGAGGTGCTCCCGTGCTGATTGTTATTGAGGCTGACACATTTCCACCAATACGAACAGACTGTGGTCTGTGGACGAGGAAGTCAAGGATCCAGTTGCAGAGGGATGCGCAGAGACCCAGTTCTGCGAGTTTGGTAATCAGTTTGGAGGGGATGATTGTGTTAAATGCCGAGCTGTAATCAATGAATAACAGCCTGACATATGAGTTTTTGTTGTCCAAGTGGTCCAGTGCGGAGTGGAGGGCCAGCGAGATCGCATCCACCGTTGATCTGTTGTGGCGGTACGCGAACTGCAGTGGGTCCAGGTTTTTGTCGATGTAGGAGTTGATTTGCTCCATGATCAACCTCTCAAAGCACTTCATCACCACCGGCGTTAGTGCCACTGGTCGATAGTCATTGAGGCATGTCACCTTACTCTTCTTGGGCACCGGTATAATTGATGCCCTTTTAAAGCAGGTGGGGACCTTAGACCTCAGAAGTGAGAGGTTGAAAATGTCCGTAAAAACTCCCGCCAGTTGGTCCACACAGGTTTTTAGAACACGACCGGGTATACCATCAGGACCAGGTGCTTTTCGGGGGTTCACCCCTCTGAAGGATTTCCTGACATCGGCCTCTGTGACTGAGACTGAAATGCCATCGCAGCGAATGGGGGATCGGGAAGGCACATCAGTATTCTCCCTGTCAAAGCGTGCGATGAAGTCCATGATTTCTGCGTGGGTGCAGGAGGTAGCACCGATGCAGTCATCAAATTAACGGAGATAGCGGTCGGGGATAGGGCCAGTGTACTCCTGGAACAGGGATTGTTCAACGTACCCTACAAAGAGGCAGACCTAGCGAGTGCCCAAGCGGGTGCCCATAACTACGCCTTGGATTTGGAGGAACTGGGAGGAGTCAAAGGAGAAGTTGTTGAGCGTGAGGACCAGCTCTGCTAGGTGGGGTGGAGTGCTAGTAGAGGGAAATTGGATGGTTCTGCAGTCGAAGAAGAAATGGAAGGCTTGAAGGCCATCCTGCTGGGGGATGGAGGTGTAGAGTGGCTGAATGTCCATAGTAAAGATGAGGGAATGGGGGCTTGGAAAGCGGGTCATTAAAGAGACAAAGGGCATGTGAGGTATCTTGGATATAGGTCGGGAGAGATTGGACCAGGGGAGATAGGATGAGGTTGACGTACATGGAAATCATTTCCATGGGAGAGGAGCAGGCAGAAACAATGGGTCTGCCAGGGCAGTTGTGTTTGTGAATTTTGGGGAGCAGGTAAAAACGTGCTGTGCGGGGCTAGGAAATGATAAGGTTGGAAGCTGTGGTAGGCAGACAGCCAGAAGTGATGAAATCGGTAATGGTGTTTGAAATGAAGGCCTGGTGCTAATCTGTGGGATCATGGTCCAAGGATAAGTAGGAGGAGGAGGTGTCTGAGAATTGTCGCCTGGCCTCAGCCCAACAGGTCAGGTCAACACGCCAGACTACCACGGCAACTCCCTTTTCGGCGGGTTTGATTATAATGTCAGGGTTCCTGCGGAGCGAGCGGAGGGCTGTACGTTCAGAGGGGGTGAGTTATATATAACTGTAACTGGACCATTCTTCATCAACAAGCAACCTAGGAAAAGATGCAATGTGAAAAACGTTTAACGCATTAAAAATATCCATGACTTGGATTCCACAGCCGTATGTGGCAATGAATTCCACAGATTCATCACTCTCTGGTGACTAAAGAAAATCCTCCTCATCTTTTTTAAGGTATTGTATGTCCTTTCATTCCGAGGCTCCGTTCTCTGGTCCTAGACTCTCCCACTAGTGGAAACATCCTCTCCACATTCCCATGTTAGTTATCTTTCTTGTTTGATGCGCATTTCTGTAAAAATGTTGTTCAGTTCATGATTGAAGGTCACACTGTTGTTGAAGGATTATGCTTTTGATTCTTTCACATTTTTTTCGGATTGTAAACATTCAAACATGCCTGATTATGCCAATCATTTATTTAGAGATATTGATTTTTGCCGTACTGTTCTTTAAATGCTTCAAATATATGTTTTTTTAATTTATAGTTAATTTTACATCAAAATTTGAATGCTCCAGTAAAGAACGGCAAACGACATATTTTTAAGCACGGCTGTTCTTGTGTGTCTGTTAGTGGAGGCGGACAATACCCACAGTTTTGCAACTGCCACTCGTGGTATGATTTTGAGTAGGTGGTGCTTTGAGCACCTAGGTTATAGGTCAGCAACCATGTTTCCAAGTACTCTAACGACCTAACGTCAACTTTGGAGATATTGTACCACGATATTGTAACACTCTGGTGGGCGGCGCGACTCACGTCGCAGCGGCCTCTGCAGTCCGTCTGTCTTTTTGTTATTTTTTGTCCCGTTTTAATGTAGTTTTTATTTTTTTTTGATGGGGTATGTGTGTGTGTGGTGGGGGGGAAACTTTTAAAATCTTTCCCCTGCACGGAGAACCCGACCTTTTCCCTGTCGGGTCTCCGTTGTCATTGGGGCTGCAACGTGGAGCGGCCTCCAGCAGGAACGACCTGGGGCTCCAGTCGCGGAGCCTGCGGGACCTACTCACCATCGTGGAGCTGGCCGAGTTCGGAGCGGGTGGAGCGGTGGTGGCGCGCTGCTGCGACCCGACCCCGGGGATTCGGAGGCTTACCGCAGGTCCGGTGGACAGTGACACCGGGAGCCCGCGCGTCCCTGCTGGGAGACCGCTTTTCGGGGCTTCCGCAACGGCGACTTCACCCGCCCGAGTCGCGGGGTCGAGGAGTGCCTGGAGCGGGGCCTTACATCACCGCCCGGCGCGGCTTCAACGGCTGCGGGACTTTGCTAGCGCCCGCCGGGGGCTCCAACAACAAGACCCGGAGCAGGGCCTTGCATCACCCGGCGCGGCGTTAATGGCCGCGGGACAATTGCCATCGCCCGCCGGGGGCTTTGACTCTGACATCAGGAGGGGAATGGGGAGTGCAGGGGAGAGATAAGTTTTTTTGCCTTCCATCATAGCGAGGAGGAGATACGCTGTGATGGATGTCTGTGTAAATTGTGTTGTGTCTTGGGTCTTTTTTTCTTGTGTGTATGACTGCAGAAACAACATTTCATTTGAGCCTCTATGAGGTTCAAGTGACAAATAAATTGTATTGTGTATTGTGTAATATATCGATAGAAATTAGTTACATGATTTGTTTGCTTTTTATAAAGAATATCTTTTAATTGCCTAGGCTTCATTGCAAGAATTATTTAAACCTCATCCCAGACAGTTAAACAAATAATCTAGATTTTCTCCTCGGTGCAGTATTCAGGGGCCGCCTCTCTGCCTGATATGTGTTGGTGAGATGTTTAAACCAGATCTTGTCTGCTCCCTCTCTGGTGAATATAAAAGGTCATAATTCAACAAAAAAAGATCAAGGGCTGTTCATTCAGTTGCTTGGCTGCTCAACCAGCAACACTACCGATACTAACACATGATTAATCTGCATGTTCAAGGTGGCACTTCTCATCGCAAATCATTTCCTGCAATACACCGATGATGCCTAAAAATGACACAGCGCCCTCCATAATGTTTGGGACAAAGACCCATCATTTATTTATTTGCCTCTGAACTCCACAATTTGAGATTTGTAATAGAAAAAAATCACATGTGGTTAAAGTGCACATTGTCAGATTTTATTAAAGGCCATTTTTATACATTTTGGTTTCACTATGTAGAAATTACAGCTGTGATTATACATAGATTTTTGGAGGATTTCGCAGTTGCAACATTGACACTACTTTACCAACATTTTGAGCTGCCCGTTTCAGATAGTCCATGTCTCAGGAACATACAAGATTGCAGGGATCTCAGCTGGCCATAGACTGAGATTGGCACTGGGTTTGAAGTCTTGATTTTCAAACACTCTATTTCTTAGATAGCCACGGTTGTGCTGGATCTGTGGAGGCAAAGAAGCATTTATTCATTTAAGTGCGGTTAGCTGCTGAGCCGGCCCCTGCTCGGAGACCGTGGCCTGCAGGGGAAGCCACAGAGCCGGCCCCTATTTTTGAGTCTTCCCCCAAAGACTATGGCACCCTTGAGGACGATTGCAGTAGACTCCCCTGCGGCATAAAGGTGGATGAGCGAGGAGACGGACGTTGGTTTGCAGGTCGACCCGCACGTCCAAGGGAAGATGACTGCTGGAGGCCCGCAACAGCCTGGGGCTCGCCTGGAACGGCACCGCTCATAATACCTAGAGCATAGACTGGACTCTGAAAATTGCACCAAAACATGGCGCCTCTTGCAGGCAGGATCAGTAGACTATTTCTGTACAATTTGCTAAAGGGGGAATATGCTAAGGTATGGCAATACTCTACTGGACTGTTTGTAAGAAAATAATTTCACTGTGCACTTACACTTCACACGTATGACAATAAAAGCACCATTGAACCATTAATCTGTTAAGAGATGACTCCCGAGGTGTGGAAGATGGTCTGTTTTGATTGTGGGCCTTTAATTAATAGTGGAGTTGTGGGGTGTGTTGGTATTGAACTGCATGGGAAACTTGGTAAAGGGCACTTGATTTTCGGATGTTTACTAAAAAGCCCATTCGCTTATACGCTTAGAATAAGATGATGTCTTGGAGTTCAGCATCTGAATGACTGAGTCAAAGACTTGTGTGAGGTCAAAAGGGCTAGGTATAATGGTTGTTGCTGTTCCCGCCATCACTCTTAGAGTTGGCACATGTTTAAGATCATGCCCACTGTAATCCTAGGTGGATGGAACCCAAACGAGAGCACTAACATTTTTTCCTTTAATTATGTTGTTCTGATATGTATAGGGAAATGTTCACTACTGTGATGCGGATTTGCACGGTACTATTTCCTGCGTAGAGCATCAGCAAACAATTCTGATCTCAAGTAAATAAAAATGTTATCAAGTACAAAGTTACTTCTGACCTACATTGGAATATGTAAACAAGATCTAATAATTACATTTAAAACTAACTAACCTTTTTTGCTGATTTTGGCTGATCCTATCCTGATTATCTGAATAATGTTGGTTGAAGCTCAACCTTAAAGTATTCTGGAATGGCAAAACTAATGTTCTATATGGTTATAAGGAATTCATTTTCTGCATGATAGACACAAAATGTTGGAATGAGTAACTCATCGGATCAGGCAGCATCTCTGGAAAAAACGGAATAGGTGAAGTTTTGGGTCGAGACCCTCCTCCTCCACTGACTTCATCCACTTCACCACCAACTTCCATCCGGCACTCCAATACACCTGGACGATTTCCAACACGTCCCTACCATTCCTTGACCTCACCATCTCCATCGCAGGGGACAGACTCCTGACCGACATACATTACAAACCCACTGACTCACATGGCTATCTGGACTACACGTCTTCCCACCCTGCCCCCTGTAAAGACTCCATCCCCTACTCCCAATTCCTCTGCCTACGCCGCATCTGTTCCCAGGATGAGACATTTCATACCAGGGCATCGGAAATGTCCTCGTTCTTCAGTAAAACGGGGATTCCCCTCCGCCACCATAGATGAGGCTCACACCAGGGTCTCATCCATACCCCGTAACACTGCTCTCTCTCCCCATCCCCGCACACGCAACAAGGGCAGAGTCCCTCTGGTCCTCACCTTTCACCCCACCAGCCGGCAAATACAACACATAATCCTCCGCCATTTCCGCCACCTCCAACGTGACCCCACCACTCGCCACATCTTCCCATCTCCCCCCATGTCTGCCTTCCGCAAAGACCGCTCCCTCCGCAATTCCCTCGTCAATTCTTCCCTTCCCTCCCGCACCACCCCCTCCCCGGGCACTTTCCGTTGCAACCGCAAGAAATGCAACACCTGTCCCTTCACCTCCCCCCTCGACTCCATCCAAGGTCCCAAGCAGTCGTTCCAGGTGCGACAAAGGTTCACCTGTATCTCCTCCAACCTCATCTACTGCATCCGCTGCTCTAGATGTCAGCTGATTTACATCGGTGAGACCAAGCGTAGGTTGGGCGATCGTTTCGCCGAACACCTCCGCTCAGTCCGCAATAACCTACCTGACCTCCCGGTGGCTCAGCACTTCAACTCCCCCTCCCATTCCCAATCCGACCTCTCTGTCCTGGGTCTCCTCCATTGCCAGAGTGAGCAACAGCGGAAATTGGAGGAACAGCACCTCATATTCCGTCTGGGGACCTTGCGTCCTTATGGCATTAACATAGAATTCTCCCAATTTGGCTAGCCCTTGCTGTCTCCTCCCCTTCCTTAACCCTCTAGCTGTCTCCTCCCACCCTCCCATCCGCCCGCCCTCGGGCTCCTCCTCCTCCTGCCCTTTTCCTTCTTTCTTTCCCCCACCCCCCATCAGTCTGAAGAAGGGTTTCGGCCCGAAACGTCGCCTATTTCCTTCGCTCCATAGATGCTGCTGCACCCGCTGAGTTTCCCCAGCAATATTGTGTACCCTCCTCAGACATTGCTCCTTTGTTTACTGATTGATTTGGGCATAAATCAAAATTAGGCATCTAGTGGTACGATGCTGGTTACATCAGACTGCAGGTGCTGGAATCAGGAGCCACAAACAATCTGCAAGAGGAACTCAGTGGGCTGAGCAGCATCTGTGGGGGGGGGGAAGGAGTCCTCACACAGGGCTCTGCCAAAATGTCAACAGGTCCTCATCTTCGCCCCCCCCCCCACCCCCCAACAGATACTGCTCAACCCACAGAGTTCCTCCAGCAGATTATTTGTTGCTATCTTATAATGTAAATGTGCTCATGTCTGCTTTTAATATACTATAGGGTCATAGACATGCGATTCTGACATAATATTAATTGACATTGTTGAGAGTTAGGAAAGTCCAGTTTGTAACTCAGAACATTCCCCAAAGGACTATCTTTGGTGCAGTAATAATTCAAACGACCGCTGAGGGCCCCAAGGAACTTGCATATCAAGTTTGACGGTACGATTGTCATATGAAACTCGATTCTGCCCTGAAGATAAGAGATCTTGTGGTTGTTTTAGAGCTTTGCTTATCGTCCACTAATCAATTGTGTACGATTTAAGATCCAGGCAGTTTTATAGTGTTGAATCATAAAGTCGTATCTCAGTACAGTTGTTAACTGGTTTATTCAAAATGGGAAGATAAAAGCAGTCTGAGTTACTTGCCTGTCTTTTTTCCCTCTCTTCTTCTATAGAATGTTATACTGGCTAATACTTGAACATGTGATTCTGTCATAATATTAATTGACATTGTTGAGAGTTTAGAAAGTCCAGTTTGTGAGTCAGAACATTCCCCAAAGGAATTCTGAATGTATTAAAGAGCGGTGCATTCCAGTTTATAATGAAACATAATTTTCACTTTACATTTAATGAATGCCTAGTTCAGTTTAGAGACACAGCGCAAAAACTGGCCCTTCATCCAACCAGGTCTGCGCCAACATTGATCCCCGTACATTGACACCAAGCTACACACTAGGGACAATTACAATATTTACCGCAGCCAAATTAGCCCACAAACCTGAACGTCTTTGGAGTGTGGGAGGAAACCTGAGCACCCGGGGAAAACCGATAGTTTCATCGGTTTAAATTCTTCTTTAAAACACACGGATGAACCGACAGTTCATCTTCCTTGGTTTCTACAATAAGAACACCCATACCTTCTGTTTGTTGCTCTCTGATGTGGACATAATTAAGGCTGGCATTTATTGCCGATTACTAGTTTCCCAGGGAAGGTGGTAAAGAACTTCCAACAAAGTGGTGCTGAAGTTACTTCCTTGAAGTGGTTGAGGAAAAGATTTTAGGATTTTGGTGAAAATAGAAAATGACAGTAACATATCTCAACATCAGAATGATATCAGATCAGAGCTGATAGTGTTGTTTATAGTTTGAAGTGTTTGAGCCTTGAATGTTCTGCCTTGCAAAAATGGCATTGTGACATCTAAGCTGAACTGTTGGGGGTGTAAAGGGACTTCCCAACACCAATTAGGAAACACAGTTATGCAAATTGCCAATGTTGCTTCCTATATAAGTGTGGCATATCCTCATAAACACACAAATGCAATGCACCTGCATGGGTTATATATTTCAGTTGAGCACTTGTATAACACAGTGTGCACAGAAAATTAGATTTTTTAAATTTGATTCGCGTTTAAGTGTAGAATGGAGTTTATTGAAATATCTGTAATGCCAATTTCATTTTCTTTTGTTGCCATTAAAAAAAGGAAGAAGAATTTAAAAAAGCATGGGAAGAAAAGCAGCACAGAGAACACGAAGAATACTTGAAGTTGAAAGAAGCATTTGTCATTGAAGAGGAAGGAATTGATGCCGAGGAAACCGAGGAAGAGGTAATTGTTCACACAAAACCATTAAAAAACTAAGTTAATAGTGCACATTAGCCACCAGTCTCAGCTGTATGGTAGAATTTTAGAAAAAAATTATGTGGTGTGTTATTTACTGATTTAGAAGTACAAATACAGTGAAATTGTCGCAAAGTAATGAATAATATTCACATTTAATAGAAAATTATTTAAGCATCATTAAAACTATGAATAATTCCTTAATTTAGTGGGTGATGAGAAGAATTCCTGTCATTTCCTGACAGCTCATTGCATTTTTTTAAGGGAAAAGACTTTGACCAACTATTCTGAATAATACTTATTAAACTTATTAACATTGACATCATTTAGTGGCTGGATATTTGGAGTGTAGAACTGTTTGTAGCTTATTGCAAGATCAATCTGACGGTCCCATTCTTCAACTCTTTCCGGGTGGCACTGCAATTTATTTTCCCTCTGATATATAGATTAGGACTTTTGAGATTATTTATTCTTGTAAGTGGGACTGCATAGTGGTCCTGCCGATCGTGCAGCTGCCTCTGCTTTCAGCGGCCTGGGTTCAAGTCTGACTTCCAGTGCTGTCTCTGTGGAGTTTGCACGTTCTCCCTGTAAATTGAGGTCTCTCCCGAGTGCTCTAGATTCCTCCCACATCATGTTGGTTGTTACAAGGGTGGCACAGTGGCGCAACCTTGCTGCCTTACAGCGCCACAAACCCGGGTTCGATCCTGACTACGGGTGCTGTCTGTAAGGAGTTTGTACGTTCTCCCCGTGACCTGCGCGGGATTTCTTTGGGAGCTCCAGTTTCTTCCCACACTCCAAAGACGTACAAATTTGTAGGCTAATTAGCTTGGTAAAATTGTGAATTGTCCCTAGTGTGTAGGATAGTATTAGTGTGCTGGGATCGCTGGTTGGCGGGGACTCAGTGGGCCAAAGGGCCTGTTTCTACACTGTACCTCTAAATTAAACTAAACCAAGTAAAATTGGCCAGTAAGCTGTCCATGTTGTAGAAAGGTGTAAAATAATGAGGCTGGAGTGGCCACAGCTGGTGTTAATAAGACATATAAGAGAATAGAGTACAGGGAAATTAGAGGGAATGAGACGGATAGAATCACTCTGAGAGCCAACATAGACTTGATGGGCTGAATAGCTTTAATCTATATCTAAGTATATATAATAACATTGCTAATCTTTGGTGATGCTGGATATTTTTTATGTTTCAATTAAACAAGCCTTTTGTAGTTGCATATTATTTGTATATTCATTCATAACCATACTTTACCTCTGTCTTCATAAAAACCAAAGTATAATTGAGATGTCTTTTCCGTGGGGCTAACTAAATGCACAATCTAACCATTATAGACATTTACAAGAGGTGTACAAGAGGTGATTGGTTTCGTAAGATAAATAGAGGGAATTTGTTGCATAGTTTAAGGACCAAGTGACACAAATTTAACATTTTGGGCCAAAAATGTAAGGGCGATTTGAGGGAAAAAACATGTTACCGGGGAGTGGTGATGATCTGGTATTGACTGCATTTAGGGATCGTAGAAACAGAATGAACCAGAGACAAAACAAAACAAAACGAGATAGGCATTTCAAAAATAATAATTTGACTGACTATGGGGGAAAAAAGCAGGGGAATAGATTTATACCAGAGTCTACCAAACTTTGTGTGAAATGGCCTTCTATGCCGTTACAATGGATGATTGCCTGAGGTGCAGTTCTCACATTGTTATTAGATATCTCTTGTATTCAATAACTCTTCTTGCCATGTTTGTTCTTGCTGGTTCACCATTATATTGAACATCAAATGTAAATGTTACTATGACAAAACTTAACAGCTGATCCAAAATTTGTGGTGAACTTTACCTGAATTTGACGACATTCGATCAGTGGACTGCAATTTTGTATGAAACATGGTTTCTGAAACCTGTGTGCTTTCATGTCTAAGTTGAAGGAGGAACAAATTTATGAGTTAGGCGCTGTCTTAAGTTATGATATTGCAAGACCAGCCGCTGCTGCAGTGTCTGGCTTGTTCCTCCCGCTCCCAGCATTATGTCTGAGCTGCTCTGACTTTCATAGTCATAGAGTCATACAGCATGGAAACAGACTCTTCGGCCCAACATGCCCACACCGGCCAATGGATCCCAGCCACTTGCCTATGTTTGACCCATATCCCTCTAAACCTGTCCTATCCATTAATGTCTAATTGTTTCTTAAATGTTGCAATAAACTCTCTTCGTCAATAATCCCAGAGCTTGTTGTTTGCCCATTCTGTCCCACAACCAAACCTGCAATGTTTCTGCAGTGGGCTCTGCAAACTAAATTGGTTCAAGATTGGAGCAATGTACCCACGAATGCTTATTGATCAAAAATAATAGCTACAAAGATAAAATACTCCATACACGATTCAACAGCATGATTTAAATATATATTTTAATAAAAGAATGCTTTTGCAGTTCATATGCAGTTTAAGCTGTTTCTTACACAAAAAGAATTAACTATTAATTCTCGACCAAATCGACCAAAATGATAGGAACCCAATGAGTCAGGCAGCATCTGTGGAGGAAATAGACAGACAACGTTTCAGGATATACATTAATGTAAGAAGAGCATCCGAAATAGACTAAGCTTGCAAAATTGTAGTAGTTAGTGATGTTTCTCATTTTTCTTTTTGTTTATTTCATTGTTCTTGTTTCTTTCCTAGTCTGAAAACCTTTTGGAATTGTTCATCACCTACATCAAGGTAATGATAATACTTTGTTTCATTTTACAAATGTGTGAAGTGTGAAATGGCAGGCATACCAATATATATTCTTATTTTGCTGTCTTATTTTGGCTTTATTGGGACTATTTTGGTACAGTTTAGAGAAGCATGTGGAAACAGGCCCTTCGGCCCACTGAGTCCACGCTGACCTGGCCTGACCGCTTCTATAAATTGCCCCGAGTGTGTGGGATGTGAAACCTGTACACTAGTTCTATGTTATTCGACTTTCACATCCTACACACTAGGGGCAATTTATAGAAGCCAAGTAACCTACAAACCTGCACATCTTTGGGATGTGGGAGGAAACCGGAGCACCCAGATGACATCCACGCCCATCCACGAGCTTGCAGAGAGAACTCTGCAAACTCCACATAGATGGCACCCGTAGTCAGGATGGAACCTTGGTCTCTGGGGCTGTGAGGCAGCAGCTCTACCACTGTGCCCGTGTGCTGCCTTTGAGGAAAATAGTTCATTTAAATGTTTTGAAACACAATGTTTTATTTCAAGTTTTAAATAAATGAGAAACAAACAGAGAATAAAATAGATCTGCAATATCGAGATCTGCAATGTTGGATAGAGAGACAGGTTCAAGGATGATAATTTAAAAGAGAAAAAGAATAAGTATTTGAAAATAAAAAAATATGCTGGGCCATGGTGAGAGGATGGGGTAGTGGGACTAGATTGTTCTCACTTAGACATGATGGGTTGAGTGGAGTCATGGAAGATTGAACAGTACAGCACAAGAACAGGCCCTTCAGCCCAAATGTCTGTGCCAGATATGATGCCATGACAAAATGCTGAAGTAACTCAGCGAGTCAGGCAGCATCTCTGGAGAAAAAGGATGGGTGACATTTTGGGGCGGGACCCTTCTTCAGCCATCCCTTTTCTCCTGAGATGCTGGTTGAACCGCTGAGTTACTCCAGGACTTTGTGTCTATCTTTGGTAGGACCCAACATCTGCAGTTCTGTGTTTCAACATTTTGACCTCATCGCTGTTCTTTACAACTTCCCAGATCTTTGTCCCTTCATAACATATCTACATCTTGTCTTCTTTCAACCAAATATGTTCCCACCTACACCGTGAGCTTTTATTTTCAACATTAATCTTTGATGCCTTGCAGAAATGTAAATTTAGTACATCCCCCGATTTATCCACACCACATAATTATTCATGGCACAATTGGACCCAATAAGCTGTAAATTATCTGTGATTCTAATATTACAGTGATATCACTGGATTCCAAATGAGTGATAGACCAGGGCAAATATTGTAATTTACCAAAAGTACTGTTGATGTAACTAAATACTGAACAGTTATCTCAGGAATCCATAATTTTGTTGAATACTAGACAAATACTTTTTTTTGGGTAAACAAAAATGTTGGAGAAACTCAGCGGGTGAGGCAGCATCTATGGAGCGAAGGAAATAGGCAACGTTTCGGGTTTCGACCCGAAATGTGGCCTATTTCCTTCGCTCCATAGATGCTGCCTCACCCGCTGAGTTTCTCCAACATTTTTGTCCACCTTCGATTTTCCAGCATCTGCAGTTCCTTCTTAAACATTTTTTTGGGTAAACGTTTGTTTTAAAATTAAGTATATATTTGTAATATGTGTTTACAAATTTTTAGGTTTAGGTTTATTATTGCTACGTGTACCGAGATACAATCAAAGATTTTGTTGTGCATGCTATCCAATCTAATCAGATTAGTTAATGCCTACAATAAATGTGCATATCGAAGGAGGTTAAAGATGCTAATTTCGGAATAATACCAAGTGAGAATGTATGTACAGGTGCACAACCTTTTATCCGGAGTTCCGGAAACCGAAAAGCTCCGAAAACCGGACATTTTTTCCAGAATGTCGTCTGCACACCAAAGCTCGCGTTTGGCGCCAAACCTGACCCGAAACGACCCACGATCAACCCAGGTCTGTACTACTGTAGGGGCTGCCTCCTCCCCGGAGACCGGGGAGACACTTAAACATCTGTAAATCATTGCTTAAATGTTAGTCAGTTAGTTTGGAGGGCTTTTATGTGAAGGGGGAAACTTTAATTCTTAGTCCCCTACCTGGTCGGAGAGGCGGGGAGCAGGCAATGCCTTACCGGGTCGCCGTGCAGTAAGCTCCGGAGCGCTGTGGCCGCCGACTGGCTGCGCGGCACTCCAAATCCAGCGCCGCCCGCGGCCGGACACCCGCAGCCCCAGTTCCGCGATGTTGGGAGTCGGCGGCCACAGCGCTCCAGAGCTTACCGCACGGCGACCCGGTAAGGCATTGCCTGCTCCCC
Source organism: Amblyraja radiata (assembly GCF_010909765.2). Lineage (NCBI taxonomy): Eukaryota > Metazoa > Chordata > Chondrichthyes > Rajiformes > Rajidae > Amblyraja > Amblyraja radiata. The sequence continues at coordinate 169,021,953 of NC_045956.1, forward strand.
GCTAGAATCCCAGCGCTGTGGCCTCCGACTCCCAACATCGCGGAGCTGGGGCTGCGGGCGTCCGGCCGCGGGCGGCGCTGGATTTGGAGCGCCGCGCAGCCAGGGGTAGAGTTGCCGGGGTCGGAGCTCCATCCGGCGCCGCCCGCGGCCGGACGCCCGCAGCCCCAGCTCCGCGATGTTGGGAGTCGGCGGCCACAGCGCTCCGGAGCTTACTGCACGGCGACCCGGTAAGGCATTGCCCGCTCCCCGCCTCTCCAACCAGGTAGGGGACTAAGAATTAAAGTTTCCCCCTTCACCCACCCCCCCCCCCCCCCACCACATAAAATCCCTCCAAACTAACTGACTAACATTTAAGCAATGATTTACAATGATTCCCCGGTCTCCGGGGAGGAGGCAGCCGCTCCTATTTTCAAGCCGCCCGCGCTACCTACCTAATCTACGCTAAAAATCTTCCATTCCGAAATCCGAAAAATTCCGAAATCCGAGAAGTGTCTGGTCCCAAGGCTTTCGGATAAAAGGTTGTGCACCTGTATATATTTTAAATTATCCTCGGTTTTGATGTTTTGGAATTTTACTTTACAATCTTTGATTTTTATAATTTTGAAAAGTTGAGCCACTACAGTCACACATTAATTAGGTCTTTTGAGAATGGTATTGCTATGTATTTGTCTAATAACCATCCTTTCTCCACATCTCCAGAGAAGAACCGAAGAGAGATGTTGGCAGTTCCTGGCTCTGAGAACTGAATTCCATGGGCTGGTTGTTCACATTATTTCTCAGTCCATAGTAGCAGTTCTCCGGCTTGGCTGCTTTGTCCTTCAGCATTTCTTTGGCCTTAATTAAATTTAATGAATTTCTACCTCTTTGCATGACTCTTTTGAAGATTTTTACTCTTTCATGTTTAAAATGAATTTTGTATAGTCAACATTGTTTTTCAGCCTTGTACATTGGTACCACCTTTACTTAAACCCTACTGATTTATTACAGTGCTTTTGATTATGGAATCCAGCATGCAAACTTAATGCCCAGTGCCCACCTTAGTGTGTTATCATTGAGAAATCTCTCTGCTGAGGAGAGTTGAGCAGCCAAATAAAGAGAGGAGGAGACAACAATAGGAAAGTTTAGTTTAGAGATACAGCGCGGAAACAGGTTCATCGGCCCACCGAGTCTGCACTGATCAGTGATCCCCACACACTAGCGCTATCCTACACACACTAGGGACAATTATACCAAGCTGATTAGCATACAAACCTGTACGTCTTTGGAGTGTGAGAGAAAACTGGAGCTCCCGGGGAAATCTTACTAATCTTAATAAACCTACCTACACTCTCCTCCTCCCCTTGTCGTTTAAACCAGTTCCACAGTTCTTCACATTGTATCCACCCTGCCCGAGATCATTTGTGGCTGGCCCTGATTGGGCCTAGTCTTTTCTTGTCTCCACCTCTTCACTCCCCCCCACACCCCCTACATTCAGTCTGAAGGAGGGCCCCGACCCGAAACATCACCCATCCTTTTTCTCCAGAAATGCTGCCTGACCTGCTAGGTTACTCCAACACTTTGTGTCTATCTTTTGTATAAACCATCATCTGCAGTTCTTTGTTTCTACATCCTGTCAGTCATGCATCTCTCTTGCATCTAGTGATGTCTTTTATTGCTAATTCCACAAACACTCTCTTCCCAGATAGACTTCCTGAGCACTAACCGAAGTACCGGTGATAACCTGATTGTTAATTGTAGTAAAAACAGCACATGTTACCAGGTGCTGTTGTTTATACAGCTAGATAGTACTTTTTACATAAAATTAATTTCAATGGAAATGAAAAGAAATTCGGGCAAGGAAATAAATAAGTTTTCTCCCGTAAAATTAACACTAATTCTATCACTTCTTACAGTCTGGGTCATTCCGTTTTAGTCACCTTGAAACTTCATCATTAAGTATTTGTTTGCATTTTGGCAACATGTGGAGGTTGGTTCAATGGTAGCACCTTGGGATTATGTTTTCTAAATCTACATTTTTGAGTAAGCACTGTAGAATTTTCTTCGATGATGATTCTTCAAAAAGAGTATTTTAAATATCTGGAATTGTAATTGTTGTGAGGCTGAATGACAGTTATCTTACTATTCCTTTCCCCAGAAAAATAAAGTTGTTCTTTTGGAAGATCTTGCCTCTCATTTTGGCTTGAGGACACAGGTAAGTGAATTAATAGTTTCTTTTTCTGGAAGTGAATTAAAAGTAAAGTGCTTCTCACATGGCCTCAAATTAATATAAAATTGTTTAGTTCTGGACTTTGAACTGTAAACACAATTACGTGAACAGTAGATCAAACATTTTGCATTTCTTCCTCAATGCATTTCAGTTCAGTTTAGTTTATTGTCATGTATACTGAGGTACAGTGACATTTTGTAGTTGCGTGTTATCCAGTCAGCAGAAACACAATACATTGTTACAATTTAGCCATTACAGTGTATAGATACATGATAAGGGAATATTGTTTTATGTCCCAATCACTACATGCTGAGCTTTGTTTGAAATTGGCTTCTTTGTTCATGATTAGACAGGATTATGTTAATCTGTGATGCCTTAAATAGGTGTATAAGTGATAGAGCAGAATTATGCCATTTGGGGCATCAAGTCTACTCCGCCATTCAATCATGGCTGATCTATCTTTCCCTCTCAGCCCCATTCTCCTGCCTTCTCCCCGTAACCCTGACACCCGCACTAATCAAGAATCTATCAATCTCCGCCTTAAAGATATCAATTGACGGCCTCCACAGCACTTCGTGGCAATGAATTCCACAGATTCACCACCCTCTGACTAAAGAGATTCCTCCTCATCCTTCTAAAAGTACATCCCTTTATTCTGAGGCTATGGCCTCTGGTCCCAGACACTCCCACTAGTGGAAACATCCTCTCCACATCCACTCCAGGCCTTTCACGATTCGGTAAGTTTCAATGAGGTCCCCCTTTATCTTTTTATACTCCATCAGGCCCAGTACCGTTAAATGCTCATCATGTGCTAACCCACTAATTGCTGGGATTACGTTGTTACTAATATTCTTAATAATAACACATTCTGAATTATAGGGTTATATTACGATTCAGTTCATTATTCAGACAGATTATTAATTTGTAATTTCTTTTCAGGATGCTATCAGCAGGCTCCAAGAGTTAATTGCTGAAGGATCTCTAACAGGTAAGCAGCTGGTGCAACTGAGATGTAACTCACTGATACATTTCTGCAATTATATTTTCAATTATGCACCTATGTATATGGCTCAAGTAGGATCATGACATTTAGTCTTCTTCTTGCATATGGCATGCACAGCCTAAAGTTGTTCTATTTGATCTCATTTGATTGTGCATGCCAGGTTGATTGCATTCGTTGAAACAGGGCGGACCACGTGATGGTTGCAATCTCCCACTGCATGGCATTTAGTAACAACTGTTCATTGTTCACTGGTGTTAATTTTTTCCTCTAAGTAAACTGCCTGTAATATTGAGAACTAGTTATTCATTTTTTGCCTCAAGACAGATTATTTTTCTTCTAGGTGTTCTCGATGATCGTGGGAAATTCATATACATCACTGAACAGGAACTTGCTGCCGTGGCTCAATTTATTAAGCAGCAAGGCCGTGTTTCCATTGTGGATCTGGCACGGGCCAGCAACTCTCTCATTAACCTTAACCCAGACTCGAGAACTATTCCTGAATCTGTGGCCTAGCACTCGCTGACTTATTTAAGCAAAAATAAAGTTGCAAAATACAAATTTTTAATTATAGCAAATTTTGTGTCACATTTTTGTTTTACTATATCTTCCTTATTTGTTTACAAGGCAACAATTTTGCCACATGTCCACGCTCTGTATGAGAGAAGCCTGTCATTTGTTCTCTAGATAATGTGCAGGGGGGTTTTCCAGTTACTTTTGCTGACCTGTAGCTTAACTTAATATCTGTTTACCATTCTTACTTTACATTAAACATTGCTCCACAAATGAGAACTGCCAATTCATTACATGCATAGATAAACAAGCTTTTGAGATCTGATCCTAGATATATGATTCTAAGTGGCAATTTTTTTTTTTAGCATCAACTAGCAGGCCAGTGTGGAATTGTTAAAAGTACAGCAAAATGCAAAGAGCTGGAGGACCTTGTTATATCAGGCAGCATCTGGAGAGGGAATGGACAGGTGATGTTTCGGGTCAGGACTCTTCTTCTGACCGATTGTTAAAATTAGCTTTGCAGTATTAACAAAACTCAGAAAACTATCATTTGCAGAAGTAAATGGTTGACTAAAACTTGAAATCTCTATCAGGTTTGCAACATTTAGGAATGGAAGGCTGCTTCTAAAGTGAACAGCCACTGTGCTGCCGCAATTCTTGGCATTTGACTTATTGTTCTTACCTGTATATGTGAGTTTTTGTGAAGTTAATAGTTTTAATTGACTACAGGGGTATGACAGCGTTGCTCTGCAGATAAACTGTGGGATGTGGGTTGAATATCTGAAATTGCTATGCATAAAATGGTGACCTTTCATCAGTGCGTATATGTATTTGGGGTAGCCAATCTTTATGGATTATGGATCTTAATTTGCATTATTTTCAGGTACACAGGCCATATTTGTATCAAAAGTATGTTTCGCACCAAATATCAGTTATTATGAAAAGTAAGATTAACCTGAAGAAAAGTGAACACCATTCATGACATTTGATTATGAATAGTTATCAAAGTTTATTTTGAAAAGCAGGCTGTAGATACTTAAAAAAAATAAAAAAATTATCAATTGCCATTTTTGTTCATTTTTATTAAAAAATCTAATTTTAGACAGCTTCAACCTGTTAGAATTTCAACCTTTTGGTGAATATCTTAAAATGATATCTATCTATATACTAATAAAAGTCTTGTCTTGTTTGTTTGTCTGTCTGTGAGATCAAGGAACTACGCCAAAACGGTACACAATAACGTGAAAGTTTTTGCAGAATCTTACTCAACTTTTTCCCGTGGTCGTTAATATCAAGTTTCTTCACATTTGATGTTATAATTCACGTTATTGATATTTAAAGTTTAAAAAAAGCCAACTTTGAAAATGATAACTGCCTGTGAGAGTAAGACTTTTCTAGCAGTTTCCAGTGATGATGTCACAATGGCATCTCTCAGTTGTCCAATCACGATGGGATCTCATTTTACAAGCTGCCGTGAAGATTCCGACAACCGCAAATGACATCACAATGGGATCTCTGCTGCCAATACAGAAGCTGAGAGTTGATGGAGTGAGGTATGGGAGGAGAAGAAATGTTATTTAAACATTGTCTTTAGTGGGGGAGTGCGAAAGAGGAGAGGAGAGGGAGGGAGTGACTGAGGGTAGGCAAAAGGAGAGGGAGGGAGAGGTGACAGAGAGACAATGGGATCAGCAGCTTCAAAGGGAGTAAGGAGAGTGAGACCCCCCCCCCCCCCTACCCCCAACGTGGGAAGGATTGATTGGCTCAAGGGAGCACCGACACAGACCCAAAGGTCGAGTCCATTCATTGGCTCCGGGAAGAGCCGACTGCCTCCCCCCCCCCCACCCACGTGGGAAGGATTGATTGCGTTGGGGGAATGGGTGAGTGGTGGAAACGGGTTGCGTTGTGAAACGGGTGAGTGATGGAATATTGCGTTGGGGAAAGGGGGCCAAAGGGGGTGGGGGGGGGAGAGGGGTTAGGGGGGGGGGAGGGACTGGCTGAGGGTAGGGGAGAGGAGAGGGAGGGAGAGGTGAAGGAGGGGAGGAGATGAGGGGAGAGAAGAGGGAGGGTGAAGAAGAGGGGGAGGGAGTGTTGGGGATGAGGGGAAATGAGCCGCGCCTGTGCAGTTGTGGGCTATGGGTGAGTGGTGGAATATTTCGTTGGGCGAACGGGTTACGTTGGGGAAACGGATGATGGGGTGATTGGCTCCAGGGTGAGCCACGTTCGTGGACCAGCCCTCCCGTGTGACGCCGCGCCCCACCCCCACATTGGGGGACGGGGCCAACAGGTTCCACCTGGTCTAGTAACTATATAATTTGCAGAAGTGGTGCAGCTGGTAGAACTGCTGCCTCACAGTGCCAGGGACCCAATTTGATCCTGACCTCGGGTGTTGTCTATGTGGAGTTTGCACATTCTCCCTGTGATCATGTGGGTTTCCTCTGGGCGTTCCGGTCTCCTCCCACATTACAAAGACGTGCGGGTTTCTAGGTTAATTGGCCTCTGTAAATTGTCCCTAGTGGATGAGAACTTGACATAACAGAACTAGTGTGAAAGTGTCTGTTTCCTTTCTGCAACTCTAAACTAAACTAAATGGCTTTATTGTTGCAAGTTACTGAGAAGAATCATTACTGGATTACAAAATATATTCCATATATAACATATGCAAACTAGAAACCTTACTACTGGCAAAACATTAAAACATTGTTGAGACAACAGATCAGATTAATAACACTCCAAAGAATTTATCTTCTCAATCCACTGCAGCTGACATTCTGTGCTATCAAGCACAACCCATCATGATATAGCGGAGAGGAATGGACAGACAACATTTTAGGTCAGTACCCTGCTCAGTCTTAAAAAAAAAAGTTGCTAACTTGGTTAAGCTGCAGCACAAAATTATATGCATGATAGCAGTAAATTTATCACAAAATATTGATGTGATTTCGCAACCAATGCATCAGAGCAAGCTCTGCCAACTTCGGTTCACATGAAACATAGAGTCATACCACATGGAAACCGGCTCTTCTGCCATCACATCCATGCCGACCATCATGCCCCATCTAATCTAGTCTCATTTGTCCACATTTGGCCCATATCACTCTAAAACTTTCTTATTCGTATGCCTGTCCAAATATCTTTTAAATGCTGTTACGGTACCTGCCTCAACTATCTCCTCTGGCAGCTCATAAAAGATTCTGTGCATTCATCTTATCTATTCCCCTCATGATTTTATACACCTTTGTACGATCACCCCTCATTTGAACCAAAGAATAAAGTTCCAGCATGCCTACCTACTGCTATAGCTCAGGCCCCCGAGTTCTGGCCACATACTTGTAAAGCTTATAACCATATAACAATTACAGCACGGAAACAGGCCATCTCGGCCCTACAAGTCCATGCCGAACACTTTTTTTCCCCTAGTCCCATCTACCTGCACTCAGACCATAACCCTCCATTCCTTTCCCATCCATATACCTATCCAATTTATTTTTAAATGATAAAATCGAACCTGCCTCCACCACTTCCACTGGAAGCTCATTCCACACAGCTACCACTCTGAGTAAAGAAGCTACCCCTAAACTTCTGTCCCTTAATTCTGAAGTCATGTCCTCTTGTTTGAATCTTCCCTACTCTCAATGGGAAAAGCTTATCCACGTCAACTATTCTATCTGTCTATCCCTCTCATCATTTTAAAGACCTCTATCAAGTCCCCCCTTAACCTTCTGCGCTCCAAAGAATAAAGACCTAACTTATTCAACCTTTCTCTGTAACTTAGTTGCTGAAACCCAGGCAACATTCTAGTAAATCTCCTCTGTACTCTCTATTTTGTTGACATCCTTCCTATAATTGGGCGACCAAAATTGTACACCATACTCCAGAATTGGTCTCACCAATGCCTTGTACAATTTTAACATTACATCCCAACTTCTATACTCATAACTATATTCTCTCCACTCTTTCTAGCTTAATGACATTTGAAGAGTTTGGTGTATGAAGAAATGCTGAGCAGGTTGGGCTTATAGGCATTGGGATTTGGAAGAATGAGAGTGGATCTAATTGAAACGTACACAAGGATTGGCCTTATGGATACTCAAATTTTTCACTAGTGCTGTATGTGGAATGAGGGAGTGTGATTTTGTAATAAGTCACCCATTTAAGATGGATTTGAGAGAACAGCCCAGAAATTTGTGGTGGATATTTCAGGTGAAAGTTGGAAGAATAGAGAGCGAAGCGTGTTTAATTGTCATTTGTACCAGGACCAGAATAATGAAATTATTACCTTACCTTTAGCTTTACAGCCACGTTAAGCACAACAACGTAACAAATAAATATGCAATAAATTATATGCTATTCTAGGTAACCAGAATACGACAGAAGTACCAGACAATGATGAAATCAATCCAACATGACCCCCTGACATCAATGGCAGTACCTTCTTTGGATTCCCCCACTGTCAATTTCCTGATGGTTACTATTGTCCAGAAACTGGACTGGAGTATCCATGTATACAATGTGGCTACAAGAGCAAGCCAGAGTCTAAGAATCCTGCAGCAAGTAACTCACCTTCTAACTCCTCACTAGAAAATATCCTGACTACATCACGGCCTGGTATAGCAATTCCAACATGCTGGAATGCAAATGTCCGCAGAGAGTGGTGGACTCAGCCCGGTCCGTCACGGTCACAGGAATCCCCACCATCGAAAATATCAACACGAGGGGCTGCTTCAAGAAGGTCTATCATCAAGGATTCCAGCCATCTGGATAAGGCCCTCTTCTCATTGCTACCGTCAGGAAGTACAGAAGCCCAAAGTTGCACACCAGCAGGTTCAGGAATAACTACTTTCCTGCAAACCTTGGATTCTTGAACCGACACACAACCCCAACCCTAACCTGGCAACGGGACACAAGGGACCATCTCTTGGACTAATGCAGGTCGGCAAATTGGTTGGCACAGACAAGGTGGGCCCAAAGGTCTGTTTCTGTTCAGTATAACTGTATCCTCTGTCATGCATTCATTATCCCCACCTCCATGAAGGCTTTTTTTGTAATAAGCTTTTGCCTGACTCCATATCAAATATCTTTTTAAAAGACAGACTTTACTACTTTGTCACTCAAGCTTTGTAAAACACCATGGAATTCATAAAACAAGATTTTTTTTCCATAAAACGGTCGATTCTCTTATTCCCTGTATCATGGTTTTCAGTATCCATTGTTTTGAACGAATAATAGCATCCAGCATTCTCCCAACAACTGATGTTAAGCTACTCGGCCTGCAGTTCAACAAAGTTTTATTTAATTTATTGCTATGAGATGGTTGCAGAGCATTCTTGTAAAATATAAACATTTTGTTCATCACATCATCATTTAACATTATTTAACTATGTTGGGTGAACTTTATATCAAAATCAGACAATTTACTTACAACAACAACATACAAAAGTGTATCAACCCATTGAATGTTTCTAAATGTATGTTGCATGTTTATACTGTTTCCAAGTTGAAAACATTGATGCAGAAATATCCTGTGATTTAATTAATTAATTGCTCAAAAAGTCAATGGATGTGAAATATAAGAAGAGGGAGGTAGCAATAAAAGGGGAGGCCAATCCTGATAATCATAAAATGCATATTCTCCACCATTATGTTCCTTTTTAGACTTAGTTTTGGAGGCGTTGTAGTGTTCCTCACCTCATCTTTGTTCTATGCAAGACTTTTATCAGTCTTTGGACTGGGTTGGAGACATCCATTCCCTTACCCTCCCTGTGGCTTAAGCTTATTTTCTCTCCTTTCCAGTTCTGAAGAAGGGTCTTTAACCTGAAGCATTTGCTCTGCTTCTCTTCCCACAGATGTGGCCTGATCTACTGAGTAGATTTCTACCATCTGCGTATAAAAACAAATGTCATCCAAAATGTTGTTGTCAAGCTGGAAAGGGTACAGAGAAGATTTCCGAGGATGTTGCCAGGACTAGAGGGTGTGAGCTATAGGGAGAGGTAGAGTACGCTGGGACTCTATTCCTTGGAGCGTAGGAGGATGAGGGGAGATCTTATGGAGGTGTATAAAATCATGAGAGGAACAGATCGGGTAGATGCACAGAGTCTTGCCCAGAGTAGGGGAATCGATGTCCAGAGGACATACGTTTAAGGCGAAGGGGAAAAAATTTCATAGGAATCTCAAGGAAAACCTTTTTTGCACAAAGGGTGGTGGGTGTATGGAACAAGCTGCCAGAGGAGGTAGTTGAGGCTGGGACAACCCCAATGTTTAAGAAACTGTTAGACAGGTACATGGATAGGACAGGTTTGAAAGGATATGGACCAAAAGCAGGCAGGTGGGACAACTGTAGTTGGGACATGTTGGCTGGTGTGTACAAGTTGGGCTGAAGGGCCTGTTTCCACACTATCACTCTATGACTCTAAAACTCTGTTGCCTGTGACCTAGGTCTTACCAAGTGTAGTTCACTATCACCCCACACATGATGACTAGCACTGCCTTATGATTAAGGAGCACCTCAATTTTTAATTTCTAATCCATGTATTTAAATCACTCCTTGGCCTTACCTCTCTTAGCTCTCTAATCTCCTCCTGACATCAGCTCTGAATAAATCTGTATGCCACCAATTTTTAGTTTAATTCACTTTAGAGATGCAGCGCAGAAAACAGACCCTTTGGCCCACCGAGTCCACGCCGACCAACGATCCCCATACACTAGCACCAACCTACACACCAGGGACATTTTATTATCTTTACCGAAGACAATTAACCTGCAAACCTGTATGTCTTTGGAGTATGGGAGGAAACCAGAGCACCCGGACAAACGCCCGCTGGTCACAGGGAGCACTTGATGTATGAAGGGAAGTTGAGAGGACTATTTTTTCTGAAGTTTAGAAAATATTTAGAAGACTAGAGATGTTGAAACTTGCAAAATGTAGTTATGGTGTTGAGAGTCGAGATGCAGCAGGGATGTACAAAGCCACATACTATTCTGATTTGTAGGTAGTTATTGGTAGTTATTGCTTCATTATGAGAGCCAGTTCACTGGAATTTAGAAGGATGAGAGGTTATCTTATAGAGACATCTAAAATTCTTAAGGGATTGGACAGGTATATGGAGGAATTTTTTTCCTGATTTTGGGGGAGTCCAGAACCAGTGGTCACAGTTTAAGAATAAGGGGTAGGCCATTTAGGACTGAGATGAGAAAAAAGTTTTTCACCCAGAGAGTTGTGAATCTGGAATTCTCTGTCACAGAAGGCAGTGGAGGCCAATTCACTGGGTGTTTCCAAAGAGATAGAGATATAGCTCTGAGGGCTAACGGAATCAAGGGATAAAAGGAGAAAGCAGGAATGGGGTACTGATTTTGGATGATCAGCTATGATCATGTTGAAGGGCGGTGCTGGCTCGAAGGGGCGAATGGCCTACTCCTGCACCTATTGTCTATGTTTCAGTCACCCCCATGTGATGATCTGTTAGAGTCAGAGAGTGATACATGGTGGAAACAGGCCCTTTGGCCCAACTCGCCCACACCGGCCAACAATGTCCCAGCTACACTAGTCCCATTTGCCTGCGCCTGGTCCATATCCCTCCAAACCTGTCCTATCCATGGACCTGTTTAATTGTTTCTTGAACATTGGTATAGTCCCAGTCTCAACCATTTCCTCTGACAGCTTATTCCATACACCCGCCACCCTTTGTGTGAAAAAGTCACCCCTAGGATTCCCATTAAATCTTTTCCCCTTCACCTTGAACCTATGTCCTCTGGTCCTCGATTCCCCTACTCTGGGCAAAAGACTCTGTGCAACTACCCGATCTATTCCTCTCATGATTGTATACCTCTATAAGATCTCCCCTCATTCTCCTACACACCATGGAATAAAGACCCAGCCCACTCAACCTCTCCCTACAGCTCAGACTCTAGTCCTGGCAACATCCTCGTAAATCTTTTTTGAACCCTTTCAAGCTCGTTCTGCTTTGAGTGTTCACTTGCTGCACTTAGGGAGTAATTTCCACAAGCCATCTGATGTTTATGGCAAGATCTTGGATGTCGAGGAACTGCTCAAATCCTAGCCCACCAATCCCTGTGAACAAATTCCCAAGGTAGACTCCTTCACAGTAAACAACCCTCTGTGGAAATCAACCAGAAACTAGTCAGCAAACACATGATCCGATTTGAATAGTGCCGAAGGATGCTTCCCAAAGTCTGCTGAACAAGTCAGTGTAGTTTACAGTTTAGCGATACAGCGCGGAAACACACCCTTTGGCCCACCAAGTCCGTGCTGCCCAGCGATCCCCACACACTACCACTATCCTACACACACTAGGGACAATTTACAATTATACCATGTCAATTAATCTACAAACCCGTACGTATTTGGAGTGTGGGGGGGAAACCAGAGATTCTGGAGAAAACCCACGCAGTTTACGGGGAGAACGTACAAACTTTGTACGGACAGGTTGACACAAAATGCTGGAGTAACTCAGCGGGACAGGCAGCATCTCTGGAGAGAAGGAATGGGTAACAGATACATGGATAGGACAAGTTTGGAGGGATATGGACCAAGCGCAGGCAGGTGGGACTAGTGTAGCCAGTGGGACATGTTTGCCAGTGTGGCCAAATTGGGCCGAAGGGCCAGTTTCCACATTGGATCACTATGAATTTATAACAGGAGATTGATGTTCAGGTGGACTTGGTGATCTGAAAGGCCTGTTTTCATTCTGTGTAGGAAGGAACTGCAGATGCTGGTTTACACCGAAGAGAGACAAAATGGTGGAGTAACTCATCGGAACAGGCAGCATCTCTGGATAGAAGAAATGGGTGAAGTTTCGGGTCGAGACCCTTCTTCAGACTGAAGTTTCAATTTAGTTTCTTGTCACGTGTTCAGAGGTACATTGAAAAGCTTTTCGTTGCGTGCTAACCAGTCAGCAGAAATACATGTTTGCAATCAACCAATTAACAGTGTATAGATTTGGTGTCGACTTGAAGAAGGGTCTCGACATGAAACGTTACCCATTCCTTCTATCCAGAGAAGCTGCCAGTTCTGCTGAGTTACTCGCGCATTTTGTGTCTATCTTCGGTGTAAACCAGCATCCACAGTTCCTTCCTACATATCCAGATGTACCATACATAAATACAATTAAGTCAAACTTGATCAAGCCCATGCACATTGCACTGGACAGGCGCTCCTGGAGAAAATCCATGCAGGAAGGAGCTGCACGTCATGAAATGGAACCACGCCGTGTCGCAGAGACAAAGGGACAGCATCGTAAGGAGAGAGAGAGGAGGCTCGACGACTGCCAGGCTCTTTGGAGCATACTATCAAGGTACCGTTGTAACGACAAGTATATCAGAATATTGAGACTTCTACATAATGTAACACCGCCATCATGGAGCTTCAGTACGACTGCACCATTGCAGCACACTCTGGGAACAGCTCTGCCCAGGACAGGAAGGCTCTGCAGAGTGTAGTGCATTTGGCCGAACGCACTTTGGGAACTACACTCGCCCCCCCCCCCCCCCCCCCTCCCCCTGCAGGACCTATACACCAGGAGGTGCAGATCCAGAGCCAGCAACACTATGGGAGACCCCTACCACCCCAGCAACAGACTGCTACGGTCAGGCAAACGCCTCCGCTGTCATGCTGTGAAAACAGAGAGGATGAGATGGAGTTTCTTCCCAGAGGCCATCAGGACTGTAAACTCTTATCTCACCGGGGACTAATTAAATGTACTAATTTACTGTTGTGTTGTGTCTTGTGAAAAACTCTTTTCTAACGTGTAAATACTGATTCTGTTCTATTCTGTTCTGTAGTTTTTGCACAATCCGCAGACATTGCCACTTTCATTTCACTGCACATCTTGTATGTGTATGTGACAAATAAAGTTAACTTGACTTGACTTGGCACTCTGCAGAAGACCTCCAGGGAATCCTGAATACCTTTGCCAAAGCATACAGAGCCATGGGCCTAGCCTTAAATATCAAGAAGACCCAGGTCCTACATCAACCTCCACCCAACCAGCCGTCTACCCAGCCCACTATAAAAGCGGACGACACCACTCTTGAAAACGTTGACCACTTCCCCTACCTTGGCAGCATTCTTTCCTCAAAAGCTGACATCGACTCTGAGGACAACCATCGCCTGAGTTGTGCCAGCGGAGCCTACGCCAGACTGAGGAAAAGAGTCTTTGAAGACCGAGACCGAAAGGCTCAAACAAAAGACCTGTTTGGAGACCTGTTGTCCTCTCCACCCTGTTGTATGGAGCCGAGTCATGGGCCACCAACAGCAGGCACCTGAGAGCCCTGGAACAATACCATCAAAGATCCTTACAAAACATTCTGAGGAGGACAAACGCTGGAAGGACAAACGCACCAACATCAGCGTTTTGGAGGAAGCCAACATGACCAGCATCACCACCACAATAATGCAGCACCAACTTCGATGGACTGGCCATGTCATCCGCATGTCCAACACACGACTCCCTAAACAAATCCTGTACTCTCAATTGAGGGAAGGTCGGTGAGCCCCCGGTGGGCCAAAGAAACGCTTCAAGGAAAACACCAAGAACAGTCTGAAGAAATTTCACATCACATCAAGCAACTAGGAGCACATTGCACTGGACAGGCGCTCCTGGAGGAAATCCGTGCAGGAAGGAGCTGCACGTCACGAAATGGAACTACGCCGTGTCGCAGAGACAAAGCGACAGCATTGTAAGGAGAGAGAGAAGGGGGCTCGACAACTACCAACCACCGCCAGTCTCCACTGCCCACGTTGCACCAAGGTGTGTGGATCGCGGATCGGCCTCTAGACATCTGCAGACCCACAAGGAGACGACCCTATGGGGAGGAGAGGACAGTCATACTCGTTTTGAGTGACCGCCGACGATGATGATGACAATCAAGTCAAACTCAAGTGCAATGGGTAGTAGATACAGTATAGAATAAAGGAGAAGATACAGAGTTCAGGATATAGTTGTCAGCATTGTAGCGCATCAGTTTCATGGACAATGTCTAATGTCCTCAATGCAGTAGAGGTGAATTGGACAGTGCCCTGTCAAATTGGATGTTTAGAAGAATGAGGGGGGACCTCATTGAAAGGTACAGAATAGTGAAAGGCTTGGTGAAAGTGAATGTGAAAGTGAAGTGAATAGTGAAAGTGGATGTGGAGAGGGTGTTTCCACTAGTGGGAGAGTCTAGGATTAGAGGCCACAGCCTCAGAATTAAAGGAATTCCTTTTAGGAAGAAGATGAGGAGGAATATATTTCGTCAGAGGGTGGTGAATCTGTGGAATTGTTTGCCACAGAAGGCTGTGGAGGCCAAGTCAGTGGATATATTTAAGGCAGAGATAGATAGATTCTCGATTAGTACAGGTACCTGAGGGTTATGGGGAGAAGGCAGGAGAATGTGATTAGGAGGGAGAGACAGATCAGCCATGATTGATGGGCCGAATGGCCTAATTCTACTACTATCACTTGTGATCTGATGTGGACAGGAGGATCCAGCCAGCGTTGGGTTGCACAGGCAGGGAGGCAGGGAGGGAGGGGGTTAACAGTGCTCCCTCTGTGTGTCGTCAGACGGACGCCGGCGGCGCGTCAGGCGGTGTCTGTGTCCGTGTCCCGGGCCGAATGCAGCAGCAGCAGCCGCCAGTGGCAGTGGCGATGGCAAGCAGGCTGCGGGTCAATCGCAACCTGCCCGCCGCTGTCACCCAGTGCTTCTCGGTGGTCGCCCTGTGCACGGCGGTGGCCGATCCCAACTGGTTCCAGGTCGTCCTGAACGGCACCTCCCCGCAGATCTACGGGGTGGCGTACGTGGTACGGCTGCAGGGAAACATCACGGCAGGTAACGGGGGCAGAGGGGAGGGGAGGGGGTCGGGCTGGGTGCAAGTTGAGGGCTGGTGCAAGGTGACATGACCCGCCCTTAACCTGCTGCTCTCTGCATCCAGGAAACGGGGCGTTGCTATTTCACACGTCCCTGTGCACTGGGTCCAACTCTCGTACTTGTAAACACCTGTAAACCAAATGAAACTCAACTCCTTCTGAAGCTCTCTCTCTTCAACCACCCACACACGCTGCCTCCGAAACAGAAAGCAAGATCTGCATAACGAAGATAGACACATCAAATAGAAACATAGAAATTAGGTGCAGGAGTAGGCCATTCGGCCCTTCGAGCCTGCACCGCCATTCAATATGATCTTGGCTGATCATCCAACTCAGTATCCCGTGCTGGGGTAACTCAGACTGAAGAAGGGTCTCGACCCGAAACATCACCCATTCCTTCTCTCCAGAGATGCTGCCTACTATCCCGCTGAGTTACTCCAGCATTTTGTGTCTACCTTCGATTTCGACCAGCATCTGCAGTTCTTTCCAACGCAAAATGTATAACTCCTGGTTCCATTGTAACACCGAGGACGTCAATGTTGTCAAGGCTGAGTTGAGAATTGCCGACTTAAGAAAAACTTGTTTTGTTTATATAATTCGCTGCAGGACATCCCAAGATGTTCTAAAGCGTGTTAACGCCAGTGAAAAGTGTTTTGAGGTACAACTCCTGTTTGGGGAGTGTGGCAATGAACTTTGTGTCGGACGTCAATAAACAACAAGGTAATTAATTAGTTCGTAAAGTTATAGATCCGAATTAGGCTATTCGGCCCATCAAGTCTACTCCGCTATTCAATCATGGCTGATCTCGCTTTCCCTCTCAACCCCATTCTCCTGCCTTCTCCCCACTTACTGACAACTTTACTAACCAATAATCTCCATCTTAAAAATACCCAATGACTTGGTCTGCGCAGTCGTCTGCGGCAAAGAATTCCACAGATTCACCACCCTCTGACGAAAAAGAAATTCCTCCTCATCTTCTTTCCAAAGGAAAAATTACGTGGTATCTGATCTGCTTGGATAATAGGCAAAACAAAACTTCACTGTACCTCGGTATACGTGAAAATAATAAATATAAACTTAAACCATAATTCTATTATCTCAGCGAACACAAGCACCCTCACTTGGTCTCCACGGTTTGAAAGAAGACCATGCCAGCCTAGCCCATAACTAAATCATTGTTCCCGGTTACATTCTCCCCAACACCACTCTCATATTCTTTCTGTATTGTGGTGACCAGGACTGTGCTTGTGATTCCCTCTCTATCCTAACTAGAACCATTCCATAATACAGAGGAGGACCCGACCACCTTAAACACACCCATGACATTGAGGACTCGCTGGCTTGTTTCATCCGATAAATGTCCGCACTTGGAACCTGACGTTGTTCATCCTCCTCAGATCAAGAGCCCAGAATGATTTATTGTCATATTTCCCGAAACGGAACAATGAAATTCCTACTTGCGGCAGCCCAACATAAATCTCTAGACAGATGGGAGAAAAGGGGAAAAAAGGGATTTGCTTTTAAAATATTTGGACTTCCATTAATTATTCACAAGTCATGATGCTCCCTTGTGACTTCTCTGTGTCACATGCAACCATTAAATATAACAGTCACTTGTGGAGCAAAACAAGGACTCTTCAGAATTCTGAAACAGATGGAATGTAATCTGATTTTGTGGATATAAAACTCGTGTAAGCATGCGCTACTTTATGGCTGTTAAAAAACTAATTTAATAATTGTAAAATGTTATTGACGTTACTGGAAAAATGTAGCTGGGCCTTGTGGTATGTCTTTGCGTCTTAGTAATCAGCCTAGTCTTGGAGACCTACCAAAATCACTTCCTTTTTTCAATAGGTCGCCAAATCGTTAGCTCATCCTTCCTAGCTCTTGGTTGTTAGCCTTACAGGCCATTGCTCTACAAATACTAATCCAGATATCTTTTAAATGTTTCGGGATACAGAGTGAGAACAGGTCATTCGGCCCACCGAGTCCTTGTCGAACGATGATCACCCATACACTAGTCCTTTCCTACACACTAGGGACAGAAGCAATTAACCTACAAACCCACATGTTTTTGGAATGTGGGAGGAATACGGAGCACCTGAAGGAAACCCACGCAGTCAAAAGGTACAAACTCCGTACAGAGAGACCCATAGTCAAAATCGAACCTAGGCCTCTTGTGATGTAAGGCAGCAACTCTACTGTTGTGCCATCGTGCTGCTCCTCTGATGAGGGTTTCTGCTTCCAATACCCTGATAGGGCAGTAGGCAGTATTACATCTTAATTCAAGAACATCTTCACCATTGTCTTTATAAATAAGCACCTTATCTTATAGCAATAAGTGCACCAAATTGGCTTTCAGATCTTCCTGGAGGAAGCTTGTGTGGAGTCATCTGTTGTTATGCTTCATAGAATGATTTACATGGATGGCAGTACAAATTAATGCAGAAGGCACAAACAATCTCCCAAGTGTGCTAGTGGACAGAGGACCTAGGGTGACTGAGCAACTGAAGGAAATTCACATTAGTCAGGAAATGGCGTTGAGTAGACTGATGGGACTGAAGGCTGATAAATCCCCTGATGATCTGCATCCTTGCATACTCAAGGAGGTGGCTCTAGAAATTGTGGATGCATTGGTGATCATTTTCCAATGTTCTATAGTTTCTGGATTGTAAGGTAGCTAATGTTATCCCACTTTTTAAGAAAGGAGGGAGACAGAAAACTGGGAATTATAGCCTGACATTGGTGGTGGGGAAGATGCTGGAGTCGATTATCAAAGATGGAATTGCGGCGCATTTGGATAGCAGTAACAGGATCGGTCCAAGTCAGCATGGATTTATGAAGGGGAAATCATGCTTGACAAATCTTCTGGATTTTTTGAGGAAGTAATAGGTAAAATGGACAAGGGAGAGCCAGTGGATGTAGTGTACCTGGACTTTCAGAAAGCATTTGATAAGATCCCACACAAGAGATTAGTGGGCAAAATTAGAGCACATGGTATTAGGGGTAGGGTATTGACATAGATAGAAAATTGGTTGGCAGACAGGAAACAAAGAGTAGGGATTAACGGGTCCCTTTCAGAATGGCAGGCAGTGACTAGTGGGGTGCTGCAAGGCTCGGTGCTTGGACCGCAGCTATTTACAATATATATTAATGATTTAGATGAAGGAATTAAAAGTAACATTAGCAAATTTGCAGATGACACAAAGCTGTGTGGCAATGTGAACTGTAAAGAGGATGCTATGAGGATGCAGAGTGACTTGGACAGGTTGGATGAGTTGGCAGATGCATGGCAGATGCAGTTTAATGTGGATAAATGTGGGGTTAGAAGCAAGAACGGGAAGGCAGATTATTATCTGAATGGTGTCAAGTTGGGAAAAGAGGAAGTACAACGAGACCTGGGTGTCCTTGTACATCAGTCACTGAAAGGCAGTGAAGAAAGCAAATGGCATGTTGGCCTTCATAACTAGAAGAGTTGAGTATAGGAGCAAAGAGGTCGTCCTGGTGAGACCACAACTGGAGTATTGTGTGCAGTTTTAATCTCCTAATTTGAAGAACGACATTCTTGCTGTTGAGGGAGTGCAGCGTAGGATCATGAGGTCAACTCCTGGGACGGCGGAACTGTCATATGATGAAAGAATGGAGCGACTGGGCTTTATTCACTGGAATTTAAAAGGATGAGAGGGTATCTTATAGAAACATAAAATTATTAAGGGATTGAACTTGTTTGATGCAGGAGACATGTTCCCAATGTTGGGGGGGGGGGGGGGGGGTCCAGAACCTGGGGCCAGAGTTTAAGAATAAGGGGTAGGTCATTTAGAACTGATGAGGAAAAACCTTTTCACACAGTTGTGAATTTGTGGAATTCTCTGCCTCAGAAGGCCGATTCACTGGATGCATTTAAAAGAGAGTTAAATGGAGCTCTTCGGGCTAGCGGAATCAAGGGGTATGGGGAAAATGCGGGAACAGGGTACTGATTGTGGATGATCAGCCATGATCACATTGAATGGCGGTGCTGGCTCGAAGGGCCGAATGGCCTACTCCTGCACCTATTGTCTATCTATGTATCTATGTAAGATGTAACCCAGGATGGTGGTTGAGTCAGATACAATCGTGGCATTGAAGAAGCTTTAATATAGGCAGGCAATGGAGGGATATGAATTACATGCAGAAGAGATTTGACTAATTTGGCATCATGTTTGGTGTGGTCATTGTGGGCTGAAGAGCTTGTTCCAGTTCCTGTGCTGTTCTTTGTTCTATCTTCTCCCTTTGTCTTATTAGCCACTGCTTTGATTTTGAATCTCACTAAAGTTAGCAACTTTTCCCACCCTGAGAACAGCAGTCATTTAGAGTCAAAAGCTACAATTCTGATTCATTTTGCTAATGAAGAGCCCATTTTGCTCTTGTTCTGGGCTTGGAGGGTTTAGAGGGTTCTTGTTTAGTTTCAGAGGGATATGGTGGGACTAGTGTAGATGGGGCATGTTGCTTGCCGTTGGCTGAAGGGCCTGTTTCTATGCTGTATGACTCTAGGACTATGTTGGGAGGCCAGTTGGAGGGTTGCAGTGGGATTGTGGCTTACTGGCGGAGTGTTTCTTGGGCAGTTGATACCTTGCAACTTTGTGTCGTAGAGAATTGGTTGGTTGCTGTAAGGCCACCACGCGGTCGGTCTCACCAATTATTCTATTGCATGGCTTCAGTCACAGTCTCTCTGCTGCTCTCTCGGGCAGTGGGGATGGGGAATAAATGTGTGCTGCCCACATCCTGAGAACAAACGAAAATAATATCAGATAAGTTTGGACCACACGCCCTAAAAAGTAACCGGAAGTGAATGCCTCATAAAACCAGTGTGGTATGAAGATTCAGAACCATTCAGTATGAATCAGTCTGAAGAAGGGTCCCACCCTGAAATGTCACCCATCCATGTTTTTCAGACATGCTGCCTGACCTGTTGAGTTACTCCAGTGCTTTGTGTCCTTCTGGTATTAAGATTTCACATTTTACAGAAATGAAGGAAAGCTGGGCCCAGAACAAGATTTAGCTGCTTAGGGTGGCACGGTGGCGTAGTGGTAGAGCGGCAGAAACCCGGGTTTAATCCTGACTACGGGTGCTGTCTCTATGTTCTACCTGTGAACGCGTGGGTTTTCTCTGGGTTCTCTAGTTTCCTCCCACACTCCAAAGACGTACAGGTTTGTAGGTTACTTGGCTGTGGTAAGTTGTAAAATTGTCCATAGTGTGTAGGATAGTGCTGATGTATGGGTGATTGCTGGTGGGCCGAAGGGCCTGATTCCACGTCTAAAGTAACAAGAAAATCATCCAGGCTTCCCAAGCCTGACGGTTATCCATTCCGAAGAGACGTGCTTGAGTAACTCAGCGGGACAAACAGCATCTCTGGATAGTAGGAATGGGTGAAGTTTTGAGTTGAGGCCCTTCTTCAAACCTTTATCCATTCCTTTGTGTTTGAAGCCAGTTCATAAGGTCATAATGGATAGGTAGAATTAGGCCAGTCGGCCCATCAAGTCTACTTCGCCATTCAATCATGGCTGATCTATCTCTCCTTCCTAAACGCATTCTCCTGCCTTCTCCCCATAACCTCTGGCACCCGTACAAATCAAGAATCTATCTATCTCTGCATTAAAAATATCCACTGACTTGGCCTCCAAAGCCTCCTGTGGCAAAGAACTCCACATATTCACCACCCTCTGACTTTCCTCATCTCCTTCCTAAAAGAACGCCCTTTCATTCTGAGGCTATGACCTCTAGTCCTAGACTCTCCCACGAGTGGAAACATCCTCTCCACATATACTCTATCCAAGACTTTCACTATTCTGTATGTTTCAATGAGGTCGCCCCTCATTCTTCTAAACTCCAGGGAGTACACAATGTACTTAGTTTACAATGGTGGAGTGAAGGAAAGGATCTAATCTGTGTCTAAACTGTGCAAAAGGGGCAGCAATGTGACTTATTCAGCATTGATGGCTTGACCCAAAGATTCTGTTGTAATTCATGAACCAAGCCACCTCGGTTTATGCCAGCGAAACTACTTACTTCAGAAGTCTGACACCAGGGTTGAATGTTACAGTAATTGAGAATGGAAAAATCTACCAGCTGGATTTCTGAGCACAACAAGAGGAAACTGAAACTGCAGTTTTGTTTCCTGAATGATATTATGAAATATTTCAAAGCCATTGTGCTATACTTGCCAAGAAACCTCTTTATTGAAAATGAACGATGTGAGATACCGCAGGCAGGTGGGACTAGTGTAGATGGGACGTTGGTCAGTGTGGGCACGTTGGGCTGAAGGGCCTGTTTCCATGCTGTAAGATTGTGACTCAATGACTCTGTTGATTTTGTCCGTAGGTTTGGAAAAGTCACTTGATATACCACAGTATTGTAGGTACATAAGACTAACGAGATTGCACAATTACTTTAAGTGGAGCGAGGGGAGAGAGGACACTGGTTCTGCCAAACTAACGTGAACCCTTGTTGGACTTTAGAATCGAATAACATTATAGGAAGCCGTTCATATGTAGGGATGTCTATAAGTGTAGTGTTCGTAAACCGGGGACAACCTGTAATGAGGTTTACAGGACACACCACCGCTTGACGGGTTGAGTGGACTTCCACAACACGCAGTGCTTGGCACCATTCAGACATAAACTGGAGATGTGAGCGAATGCAGGTCCTCTTCGTTTAGATCATTATTGTGACATGTACCGAGACACAGTGAAAAGCTTTTATTGCGTGCTATCCAGTCAAAGGAAATACTATACATGAATACAATCAGGCCATCCACAGTGCACAGATACAGATAAAGATAAAGGGTTGAACATTTTATTGCAAAGATTTGAAGTCCAATAATATCTAATTAAAGACCTTTGACCTGAAATGTGAATTATTTTGTTAATTTCCACGTCTGCTGTTTTGTCAGCTGTGTTTCCTGCTCTTGCTATTTTTATTTCAGATTACCAGCATCTGTAGGGGGGAAAAATGATTTTCTTAAATTAATTAATGACCTCATCTGGCAAGCAGCTGTAATTGATGACAATGATATCACAATTGATTTTAAACTCAAATTGAGAGAATGGGTGGGAGGAAAGTATTTCAAACTTAAATCAAGAACAATAATTTAGGAAGGATATGAGGAGAAATTTCTTCAGTCATAGTCTGGTAAATCTGTTGAATTCATTGCCACAAACGGCTGTGGAGGCCAAGTCAATGGATATTTTTAAGGCGGGGACTGACAGATTCTTGATTAGTATGGGTGTCAGGGGAGAAGGCAGGAGAATGGGGTTGATAGGAAAAGATAGATCAGCTTCATTGAATGGTGGAGTGGACCTGATAGGCCGAATGGCCTAATTCTGCTATAATTTATGATGAGGGCACGAAAGCAGAGGTGGATTGAGTGAACTGGATAGTTATTTTTAAGGATAAACCAAAAATGCTGGAGTAACTCAACGGGACAGGCAGCATCTCTGGAGAAAAGGAATGGATGACGTTTCGGGTCAAGACTGTGTTCAGACTGAAAGTCAGGGGAGAGGGCGACATACGGATATGGAGGGGTAAGGTGAGAAAACACAGTTATTTTTTAAGGATAAGACAGTCAAGACATTTTGTAACCAGAGAGCAGTGCTGAACTACTATCTAGCTCATTGATAGCTAGCTTCTTTCAGCTTCGGACGGTAGCTAAAATAAAACAATTCCTCCACTTTATTGACCTCGAAAAGATCACCCACACATTTATCTCCTCCCGCCTAGATTACTGCAACTCTCTATACACTGGCATCAGCCAATCTTCCCTGTCCCGCCTGCCACTGGTCCAAAACGCCGCAGCGAGACTCCTGACGGGCACCCGAAAAAGGGACCACATCACCCCGATCCTGGCCTCTCTCCACTGGCTCCCTGTGCGGTTCCGTATACATTTCAAGACCCTCCTCTATGTCTACAAAACCCTCAATGGGCTTGCCCCCTCCTACATTAAAAGTCTTCTCACCCACCACTCCACCTCCAGGTCCCTCAGATCGGCCGGCTTGGGGCTGCTGACTATCCCGCAGTCTAGGCATAAGCTTAGGGGCGACTGCGCCTTTGCGGTTGCAGCTCCTAGACTGTGGAACAGCATCCCCCTTCCCATCAGAACTGCCCCCTCCATCGACTCCTTTAAGTCAAGACTAAAAACGTATCTATACTCCCAAGCCTTTCCTGACGTCCACTGGCGAGGGCTATATGTATGTAGTTTGTTTGTTTATACTATTCTTATAACAAATGTAAAGCACTTTGGCCAATGAGAGTTGTTTTTTAAATGTGCTATATAAATAAATGTGACAACTTGACTTGATTGATGACTGTCGGACTATCCTTGATCAGACTTTGCTGGCTTTACCTTGCACTAAACATTATTCCCTTATGCATCTATACACTGTAAATCGCTCGATTGTACTAATCATGCATTGTCTTTCCACTGACTGGATAGCACGGAACAAAAGCTGTTCATTGTACCTTGGTACACGTGACAATAAACTAAACTGAACTAAGGGCATCTTTCGAAATGCAGAATGCAAATTCCAAGGGGTGGACCCACTATCTGTAATTCACAAAATAAGTTAAAGATAGTATCATTAGTCTTACAGAAAATGCACAAAGAATTGCGGAAAGAAAGTGGTGGGATATAAAAAGAGCGAAGAATGACTAAAAGATGAATGAGGAAGGAAGCATTGGAGTGGAAAGCAAAGCTGGCCAGAAATGTACAAAGTGCTAATTGTAGTTTCTCTGCAGATATTTAAAAGAAACATTAAATTGGCTGATCAATAGATAGTGAGTTGGGAAATTAATAATAGCAACAAGATCATACGAAGTCACTCATTTAGGACAGAAATGAAGCAAAGGTTGTTTCCTTAGACTGTTGTGACTCTGGAACTTTTCTTTCCGTAAAGAACATTTTGAAAGTAGGCAGCAATTGCTGGAAGGCTTTCAAAATGCATTAGAATTGTCTAATCGATTGTGTCTGTCCTAGAAACATAGAAACATAGCAATTAGGTGCAGGAGTAGGCCATTCGGCCCTTCGAGCCTGCACCGCCATTCAATATGATCATGGCTGATCATCCAACTCAGTATCCCGTACCTGCCTTCTCTCCATACCCTCTGATCCCCTTAGCCACAAGGGCCACATCTAACTCCCTCTTAAATATAGCCAATGAACTGGCCTCGACTACCCTCTGTGGCAGAGAGTTCCAGAGATTCACCACTCTCTGTGTGAAAAAAGTTCTTCTCATCTCGGTTTTAAAGGATTTCCCCCTTATCCTTAAGCTGTGACCCCTTGTCCTGGACTTCCCCAACATCGGGAGCAATCTTCCTGCTAGATTGCTATAGCCTGTCCAACCCCTTAAGAATTTTGTAAGTTTCTATAAGATCCCCTCTCAATCTCCTAAATTCTAGAGAGTATAAACCAAGTCTATCCAGTCTTTCTTCATAAGACAGTCCTGACATCCCAGGAATCAGCCTGGTGAACCTTCTCTGCACTCCCTCTATGGCAATAATGTCCTTCCTCAGATTTGGAGACCAAAACTGTACGCAATACTCCAGGTGTGGTCTCACCAAGACCCTGTACAACTGCAGTAGAACCTCCCTGCTCCTATACTCAAATCCTTTTGCTATGAAAGCTAACATACCATTCGCTTTCTTCACTGCCTGCTGCACCTGCATGCCTACTTTCAATGACTGGTGTACCATGACACCCAGGTCTCGCTGCACCTCACCTTCCTTCCACAGCCTTCCATAGACAGTGATGTTTACCGAGACAGGATGATGATGACATCCTAAAGGGAATTGTAATTCCCTGGAATTTACAAGGATGAGGGGGTGACCTTATAGAAAACATATAAAATTCTTAAGGGATTAGACAGGCCAGATGCAGGAAAAATGTTCCCGATGTTGGGGGAGTCCAGAACCTGGGGTCACTGATGAGGAAAAACGTTTTCACCCAGAGAGTTGTGAATCTGTGGAATTCTCTGCCACAGAAGGCAGTGGAGGCCAATTCATTGGATGTTCTCAAGAAAAGAGTTAAATAAAGCTCTTGGGGCTAACAGAATCAAGGGATATGGGGAGAAAGCAGAACGGGGTACTGATTTTGGAAGATCAGCCATGATCATATTGAATGGCGGTTCTGGCTCGAGTTAACCCCAAGAGAGGTCTCATTAAGGTTCTTCTGTTCATTGCAGATGGCCCTTGTCGAATGAAACACAATCTCATTCAGTAAATCAATCATTCCTTTCTGCAGCAGGGCAGGGAGTTCCCACTCACCCATTGCAAAGTTGTGTATCGGGACTTGAATATTCCACTGCTTTGAACTTTTAGAGATACAGTGTGGAAACCACCTGTTTGGCCCACCTAGTTCATGCTAACTGACCATCACCCCATACACCAGCACTATCTTACACACTAGGAACAATTTACAGAAGATACAGAAGCTGCACATCTTTGGAATGTGGGAGGTAAACGTAGAAACCCACACGGTCACAGGAAGAACATACAAACTCCGTACAGATAGCACCCATAGTCAGGATCATAGATACATAAATACATAGACAATAGGTGCAGGAGTAGGCCTTTCGGCCCTTTGAGCCAGCACTGCCATTCAATGTGATCATGGCTGATCATCCACAATCAGTACCCCGTTCTTGCCTCTCCCCATACATCTGAAGAAGGACCTCGACCCAAAACATCACCCATTCCTTCTCACCAGAGATGCTGCCTGACCCGCTGAGTTACTCCAGCATTTTGTGTCTACCTTCGATTTAAACCAGCATCTGCAGTTCTTTACTGCACATTCTCCCCATACCCCTTAATTCCGCTAGCCCTAACTATCTAGCTCTCTTTTGAATGCATCCAGTGAATCGACCTCCACTGCCTTCTGAGGCAGAGAATTCCACAAATTCACAACTCTCTGTGAAAATGTTTTCCCTCATCTCAGTTCTAAATGGCCTACCCCTTATTCTTAAACTGTGGCCTCTGGTTCTGGGCTTCCCCAACATTGGGAACATGTTTCTTGCATCTAGCATGTCCAATCTATATATTTATCTATATTACTAAAAGTCTGATCTTGACCACTTCCTGTTGTTCTGTATATTGATTGTAGAAAAAACGTTGCCACTTACGGCTGTGATTTTTGGCCATCTTACTCACAGTTCCCCTCCGCTGCGCAGGACAAGAGGATTTTTCCCATCAATGAAAAATAAAAGAGTTATTAGTGTTTAAAAAATGTTGAGATTCTCCCTCCTGAAGGCCACGCCCCTTCCGGACAGATCAGCGTGTCCATATACCATTATATAAATATATACACACATGAATAAATAAACAGATAAAGTGCAAATAAACAGATAATGGGCTATAAATTTTCAGAGTTTTGTCCGAGCCCAGTTTAATAGCCTGATGGCTGTGGGGAAGTAGCTATTCCTGAACCTGGCCGTTGCAGTCTTCATGCTCCTGTACCTTCTACCTTAAGGTAGCGGGGAGATGAGTGTGTGGCCAGGATGGTGTGGGTCCTTGATGATGCTGCCAGCCTTTTTGAGGCACGACTGCAATAAATCCCCTCGATGGAAGGAAGGTCAGAGCCAATGATGGACTGGGCAGTGTTTACTACTTTTTGTAGTCTTTTCCGCTCTAGGGCGCTCAAGTTGCCGAACCAAGCCACGATGCAACCGGTCAGCATGCTCTCTACTGTGCACCTGTAGAAGTTAGAGAGAGTCCTCCTTGACATACCGACTCTCCGTAATCTTCTCAGGAAGTAGAGGCGCTGATGTGCTTTCTTAATTATTGCACCAATATTCTCGGACCAGGAAAGATCTTTAGATATAAGCACGCCCAGGAATTTGAAGTTCTTGACCCTTTCCACCATCGACCCGTTGATATAAACGGGACTGTGGGTCCCCATCCTACCCCTTCCAAAGTCCACAATCAGTTTCTTGGTTTTGCTGATGTTGAGAGCCAGGTTATTGTGCTGGCACCATATGGTCAGTCGCTCGATCTCTCTTTTATACTCTGACTCGTCCCCATCAGTGATACGTCCCACAACAGTGGTGTTGTCAGTGAACTTGATGACGCAGTCATGAGTATAGAGTGAGTGCAGGCAGCCTTGAGGTGCTCCCGTACTGATTGTTATCGAGGCTGACACATTTCCACCAATATGAACAGACTGTGGTCTGTGAATGAGGAAGTCGAGGATCCAATTGCAGAGGGATGCGCAGAGACCAAGTTCTGCGAGATTGGTAACCAGCTTGGAGGGGATGATTGTATTAAATGCCGAGCTATAATCAATGAATAACTGCCTGACATATGAGTTTTTGTTGTCCAAGTGGTACATAGCGGAGTGGAGAGCCAGTGAGATCGCATCCACCGTTGACCTGTTGTGGCGGTAATTGAACTGCAGTGGGTCCAGGTTTTTGTCGAGGTAGGAGTTGATTTGCGCCAAGATCAACCTCTCAAAGCACTTCATCACCACCGACGTTAGTGGCACTGGTCGATAGTCATTGAGGCACGTCACCTTGCTCATCTTGGGCACCGGTATAATTGATGCCCTTTTAAAGCCGGTGGGAACCCCAGACCTCAGAAGTGAGAGATTGAAAATGTCCATAAAAACTCCAGCCAGTTGGTCCGCACAGGTTTTTAGAACATGACTGGGTATACCAGGTGCTTTTCGAGTGTTCACCCCACTGAAGGATTCTCTGTGACTGTGACTGAAATACCATCACAATGAAAGTTGCCTTGCCTAATTAAAGTTGCCTTGCCTAAGTAAAGTTGCCTTGCCTAATTAAAGTTGCCTTATCTTACCTTCTATATAATTACAAGTCTAATCTTGACCACTTCCTGTTTGTGCTTTATATTGATTTTAGAAAAAACGCTGCCACGTACGGCTGTGATTATTGGCCATCTTACTCAGAGTCCCCCTCCGCTCATCAGGTGCCGAGGATTTTTCCCATCGATGAAAAATAAATGAGTTATTAGTGTTTAAAAAATGTTGAGATTCTCTCTCCTGTCACTCACGCCATGAAGGCCACACCCCTTCTGGTGGGAGGGGGGTAGGGGCTATAAAACCCAGAAGTGTGGGCGTGGCTCAGCCTCTGCAAGATGGAGGCGGGAGAGGTCACGACTCGCTGTCTTTAGTGGCCTTGCATCCTGCTTGAAATGTTATGAAACTACTTGAATTTGGTGGCCTTGCACCCTGCTTGAAGTGGGGAATTTCAAGGAATTGCCGTGAGTCAACTGCCAGTCCACCAGCCGTGAGTGAGTGAGCTGCCAGCACAACAGGCTTGAGTGACTGACCCGCCAGCCCAAGAATCCATTCGGCCCACAATGTCCATACTAGCCACTTAGTCCAACTTAGTCTAGTACATAACTAAAACTGTAATCTTGTGCTCCTTCGGTTTGCGCTGTTTTTCTAATTGTGCAAGAACGGTACGCGAGAGAGCTGCGAGAAATCCTCGATGGGAAAAATTCTCGGCACCTGATGAGCGGAGGGGGACTCTGAGTAAGATGGCCAAAAATCACAGCCGTACGTGGCAGCATTGTTTCTAAAATCAATGTTGCACTGTTCTCCTGAGCTGCGAGTGCAACAAGTTTCGTCCCGATTGGTGGTATATTGTAAAAGTTAGCGAGGTTTAAAAACCGTGCGTGCGCAGATCGATGTCCTCTCCTGCCAGTCAGCGCCGCGCCAATTGGTCTCTCCTCTCACTCCCTGGGACGGTCCGCCCCTTCCAGCGCCATCGCGTCTTTACTGGAGTTGAGGGTAGCCGGCGGAGCTCTCCAACTGGACACAATTTTCAGAGGGACAGGAAGCGGTCCGGAGTCGGAAATGTCGCCAAACAGAAAGCGGAGAGTGATCCCGGCAAAGGAGAGCATCCAGCGCCCGCTGTGAATCCCAAACGCACCACCATCGCAATGCCCCACAGCTCCAGCCCCTTTCCCTCTGGTCCCCCTCATTGTCTCCTGCCCCCTCTCCTCCGTGATACCCCCCTCTTCCCCATGGCTCTTTCCCCGTCTTTACTCTCCCCCCCGCCCACACGCCGGTGCAGCCGCAGCTGCTGGTGCTTCCGGGCCGATCCGAGGATCCGAGACCTGGCTCCGAGAGCGCCGACGGCTGATGCTCCTCCGGGGCACGCAAGAATCGTAGAGGAACAGCAACCTCGAGATCCTGGGGAGGTGAGGAGGGAGTTTGGGGAAGGGGATAGAGGGAGAGGAGGGGAGTAGGAAAGGGAGAGGAGTTATGGAGGGAGGAAGGGAGTGACTGAGGGTAGAGGTGAGGGAGGGATCGGCGGAGGGTAGGAGGAGAAGGAAAAGAAGAGGGAGGAGGGAGAGTGAGGGAGGAGGGGGGAGTGGGGAATAGATGGAGAGGATGGCAGTGGGGGTGGTGAGGAGGGATAATGGGGGGATAGGGGGAGGTGAGGATTGGGGGAGGTGGGGGGTAGAAGGATAGGAAGGGGTAGGGAGGGGAGAGGAGTTATGGAGGGAGGGAGTGACTGAGGGTAGGGGAAAGGAGAGGAAGAGAGAGTTGGGGGAGGGATTGGGGAGGGGAGGAGGATAGGGGAAAGAAGAAAGAGGGTGAAGTGGAGGAGATGGGAGTGCTACGGATGAGGGGCAATGAGCTGTGCCTTTACAGTTGGGGGCTATGGGTGAGCTATTGGGTGGAATATTGTGTTGGGGGCAAAGCCTCCTGTGTCACAGGGACCCATCTCATCCTTCTAAATTCCAGTGAATACAAGCCCAGTCGCTCCATTCTCTCAGCATATGATAGTCCCGCCATCTCGGGAATTAACCTCGTGAACCTGCGCTGCACTCCCTCAATGGCAAGAATGTCCTTCCTCAAATTAGCAGACCAAAACTGCACACAATACTTCAGGTGTGGTCTCACCAAAGCCCTGTACAACTGCAGATGGACACCATTCAGATAATAATCTGTCTTCAAGTTCTTGCCTCCAAAGTGGCTAACCTCACATTTATTCACATTATACTGCATCTGCCCACTCACCCAGCCTGTCCAAGTCACCCTGCATTCTCATAGCATCCTCCTCACAGTTCACACTCCCACCCAGTTTTGTGTCATTCGTCTGCAAATTTGCTAATGTTACTTTGAAGTCCTTCATCTAGATCATTAATGTATGTTGTAAATAGCTGTGGTCCCAGCAACCGGGCCTTGCGACACCCCACTAGTCACTGCCTGCCATTCTGAAAGGGACCCGTTAATTCCTACTCTTTGTTTCCTGTCTGCCAACCAATTTTCTATCCATGTCAATATCCTACCCTCAATACCATGTGCTCTCATTTTGCCCAGTAATCTCCTATGTGGGACCTTATCAAATGCTTTCTGAAAGTCCAGGTACACTACATCCGCTGGCTCTCCCTTGTCCATTTCACTTGATACATCCTCAAAAAATTCCAAAAGATTTGTCAAGCATGATTTCCCCTTTGTAAATCCATGCTGACTTGGGCTGATCCTGTTACTGCTATCCAAATGCCCCGCTATTACATCTTTGATAATCGACTCCAGCATCTTCCCCACCACCGATGTCAGGCTAACAGGTCTATAATTCCCTGCTTTCTCTCTCCCTCCTTTCTTAAAAAGTGGGATAACATTAGCTTCCCTCCAATCCACAGGAACTGATCCAGAATGTATAGAACATTGGAAAATGATCACCAATGCGTCCACAATTTCTAGAGCCACCTCCTTGCGTATCCTGGGATGCAGACCAGCAGGCCCTGGGGATTTATCAGCCTTCAGTCCCATCTGTCTACCCAACACCATTTCCTTACTAATGTGAATTTCCTTCAGTTCCTCCGGCACCCTAGGTCCTCTGTCCTCTAGTACATCTAGATCGAACCCTGATCGAGGTTGGTTTGTGTGATGGTCTCTGGTTCTGTCAGGCAGCAACTCTACCGCTGTGCCACTGTGTTAATAACAACGTCTTGCCATTGCCTTTCATCACCCATCGGCCTGAAGAAGAGTCTCGACCCAAAACGTCACCCATTCCTTCTCTCCAGAGATGCTGCCTGTCCCGCTGAGTTACTCCAGCATTTTGTGTCTATCTTCATATTAAATGAAGCTGGGTCTACATTAATTTGCAAACCCTTTGCCTTAGGCTGGGAGATATGTGGAGGGACTTTCCAAATACCTTCTGAGATCAAATTTCAGTCTCTGAAAGTGGAAGGTCACTTGGGTTAACCATACATCAAAGGGAGTCATGAACACTGCTGAGTAGGATGGTGTGAAAGTAAAAGTGAGTTTAGCTGTGATGGATACAATGTAATGTACTTTGATGCTCCTTGTCACCTTTTCTTCCGACGCATCTGGTTTTATCCTGGGTCAAATGAGCGGTGTGTCAAATCTGTTGCTAAATCTGACACGGGAACACCTATTGTGGGCATGAGGCTGAGACGGTATGGTTTGTTGCACAGTCATTCTTTCTTATTCCTACTTGCGTGGTCTAGATTGTAAGGGGTAAGTTATAGATATATTCAGAAAGCCCATTTGGTTAATTTGTGATACGAGTGGGCTGACCTGCAACTCTGATGATGCGTCACCACCGGTCAGTAGATCATAGAATCAATCAGCATGGAAACGGGTCATTCCAGTCAACACGTCTACACCAACCAGCGGTCACCCATCCATATTAAGCAACTCTTGAGAGAATGAATGGGTGACGTTTCAGGTCGGAAGAAACGGTCTTGACCAGAAACGTAACCCATTCCTTCTCTCCAGTGATGCTGCCTGCCCCGCTGAGTTACTCCAACTTTTTGTGTCTATCTTCAGTTTAAACCAGCATCTGCAGTTCCTTCCTACGCATATTAAGCACTTGGTCCACACTCTTCTCTGTTTAGTTTAGTTTGTTGTCACATGTACCAAGGTACAGTTATTGTCACGTGTACCAAGGTATGGTTTTGTTGCGTGCTAACCAGTCAGTGGAAAGGCAAGACATGATTATAATTGAGCCGCCAACAGTATTCAGATACACGATGAAGGGAATAACGTTTAGTGCAAGGTAAAGTCCGATTGAAGATAGCCGGAGGGTCACCAATGAGGTAGACAATAGCTATGGACTGCTCTCTAGTTGTTGGTAGGATGGTTCAGTTGCCTGGAAACAACTGGGAAAGAAACTGTCCCTGATTCTGGAAGTGGGTGCTTTTTTCGGTTTCAGTTTCAGTTTAGTTTATTGTCATGTGTACTAACATACAGTGAAAAGCGTTTGTTGTGTGCTATGCAGCCAGCAGAAAGATAATACATGATTACAATCAGGCCATTTACAGCGTGTAGATACATGATAAGGGAATAATGTTTAGTGGAAAGTAAAGCCAGCAAAGTCTAGTCGAGGATAATCCGAGTGACACCAAAGAGATAGATAGTAGTTCAGCACTGCTCTCTGGTTGTGGTAGGATGTTTCAGTTGCCTGATAACAGCTGGGAAGAAACTGTCCCTGAATCTTGTGGTATGTGTTTTCACACTTCTATACCTTTTGCCTGATGGGAGAGGGGAGAAGAGGGAGTGGCCAGGGTGCGACTCGTCCTTGATTATGCTGCTGGCCTTGCCGAGGCAGCGTGAGGTGTAAATGGATTCAGTAGAAGGGAAGTTGGTTTGTGTGATGGTCTGGGCTGCGTCCACAATTCTCTACAATTCCTTGCGGTCTTGGATGGAGCTGTTCCCAAACCAAGTGAAGCATCCCGATAAAATGCTTTGTAGAAGCATCTGTAGAAGTTTAGATGCTCATCTAGCCAATTCTTTAAATGCTCTCTACAAACCTGCTTCATTCAGATTCAGATTCAGATTCAACTTTAATTGTCATTGTCCGTGTACAGTACAGAGACAACGAAATGCATTTAGCATCTCCCTGGAAGAGCGACATAGCATATGATTTGAATAAATATTTACATTAACATATATACAGACATAGTGTTTTTCCTGTGGGAGGAGTGTCCGGGGGGGGGGGGGGGGTGATTGGCAGTCACCGAGGTACGTTGTTGAGTAGAGTGACAGCTGGTCCGGCAACGGAGAGACCTGTAGCGCCTCCCGGATGGTAGGAGGGTAAACAGTCCATGGTTGGGGTGAGAGCAGTCCTTGACGATGCTGAGCGCCCTCCGCAGACAACGCTTGCTTTGGACAGACTCAATGGATGGGAGCGAGGAACCGGTGATGCGTTGGGCAATTTTCACCGCCCTTTGCAATGCTTTCTGGTCGGAGACAGAGCAGTTGCCATACCATACTGTGATACAGTTGGTAAGGATGCTCTCGATGGTGCAGCGGTAGAAGTTCACCAGGATCTGAGGAGACAGATGGACCTTCTTCAGTCTCCTCAGGAAGAAGAGACGCTGGTGAGCCTTCTTGATCAGAGTTGAGGTATTGTGGGTCCAAGAGAGGTTATCGGAGATGTTGACTCCCAGGAACCTGAAGCTAGAAACACGTTCCACCTCCGTCCCGTTAATGTGGATGGGGGTGTGCGTGCCGCCCCTGGACTTCCTGAAGTCTACAATGAGCTCCTTGGTCTTCTTGGAGTTAAGGGCCAGGTTGTTGTCAGTGCACCATGCTGCTAAGTGCTGGACCTCCTCCCTGTAGGCCGACTCATCGTTGTTGCTGATGAGGCCAATCACCGTTGTATCATCTGCATACTTGATGATGGTGTTAGTACCATGTACAGGTGTGCAGTCATAGGTGAAGAGGGAGTAGAGGAGGGGGCTCAGCACACAGCCCTGTGGAACGCCGGTGTTTAGTGTGAGGGTTGAAGAGGTGTGCTTGTCTAACCTAACAGACTGTGGTCTGTTGATTAGAAAGTCCAGTATCCAGTTGCAGAGGGAGGGATCGATGCCCAGGTTACCGAGTTTGGTGATCAGTTTAGATGGTATAACGGTGTTGAATGCTGAGCTGTAATCGATGAACAGCATTCTTACGTAAGTGTCTCTGTTGTCGAGGTGGGAGAGGGCGGAGTGAAGTGCCGTTGAGATGGCATCCTCCGTACTCCTGTTCTTGCGGTAGGCAAACTGATAGGGATCCAGTGTGGGGGGTAGGCAGCTTTTGAGGTGTGCCAGGACCAGCCTCTCGAAGCACTTGGTGATGATGGGGGTAAGTGCAACTGGGCGGAAGTCGTTGAGGCTTGCCGCAGTGGAGTGTTTTGGCACTGGCACGATGGAGGTGGTTTTAAGGCACGTGTGGACAACTGCTTGGGCAAGTGACAGGTTGAAGATGTCAGTCCAGACGTCTGTCAGCTGCGCAGCACAGGCCCTGAGCACGCGCCCGGGGATGCCGTCAGGGCCAGCAGCCTTACGTGCATTAGTCCTACTCAGTGCCACGAATACGTCGTAGGGGGTGAGTGTGAGGGGTTGGTGATCGGCAGGGAGCACAGCCTTGATGGCTGTCTCTAGATTGTCCCTGTCGAAGCGGCCATGCACGTGTATTCCAGGTACTTACCAGTCTCTGGATAAAGAAGGATTTCCTCATATTCCCCCTTACCTAAACCTGTGTTCTCTAGTTTTACCCACTTCCGAAAAGGAGACAAATGTGTTCAGGTTTACTCTCTCCACACCCACTAGATAAAGTTCAGTAATGCTCTGTCCCTTGTTGGTCTATCAACAAACTGCATGTGAAGGCTCTCCTAGACATACCTAAAAAAATGGTATTTGGGAAATTGAAATTCTGTTGTATAATCCTATTTTTTTTCTTATATCTCCCTGATATCTGCCTACATATCTGTGACTATCTCCCCATGTCTGCTGCGAGGTCGGTAATACACACCCTTCAAAGCAGCTACACCCTTTCCCCTTACTAATAGCTTACCATATGGACTAATTTGAGGAGCCATCTTAGATGAATGCACAAAGACTTTTACCCAGATTATGGGAATTAGGAATCGGAGGACATAAGTTTAGGGCGAGAGGGGAAAGACCTGAAGGGAAAACTTTTTCACACAAAGGATGGTGGGTATATGGACCGAACTGTCAGAAGAGATAATTGAGGCAGGTATTATAACAACATTTAAAAGACATTTGGATGGGTGCATGGATAGGACAGGTTTTAGAGGGATATGGGCCAAATGCAGGCAGGTGGGACTAGTGTAGATGAGGCATCTTGGTCAGCATGGGCAAGTTGGGCCGAATAGCCTGTATCCGAGCTGTATGACTCTGATTCTATATCCTCTCTTAAAAGGGAAGTAATGTATCCCTTTGACTAACAGTGCAATATGTCTTCCCCTTTTTCATTCCCAGCTATCTCACCAGAAAATTAAGTTGCTAGTCCTGCCCATTTTTCAACCATGTCATGTTCATAAGTTCTAAGAACAGAATTAGGCCATTCGGCCCATCAAGTCTACTCTGCCGTTTAATCATGGCTGATCTATCTTCCTCTCTCAACCCCATTCACCTGCCTTCTCCCCATAACCCCTGACACCCGTACTAATCAAGTCTCAGTGACATCAGCAATAGGCTTAGGTTTATTATTGTCACATGTATCTTGGTACAATGACAAGCTTTGTGTTGCATGTGATCCAAACAGATCAGATACAATCAAATCAAAGTCAAGTACAATGAATAGAGCAAAGGGGAGATACGGAGTGCAGAATATAGTTCTCTGCATTGTGACACATCGTAGTTCCATAGATCAAGTCCAACGTCCTCAATGGGGTAGAGGTGAATTGAACAGCACCTGAGCATATGGAACAACTGTTTAGAAGCCTAGTAATGGAGGGGAAGAAGCTGTTCCTGTATGTGGTGGTACACCCGGGCAGCATGGTGGAGCAGCAGTAGAGTTGCTATGTTAGAGCACCGGAGACCCGGGTTCGATCCTGACTACGTGTGCTGTCTGTACGGAGTTTGTATGTTCTTCCCGTGACCGCATGGGTTTTCCCTGAGATCTTCCGTTTCCTCCCACACTAGTGGTTTCCTGTCCCACTAATGCGACTTCTCAGCGACTGTCTTCGACCATCAAGCTCAAAGGCACTCGCCTGTAAAACCTCTAGCTGGATGGACCGCCAGCGATGTAACTGCGAGACACGCGCACACACGCACGCGCACACACACACACACACACACACACACACACACACACACACGCACACGCACACACGCACACACGCACACACACACACACACACACACACACACACACTTAATTTAGAGAGCGGGGAGAGAAGGGGTGAGAAGGTGGGGAGAAGGAGTGGAAACACTTTTAAGAAGCCAGACAACTTTTAATAAAGTTTAGCCGCCATTTAACATTACCGGTCGCTTTACTTACCTTTTTTTTCTCAACGAGCTTTACATTCAACTACCCTTGATTTCCTTTGACTACCCTCGATTACCTATGAATAACATGACGAACTACTACGACCTACCTCGACTAAACCTACGAGTAAAAAAAGTATAGATTTTTTTCCACGGCAACCTTTTTTTACTCACAGCCATTTTTCAGCATGTTGAAAAACACGCCGCGACCTAGCTGAGGCCTCGAGTACGCGGGGACTACTCTCAAGCATCAAGCACTCTCAAGAATTACAAAGACCTCCTAGGACCTCGTGTCGACCATGCTGCGAGTATGAGTCGAGGGCGAACTCTTCTGAACTCACGGATTTGGTCGCCGCAGTGGGACAGCCCCTTAAGGCAGCAACTCTGCCGTTGTGCCACCGTGCCTATCCAATCCCTCCACAGATGCTGACTGACCCACTGAATCTCTCCAGCACTTTGTGTTCCAGCATCTGTATTTCTTTGTATCTTCATAGCAGCTGTGTGTCGTCTGATCTCATGAACAAGCTAATTCCTGTACACGGGTCCAAACTCATTTACTTTGGGGGAAAAACTAACCAGATTTTGCAACGTTTGGTTTGGTTTATTATTATTATTGTCACATAGTGGGATACGGTCAAAAGTTTTTATTTGCGTGTTTTTATTCAATCTTCTTCGAGTCCGTTGCAATCTCAGATGTCGTTCTGCCAGTATCTGGCGCAGGTCACAGCTGGTCGGGTCAGTTCAGCCAGGTCCTGGGGGCTGCACTGGAGGGCGTCGTCACACTCCAGTAGGTGGGACATTGTCTGTACTGCTCCACAGCTGCATGTGTCTTCTGCCTGGTAGTTCCATGCTTTCATAAGTGCTTTGCACCTCCCCTGCTCCACTCGTAATCTGTTGAGGGTCTTCCAGGTTGGCCATGGGAGGTCGTACCCGCTGGCGAGGCATTCAGTCGGAGTGATTCCTCTCTCCATCCAGTCGTGGGCTCGTGTGTTGAGCTGGTTCCATTCATCTTTCCAGATGTTGGTCCTTGCTGTTTCTTTGGTTGTCTGGAGAGGTGCGACTGTCTGCAAGAAACTGGCTCTGGATTTCAGTCGGGGTGGAGGTGCTGTGTGTCCGTGCAGGGGGTGCCTGGTATCGATCTCCTGTGCTCTCCGCTCGTCTTGGGCGACGATGGATCGTCTGATATGGGGGGGGGGGGGGGGCAATACCAGCTAGGGCGTAGAGGCACGGGACTGGCGTTGTCTTTATGCATCCCGTGATAATGCGGCAGGTGTCGTTGAGGGCTGTGTCAACCAGTTTGGTGTGGTGGGAGCGGCTCCAGCTTGAGCACGCGTATTCAGCTGTGGAGAAGCACAGGGCTAGGGCAGTTGCACGGATGGTTGGTGGATCAGCGCCCCACTTTGAGTTTACCAGTTTGCGCAGGATGTTGTTGCGAGTGTTGACCTTGGCTTTGGTGTTCTGAAGGTGGGTTTTGAAAGAGAGTGTCCTGTCGAGTGTGACTCCAAGGTACACGGGGTGGAAGTGGTTGGAGAGTT
The DNA here is from genome assembly GCF_010909765.2 of Amblyraja radiata. NCBI lineage: Eukaryota > Metazoa > Chordata > Chondrichthyes > Rajiformes > Rajidae > Amblyraja > Amblyraja radiata. The sequence goes on from NC_045956.1 coordinate 169,060,305, forward strand.
TGTGGCCATCCCATGAGACGCTCAGTTGTTTTCCTGCATCTCGATTTTTAAGATGGAAGCTGCATAGTTGGGTTTTTGATGGGTTGGGTTTCAGGTGGTTGTTATTGTAGTAGGTTGTCATCTCTTGGATGGCGCTTTCCAGGACAGACTCGATCTTCTGGAAGTTCTCCTGTTGGGTGGTGATGCAGAGGTCATCAGCATAGATGAAGCGGCGGCATTGTGGGGGAGGTGGTTGGTCGTTGGTGTAGATGTTGAAGAGGAGGGGGGCCAGTACGCTGCCTTGTGGTAGGCCATTCTTTTGGGCTTTCCATTTGCTCTTCTTGTCGTTTAGTCAATCAAGTTGGATAATACTATACATGAGTACAATCAAGCCGTACACAAAACGACTTTAGGCTTTACTTTAGAGGTACAGTGTGGGGCTCACCAAGCACACACCGACCAATGATCCCCGCACACTAACACTATCCTACACACTAGGAACAATTTACAAATTTGCCAAAGCCAATTAACCTACAAACCTGTACGGCATTGTGGAGTGCGGGAGGAAACCGGAGAAAACCCAGGTGGTCACAGGGAGAACGTACAAACTCCGTACAGACAGCACCCATAATAAGAATCGCTCGGTTCTCTGGAGCTGTAAAGCAGCATCTCTACCGCTGCACCACTGTGCCACCGTAAGTACAACAGGTAGAGCGAAGAGAAAAGTACCAGTGTTCAGAAAATAGTTTCTAAGCATTGTAGCAGAACAGTTCCAGAGGAAAAAGTCCAGTGTCTGCAATGAGGTAGGCGGAAAGTCGGGATTGTATCCTAGCTTATGGAAGGTCTTCAGAAGTCAGGTAACAGAGGGGAAGAGGCTATCCTGAGTCTGGTGCACTTGCTTTCAAGTGTTTTTGTACCCTTTCCCAGTGGGAGTGCAGTTTTGGGTCAGGAAGGACATTCTTGCTATTGTGGGCGTGCAGCATAAGTTCACCAGGTTAATTCCCGGGATGGCGGGACTAACATATGATGAAAGAATGGGTCGACTGGGCTTGTATTCACTGGAATTTAGAAGGATGAGGGGGCTATGTTTTCTATGAGTGGAGAGGAGAAGGAATGTTTGGGATGGGAAAGTCGAGAATGTTGGGTGCTCTCCCGCTGCAGCATGAAGTATAGATGGAGTCAGTGGTGGGAAGTTTGGTCTCTCTGATGGACTGGGCTACATCTACAGCGCTGCAATTTGTTCAAGTCCGCAAATGAGAAATTGAGAAATTTTAACTAATTTTAACGTATTACGTTTTAATAACCATAAACATAACATAGCACTTTTTTTTCTGTTGGCCAACAAATTTCTGGCAGAGGGAGATGCTTAAGTCAGAAGCAATTCATATTTCAAAAGCAAGAGTCAGTGTCAATTGTACAATGTCCTGGCACCCGAACAATGAAATTATTTCTTGTCCACACTCTTGTTGCAGCTTTACAGGCACATTAAACTAACAACACAATAAATAAATAAATATACAATAATACAATAAATTATCTGTTATACAAAGTAACCAAACCATAGGGCAATAGGTAGTCTCCCAACAGGCAAGAATATAGAAGTGTGAAAACACATTACTCCAGATTCGGGGACAGTTTCTTCCCAGCTCTTATCAGGCAACTGAACCATTCAGCGCTGAACATTCTTCACATTATTCCCTTTATCATGTACCTATACACTGTGGATAGCTCAATTGTAATCATATATTGTCTTTCTGCTGACTGGTTAGCAAGCAACAAAAGCTTTTCACTGTACCTCGGTACACGTGACAATAAACTAAACAAATTAACTAATAATAGTCCCTTCATTGTGGCATTGTGCTTAGAGCAAATTTCTGGTCAATTCTAGATATTTTGGTGAGAAAACATTTGCCTGAAAGATGAACTCGCTTCCTCTCTCTCTCCACAGATGCTGCCTCAGATCTTATGCATTTCCAGATTGTTCTGGGTTTACTTCATATTGTCAGTAACTGTTGTTCTAAAAAATATACGGGACTAAGTGGGACCCGTTGGGTCCCAGTCACACGGGAGGCCTGGTCCCCCTACGCAACCCATTCCCCCAACGCAATATTCCACCACTCACCCATAGCCCCTAACTGCACAGACGCGGCTCATTTCCCCTCATCCCTGAGCACTCCCTCCCCTTCCTCTTCATGTGTGGGAGGGGAGCGAAGTGCGGTGTGTGACAGGGTGGTGTGGGGTGGGAGGGGAGGGGGTAGGGGGTATGTGTGTGGGCTAGAAGGTGTATGAGGGGGTGGGTGGTGAGTGGGCGGGGGAGGGGGAGAGAAAGCTTGGATAAAAGACGGGTGAAGAGTCATGGGGGAGTGGGGGGTATCACGGGGAAGGGGGCAGTAGCCAACGAAGGAGAACAGAGGGGAAAGGGCTGGAGCTGGTGGTGCGATAAGGACTCATAGCGGGAGCTGGTCACTGGTCATTCTCCTTCGCCGGGATCAGAGTCTCCGCTTTCCGTTTGCGATATTGGCGGCATCTCTGACTCCGCACCGGGCTGGGCTGGGCTGGGCTGGGCCGGGCCGGGCCGGACTGGACAGGGCTGGGCCGCTTCCGGTCCCTCTGAAAATTAAGTCCAGTTGGAGATCTCCGCCAGCCACCCTCAGCTCCAGTAAAGACACAATGGAGCAGGAAGGGGCGGACCGTCCTGGAGAGTGACCAGAGAAGAGACTAATCCGCGCGGCGCTGGCTGGCAGGAGTGGAGATCAATCTGCGCATGTGCGGTTTTAAAGATTTTTAAACCTCGCTAACTTTTACAATAAGCCACCGATTGGAACGAAACGTGGTGCACTCGCAGCATAGGAGAACAGCGAGTGAGCTGACGAAAAATCATAGCGCTATCGCGTACCGTTTTTGCGCAAATAGTAAAAAACGTGCAAATCGGAAGAACACAAGATTAGAGTTTTAGTTATGCATAGAAGATTATCGTGAGATTTAACCAAATCAAAATCCAATATATAAATCAACATAATGTTTGTTGTAAATTGATCGATTAATCATTAATTAATCAGCATCTCTGGAGAGAAGGAATGGGTGACGTTCCTGGTCGAGACCCTTCTTCAGACTGATAGAGAGTGCAGGATGTCATTCTCAACTTTGTAGCACATCAGCTCAATAGACAATGTCTAATGTCCTCAATGGGGTAGCGGTGAATGGGAATCCCAGCCAGCAGCAACAGAAACGTGGGATCTATTTAGTTTTGGAATAAAAGTAAATTGATCCCACTCGAGCAATGGTTGGAAGCCGCGGAAATTCACCCTTCACAGGGTGCAAACTGATAATATAATGAATTGCCTGGAATGATCCCAATTGCATGTTATCATCACTGTTGTTTCCCAGGTATTTGTAATTAAAGGTGCACTCGTCATAGTGAACACTAGGTCCATCATGTGAGTGACTGGTATCCCAGAATCCAAGAGCGGTTTGAGTTTAGTTTAGTACAGACTGTTACCAAAGCGAATTAACTTAAAAACCTGTAAATCTTTGGAGTGTGGGAGGAAACCGGAGCTATCGGAGAAAACCCACTAAGGTCACAGGGAGAACGTACAAACTCCGTACAGACAGCACCCGCAGTCAGGAATGAACTCGTGTCTCTGGCGTTGCAAGGCAGCAACTCTACCGCTGCACCACTGTGCCGCCATGCAAAATGTTGCAGAGATCTTAATGGAATTCTTAACTGCTTGATTCAAAAAGGAACAAAAGATTGTGCATTGTAGTGCATTGTTTTGTCTTCAATAAAAAAAATTATTTGATTATTGAATCAAACTAACCCATCTTTCCTCCACTGTCTTCTGCAGATCCGAATACTGTCATGAATTATGAAGGAATCGCTCTCCTGATAGTGATGGCCACATGCAGCTACATCGGAATACTGACTGGCTTTGGGGCCTTCATTTTGAGCTTCTTGGGATCAAGGCATCCTCTGTTGTTTAACATACCAATTATGTTACATTTTATAACGGGTAACCCCCTCTTCCTTTTTCTTCTCATTGTTTAATTTGCCTTTGTTTTTCTTCCAATCCTCCCCTTGTCTTGGGGCATTGGTTGTGGCTGAGTTTTTTGCACTGTTAATTGGTGGGATGCGAGGGAATACTGTGGAATGGAGGCACGTTGGTATACGCGTCCAAAGATCTCTGAAATTAGTAGCATCGGAGTAGCATTGGTTGGTAAAGTAGGCATGTGGTATGTATAACTGACTCTCTCATCTCAAAGTCCAAATCTTTTTGAGTCCCATTTCGAACGCTCGAACACCTGCTTGGTTTATAGATATATAGAAACACAGAAACATAGAAAATAGATGCCAGGAGTAGGCCATTCGGCCCTTCGAGCCTGCACCGGCATTCAATATGATCATGACTGATCATCCAACTCAGTATCCTGTACCTGCCTTCTCTCCATACCCCCTGATCCCTTTAGCCACATCTAACTCCCTCTTAAATATAGCCAATGAACTGGCCTCAACTACCCTCTGTGGCAGAGAATTCCGCAGATTCACCACTCTCTGTGTGAAAAATGTTTTCCTCATCTCGGTCCTAAAAGATTTCCCCCTTATCCTTAAACTGTGACCCCTTATTCTGGACTTCCCCAACATCGGGAACAATCTTCCTGCATCTAGCCTGTCCAACCCTAGCGTGGTAACTGAGCCCTTTGGCCCGTTGAGTCTGCACCGACCAGCGATCCCCGTACATTAGCACTATCTTACGCATTAGGGACAATTTACAATTTTTACCAATGCCAATTAACCCATAACCCCAAACGTCTTCGGAGCGTGGAAAGAACCGGAGCACCCAGAGAAAACCCTTCTGGTCTCGGGGAGAATGTACAATCTCCGTACTGGCAGCACCCGTAGTCAGGATCGAACCTTGTTCTCTGGTGTGGCAAGGCAACAACTCTATGGCAGCCCCACCATATCACCCATGTCCTCCTGGGCAGTAAGTAGAACAAAAATAAAGAGGGCCGCGTGTACTTTGCAGGATTCTGAAGGAATAGAAAGTGAAGCCATTGCTGGTGATTCCATGAGTGTGCAGGATAAATAAAAATAAAGATGTACACACTGTGCTAGAGTAACTCAGCGCGTCTGACAGCACCTTCTTTGCAGAAAATGTGGCTGCCTGACCCACGCAGTGACTCCAACACTTTGCGTCTAACTTTGGTACGAACCAGCATCTGTAGTTCTTTGTTTGTAATTATAATTAAATCTGGTAAGTGGTGTTCATTCACATGGAAGACTGTAATGAAAAAGTGGATAACTTTTCATTCATTATGACATTTAAAGAATAAATATCATGGTGAGGGAGACAGTACAAGTGGCACGGTGGCCCAGTGGAAGAGTGGCTGCCTCACAGCGCCAGAGACTCAGGTTCAAACCTGACTATGGATGCTGTCTATACGGAGTTTGTATGTTCTCCCCGTGACCTGCGCGGGTTTTCGCTGGGTGCTTCGGTTTTCTCCCACACTCCAAAGACGTTCAGGTTTGTAGGTTAATTAGCTTCGGCAAATATTGTAAATTGTCCCTAGTATGTAGGATAGTGCTAGTGTATGGGGTGATCGCCAGTTCTGTGCCAAAGGGCCCGTTTCTGTGCTGTAACTAAACTAAACTAAAAGTAGGAATGAACTGCAGATGCTGGTTTAAACCAAAGTTAGACACAAAAAACTGGAGTAACTCAGCAGATCAGGCAGAATCTCTGGAGAAAAGGAATAGGTGATGTTTCAGGTAGACAATAGACAATAGGTGCAGGCGTAGGCCATTCGGCCCTTCGACCCAGCACCCCTATTCGATGTGATCATGGCTGATCATCCTCAATCAGTACCCCGTTCCTGCCTTCTCCCCATATCCACTAACTCTGCTATCTTTAAGAGCCCTATCTAGCTCTCTCTTGAAACTATCCAGAGAACCGGCCTCCACCGCCCTCTGAGGCAGATAATTCCACAGACTCACAACTCTCTGTGTGAAAAAGTGTTTCCTTGTCTCCGTACTAAATGGCTTACCCCTTATTCTTAAACTGTGGCCCCTGGTTCTGGACTCCCCCAACATCGGGAACATGTTTCCTGCCTCTAGCGTGTCCAAACCCTTAATAATCTTATATGTTTCAATAAGATACCCTCTCATCCTTCTAAACACCAGATATACAAGCCCAGCCGCTCCATTCTCTCAGCATATGACAGTCCCGCCATACCAGGAATCAACCTTGTAAACCTGCGCTGCACTCCCTCAATAGGAAGAATGTCCTTCCTCAAATTAGGGGAGCAAAACTGCACACAATATTCCAGGTGTGGTCTCACTAGGGTCTTGTACAACTGCAGAAGGACCTCTTTGCTCCTATACTCAACTCTTGTTATGAAGGCCAACATGCCATTCGCTTTCTTCTGACTGAGAGTCAGGGAGATGGGGACGAGAGATATAGACAGTGATCTAGAGAGATATAGAACAAATGAATGACAGATGTGCAAAAAGTCTGTGATATTGAGTCTGGGTTAAAATATGGTCGTGGAGTAGGAGGAATCACAGGGGGAGCAGCAAGAGAGGATGATGCAGATCTCTCATCAGAGAGAGGAGGAGAACTTCTTCAAAGTAGACATACCTTGAGGAGATTTTGCAGTAGAGCAGACAAAATGTAGGAAGGAACTAAAGGTGACTTCAGCGTCAAATCTGGTGAAGGAGTGAACACATGGAGCAAGTGAATGTAATCTTCAGTACACATACCAAGAGTTCTGCTGTCAACTGAAGTATGTGACTACTGACTAAATATTTCCTTTAGGATTCCATTCAGGGAGATGCCAAAGTGTTGGACTGATCTTCAGACCAGACTTGGCAATGCTATCTCAAAATAATTAACTCATGTACACGTCAAGAGAGTTGGGACGATTAGGCTTAATTTTCATTTGTCGCTACCTTGAGGAAAATACTATTTAAATGTTATTTTGCTGCTTATTTCAGGCATTTGAAATACCTCATCAAAATGACACTTGAATTTTTAATGCAGATATATTTAACAATGCGTTTACAAAAGAAGTCCCCCAAGTGTCTGCAGAATATCCCAGCCAGATGGAACATTTGCTTAATGGTCTCAGGGAAGTGGGAGAGGAAGAAACATGCTCAGATTAATGTTTCGAGAATCTCTGTAACACAGCAGTGTATCTAGGACCAGGTGTCTGTCAATGGAAGGAGTGAGAAATAATAGCAGTTAGCTTCGTGGCAGTGGAGAGCAAAATAATTAAACATTGCAGGCAGATCTCACAGTGGACACAGGTAAACTAATTACTATTAATTATATATTAACTAAAACCTTCCATTTGACAATGATTCCTTTTTGTCTACTCCATCATCAAATCAATATCTAATGAATGCTCATCAAGTTGACCATAAGATCATTAGTGATAACCATATAACCATATAACAATTACAGCACGGAAACAGGCCATCTCGGCCCTACAAGTCCGTGCCGAACAACTTTTTTCCCTTAGTCCCACCTGCCTGCACTCATACCATTACCCTCCATTTCCTTCTCATCCATATGCCTATCCAATTTATTTTTAAATGATACCAACGAACCTGCCGCCACCACTTCCACTGGAAGCTCATTCCACACCGCTACCCCTCTCTGAGTAAAGAAGTTCCCCCTCATGTTACCCCTAAACTTCTGTCCCTTAATTCTGAAGTCATGTCCTCTTGTGTGAATCTTCCCTATTCTCAAAGGGAAAAGCTTGATCACATCAACTCTGTCTATCCCTCTCATCATTTTAAAGACCTCTATCAAGTCCCCCCTTAACCTTCTGCGCTCCAGAGAATAAAGACCTAACTTATTCAACCTATCTCTGTAACTTAGTTGTTGAAACCAGGGCAACATTCTAGTAAATCTCCTCTGTACTCTCTCTATTTTGTTGACATCCTTCCTATAATTGGGCGACCAAAATTGTACACCATACTCCAGATTTGGTCTCACCAATGCCTTGTACAATTTTAACATTACATCCCAGCTTCTATAGGAGCAGAATTAGGCCATTCGGCCCATCAAGTCTACTCCACCATTCAATCATGGCTGATCTATCTCTCCCTCCTTACCCCATTCTCCTGCCTTCTCCCCATGACCTCCGACACCCGTACTAATCAAGAATCTATCTATTTTTGCCTTAAATATATCCACTGGTTTTGGCCTCCACCGCCTTCTGTGGCAAATAATTTCACAGTTCACCACCCTGACTAAAAAAGTTGAAGGTGTAAATCTTTCTCTCTCTGCACACCTGCTGCCTGACCTCCTGATTGCCTGTTTGCCATTTCGTCGTTCACATTTTCAGCATCTGAAGCAGTGGGGTACCATGAGGGGAATAGAGAGAGTGAATGCACAGTCTCTTACCCAGATTTAGGCAATCCAAGAACCAGGGGGCATAGGTTTAAGGTGAGAGGGCAAAGATTTAATAGGAACCTGAGGGACAACTTTTTCCACACATTGAGTTGAGTTTATTGTCTCGTGTACTGAGGTACAGTGAAAAGCTTTTGGTGCGTGCTAACCAGTCAGTGGAAAGACAATTAATGATTACAAATGAGCCATCCAAAGTGTATGGATGGAATAACATGAATACCTTTTAGAGCAAGGTAAAGTCCAGTACTATAACAACATTCAAACGACACTTGGACAGGATAGAAACATAGAAAATAGGTGCAGGAGTAGGCCATTCGGCCCTTCGAGCCTGCACCGCCATTCAATATGATCATGGCTGATCATCCAACTCAGTATCCCATACCTGCCTTCTCTCCATACCCCCTGATCCCTTTAGCCACAAGGGCCTCAACTGGCCTCAACTACCTTCTGTGGCAGAGAATTCCACAGATTCACCACTCTCTGTGTAAAAAATGATTTTCTCACCTCGGTCCTAAAAGACTTCCCTCTTATCCTTAAACTGTGACCCCTTGTTCTGGACTTCCCCAACATCGGGAATAATCTTCCTGCATCTAGCCGAGCCGAGTCTATCCAGTCTTTCTTCATATGAAAGTCCTGCCATCCCAGGAATCACGTGAACCTTCTCTGTACTCCCTCTATGGCAAGAATGTCTTTCCTCAGATTAGGAGACCAAAACTGTATGCAATACTCCAGGTGTAGTCTCACCCAGTCCCTGCCCTGGATTTGTCTGCCTGCCACTTTTACTTTTCTCCTTGCTACCTATTGCTTCTACCCGCATTTTACACCCCTCTGTCTCTCTGCTCTTGCACCCATCCCCCCGCCACATTAGTTTAAATCCTCCCCGACAGCACTAGCAAACACTCCCCCAAGGACATTGGTTCCATTCCAGCCCAGGTGCAGACCGTCCTGTTTGTACAGGTCCCACCTCCCCCAGAACTGGTTCCAATGCCCTAGAAATTTGAATCCCTCCCCCTTGCACCATTTTTCAAGCCACTTATTCATCTGCAATATCCTCCTATTTCTACACTGACTAGGATCTTGGATAGGAAATGTTTGGAGGGATATTGGCCAAACGTAGACAAATAAATCTAGCTTGAATGGAGCATTTTGGTCAAATGGATTAGCTGGGCAGAAGGTACAGTGAAAAGCTTTTTTTTGCATGCTAAAAGGCCGCAGTAAGACAATATTTGATTACAATTGAGCCATTCACAGTGTACAAATACGGGATAAAGGAATGCGTTTAGTGAGCATAGTTAAAGC